>NC_140486.1:21586099-22258599 GCF_964271855.1 Acomys minous
GTTCTCTGGATTTGTGGAGTGGACTGAGACAATTTGCGTAGATCCCTTTTATTGCTGGAGAGTGGAAAGCCCCTGCAATGCAGGAATGTGAATGGTGCTACGCTTATCAGTACTTTTTTCACCTATCAGCTAAATTTAATAATGAACTCTCCACCCCGGCATGTAACACTCTATTGCTTTTAGTGAGTCTTTGTGCTGAAAGCAAAGCCAATGGGCTGTGGGCCAGAGGACTTCTCCCCAGACCCACAGCAGGGGACAGTTGTATTGCAGTAACAAAAGAGAGTTTTGAAACCAGAGAGTTCCAAGTTCAAATCCTGCATCTTGACTTTGAAGGAAGCTGCTGATTTTTTTTTTCTTTCTGAAGATTACGAGTCATGCCTTCTGAATAGGTATATTCTGTACAATAGCTGAAATAAAATTATGTTTTTAAGTGCCTGGTGCATCAGAGGTGAACAAAAAAGTAGCATACATCTTGGGGAAGTTTTGCTCTTGGGATGGATTCAAAGCGGCTGTACCACCCCCCTGTGGATAAATATGACCCTGGGTCTCTAAAGCCAACACCCAAATCTGACCATATCTGACACCTGCCCTCCAAATGATCAAATTCTTGCTCTCAAATCAGGAAAGAGTTCTTCAAGACTCCTCATTAAAGCCAGGCATGATGATTCATACCCTAATCTCAGCACTTGGGAGACTGGGCAGAAGGATCACTTTGAGTTTGCGGCTAGCTTGGGCTACAGAGTAAATTCCAGGCCAGCCTGTGCTACAGAGTAAGACTATATCAAAAAGAAAAAGAAATAATCTCCTCTCAGGGAAGCTATCTTAACTAAATCTAGTCTTCCCCAACACTCTGAACCAGGAAAGGCTGTGCCTCATTTGCTTTTGTTGTTGTTTTAATTTTATTTAAATAATTTATTCAGATTACATCCCAATTGTTATCCCCTCGATTGTAACTTCCCGTTCCCCTTACCTCCCTCTTTCACCCTATTCCCCTGCTTTTGTTGTTCTAATTTAATAGATGTGTTTTATGAAACTAAAGACCTGGATTTTTAAAAGGGTTTTATTGCGTTCATTCATTCATTCATTCATTCATTCATTCATTCATTCTGCGTGGGGGTGGAGCTGAATGAGGCACATGTTAAAGTCAGGAGCCAGTTCTCTCTTTTCAACTTTAGGGTTCCCAAGCCAGGCGTGGTGGCACACATCTTTAATCCCAGCACTTGGGAGGCAGAGGCAGGCAGATCTCTGTGTGTTCGAGGCCAGCCTGGTCTACAAAAGTGAGTCCAGGACAGCCAAGACTACACAGAGAAACCCTGTCTCAAAAAAACAAACTAAGAAAAAAAAAAACCTTTAGAGTTACCAGGGGTTGAATTCACATTTCTAGACTCAGCAGCAACTGTCTTTACCCACTGCACCACCTCACCTACACAGGTCCTGAGTTTTTATCGCATATACTCAACGGCATTTGGGCATTTGAATATTGTGCTTGAAACCTGTTATCTACAGGAGGCAAACAAAAAGTTCACCATCACCAAGAGTTGACAAATGAAAACCAGATGGCTCATTAACAGGGGGAAACTGCCACTTCCCCTTCAGATCTAACAGTGCTCGGCCACCTCCCTCCAAAAGCTTTCCTTTTGGTGTCATCTTCCACGGTTCTGCTTGGAGGCTAGCTTCTAACCCTCAGCTAGAATGGCAAATTAACTGGCATTTTATTGACACTAACTCTGAGCTACACATGATACAGGTTATCAGCTCACATGATTTTCATGGTGGATTGAAACTGATACATGTATATCACTTTATAAGAAAACATGGATCAAAAGGCAAATGACAAAATAACAGGCTGAGTCCAATGCAGAAGCAATGACGACTGCGGGACCAGGAGCACTGTGATGCTCAAAAGAGCTGAGATGGGCATGGCATCACATGATTGTAACTGAATCACGTTAGATGGGGCTGTGGCAGGAGAATTAGCGTAAATTCTAGGCCAGACAGGACTACAGAGAAAAGGCTGTATAAGAGAGAGAGAGAGAGAGAGAGAGAGAGAGAGAGAGAGGAGAAAAGAGAGGAGGGGGAAAAGAAGAGGAGGAGAAGGAAGAAGAGGAGGGAGAGAGGAGAGGAGGTAGGTAAACTGTGGACTCGCTGAGTGCAATGAAGCATTTTTCTGCATTTTGCAAACTTCACCTAGGAAGCTAGGGTCCCAGAAATGTAGCAGCCACAAAAGCCGGAGGCTTCTAAGTTCAGTGTCTCACACTCACATGGGCAAGGAGTGATCAGAGCAAAAGTGGATTAATCAAGACGGGAGGGGCCGCAAGGAAGGAATGCTGATATCAACAAGTAGCCCTGCTCCCCAACCCCCCTGGGCTTCTACAGGTCTTGGTGGGGGGTGATGTAATCTCTCTCCCGGGTGGTACTTTCTGAACACATCATGAGCTGAGCCAGTAAAGTGTCTACCTGCCCTGTGTGTGTTTCCTTAGCCCAGAGACCTAACTTGTCCATTCAGGGATGGAATCCTATGGAACTCATGATTCACCATAGGCCCTGCCCTTGCTGCCTAAGGAAAACTAACTCCTGTGTCAAAAAGACCTGCATAGAAACAGGACATTAGAAACAGACAAAGCTTCTACACCCTGGAAGACAAGATAAGAGCACAACAAGAAAGGACCAAAGACCTTTTTCCTATTGAATGGCATTTTTTCCTGGGGAGATGTGACAGAAATGTCTACTTCCCACAAAAAGGGAACCTACTACTGCCAGAGTCCAACTGGGCAAAGCAATGAGTTTATCAGGGTTATTTTCAGGAATATGGACAACTCAAAGTTATCTGTGTCACAGAAGGAACACCCCAGCATGGGTGACGACCCTGTGAAAACTGGAACCCTGGAGCTCTCTGCACCAGGTGGCTGGGCAGTCAGTATCTTCTCTCTTTATCAGTCCTCACTGCTTACATATAATCTAGGCATGGGGAGGAAGCTTGTGTATCTAGTTAATTTCGGCGACTTCCTGGAACTTATGAGTTGATATAAACTCCTTTGGAGTTACCCTGCTTACAAGATGTGGAGAGATATAGAGACTGAGGGAATAACCAACCAATGCCTAGCCCAACCTGAGGCCTATCCCATGGGATAGAGTCAACCCCTGACACCATTAACAGTACTCTGCTGCAGACAGAAGCCTAATTTAACCTTGTTCTGAGAGGCCCCTCCCCTGCCCAGCAGCCAGCCAATCAGATGCTGAGACTCACAGCCAAGCACTAGGGGAAGCTGGGGGAGTCCTGTGAAAGAGTGGGAAGGAAGGATAGAAGGATCCAGAAGGGGTTAGAATGCTGCAAGAAAGCCAACAGTCAACTAACCTAGACCATGGGGGCTTACAGAGAGAGGAGCACCAAAGAGTATGCATGGACTGGATCTAGGCCCCTTACATATACATAACCAATGGGCAGTTTGATCTTCATGTGGGTCCCCTAGTAAGTTGAGTGGGTGCTGTCTATGACAAGGACTCTCGCCTGCTTTTGATCACTTCACCCTATAGGACTGCTTTGCCTGGACTCAGTGGATGAGGAGGAGCTCAGTCCTGATATGACTTGATATGCTATGGTGGGCTGGTGAGGGAGGGGGGGCTCCCCTTTTCTGAGGACAAGGGGAGAGGGGAGAGGGGGAAGAGAGTGGGAGGGAGGAGGAGGGAAGGGAGGAGGAAAGGGGCTACTATCAGAATGTAAAATGAATATATACATTAAAAGTAAATTTTAAAGAATAAGTAAATAAATAAACTCCTTTGGAGCCTCTTATTAGAACTTCCTGAGTCCTTGGAGCCGGAGTGAGAGCTCCAAGGTGAAGACCACTGGCTATTCTTCTAGAGGACCCAGGTTCAATTCTTGCACCCACATGGCACCTCACAACTGTCTATAACTCCAGTTCCAGGGGACCTGATACCCTCACACAGACATACATGCAGACAAAACACCAAATACATGTAAAGTAAAAATAAATAAACCATTAAAAAAACAAAAAACAAAAAACAAAAACCCTCCTGGGTCCTAAGGAACCGCTCCAGGAAGGTATGCCTCACTTTGGAGGAGATTGCTGCAGAACACTACATGCAAGATCTAAATGTATAAGCATGAAATCTTAGCATTCATTCAGGAGACTGAGGCAGGAAGATCTTGAGTTCAAGGCCAGCCTGAGATTCATAGCTAGAGCCTACCTTTAGCCTCAGGGTGGTGATGGGGGGGGGGGGATGGATTGTCACAGTGTTATAGCACATTTTGTTGTTCTGTTTTATCCTACTGTGCAATAGGAACCCGAGACCAAGGTCCTGTGAAGTTCCTAGTTTCTAATGACACAGATCTGAGAGCGGAGCGTGTCCCCCTGTGTTGGGAAGAGGACCCCAGAGCTGCTGATAATAGTGTAGTAAGTGTAGAAGTCTTGAATCCTGCCTATAACTCTTATCAGCTTCCCCACTTCTCTGGCATGCTGAAAAATAACATATTTGGAGATAGACAGAGAGAGAGAGAGAAAAAAAAAGAAGACTGTGGACAAGCGTGACTACTTCACCATGTCAAGTCAATTTCTCCAAGTCCCTAAAGGAGCACCTGCTTTGCCCTGACAAAGGTTTTATTCTTTAACTGTGACCTATTACTTAATAATGCTCCTGATTACACAGCAGGGCGTGTCCTGTCAGGTGACCCTATCTATTTTCAGCCGCATATAAGTAGCTCAGCCAGCAGTGGGGAACCAGCACACATGGGGAATTCTCATTTTCAGGAAAGTGGTTACAAGGTCAAGCATTTAAGATTTAGAACTAACGTTTTTCTTTCCTTTTGTGTTGTTTTTTTGAGACAGCGGTAACCATGGGATTTGCTAGGTAGCCAAGAATTACCTCTTCTCCTCCTCATCCTCCTGCCTCTACCTCAGGAGCTGGGGAGACAGGCATGCACCACCACCCCAGTCTGTGTGGTTCCGCTGATAGAATCCAGAGCTTTGTGTATGTTGGACAAACACTCTACAATCCTCCTGCAGGAGGACCAATGCTTCTAAACACGAGGAAATGGTTCAGAAATGAAGGTCTTCCTTTAATGCCAGTATCTTGTTTCTTTTGTTGTTGTTGTTGGTTTAGTTTGGTTTGGTTAGTTGGTTGGTTTGGTTTTTCGAGACAGGGTCTTTCTGTGTAGTCTTGGCTGTCCTGGACTCACTTTGTAGACCAAGCTGACCTCAAATTCTCAGTGATCTGCCTGCCTCTGCTTCCTGAGTGCTGGGATTACAGGCGCTTTTGCAAACTGTTCAGTTCTGTTCAGTGCTGTGGGAAAGGGGCTCAGTAGGGCCTCCTTAGGACCACAACCATGCAGGAGCCTTTCTGATCCCTTCCCTTGCCAGCCCTTCATTCCGATCAAGCTACAAGGCTCCTGACACGGGTGATGAGAACCTCTTAATTTCTCAGTAATTCTGACTCAGCTAGATTGCCTTCCCAAAAGCATGTTGCTCACTGTTTCTGCCTTGAATGTTCAGGAGCCAAGCAGCGTGTTCCTGGCATTACAGCACTGCCTGTCCTGTTGTCTTGATTTCCTTGTGATTTTGTAGGTTGTTTTGGTGGTGGTGGTGGTGTTTTTGGGTTTGTTTTGGGTTTGTTTCTTTGTTTGTGAGACAGTGTATCCTCCAACTAAAGATCTTCCTCCCTCTGCCACCTTAGACCTGGAACGGAAGCTGCGGGCCACCACCCCTGGCTTAATCACCACCTACTTAAGACGCCAAACTTTCTTCCTGATGGATGATCCTTGAACAGAGATTTGAGGAGTATAATGCGATTTTTTTCACCATTTATAGTGCTCCTATGTGGGCATAGGGGAGAGACTGCAGTTGTTGCAAGAGAGTCTCAAAACAACCAGCCAGACGGTGCATGCCTTTTATCCCAGCACTCAGAAAACAGAGGCCAGAAGCAAGTGGATCTCAGGGAATTCCAGGTCAGCCTGGTCCTACAGAGTGAGTTCCAGGACAGCTAAAAAAACAGAGGGGGTGTGTGTGATATACAGAGCTGTGTTTTTAAAAATATGAATAGAGCCTGCTGTGGTGGCACGCATCTGTAATCCTAGCAATTGAGAAGCGGAGTCAGCAGAAGACACCAGCCTTCGCTATTTAACAAGTTTGGAGACCAAGCTGGGCTACAGGATACTCTATCTTTTTTTTTTTTTAAGGTTTAAAATTTTTTTATTATTTATTAATTCATTCATATTACATCTCAATTGTTCTCCCATCCCTTGTATCCTCCTATTACTCCCTCCCTCCCACTCTCACCCCATCCCCCTTCCCTATGACTGTGACTGAGGGGGACCTCCTCCCCCTATATATGATCATAGGGTATCAAGTCTCTTCTTGGTAGCCTGCTATCCTTCCCCTGAGTGCCACCAGGCCTCCCTATCCAGGGGACATGGTCAAATATGGGGCACCAGAGTTCATGTGAAAGTCAGACCCCACTCTCCACTCATCTGTGGAGAATGTCCTGTCCACTGGCTAGATCTGGGTAGAGGTTCGATGTTTACTACACATATTGTCCTTGTTGGTGCCATAGTTCGAGCAGAACCCCTGGGCCCAGATTCGCACATCATAATGTTCTTCTTGAGGATACTCTATTTTAAGAAAACAAGGAAATCCCAAAATTTGTAGACAAATGAATGGAACTAGAAATGATCATACTGAGTTAACCCAGAAGCAGAAAGACTCACATGGTATATACTCACTTATAATTGGACACTAGCCCAAGAGGCATGTCCCACTTACAAGGAGATTGGGATAGATGTGAGGACATCCCATTAGGACTCTAGGTAAGACAAATATAAAAAATGGGGAAATAGAAGGATCCAGAGGGTTCTAGAAACTTTGAGCTCTGCTCAAAGTACAGCACCAACCAAGGACAATACATGCAGTAAACATTGAACCCCTACTCAGATCTAGTCAATGGACAGGACATTTTCCACAGTTGAGTGGAGAGCTGGGACTGACTCTGACAAGAACTCTGGTGTCCCATATTCGACCATTTCCCCTTGGTGAGGAGGCCTGGTGGCACTCAGAGAAAGAATAAGCAGATTACTAGGATGAGACTTGATAGCCTATGACCATATAGTGGGGGAGGAAGTTCCCCTTGGTCACAGACATAGAGGAGGGGAATAGGGTGAAAGTGGGAGGGAGGGAGGAACGAGAGGATATAAGGGATGGGATAACAATTGAGATGTAATCTGAATAAATTAATTAAATAAATTAAAAAAGAAAACAACAAAATATAAAGTAAGACAGGGCACAGTAAGCCAGCAATGGTGGCTCACACCTTTTAATTCCAGCACTGTGGAGGCAGAGGCAGGAGATCTCTGAGTTCAAGGCCAGACTGGTGTACAGAGTGAGTTCTGGGGCAGCCAAAGCTGCACAGAAAAACCCTGTCTCAAAAACCAAAAACAAAAAGCCAGGGCATGGTGGCCAAACCTTGTGTTTCCTGCACTGGGAAGGCAGAGTTTGAGAACAGCCTGATTTACGACTTGAAAACTCTGATTCAACCCTCCCCCCCCCTAAAAAAGATATCAATGTGAGTTAGAGGACAGCCTTGTCTAACTAGTGAGTTCCACACCAGCCAGTGCTAGTGTTAGACGGTAAGATCCTGTCTCAAAACAGCAACCAATCAAAGGAGCCAGTGAGACCACTCAGCAGATGAAGGCCCTCGCTGCCAAGCCCGAGACTCACTAAAATCAAGGAGCCACATCACACAATACAAGGAAAGAGCCTACTCTGGAAGTTGTCCTCATTGCCACAGGCATGCCAGGCACACCATGGCATGTGCACCACCCTGCACATACAAAGAAATAAGTAATAATAAGTTAAACACTGAAAGTGAATACAGGTAAAAATGGCCTTTTTGTTTCATCCAGCAAATACAACCATGTAGACACCCTGAGACCTTTTTTTTTTTTTTCTTGGGCAGGATCCTAGCCATATGGTCTAGGCTGGTCTTAACCTTGACATTGAAAGGACTGGAGTTGGCACAGGAAACACCAGACCAAGCTCTCAGCGCAAAGGAGATTTATTTGTCCCAGCGGGACAAAGGGCTGC
The DNA here is from genome assembly GCF_964271855.1 of Acomys minous. NCBI lineage: Eukaryota > Metazoa > Chordata > Mammalia > Rodentia > Muridae > Acomys > Acomys minous. The sequence continues at coordinate 21,594,190 of NC_140486.1, forward strand.
CTCTGGATAGACAGGAGGCAGATGTGGCCCATGGGTAAAAGGCAGTTTAGAAAGGGTATGGGGGAAATCCCTTGTTAGAATGAGTTGGTTAATTTTGATTGGGCATCATGTTAATTACGCATAGCTAAAAAGGGGCTTTGGCATGCTGGATTTCAGTACATTGAGAGCTGGTCCTTGGTGATCAGCCTTAGAAAAGAAAGTCTGGGAAAAGAAAGTTTCCAAATAAGGGAACAGACCTTGGTGGCTAGCTTTAGGGATGCAATATAAGGCTGACAAGGGAGAGAAAGGGGAGAAGGGCAAGGCCTGCCAGCGCCATGTCTGCCATGCTCGGGTCTGCTAGGTCCCCTTCTGACGTCCTCTTGCCTTCACCTCCTAGATGTTATATGATAACAGGCACAAACCATCCAATCTGGCTCTTTGCGGAGTGTTTTAAGCATTAGAATGTAGATCTCAAAGGGCATGGTATCTGTTCCGTTCTTGCAACCCCAACCCCAACCCTGGGAGAGCTGAGGCACGAAGATGCTGGCGGGCTAGTCAAGTCTGGCGATGACAATATAGTAAGATCCTGCCTCAGAACTCTCCAAGAAAGGACTGGAGGAGAGGGCTCAATGGGAAGTGAGTGCTTGCTGCGCAGGCACAAGGAGCTGAGTGTGGGTGCCAGTGCCACACTCAAAATGAGGGTTGAGGTGGGTCATGGGTATGGCAAACAGGAGGGTAGCTAGGACTCGCTGGTTCCAGGCTCAGTGGAAGACCTTGTCTCAAAGGAAAAAGACAGTGGGACCTCCTCTGGCCTCCACATTCACACACTCGGGCACGCACACACTCACACACAACCAAAGATTCACATATGTCAAGTTTGTAAATTCTCTGCCAGAATCTCACCTCATTCCTTCTGACTAACAATTCTATCGGTAAGAGCTTCGAAGCTGGGAGCTTCTCTTTCACTGTCTTGCACACCAACCCCTACGGGAGTGCCTCTCCCCGCACCCCTCCACTCTCCCCCACCCCCCAGCCATCACTTCCATTTAAGGGAGGCAATTTACACTCTCTCTCTCCCTTCCCTCAGGTCAGGAGACTCTGAGGGTAGAGGTGGGGTAAAGATAAGGCTTCTGATGTGAGAGTCTGTTTCCTGGTTCTCACAGTCAAAGAGGAAGGGCCACCACCACGTTATGCCTACCTTCCTCACATGACTGGTTCAGGATGAAGCAATCCCTGCAGTTCTGTCGCTGAAGGCAGAGGGAGAAGCATGAGGTCAGCACAACCAGAGCCACACCTCAGCTCAGCTGTGTGCAAGGCAAGGGTAGGGGAGAGCGTGGAGGCAACACTTCTCCTTAGGCTACCGTGCTCAAAGCATCTTCAAATCACTCTGAGGCTTTTATTTTTATTACTTGTTATTGTTGGTTTGGTCTTGGTTTGTTTGTTTTTTAATTTATTTATTTATTATGTATACAGTGCATATTAGATATCATTATAGATGGTTGTGAACCACCATATGGTTGCTGGGAATTGAACTCAGTACCTCTGGAAAGCAGTTAGTGCTCTTAACCACCGAGCCACCTATCCAGCCGTCATGGTCTTGGTTTTTTGAGACAGGGTTTCTCTTGTAGTCTTGACTGTCCTGGACTTTTGTAGACCAGGCTGGCCCTCAAACTCAGAGATCTGCCTGCTTCTGCATCCCTGAGTGATGGGATTAAAGGTGTTCATCACCACATCTGGCTGTATTTTTATTACTTTTGTTGTTGTTATTGTTGTTTGCTTTTCTTTTCTTTTTCTTTTTTTCTTTCTTTCTTTTTTTTTTTTTTTTTTTTTTTTTGGATTTTCAAGACAGTTTCTCTGTGTAGCCTTGGCTGTCCTGGACTTGCTTTGTAGACCAGGTTAGCCTCAAACTCACAGCAATCTGCCTGCCTCTGCCTCCCAAGTGCTGGGATTAAAGGCTTGTGCCACCACCGCCCAGCTGTTGTTCGTTTTTCAAGGCAAGATCTCTCTATGTATACCAGACTGGCCTTGAGCTCAAGGGATTAGCCTGTCTCTGCTTGTCTAGTGCTGGGATGGGAGGTGTATGGCCACTCTCAAAAGAGAAACATAAACACCAAGTCAGCTGCAAACCCTTTATCAGAGTGTTCTGGTGAGATGCACAGATCTCAAGACCTAGGCCTGGGAAGATGGCTCAGTTGGCAAACTGCATGTCCATTGCAGGCATGAGGCCTGAGGTTCAGATTCTTCGACCGCATGTAAAAGCTGAACATAGCAGGACGGCCCTGAAATCCCAGTGCTTTGGAAGGTGGCTGCCTGAGGCTTGCTGGCCAGCTAACCTCGAGCTAGCTAATGGGGAGCTAGCTCTCTAAAAATAAAGGAGCTGGCTCAGTTGGGAAAAGTGCTGGTCACATACACCAGGATGGAAGGAGTACCAGCTCCTAAAAGCTGTCCTCTGTGGACCAACAATTCGGCTCAGCAGATAATGGCACTTGCAGCCAAGACGGCATGGACGGCGTTCCATTGCTGGATCCACAAAGTGGAAGGGAGAAGACTGAACCCCCCCCCCACGTACATAAATAGATAAATGTAGAGTTTTAACTACAATGTTGCATTGTCGCTAGCAAGCACCACAGCGTGTGCACACCCACACAAGGTTTTTAAAAATATTTACAGTAAAGCCGGGCCTGGTGCTTGTAACCCCAGCACAGGGATGCAGAGACAGGCAGATTACTGTGGGTTTGAGGCCAGCCTGGTCCACAAAGCAAGTCCAGGATGGCCAAGGCTACACAGAGAAACCCTGTCTCAAAAAAATATATATATTTTTTTTAGAACTATTGATCTCTAATATACACCTTGCCACACAAAGATATATATGTGCAGTTTCTCTCTCTCTCTCTCTCTTTTATGTGCGCGCGCACACACATACACACACACCACCAGATGTCTGGTGATATAAATGTGTTAAAAATAGATTAGTAAACTCCGTAACTTACATAAAACACACAGGAAGACTGTGGCATTTTTCCATAGTTGCTACAGTATCAACCTTTATTGAACAGTTCAGGCTACAGTATCAGTCTTCAGAAAGAATACACATAAATACAGTCACAGACCATAAATACCTAATGGGCAAAGAAAAAAAAAATCTTCAAAGTAAACAACCTTAATGCTGAGGCCCACTAACTACTACTGAGGTAACTTCATCCAAAGTGACTTAGCTACATGACACCCTTCACGGGGTCATGAAACCCTTGTCTCAAAACAAAAACGAAACCGATACACATGCGCACACTAAACAAAAGACTTAAATTATAAATAGGTAAATTAACTATTATTCCCAGTAGAGCTCAGTCACGAGCTTATTTCCCTTTTTGAACAACTTTTGGTTTTAGTTAACTGACAGGCTAAATGGGCTGAGGTTCAATATACAGATACCCTGGGGAAAAATAGTCAAACAGTGATTAGCATATCCCATTGCTTCCGGTAGACAGCTCATCCTGTGATCAGAACAGGCACCATCCTTTCAGCTGTTGTCAAGTACCCATGAGCGAGTGGTACTTGAGTTGTCACCTTGCTGTATAAAAGAACATCAGAACTCACTTCTCATTTTCCACTCTAAAACTGATATGGCCTTTTTCTTGTCTTCCACCCCCTCCCCAGCCATCATATCCTATTTGTCCACTTTGACCTTTGTCAGAATAAGAAGGACAGCAGAGCTTCGTCTCTAGAGGCACCTGGGTTATGTAACATCCACATCTGGCAAGTAACGTTTCTTGCCTTTAAGGTTCAATTCTGTTTATGTTTCTACTTTTAAAGCCTTCTCAGTCCTCCATCAGTTGTTCCCGTGTCTTGGCTAATACAAATAATAATAATAATAATAATAAAATACAGAAGTATAGATATTCCCTTCAGCAGACAGATTTCAACACCTTCACATATACAGTCAGTAGAGGGATAGCTGGGTTTCAGGTGCCTTACTTCTTAGCTTTTCAGGGAACCTCAATGGCGTTTTACAAAATAAGTGTCCTACCTTACAATACTATAAAAGACATACAAACATTCCTTCCTAAGTCCTCAGCAAGCTTTCATTTCTGGTAACAGGCAAGTCCAGAGCATATAAGATCACCTCATAGTGGCTTTTATTTCCATTTCTCTGCCTTTTGGGCAATGTCTATTCAAGTCTCTTGCACCGTCAACCAGGACTGAGCTGCTATTGAGTGTCACATTTCCTAGCTCAGATTAAAACTGAAACTCTAAACCAGCACTTGGGAGGCAAAGGCAGGTGGAGTTCCAGGACAGCCTGATCTACAGAGGGAATTCCAGGCAGCCAGGGCTACACAGAGGAACCTTGTCTCCAAATACAAAAACAAACAAACAAAAATTTCTTAGAAACCCTAAGAAATACCCATGGAAGGTTACAAAATTTTAGAACTTTCTTATGAATCTTTGACTAAGCTTCAATTACATCAACTTTTAAAAGTTTATTTTCCTATTTAAGGTTACATAAAACCCAAACTTATTTTTTTTAATCACAAAATACTCAATCTGCAAGAGTTTTGCTGGAACCAAGCAACCTTGCTCTGCTTCTAATTTTTTTCAGTTACTTGGTATTTTTCCCATGCTTTCCAGTTAATGGTTAAAGTAACACACTTAAAAGTCATCTAAACAGACATAATACAGTAAGTTTGTAGTGACCTATGAAATAAATTTTCACTATAACATTCAGTGTTATCGAAAATGAAATGTTTTCTCTTAGAAAATGAGGTGGATGAAACTAAACAGTATGCATTGCTCTGGAGTTGTCAAAAAGGAACACTGAATTACTTTGCCCCCAGCCAATGCAATTATTTACTATGCCCCCTTCTATTACTCCAGCCACAACGTTTGGCAAACACACCAGAACAACTCTCCAATTCCCAGGACTCCTCTAGTTTTGTTTTGAAATAAGTGTGGTTTCACACTGTCACATCTCAATGATTTTTGAAAACTTTCCTGAAGACACTCATCTCCATCTCTTCATTTATCATCCCCGCTCAGGGAACCAAAAGCAAGCGTGTCTCCTCATCCCTTCCCCATGACATCACAGTCCATCCAATCAGCAGACGTTTGCACCAGCGGGGGCGGGAACTTCCTGTCTAGGAGGTCCCTTCTTGCAAAAGCTTTTGAAGAACTCAGGTTACTAAATTAAAGAGCTTGGAAATAAAATTCAGAAGTTTCTGCCGAAAGTTCAGTTTGTCTCCAATTCTCCGGAGCTGAGCGCACTCCTCCTCCAGGTCTGAAAAAGACAAGTTAGACATAAGCATTCACTGTAAAGCAGTAAGAATCACACACAACGCAAGGCTGAGGCACTCTCAGGCACGTCTTCAGCATTAGTGCACCTGACTTTCCCAGCATGGTAATAATATAAAAAACACATAGGTCAGGTAAGGGTATAGGTATTTGTTTTGATTTTTTTAAAACCACCCTCGATGAGGTCAGTTCTCTTCCAAATATAGAAATTGCATGTATTAAAATTTTACCAGCAGTGCCATTAGTCAGCCCATAGCCATTTCACATGATGTCATCTTTTTCTCTTTTAAGGTTGGGCAGGGGACAAAAGTCAAATTCCAATCACTTGTGATATTTTCAAGTAGACTTGATCTTCAAATGGCAGTATCTCATAGCTCCAATGCCTCTCTCACACCAGGCAAATATAAACCCATCTTTTTGGAACTCTTTTTCTTTCCCCATAAGAGTCATAAAAATCTCGTTGTAAAGGTGGAGTTACACTTTAAAACAAACGTATTCTGTTGATTTGAAATAATCTTAGGCCTTAAGCCTGCTGTGAAGCTGATTACCTCGAACTCCTGCCTCTGCCTCTGCTTCCAAGGGCTGTGAATTGCAGCCTAGCTTTCTAGAATAATTTCAAATTTACATTCTGGTCTAAACCAGTTTATGTCTACAAGCCTACTCTGTATCAATGCATTGTCTTTGTGGAGAAGCGTAAAGGAGAAAGTTTGATTCCCATCTTTCTAATTATTTCCATATTTTCTTGGAACTAAAGTATAGTAATTAGCTGAATGTTATTAAGGAAAATAATGTGTGCATGCCTTTAATCCCAGCACTTGGGAGGCAGAAGCAGGCAGGCCTCTATGAGTTCAAGGCCAGCCCTACAGAACTAATCCCAGGACAGGTAGGGCTACATGGAAAAAACAAACAAACAAAAACAAACAAACCCAACCCTGTCTCAAAAGGAAATAATAATAATAATAATAATAATAATAATTGAAGATGTGGGTCAGTTGGGTAATGTAATCCCAGAGAGAAAAGGACCAGAAACTCAAGGTTATCTTCCCCTATTACATTAACAGGTTCAAGTCCAGCTTGTATTTAATAAGACCCTGTCAAAACACACAAACAAAAACAAAGGAAAAAACAAAAAACTACCCTCTCCCTTCCAAAAAACACTCTCTAGCATTCAATTTAGAAACATGAGTAAAACTCCAGACATCCCAAAAGGCAGCCAATACTTCCACTCAAGCAAGCTCCAGAGAGAGCAGACCCTATAGGGCCAATTAAGCCAGGGTCACAGGAGCTCTGTAACACTTTCTCAGCACACCTCCTGGCCTAAGGAAAGAAAGCAAAAAGGCTACTACTCCAGATGTCTGATGAAACAGCAGTCTCTCCTACAGAGATTTCCAAGCCCTAAGCTTCTGATTGTAGTCGACTTTGGGTGAGAGTCACACAAAAGGTGCTGGGGTGAAAAGATGGGTGGGCTGCCCCCCCCAAAAGTGATGAAATTAGGGACAAGGCAATGCAAAAAAGAACACCTCCTTACCAGATAAACACCACCCCTCCCCCTGGCCTTTCCAACAGGGACAGTTAAAATGCTAACTAAGGAGGAAGGCCTCCTGATTCCACAATTCAGGCACCCCAGCGGGGTGTCCTTAAACCTTAAACAGCCTTGAGTTGGAAGAACTGGACCCAGAAGCAGCTTAAGAATTGCTATTATTAGTCCTGTAGGTGGGGGCAATTCGCGGTGACAAGCCCTCTGAGCTGAGTCCCAGGGACGATGCCCTGCCTCGGGCAGCGCCCAAGGGGCTGTAAGTGACCGTCTAGGGTAGCCGTAGCCGCCTGCACATGCCGGTACCCGCCCTCCGTCGTCCCCCTCCACCACCCCCCCCCCCGCCCCGGAGAAAAAATAAGCCTAGCTAACATGCAAGCTGCTGCTTCGAGAACTTTCTTATGGTGTTCCCATGGCACGCTCCAAGCGTGCGCGAGCTCCAACGGACTAAGCCGGGCCTCCGAAGGGCCGCAGCTCCGGGACCCATACCTGCTGGCACCCGCGTTGGGCTCGGGCTGTTCGACGCACTCTTCCGCTCCTTCTTGCTGGGCATCTCCGCCAGCACCGCAGTGATGTCGGGCTCACACCAAGCGCTATACAGTTTGTCTCCAATCTTCCTGAGCTGATCAGCGAACTCGGGCGCTAGCTCTAAAAAAAAGAAATACCCCTGGAAATGAACACTGACAACAATCCAATCGGTGACCCGCAAGTTAGCACACCCACCTAGCCAGCATCTCAGAATGTTGCATGGATGCATCAGTTTTTCAACTGTGAGGAAGGACTTAGAATTGTGTGCACTCACACATCAACCCTGGTGGCTCAATAAAAGTTAACGAATATAGACATTAATTTTAACCAACCCTATGAGGTCTCCTTTTTATCTCCCATTTAAGACTGACCAGGGAACAAAAGTCAATTTCTAAAATCGTGTCATTTTTAAAGTAGATCCTTTTTTCCAATGGCAAAGTGTCATTGCCCAATTATGTCCTCCTTTAAAACTTGTTATTTTCTCATTAAAAAAGAAAACATATAATTTTACTATAATAGTCCACAGTCCCTAAAATAATTTAAAACCAAACCAGTGTTTTCCTATAAGCCTACTACTACTCCGTGCCAATTCATCACATCTATAGAAGGGCAGAAAAGTTAAACTCGTGTCTTACTGCTTTTTAGAATCTAGGCATTCTAATAGCTGGATGATACTAAGAATAACGCAATTAGCTGGATATTAAGAAAACTGTCACAAGTAAAACTAATATGCAATAGGTCTACTTCTAAAAATATTTCAAAGAACAATTCTGGCTGTTCTGATACTGCCCCCACCCCACCCCCGACTATGACCAAATATTCTGAGTACAAATTTAAAAGCTGGTCTATTTTGTAACCAGACGCCTGCTGCTTAGACTGACAGCGAATACGAACTTAAGTACATAGTAAAACAAGCTCTTAAGCCTACTTTTGGGTAAATTTCTTTAAAGGCTGAGTGAAACCAGAGGCCTTAAGAGATCCCACAGTGTGCACTGTTTTAATGAGTTCCAGGGTCAAATATTTTCAGAAATATTAACAAAACACTCTTTAAGGTGAAATATATTAAATGCATACAAATTGGGAAGTCTCGGTTTCTAGGAGCATTTAGTACTTTCTCAAAAGGGAGAGGGGTAGAAAACAGCTCAAAGATCCCAGGGCCACTGGCATGCTGGGCAATTGCTCTACCCTTTCACTCCACACCAGCCCTACTACTTTGATTTGAGAGAGAGAACTGATTTTTCTTTTCTTTTCTTTTCTTTTCTTTCTTTTTTTTTTTTAGCCTGGGTCTCTCTAAAACAGAAACCACCTTAAACTATACAATCCAGGTTAATTCAATTCTCCTGCCTCAGTGTCCTGAGCACTGGAGTTAGAGACAGGTATGCCCGGCATACCTTTAATGCCCGGCAGAATTTAATTGGAGCTACACATTAACTACTTGACCTCTTTGCTGCTCTTTAAATCTGTCTAGACAACGCCATGCTCATGTTGGACCTTCCAGAAACATGTACACCACAAAAATAAAAAATAAAAAAAATAAAAAATAAAAAGCAAAGCTCCTCTGTCCAGGTTCTAGCTAACACTTGCAATGTACCACTCCTGCCTCCTGGCCTTTTAAAATCATAGGAGAAACGGAGCCTGTAACTGAGTAAACACCACTATGCCTGCAAAGTTACTTCTGGACAGGAGCGTTGCAATCCCTGAGCAGGTGACTGCGACCCGAGATTAAGATTTATAAAATAAATAAAAATGGACGACCCTCAACAGTTATAGGGAGTTGCATGTGAGTGACTGGAGTGGGAGAGCTGATGGGTGAAAGAGTCGATGACCAAATTCTATTCTCCTCAATTTCCAACGTTCCCAATCTGGACAGTTAAGCTCTCAATACCAGAGTCTCAAGCCCACGACTCCAGGGGTTCCGGGTAATAGAATCCGAAGTTTGAACGCTGCTTTCCTAGGTATTGGAGGTGGGGTAGTGGCATAGTGGGGGCCCGAGATGAAGGGAGCTCTCAAAGATGGTCTGGGGAGGAGAGGGCCTGTCAGGGAAGCGCTAGGCCCTGAGACCTCTCCCACCCGCACCTGCCCCTAAAACCATCTTCCAGGTCATGCCTGCACCTGTTTTTCCCTCTTCCTGGTCCCTGAGTCAGTGCAAGTAGAAACCCAGGAAACAAACGGAAATTCTGGCCTAAAATGCACCTGCATCTCAATGACACGCTGGGCTGGGCTCCCCCAGAGGCCCACAGTCCTGATAAAAGCCCCTTAAGAACTTTCTAGAAGCTTCGAAGGCACGAGCCATAGAGCCGATTTGCCCGAACATTGCAGGCGCCTACATTCTGGCCCGAGCCCGGAAGGGCTGAACCGTCCCAACCATGACCTCGACCCTGACCCATCCAGCCATAGTGTCCACGGGCCGAACTGCTAGGTACCTGCCCGCTCTGGGTTCGCCGGCGCGTTCTGAAGCGCCTTACTCCGGGGCATCTCCCAAGCGCCGCGGCGATCTCCGCTGCGCACCGGGGAAACTGAAGTTCCCCAATCTGGGCTGTGGGGCTCCCACAGGACTCGGGCTGCACAAGATGGGACCGTGGGTGCTACGCGAGCCAGACGCACTGAGTTTCTGCAGGCAGCCAGAGCGCTGGAATTCTCTCAATTCAGACTCCCCACGCCTGCTCTGGGATTTTATGGGGACTTCCCTGGTGACGTAATTTGACGTCTGCCCGCCCGTGTCCCCGCCCCTGCGAGCAGCGGCCGCGCGGGAGCAAAGTGAGCAAAGTGGAGCAGGTCTCGAGACGCCCCCGAGCGCAACCTGCCGGGACAAGCCATAGACCGCCGCGGCGCCGGCCCACGGCGGGGGGGCGCAAGGAGAGCGTGTCCTGCTCAGCCCCCAAATTGCTTTCTTTAAAAAAAAAAAAAAAAAAAGTGGGAGGCAAAGATCGACTCTGAGAAGTCGTGTCGACCCTGTGGCAGTAGCAGCCGCCAAGAGTGGCTAAGAAAATCTAACTGGGAAGAAAGTTGGGAGCGGGGTGAGACAAGACTCCTGGCCTTTATTACTCTTCGCCAATTAGGGACAAGTGTAAACAACCCCAGAAAGGAATGGGGAAGGGAAACCGTTTCCAATTTTAAAGTTTGGGTCGTTCCAAGGAAATGAAAAGACAAAGTCTTTACCTAGTAGACATCACGTGAGAAGAGTCCCAAGTTTGGTACAAAATTGAACTTTGAGAAAGTTGCGTAGTGACTGCAAATTGTTATGATAAAGAAGCTGTGTCTGCGTTGGGCAGGCGCGTGCGGGTGGCTCCCGGCTTCGGGCTAGTCCTCCCCAGGCAAGACTGGGATTGTTGAAAAGCTGTGCACATTTCCTCTGGATGTGTTGATACCGCACAGAGAAAGGGCCACCTTCATCTATGAAATGTCTAGATCCTTTGAGGACGGAGGAAGATATCTGGGAACAGGAACTTTCTTGTGCCCTGGCTGGCTGGCGCTTGAATAATTCTAGCTAACAGGTTTGGAGGCTTTCTTGATAAAGAAAAGTTTACATTTTCTCATCCTGTCCTCAACCTGGCCCAGGGAAGTTTGATCACTTTTCAGGTGCAAAAATAATCTGATAGAGATTAAATTGCCCAACTTCTCCGAGGCAGACAACAACGCCCCTCTGAAGTGAACCCTGGCAGGGCCCACTGGGAGCAACTGCTGTCTGTGACCCACGAGGCCCCTGCTAGCAATGACCGGTCTCAGAAAATGGTGTTGCTTTATTTTGCATTTTATATTGCTGTTTGGTGCAGACTCTACAGCTCCGATGCAAGCAGCTGCATGGAATTCGGAGAGGTGTTCGCCTACGCCCGCATTGTTGGTGTCTCTAGGAAAATAAACTCAGACAACTCAGACTTCGTTTTCCAAAAGAGCCAAGTAAATTAACAACAGATTGGCAGCCGCCGGGTTAGAGGGAGTTGGAGCCCCCAACTCCTCTGGCTTGCTGTTTGTGTTTACATTCAATGGCTCCTGTATGCTTCTTAATCTTCCCCCGCCCCCTTAAATCATTCAATCTGCACGATCTAGCAAATATTTATTCATGACTTGGCACTAGAGGAGGCACAGACAACACGGAGAGAAGGGACGAAACTAATCGGGCTTAGCAACTTTGTTTTAAAGCTAATGTTGGATGTTTTTGAGTGTGGTAAATTCCCAGGGGCAAGTAGGAAACAAATGATCGCTCACACTGACTTCCTTAGTTCGCTAGAACACCGTTAATTCATTGATTGCATCAACTAATAAACTTAACTTTAAACCACCGGGCCCTGAAATGTATTGAGTACACACACCATGACAAAAGCAAATTTTAACATTGTTTATAAGGCTTGCCTGTGGCAATCCTGTCTTCTGACATTTTCATTATAAAAGATTGTTCATCTATCAAGGATACAAATCTTAGACAAACCTGTGCCTTTATAAGGAAGAGAGAGAGAGAGAGAGAGAGAGAGAGAGAGAGAGAGAGAGAGAGAGAGAGAGAGAGAGAGAAAGAGAAAGAGAGAGAGAGAGAGGAGTTTAGTTGGCTTCAGAGAAAGTCATAGCAGGCCATTTATGGATGACTTTTTGGTTGGTTGGTTGGTTTTGTTTAGTTTTTTGAGACAGGGTTTCTCTGTATAGACTTAGTTGTCCTGGACTCACTTTGTAGATCAGGCTGGCCTCGAACTCATAGAGATCCGACTGCCTCTGCCTGTGCCACCATGCCCAGTGATGGATGACATTTTTAAGACTTCAGATTTGAAACTGTAGAAAAAATTTCCCCTGGTCTACCTTTCTATGAAAAGAATTAGAAACCAAGAGTGAAAAACTCCCTCTTCTAGAACTAGGTAACTCATAAAATACGACTGTATGCTGGCCTTGCAAGAAAAGTAATCATGGGGCTACATGAGCTAACGAAATAATGCAGTTATCATTAAGAATTCTGATCTCCTACAACCTATTGGTGGGAGGATGCAAACAAAAAACACTGATCAGGATGACAACTTTTAAAACCATTACCATGATCCAAACTCCTGGGATTTTTTTGTTTTTGTTTTTGTTTTGTTTTTTTTTCCGAGAAACAGTTTCTCTGTGTAGCCTTGGCTATCCTAGTCTCGCTTTGTAGACCAGGCTGGCCTCGAACTCACAGTGATCCGCCTGCCTCTGCTTCCCAAGTGCTGGGATTAAAGGCGTGCACCATCAAACTCCTGTTTTTAAGACTTCTTTTTAGATTGTGAGTGTGTGTGTGTGTGTGTGTGTGTGTGTGTGTGTGTGTGCGTGTGTGTGTCTATGTCTGTGTCTGTGAGTACAGGCCCAAGGTTAAATTAGAAGCTCTCCAACATGGGTGCAGGGACCTGAACTCAGGCCCCCAAGATAGAGTATCGGTAGCCAAAGATAACTGTGATTTTCTTGCCTCCACTTCCCAAGTACTAGACTACAGGGATGTGCCCCACCACACCCAATTGCCAATGTGGTTTTGTTTTTGTTTTTGTTTTTCAAGACAGTGTTTCTCTGCATACCCTGGCAGTCCAGGGACTCTTATCAGTAGACCTGTCTGGCCTTCGACTCAGAGCTCCACCTACCTCTGCCTCTGTAGTTCTGGGATTGAAGGCGTGCGCCACCACGCCCAGTTTAACAATTTAAAGAGATAGAATCAAAATTATGTAAACTTCAGAAAGCGGATGCTTCTTGTCCTCATTCAGTTATAGTGTACGGTCTGTCCCAGGCGGCAAGGCCACTTTACCCATGCCATGTAGGGTGGAGCTGGGTAAGTTAGGTGACTTTACTGCACTGCACACTTGCTGGCATCCCTGAAGCTTCTGCATCCCCTTGGGATGCAACACTTTGAAACATGGACATGGAGTCCAGGGAAAGTATTTTCCAGGAGCATCCCTGTCTGACTATAGTGCCTCTGCACTTGTCTACTTGGCAGCTGAGAAAAAAGATAATTTAGTAACAATGAGCCAAAATTTAGCCCCAAAATACTGTTTGAATAGGTAAACTCTCTCTCTCTCTCTCTCTCTCTCTCTCTCTCTCTCTCTCTCTCTCCCTCTCCCTCCCTCCTTCTCCCCCCCCCCCTGTGTAATTTTTTTTCAATTACACCACAAGCAGCCTGGTTAGGAATGGAATAATCATTCACATATTTCAAACACAAAGACTGAAGAGCTAAACACGAGAGAGGAAAGCATAGATACTTAAAGGAAGCCTTTGATGAGCTGTGCAGGTCTATAGGACTGAAACTGTTTACTTCAGTATCAAGGGACTTGGCTTTTCCTGGAAAGCCTGTTTGTGAGAGCACTTAAATCTCCACTGTAAGACAGCCCCTGGTGCAAAACTGTCCAGAAAGTGTTCTCCTTGGATCTACAGTGGATATAGTCTTACCGCTTTCCTTTGAATAAGAGTGGCTTGAAGCCAGACATTGTGGCTCACATTTGTAACTGTAGCACTCAGGAGCTTGAGCTAAGAGGATTGCCTTGAATCCCAGCGCTCTGCAGGCAGAGGCAGGCAGATCTCTGTTAAGTTCCAGGCCAGCCTGCTCTACAGGGCATGTTCTGGGACAGCCAGAACTACATAGAAAAACCCTGTCTTGAAATAAACAAGCAAAGAAACAAATAAACGCAGCTGCTTTTGGAGCTCTGGTTGGACCTGGAATTCTGCATCTCTAACAAACTCTGGCGATTTGGGTTTGTGGACAGTTCTGAGCAGTGAGAGCAGACGGGGCTGCGGCTACTAACCTGACAGGGGCAGTAAGTTGTGCACTAACGCTGTGCAAGGAACATTGTGGCAGATCATGGCACTGTCTGGGAGGGCAGCTAAGCTGCAGGAAAGAGAACCTGTATTAAAACCTGACATTTTGACATGAGTCAGTGAAGCAGTGAGGAGGCTACAGAAAAGACGGGACCCAGCCAGGTGAAGACTGGAGAGAGGGGGAGTGGTGAGAATCTGCCATAGGAATTTGGATATTATTGTAACTTCAATAAGGAAGCCATTGAAGGTTTTATGGAGGTGGGTGATGCGATCAGATTCCAGTAAAGTCACTCTGGCTGCAAAATGGTGAGATCAGTTGTACTGACCCCTGGGACAAGCAGGGCTCCAGACAATATATAGTAATTCTCATACAAGATGGTAATGGGCATTTGGGAGACAGAGGCAGGAGGATCTCTATGAGTTAGAGGCCAATCTGGTCCACAAAGTGAGTCCAGAACAGCCAGGGCTGTTCCACAGAGAAACCTTGTCTTGGAAGAAAAAAAAGAAAAGAAAAGAAAAGGGAAAAAAAGAGGTAGCAAGGACAACAGGACAATGACAACCAACTTCCTTTACTCTAATTCCGGAAGTGTGTGCCCAGGGAAGGATATCTTAATATATATCTTTTTCTTCTTTCTTCTTCTTCTTCTTCTTCTTCTTCTTCTTCTTCTTCTTCTTCTTCTTCTTCTTCTTCTTCTTCTCACAAATATAATTGATGTTTTTATTCTATATTAGCTTTCCAGGGCTGCCATGAAAAGTTACCACAGACCTGCAGTTTAAGACAATAAAATTGAAGCAGGCAGCTCTCTGTGAGTTCAAGACCAGCCTGGTCTACAGAGCTAGTTCCAGGACAGCCAGGGCTGTTACACAGATAAACCTTGTCTCGAAAACAAAACAATGAAATTGTTTTGTCTCTCATGGTTCTAGAAGCTGGAGGTCTGAAATCAAGGTGTCAGCAGGGGCCATATTACCTCTGCATTGTCTAGGCAAACTCCTATTTCCTCCAGCTTCCAGGATTGGCACATGATCCTTGGCATCTCGTGACATGTAATGTGGCAATCCTGGGTCTGCTCTCAGCCCGCACATCCTCCTATCTGTGCCTCAAACCTGCAGCAATCCTCCTGCCTCAGGCTCCTAAACAGTGAAATTACAGGTGTCTGCCAATATGCCCAGCTCTTTCTTCTTGTCCTCCCCTCCTCCTCCTCTTCCTCCTCCCCTCCTCCTCCTTCTCCTCCTCTTCCTTCTTCTTGGTTTTTTGAGGCAGAGTTTCTCATTCTGGCTGTCCTGGAAACACTCTGTAGATCAGGCTAGCCTTGAATGTACAGATTTGGGATTAAAGGCATGTGCCACCACTGCCCCAGTCTCTTTCTTGTAAAGCTATCTCTCACTGTGTTAAGGCTCACTCCAAACCAATATGATCTCAAGTTAATTTGATTAAATCTACAGACTGTTTTAAAAGTCATATTCACTAGTTGGAAGGTCTAGAACCTTCCATGGAGGAGGAAGTTCCACAACTAAAACCCCTAACCTCTCTTTTATCAGCTCAACTGTCCCCCCAACCCTCGCCACAGACAAGGTTTCTCTGTGTAGCCCTGGCTGTCCTGGACTCTATTTGTAGACCAGGCTAGCTTCAAACTCGGAGATCCTCCTGCCTCTGCCTTCTGAGTGCTGGGATTAAAGGCATGTGCCACCATTGCCAACTCAGCTGCCTTTAATAACTAAAAGCAGGGCTAGTGGGTTGGCTCAGTGGCTCACCTTCCCCAGGATTGAAGACTTGAGTTGGGTACCCAGGACCCACCTTCTGAACTGACTCCCACAAATTGTTCTCTGCTCCTACTGTTTTCATTGGGCCATTCTGTGGTTCTAGCACCTAACGCTGCACTCTTCGTTTTGCTCTCCTTTGATGCCAGTTTTTCTAACTTCCTGGAGTATCACAGATTTGTGATGTGACCATCAAGGATTTTCATGTTTGTATTATTTATTTATTTATTTATTTATTTATTTAAAAGGCTACAGAAAAGAAACAATAGAGTATTTCAAAAGGGCCACTGAGGGGTTCTGAGTGTAACTGAGGGGCAGGGAGCTCGCCTAGCATGTAACAGCCCCAGTTCATTCTCAGACAAAACAACGCACAAGCACCTGCCAGTGGAACAGTGGACACAGGTCAGGACTGTCTGAACCTTTATGGCACTGGCTGGTTGATTTTTCACCTAGTCCAATCAATTAGTAGACACTCACTGGAGAGACAATTAGTCAGTTGCTGTATTTATCTGATAAAATGATGTCTGCATAGTTCTTGAATGCTACTTATGCAACTTGTTCTTGTGGGAAAACAGAACACAGTTTTGATTACCCAGTGTGGTCTGTGCCAACCACAGGATTGGCTGAGGAGCTTCTATGAAGTGCAGACCTGAGCCCGGTCAAACTACTCACTCTTCAGGCTCCCAGGTCACACTGATGTGAACGGAGAGGAGGAGATGGTGGCTGGGTTCAGGCGGCTTCCAGGCCACCTGAAGAAAGTATGTGCGAAGCTTGGTGTATGGCAGTTGTAATGAGACAAATACTTGGTCTCCAGATTGTGTCATTGTTTGGGGAGGCTGGAGCAGGTATGTCACTGGAGTTGGGCTTTGACCGTTTAAAGAGTCATCATTTTGAGTTCCCTCTTGCCCTTTCAAATTTACTCTCTGTTTCAAGCTTATGACTCAAGATGTGAGTCCTCGGCTTCCTGTTCCTGCTATTGTTCCACCTTCACGGACTCTAACCCTCTGGGACTTTAAGCCCAAATAAAGTCTTATATAAATGACTTTGGTCATGGTGTTTTATCACAGAGGGGGAAAAAAAACCAATCCCAAAATCTAACTAAACAATTAAAAGAAAGTCGGGGTGTGAATGCTGAGTGCTGAGGCAGGAGGATTACCATGTGTTTGAGACCAGTCAGGCCTATAGAACAAAATTGTGTCTTAGAAAAACATAAGAAGAAGCCAGGTACGGTGGTACACGCCTGTGACTGCAGCATTTGGCAGGCAGAGGTAGGCGGCTCTCTGCAAGCTTGAGGCCAGCCTGGTCTACAAAGTGAGCACACAGAGAAACCTTGTCTTGAAAAACCAAAAACCAAAAACCAAAAACAAACAAACAACCCTCCCCCCCCCAAAAAAAAGAAGAAAAGAAAAAGAAAATCTTTGATCTTAGACCACCCTTTAACTCTCACCTTGAGAAAAAAAGGCATGGCTGAAAAAAGTGACAATGTGCAAAAAGTAGAGGTACCAGGACAGGTGGCTGAAGGGCAGCAGGAAAGGGGAATGAGAGGACACTTTGCGTCCCCCGGATGCATGAGCATGTGCGATGGATCAGGAGAGTGGCTAATGTGCTGCCTTTCTGAGGAGATGCACTCCCTCTCACTCTGGCAGAGGGACCTGGCAACTGAAGGAGGCCACATTCTTGGTAGTTATTTAAAGCACCAACCACGTCCCAGTGCTGGCTGAGCATTGCTGCTGCCGAGCAGCTGTGGGGCTTAGGAGCGTCCTAGAGACCAACGTCTCCAACATCAGCCTCCCAGACACTTCCTCAGGTTCTTCTGAACGTTTGCCCTGGCTGTTACCTCTGCCTGGAATGTTCTTTCTCCTCATCTTTACCTGTCTGTACGTTCCTCACTCAAGTCGCTGAACACATGCTACTTTCTCAGTCAGGACTAAGGAGCAAGAGCATATAAATTAATGTGAGTGCACTTGTGTAGTTTAAGGGAGTCCCTGAGTTGAACACCTGGCTCAGGAAAGAAAAAAAGGCCCTTCACTAATAAGTCTGTCTAAAGTTGCCTTCCAATGACTGAAGTCCCTGTGGAATCTGTTTATTAAATTCACTCACTCGTTTATTTTTGTTACTTTTTGATGGAGCTCCTCCTCTTCCTCCTTCTCCTCCTCCTCCTCCTCCTCCTCCTCCTCCTCCTCCTCCTCCTCCTCTTCTTCTTCTTCTTCTTCTTCGTCTTCTTCTTCTTCTTCATGGGTTTCTGGAGATTAAACTCAGGTTCTCAAACTTGCAAGGCAAATACAGTACTGACTAAGCTATGCCTATAGGCCTACTGTTCTCTTTGAAATCTAGCTTGCATCAACTCAGACTTCCTGTGTCCTGACCTCTGCTCGTCCCAGTGCTTAGAAGGACAGTGTTAGGTGCAAGTCATATTCTGCAAGTAAGTGCTGAACAAAAGCAAAACCAGCCTGGAGATGAGGCTTCATTGGTAGAACGCTTCCCTGGCATACACAAGACTGGGTCCCTCTGTGGGCACTGCAGCAAAGCCTGGCATGGTGGCAGCGTGTCTGTGAGACTGAGGCAGGAGAACTGGGATCAGAAGGTCAAGGTCATCCTCTACACAGAGCAAGTTAAAAATAAAAAATAAAATTAAAATGAAGAACAAAGCCCTCCTAGGACCTGAGAGAACTTTCTGCTTCAAGCAATTTGTGGGCTGGATTTTCTTTTCCATATTCCAATGAGAAAAGCCAGAGCTGGGAGAGATTAACTCACTCGCCTACATCCACAGAGCTAATAAGCCAAGAGAAGCAACAGTAACTCTAAATTCTTACTCTAAGCCTGACAGTTACCAGCTGAAAAAACTAGTGCTGATTGACAGACACCAAACTTCTAAAATGTGCCTGTTTGTTTTCTACAATTAGCAACGGAATTTCAGCTTTAAACGATTCAAAGCTCATGAAAGTATTGTATATGTAACTTTGCATTTGCAAATCCTAGGTGAAGAATCAATACTGAAAGACATACTAGAAGATTCCATCTTCAGTGGGAGGTCTTTCGGGCAGATTTATAAATGCAGTATAATCCATTCACTGTCACATGGAGAGTTCTTAAGCAGTGTAAAACAACTGCAAACTAGTGGTAGCACTTACTAAATACTACAAAGCAAATGTGAAGACAAGGTTTAGCCAGGCGGTGGTGGCGCACGCCTATAACTCCAGCATTCAGGAGGCAGAGACAGGCCGATTGCTGTGAGTTCGAGGCCAGCCTGGTATACACAGCAAGTCCAGGACAGCCAAGGCTAAACAGAGAAACCCAGTCTCAGAAAAAAGAAAAAGAAAAAAAAAAAAAAAAAAAGACAAGGTTTAAACACAAATAGCTATGGGAGGAGAGTTAAACATACAGACCTCAAAACAAGGAATTAAGGGTATCACCGAAAAGACATTTATTTTCATTGAGGCAACAGATGGATTATTCATAAGTGGTCTAAGGTGACTAAAAGTATAGTCAGAAAAATATACCTGACTCCTACCTTACTATCTGAATCAGAATAAGAGCTGTACATGGTGGCACCTGTCCTTAATCCCAGCAGAGGCAGGTAGATCTCTGTCAGTTCAAGGCCACCCTGGTCTACAAAGGGAGTCTAAGACAGCCAAGGCTATACAGAGAAACCCTGTCTGGAAAACAAAAATAAAAACAAACAAACAAACAAAAATTCCCAACCCGCCCCTCACCAAACCCAAAAAGAAAAAGAAAAAAAAAAGAAAGAAAGAAAAGAAAAAAATAAAGAAAAGAAAGAAAGAAATCAGAATAGGAATTCTTCAGCCAGTGAAGGCACTTGCCCCAAAGCCTTACTAATTGAACTCAATTCTTGGGATTCACAGGGTGGAAAGAGATACCTGTTTCTACAAGATGTTCTCTGATCTCCATAGGTGTGTGCACGTGCACACACACACACACATAAAATTAATGCAAAATAGTGTAGGTATGTCAGGACAGGTGAGATAACAGTGTAAGCCTGATATCCGAATTCAGTCCCCAGAAGCCACATAAAGATGGAAGGAGAGAAATCATCTCAGAAAGGTGCCCTCTGACCCCCACAAGCACACCATGGCATGTGGGTACCCCGCCTCCCAATACCACCCATACACAAAATAAGAACAGCACTTCCGAAAAGAATTAAATGTAAATTCATAAAAGTGCTAGAACAATTGTGGACATTTCCACAATCTTAACATTAGAATGGCTTGTGAAAACATCCTGTTAAGACACATCCAAAGAGCACATTTGGGTTCCTGGAAGTTGAAAAGCCTGCATCAGTGAAACAACAGTAAGAACAAAGTCAGAAGATGAAGGGCAGAAGTAGAAAACAAAGGTTATGACCAGGCCCTTTGCCAGCCTCTCCGTTCAGGCCCTCTGACAGCCACTGCACAGTAGCTGTGAATACCCGGGCAGACAGCTGCACAGGGCGGGGAAGCACGAAGCCAGACAGAAATACCAGACAGTGGGGCCAGAGCAGGCTCCTAGGGAGCCATAGCGTACTCTCACCCTTCAGCTGCCCTCTTGAACGTGTGAGAAACTGATTTGACCCTGGCAGCTCTCTCCTGCTTCTGGGCTCTCTCCTCATCTCTGTGCCTCATACTTGGTTGTCGCTATGAGATACAGACACAAGAGCCCAAGCAGGGCAGGGAAGAGCTTTAGAGAGGGTTTATGGGTCCAAAACAACAGCCATTGGGCTTTTCAAATCTGCTATCGCAGAAAGGAAAGAGTACTTCCACCTTTAATCCCAGCACTCGGGAGGCAGAGGCAGGCGAATCACTGTGAGTTCGAGGCCAGCCTGGTCTACAAAGTGAGTCTAGGACAGCCAAGATGACACAGAGAAACCCTGTCTCAGGGGGAAAAAAAAATACTAGTACTCTGGAGGCAGAGGCAGGCAGATCAATGTGAGTTCAAAGTCAGCCTGCTCTACAAAGCGAGTTCGGGCAGACACAGAGAAACACTATCTTAAAAAAACAAAAAACAGCTCTTCCAGGCCCGGAAAGAGAAACCTGAAGTCCCTATCCGTCACCAACTAGCTTCTCTTCTGTTCCTGGCTTGTCTTTTTCTGTGTTTAAAATAGGGTCTCGTGTATCTCAGGGTGTCTGGAACTGCGAGGATGACGTTGTCCTTCCTGCACCCTCTCCCAAGAACTGGCAGCACCAGTGCAAATCACCAGAAGCTTGTCCTGGAACTCACTGTACAGACCAGGCTAGCCTAGAACTCACAGAGATCTGCCTACTTCTGCCTCCTGAGTGCTGGGATTAAATGCATGTGCCACTGTTGTTAAAATCCCATTTCTTTCTTTCTTCCCGAGTGTGTATGCACAAGTGCCACAGTGCCTGTGTGAAGCTCAGAGGGCAACCCCAGGGGAGTCCATTATTTTCTTCTATGTTGGCCAGGGGATCGAACTTAGGTCACCAGGCTTGGCAGCAAGTGTCCCTATCCTCTGAGCCATCCCTCCAGCTTCCCGTTTTGTTTTATAAGGACCTCAGCCCACATGGGCTTGTGGTTCAGCATCTGCCTGCCTCTGCCTCGCCAACACTGGGATCACAGGTACATACACTGCTTTGGCTCATACCTCTTCATCATTGACATGTTAAAGTTATTCAAGGTGGCATCTTACTTTAAGATGGCCTTTGGTAGTTTAAGTGGCATGGAGGCCATTGTCTGTACTTTTAGGATTTGGGAGGTAGAGGGAAGATTTTTAGTTTGAGGTTCAAAGCCAGCATAGACTACTGTTGAGCCACTATCATAAATAAACTAATTAACTAAGTAGCTAACTAACTAACTAACTCTGGGATTTAGGCTTCTTTTTTTAAAAAAAATGCCTAGGCACCTGGATTCTCAGCCAGTAGAAGCTCCTGCCCTTCCCTCTGCATTGGAAGACTGCATCTTGTTTCCCTTGCTGAATCTTTGTCACATGACAGGTCAGTTGTTCACAGCTCTCTGCCTCACTGTACAGCACGTCCCATAGTGACTGAAGGGTTGTCCACAACAACCTGGCCACACTCAAGGGCAGGGCCTCCCTCTCCCTGAGGATGCTTTTCTCCCACTCCTTCTTTAAGCTGCTTCTCTTCTTGACCCTGTTTTATTTGCTTAGATGCTTTAGTTTTGATTCCCTTGAAAATAGTAATCACCTGAAATAAGCAGTCAAGCCTCAAAGAATCATAACATTTACATATAAAGGTCAAGGCTGTGGAGACTGGGGGTGTAGCTCAGTAGGCAGAGCTCTTGCCGCCCATGCATGAGGCATGGGTTCGAAGCCCATTGCAAGATGAATAGAACCTGAAATGGTGACGCAGGCTTGAAGTCCCACCAGCCAGCAAGTGGAGGTGGAAGGATCAAGAGCTCAGGCCAGGGCCTGGAGAGATGGCTCAGAGGTTAAGAGCACTGACTGTTCTTCTAAAGCTCCTGCGTTCAATTCCCAACAACAACATGGTGGCTTGTAGCCATCTATAATGTGATCTGATGCACTCTAGTTTGCAGGTGTTCCTTCAGGCAGAGCACTGCATACATAATAAATAAATAAATAAATCTTAAGAAAAAAAAGAGCTCATATTATTCTTGCCATAGGCATAGCAAGCTTCAAGACAGCTCAGGCTATGTGAAGCTCTGTTTCCTTTTTTTTTTTTTTTTTTTTTTGGGTTTTGCGAGTGAGCCCTGACTATCCAAAAAAACTCACTCACGGGCCTAGAACTCACAAAGATCCTTCTGCCTCTGTTTCCCGAGTGCTGGGACTAAAACTGTGTGGCATCATGAGGCTTAAAAAAAAAAAAAAGAAAGAAAGAAAAAAGAAACTGGGTGTAAAAGTAGTTTATTCTCCTGGCTCAATTTTTGTCTGGTAGGCTTACTGCCTCCTTCTGCTAACCTAGGCCTAGTCCTGGAAGCTTCTAGCCTCCATACAATCTAACCTAGGCCTAGAATGTTCTCAGCTTCTGAGACTTAATAAGATCACCTTAACTTGTTCTTTCTAAGCTCCGGGCTGGTTGGTTCAACTCAGCTGTTCTAGCTCAAACTCTTTTCCCAGGTGATTTATTTAATCTGGCTTTTCTCTTGGCCTAGAACTGTTCTTCTTGGCCTCAAATTAACTCAGCAATCTGCTCCAGTCTCCTGGCTTCTTCTCGTTTTCTGGCTCATTCTGTCTTCACCTGAGTTCTCTCACTACAACACATCTCTCTGTTACTATCCTGGTAAACACTGCCTCTTAACCAGCTTCGCTTTCCTTTCTCTTCTCCTGAGAGTTGAGCGTATCCTATTGTGTCACATCTTCTCTGATTCGTCACCTTTCCTGCCACTCAATTAGACCTCAGTTTCAAACATGGGTGCTTCCTTCTACAAGCTAACTTTATCTTTGTTTGGGATTAAGGACATGGCCCACTATACCTGCTCCTAAGCTTTTCTTCACCTGATACTTGCTCTCTACCAGGCTGGCCTTGAACTCAGTCAGATCTGTTTGTCTCTGTCTCCTGGATTAAAGGCATGTTTGTATTCCAGCTGGATCACACAGACCTAGGTCATTGGATGCCAGAACAGCCATGTTCTGAATTAACATTCCTCTACACGTGGGTGGTGTCACAGGAGTTCAAGGCCAGCCTGATTTACAGAATTAGTTCTAGGACAGCCAAGAGGGTTACACAGAGAAACCCTGTCTCAGGAAAACAAATAGAATAAAATAAAATAAGAAAACAAAAATATAAAAATGGAAAAGCCCAAGAAAGGAACTTTTCTAATGTGTTTGTACTTTAGTTTCACTTTTCTTTGTGATGCGGACCTCTACATAGTGTTCACCTCCTGTGATCATGGTCCTGATTTGCAAAGTAATAATAATAACAATAATAGCATTTTCTTGAGACACAGTCTCCTGTAGTTCATGCTGGCCTTGAACTAGCTGAGGAGGGCTTTGAATTCTGATCCTCCTGCCTCTACTCCTTGGGGGGGTGGGGGGGGTGGGGGTGAGATTAAAAGTTTGCCACACCTGCTCAGTTTGTGGGGCGCTGAAGATCAAACCCAGGGATTCCCCATCCTAGGCAAGCGTTCACCAGCTGCGCCAAATCCCCAGGCTCCCAACACCTTCTTTACAGAGCCATTTTCATGCTGAAGAGGATTTGTCCTTGCAAACCAGTTCCTAGGTACCTCTCCTGCTGGGGGAGATTCAAGCTTGGTGACTTCACCCATCTAGGACAATGCCCGGGCTGAAGTGAGTTTAGCAAGTGAGTGGGGCCAGGCCACTCTGGGAGCTCCTGCAGTAAAGACAAAGATGAACAAAACACCTACTCACTCCCTTGAGAGCACGAAAGCCCAGCTGAGAAGCCTTGACTGACACTGCAGAAACACGACAGGCCCAGCGGCAGATGGGGGATGTCTTTCCTGAGCTCCTTAGAGAATAGAATAAGGTGACGTGAAGAGAAGGGAAGCCAGAGAGAGATAGAGATAGACAGATGGACAGACAGACAGATAGCTAGCTTTAAACTGCCAGCTAAGAAACAGACAGAGAGAGGAGTGGGCAGGGATGGAGGTCACTGAATGGCACTCAGAGGTAACTACGTAGCCCAGGCTGGCCTTGAATTTGGGATCCTAGAATGACACTATACTTGATCAATGTTAGGGGGGAAAGTTTATGTTTAAATTACACGAGTGTGAGTGGTGTGTGTGTGTGTGTGGTGTTGGGGAGTTCCAGCACCACAATACTCAATGCTTGGGTCCTCACACCACATGGATCCTCAGAATCACACTTAGGTCGTTAGACTTCACGACAAGCCTTTTGGAGTTATTTAGGGAGTCCCTAACGTTATTTTTATTTTTGGTATTTTTACGGTAGCTCTTTGGAAAGATGTAAGACCAAATACCCAAATTCATCTAGTTGAGCAGAAGTTAAACACGGGATTGCAAAGCGTTGCTGGGAAGTGATGGAGTTCCCCTGCCCTGTCAAGGCCCTGCTAAGCCTGAGTCGCCGCTGCTGAGCTCTCCTGAAAAAGGAAGCAGTTCTGGTCCACCAGCTTCCGCTGAGCAGCGCAATAGGCATCCGCTGCTGCGCACTACCTCTTCAAGAGAGTCCCTCAATTCTCTGGGGAAAGAACTAAACTTATGTTTAGAGTCGGAAACCCAGATTCTCTCCCCGCTCTCATCAAAACCCAAATAAAGGGCTTGTCTTTCCGGATCCAGTTAACCCCTTGTTACACGCTACCTTTAAATCTATGCCCTCTCCTCCGTTTGGGACCTTAACCACTGAGAGGAAGCCAGGCATTGTGGTGTATATCTGAAGTCCTGGCACTTGAGAGGTAGAAGCAGGAAGTTATCCTCAGCTACATAGCAATTTGGAAACCAGCGTGGGCTATATAAGGTGCTATCTCAAAAAAAAAAAAAAAAAAAAAAAAAGAAAAGAAAAGAAAAGAAAAGGAAATACCAGTGAGACAGTAAAAGAAACCAAAACGGAAATGTGCTACACATAGGAGATGTTTTAATACTACTCTGAGTATGGCTGTTAGGGTGTGGTGTGGAGGCCGTAATTATAAATGACAAAATCCGATGCTTGCGAGACGGAAAAAAAAAATGGCCCTACATGAAACCATTCACCACATACTTCTTAGAAGGAGAGTGAGTGATTGGTCAACAGCTAGAAGGGACAGCTATTTCACTGCTCACTCTGTTGTGACCTGCCAGCCTTTCAGACACCTGTTCATGTTCATTGTCAGAAGAATGTGCATGTAAAATTCAAATAAATGTAGGTGGAAAATTTTCTCCCCCAGGTATATGGCAAATTAAGAAGTTTAGCCTTGTTTGCCAAGAGACTCAAAGGAATGTTCATAGCCGCACCATATATGGTGGATTAAATCCCGGATACAGATGGACGAGCAAATAGCAGCCACCCCCACATAGGAATATTATACAGCACCACAATAAGTGATTTACAAGCTCAGACAATGGCTTCAATGAATATCGCAAACAAGGCAGACAGAAAGAAGCCCACAACAAGAGGGCGCACTATGCTCTCTTGTTTATAAAAAGTCCAGACCTAGAAAACTAATGCATGAGGGCTAGAGAGATGGCTCAGGGGTTAAAAACACTGGCTGCTCTTACAGAGGTCAGGGGTTCAATCCCAGCACCCACATGGCAGCTCACAACTGTCTGTAACTCCAGTTCCAGGAGATATGACAGGCTCACACCAATACACATGAAATAAAATAAACTATTAGAAAAACAATGAAAACTAACATGTGCTATTGGAACTCTTTCTTAGAGGAACTTGGAATCAAAGGTCATAGCTCGGTTTCTTGATTTGGCTGCTACTTGTGTTGGTGTTCACAACTGAAAAACTTGTCACAGTCATTTATGTGTGCTGTATGTCAATTCATATGTAAAATAAAGTATAAGTTGGTCCCAGTGTCAATTGGGACCCACCCCCCAAAAAAACCAGTAGAATAATAAAACAAGTTTTGATTGACAAAATAAACTTCCAGTAATCTTAAAACGGTACAAATTGTTTGCTTGTTTGTTTTTGTGTTTTTCAAGACAAGGTTTCTCTGTGTAGCCTTGGCTGTCCTGGACTTGATTTGTAGAACAGGCTGGCCTCGAACTCACAGAGATCTGCCTGTCTCTGCCTCCCAGAGTGCTGGGGTTTCAGGCATGCGCCACTGTTCCCAGCTTGTTGAAGAAATTAAAAGACATAGCAAAATGCACTGCTAACCTGTGACGCAGGTGAACTGGTCCTTCAGTGATGTTGCATAAATCAATAATGAAACAACACATGATGTGTGTGCAAGTGGGAAGTGGGAGACGGAGAGATGAAGGCATTCCTCCTTTGGGGCCCTTGCATGCTCCCCTCACTTTTCCTTAATAACTCCGCATCTACTCTGAGGAGGGGGGAAAAAGATCTTTTGATGAAGTGACAGGTAAACAACATTGAACTATTTATTAAATTTTGGAAAAGTCAGTCTGGGAATCACAAGCATTTCTTCTTCTTCTTCTTCTTCTTCTTCTTCTTCTTCTTCTTCTTCTTCTTCTTCTTCTTCTAACTGAAAAATGTCAGCAGCATGTCAAGGTGATTAATTCTAGTGTCCAGAAGTATTAGATGAAGGCACCACAGTTACCAGCGTGCCTCAGGTCCCAGGGTTCTGGATGACAGCTTGGCACCACTGGCAGGTTATAAAGCCAGGATCTGAGCTCAGGTCCTCCACCCAAGCACCGTGACCTTTTGTCAGATACCAGGTGTCATGTGCTGCAGCTTTCTTCCTTAAGCTTTTGAACTTCTCCCCGCCCCCTCTGAAGATCTGTAGATCAACTCCCCACCCCACCCCCACCCCATGCCACATTGGCATTCAAGGCTCAAACACTATCGTTGTGTGCGATATCTTCAGCCTTACATCCCTCCCTCGGTTTGGGGAACTGGGTTTCTGTGAGCACACAGCTGACCAAGAGCTGCAGCTGACTGGGACTGCCTCCTGCCTGCTCTGCATCAGAGCTGGGGGAGCTGGGGTGCTTGGAGCAGCTTCTTCCTCTAGACATGAAAGCCTCTAATGCTGTCTCTTATGATTTAATGATGAGTTAAAGAAATTCACACCAGTGTGTGGATGGCTTATGACTCTTTGGTCATTAAGCTCTATTTGAGACAATCAGGCAGTGGAATAGGTGACAACAAGGGACCCAGCTGAGAAGATGGTATGTGCAGAAGCTGAACCTGAACTCCCCCTGCCTCAGCCCACCCCCCACACCCCACCCTCCACCCCATTATGAGTCACCTTCTCTAAGAGTTCCTGCTTTTCTCGGGGCCTTCCTCTCTTCTTCTTTCAACTCAACTTCAAAAGAATCAGGATTAAAACAAAAAACAAAAACAAAAAACTGTTCTCCAATTGCAGTAGTAAGGAGGACCATGGGGCTTCTGGGACTTCCCGCACTACACAGATGTAAACTAGAGCCCAGGAAGGCAGAAGTCCCATTGGGAGACAAATGAGTTGCTAGACACCTCAGGGTTACCCAAGTTCTATTCCCAAGTCCTGGGGCTCTATCTGTGAACCTGGCAGTCAGACACTAGGGGTCCCTGTGGGTGGTAAGGCTCCGCCTCCGCACCCCACCCCAACCCCCAATCTGCGTACTCTCCAATTACTCACGTTGTTATCCCTTAGAACTGGAAGTGTCTGTCCTACCAGGGAAACCAGTGTCTGGGCTGCAGGGACAAAGGTTGGCTCCGAGAGCAAACAAAGAGAGGAAGCGCTCAATGTAATAACAGCATTGCTCACTGCAGTTAAAAAAAAAAAAAAAAAGTTCAATTTGCTCAGGGTTTCATAATGGCCCTGTGGACAGGTTTTCTTTTCATTGTTTTGATGTAGCTGTTGTAAAATCTGCAGGAGGCTCCCCTTTTCAAGCCCATGCCCCCCCCCCCCACACACCTCTAATCTGAATCCTCCAGAACTACTCTGGCCAAGGACTCAGTCACTGACTCAGCTGACTCCAGTTCCTGATGAAAATGAGGGTACAGTTGGTCTCAGCAGGGTCCCCTCCCTTGTTTTTCTCAGCGGCTATCATTTGTCTCCTGGCTGCTGGGCTGGGAGATGGCTTGCTTTTGATGCCTGGGTGATATCTAACTCTGAAGGGTGTTGCTGCTGTCTAGCCGGATGCCAATGCTCACACTTGCCTGCCTCAAATGGTCAATGGAAAGACTTCAGTCACGGTTTTCCCAGCTGGTGCTTTCTCTCAGCCCTGTCTCAAAACTCATCTTCCCTCCAATACAGCTTAACTATGACAGGAGCTTGCTTGCCCAAACAAACAATTTCTAAGCCAAAGTATGCTGCATCTCACCTTGGAAATAGGATGGTCTCTTCCCCACCCCCGAATTCCAGGCATCTTGGCAATCTCCGGGACAATTATTATTACTACACTCAGTGACAGCAGTGCAAAATCAAAGAGGAAATTCACATGCAAGACTGGCTGATATATAGGCCTGGCATGATGGCATAACGCCTTTAATCCCAACACTGGGGAGGCACAGTCGACTGGATCTCTGTGAGTTCAAGGCCAGCCTGGTCTACATATGGAGTTCCAGGGCAATCAAAGCTATATGGTGAGACCCTGTCTCAAAAATAAAAAATAAAAAAGCAAACAAAAGATTTGTTAGTATCATGTGACTTGGGCACCAGTCTCCTTTTACAGTGTTGTTTAAGAAAGGAAACACATGCCGGGCATGGTGGTGCATGCCTTTAATCCCAGCACTAGGGAGGCAGAGGCAGGCAGATTGCTGTGAGTTCGAGGCCAGCCTGGTCTACAAAGTGAGTCCAGGACAGTCAAGACTACACAGAGAAACCCTGTCTGGGGAAAAAAAAGAAAAGAAAAGAAACACAAGGCACAGACTGTATAGAAAATAGCCACCTTCTTTCTGGGCAGATTTTCTTATACATTTTTGCCTCCAGAGCAAAGCTAAAATGTAGGTGATCTGACTTATGGCCACCAGTCTTAGGGTTCTCTAGAGCAGTGGTTCTCAACCTGCCCAAGGCTGCCATCTCAACCATAAGAGTATTTCCATTGCTACTTCATAACTTTAATTTTGCTACTGTTATGACTCATAATATAAACGTCTGCATTTTCTGATGGTCTTAGGCAACCCCCGTGAGAGATCATTAGATCCCAAAGGGGCTGTGACCCATAGGTTGAGAACTGATGCTCTAGAGGAACAGACCTTGGGGGGAAACTGAACTTACCAGGGATCTGCCTGCTCTACCTGGGTGCTGGGGTTAAAGCAGTGGATCTGTGGAGTTCAAGGCCAGCTTGGCCTACAGAGTGAGTTCTAGATCTGCCAGGGCCACACAGAGAAACCCTGTCTCTCGAAAGAAACCAAAACAAACAAAAAGGACAAAAAAGGGATGCTGGGGTAGGGGGCTCTGCAAGTAAAGGAGTAGCTGCTCACACTTGACAATCCAAGTTCAATTCCTGGAACCCACAGTACAAATAAATAACTGGGAAGCCGGCTGCAGCTTCGCACATCTGCTTCACACACCACAGCAGCTCTGTAGTAACATGACAGGCAGAGACAGAAGAAACACGCAGCAGCTGGCAGAGCAGCTGGGCACAGCACAGTGAGAGACCTTACCTCAACAAATCGCAAGGTGAGGACTCCAAAGAGTTGTCCTCTGACCACGCCACACACGCTGTAGCACTCTGACCACACTTACACAATAAATGTGTGGTAATAAATATTCAATAACAAATAAGTAAATAAATACATTTTATTTAAAAATAATAAATCCATGGGCTGTAAGGTTCTCCAGTCATATTTTGACATAGAAGTTGAGCAAGGCAGTTTCCACCAATCAGGGTAGGAGTGGGTTCCTGGGCCTGGGAACATGAACTTGTTTGACCCTGCCAGCAAGATGGAGAAGCTGCCCTTGAGATGTCTGGACTGAGACAACTGTCTCCTTACAAGTTGTCCCTGAGATGTCTAGACTAAGACAGCTGTTTCTTTACTACAGAAGCTGTTCAGCTATTGGGAAGTCCCCAGCTCCCTTAGGGTCTGGGGCTTTGAATTTAGCTTCTCCCTGTAATTAAATGGAGTTTGAACACGAAAGGGAAGTCCTTAGAATAAATTTATTTTGTTCATTCCCAACAATAATCTGATTAGATTCTGGGACATTGCTGAAGCTATGTGTGGGGATTTGGACTCAATGTTCAAGACCACTCTATTTACCCAAATAAACAGACACACAGACACAGGCAGAGACTTATACACACATCAACTCACCCCAGATAGGGAACCCACAATAGACCAAAGTACAGGTACCACCAAAGTCCACTGGTGAACCAATGACTATTATTGGAGTTACTCACAGGATCAGAAATGACCTAAAGATAGCTCTGTCACCAAGGCCCACACCAGCATGGATGACAGCTCACAAAAACTGGGAACCTGGTGCACACTGCACAGCCTACAGGCAGATCAACAGGCTGGAGAGTTCCCTTTCCAAGTACCTCTGGTCTAAACCTCGTCCAGACAGCTCTGCCAGTTTCGGCTTCTCCTAGGCAGTTAGTTGGTCTGGGGTCTCAGAGTCTTTTGTTTGTTTTATTTGTTTGAGACAAGGTTTCTCTGTGTAGCCTTGGCTGTCCTGGAATCTTTGTAGACCAGGCTGGCCTCAAACTCACAGCAATTCTCCTGCCTCTGCCTCCCTAGTGCTGGGATTAAAGGCATGCACCAACATGCCCGGCTCGGAGTCAGAATTCTTTACATCTTGGCTTCTCTGAGTCTTCCTCACTGCTTGGCTTGGCTTTACTCCACTCCTGCAAAAGCTACTCCCAGGTTTTATTGTTTACTCTGGCAAGGAGGGAGTGAACTAGCAAATCTGGTCAGTTTCAGGGACTTCCTGAAGCTCTTTTTGAGTTGTTTACCTTTCTGTTTAAAGAGCTGCCCAGCTGGATAGAATGTTTCAATTTAGCAACAATCTGTTACACAATAGCAGAATCCCTAGGTAAATGGAAACAAACAGCTATTGTAAAACAACGAGTCTTTTTGTTTGCTTGTTTATTTATTTTTGTTTCTTTAGTTTTTTGTTTTTGTTTTTGTTTTTTTCTATGTAGCTGGGAACGCGCTCTGCAGACCAGGCTGGCATGTAACTCAGATGTCCACCTGCCTCTGCCTGGAGAGTTCTGGGATTAAAGCTGTGTGTCACCAAGTTCGGCAAGAATCAGCCTCAATTCCTGAGTTAAGTAATACATCTAATGAAAACAGTAAACAATCTATACTACTATGCTTTCTCAGAAGCTTATAAATAATCTATTTAAAATTTGTTTTTATTTGCCGGACATGGTGGTGCGCACTTTTAATCCCAGCACCTCGGATCAGAGGCAGATGGATTGCTGTGAGTTCGAGGCCAGTCTGGTTTACAAAGCGAGTCCAGAACAGTTGGGCTACACAGAGAAACCCTGTCTCAGGAAAAAAAAATGTTTTTACCCAGCACTCAAGAGGCAGAGGCAGGCAGATCACTGTGAGTTCAGGGCCAGCCTGGTCTACAAAGTGAGGCCAGGGCTGTTTCACAGAGAAACATTGTGTTTTGTTTTGTTTTGTTTTGTTTTTTGAGACAGAGTTTCTCTGTGTAACAGTGTCTGCCTCCCTCATGCTGGGATTAACCGAGTGTGCTACCACACCTGGCTGAGAAACCCTGTCTTGAAAAAAAAAATAAACAAGAAAAATTTTTTATCTATTTGTCTGTCTGTCTACCTATCTATCTATCTATTTATTGGTTTTTCAAGAAAGAGTTTCTCTGTCTAGCCCTGGATGTCCTGGAACTTGCTCTGTAGATCAAGCTGGCCTTGAACTCACAGAAGCTCACCTGCCTCCCACGTGCTGAGATTAAAGACATGTGCCACTGCTGCCACCACCACCACCACCACCACCTGGCTAAGAAACTTATATTTCTAACTAAAGTCATGAGAAATTATAAACAGAAAAATGGCATCTGGAAGGCCTAGGAATGCTTGCCTAATTGCAGAGTTTGTTGATTAGGCAAGACCTGGCAAAAAAGAAGAAACACTCTATTTTTAGTGCCTTGGATATACTTTCACCTTAAAGAGGAAGGGGAAACTCTCCTCCCCTTGAAAGCACAACCTGACCTTAGAACAAGTCAGTAGGATTGAAAGCACTGTCCCCATGACTTCTCTGCGGAGACACCGTTTTCTTGTTCACTGTGATGCTGTAGCCTTTACACACAAAATGTTAACGTGTCTCTGGCGCACCTGAAGGTTGGTGTGCAAGCTGCATGGCAAAGCTTTGCCATCTATAGCCGCACTCCTCTGACTGTTCCCAATCTGTTCTGCATGTTCCAATATGATTCTGGAGCACAAATTTCTGAGGAACTGAGGCCAACACCTGTTTTCAAGAGTTTTTGAGAGCCGCTCCTGTCCCCTATCAGTTCCTCTGCCTTGAGAGGGTTCTTGGAGCCTGTGGTTTGTGACTTCTGACCTCACTTTCCAGTGGGAGGGGAACCTCAAGGGTATTCTATTTTTAGGTGAAGCTTCGCTTTTTTTGTTTTGTTTTTTTGTTTTTTAAGTCACAAGGGTTTGTTCTTTGTTGTCTCCTGTTTTTACTCTTTATATGTCAATCCATGATGACTGACGACCATGCAAATAGTGTGGATTTGCAATTTCAAGGTCCTGTGTCTACATAACTCTTAAAAGTGAAGTGAAGTTGAGCTGGGCAGTGAGACAGAGGCAGGCAGATCTCTGTGAGTTTTGGGATAGCCTGGGCTACAAAAACAAAACAAAACAACAACAACAACAAAAACCAAAACAATCAAACAAACAAAAAACCCTGTCTCTTGAAAATCTGGAAGGAAAAAAAAGTGAGGTAAAGTTGGCATTCAACAAGCATAGATGACCCTAAAAGGCATTGTACTTCTCTTCCTTGTAGAATTGTACAAGTGCTGAATAGAACATTGTGTTCAGGGCCGTGGTTTGTGAGGTAAATGGGTAAGAGCACGTAGTTTGAATGTTAAGATGAGGAAGTTGAGGGCGTCTACAGCTCATTCCTGGGCTGCAGCTCAAGACTTTCCCCTCCCCACCTCTGGTGCTCTAGGAGAGGGGATGGTGGTTAGTGTGGTAGTGGGGCATGGGAACTGCGTGGTAGCACTCACTAGACATTTCGTTTTTGGTCTTTTTTTGGTGGGGGCAGGGATGACAAGTTCTCATGTGTCCTAGGTTGGCCCCCAATTCACTGTGTGGCTGAGGATGAACTCTCATCTCCTTATTTCCACGTCTGGAGTGCTAGGATTACAGACATGAGCCATACATGCAGTTTTCACTGCAATATGGACATCTCCAATCATTGCTTTGGATATCTTGAACACACACACACACACACACACACACACACACACGTGTGTGTGTGTGTGTGTGTGTGTGTGTGTGTGTGTTTAAAATATTTTAGGCTACATGTATCTATTCATTCATTTATCTGTATGCGTGTGACTACATGTGTGTACCCACATACTGTGTATATGGAGGTCAGAGGCCATCATTTGTAGAATTTAGTTCTCTTTTACTGTACACATCTCTGTAATAAAATTCAGGCCCGCAGCCTTTGCAGCAAGTGTCCTGAGCCATATTTTTGACTCATGAGTTGGATTTGTCAGTTATGCCTGTAATAAAGCTGAAATAAAATTAATGATGAACATAGTGGCACATGCCTCTAGTCCCAGCATTGGAGGATTCCATGTCAAAGAGAACAAGAAACAGCATAACTAATTTCAGTTATTCAAGAAGGCAAATTATGCTGGGCATGGCAGCTTCTGCTTAGAATCTTAGCACTCTGGAGACTGAGGCTGGGTCGTTGCTGAAAAATACGGACTAGCCTGGGCTACAGAATGAAAAGGTTTCTCAAAAAAGGGTGAAAGAAGAATACAAATTAGCAGGCGGGCAGTGGTGACGCATGTCTCTAATCCCAGCACTCAGGAGGCAGAGGCAGGTGGACCTCTGTGAGTTTGAGGCCAGCCTGGTCTACAAAGTGAGTCCAGGACAGTCAAGGCTACACAGAGAAACTCCATCTCAAAAACTAAAAACCCAAAACCAACCAAACAAAAATACAAATTAGTAATTCTTGATATCTTTAAATGGTATAGCAAGAAGCAGAGAAATGGCTGTGTTTAGAGTACTTGCTGCTCTTCAGAAGGCCCTAAGATGGCTTCCCAGGGGGAAGGGGAAGAGGGTAAGTAAAGAGGTGCCCTTACCATGTTTCGCATAAAGCAGACTGCCCACATGTCCACTGATAGTAAAGCACCCAGGAAACAACTGGCTACAAAAGAGTGTGCCCTCTACTGCAGAGGTGAAGAAACCTCATCATTACAGGCCTGGTACTGCGGCATTCTGTGAAGTCAGCCTCCATCGCAAGTCCACTGAATTTCAAAACAGGTCTGTGCTTCCAGAGTGCAGCTATTGGTGCTTTGCAGGAGGCAAGTGGGGCCTATCTGGTTGGCATCTTTGAAGATTCCAACCTGTGAGCTAACCATGCCAAACATGTAACAATTATGCCAAAAGATACCCAGCTAGCACGCAGTACGAGTAGAATGTGCTTAGCAGTCCACTATGAGGGGAAACATTACATTCTCCCCCTCCCTTCTTCCTTAGGTATTTTCCCCATGGGTCAAAAGGCACCTAAGTATAGGATTGCAAGTGGAAAAATAGGGGTTAGGAATCAGGTATTGGCAGCTTTTCCATTTTTATTTGTGTGTGATTTTTGTTTTTGTTTTGTTTTTCAAGACAGGGTTTCTCTGTGTAGCCTTGGCTGTCCCGGACTCGCTTTGTGGACCAGGCTGGCCTCAATCTCACAGCGATCCGCCTGCCTCTGCCTCCCGAGTGCTGGGATTAAAGGCATGAGCCATCATGCCCAGCCCTGTGTGAGTTTGTAATATAAATGCAAGATGTAAAGCATTAATGCAAGCAAAATGTTTCAGTGAACACATTTCAACAGTTCAACTTTATAACAATTATAAACAAACCTGTTAAAATTTAAAAACGGAAAGAAAGAATGTGTGCTCATCTTAAGGGAGACACTGGGTTTAATGGCTGTGATCACAAAAACAGAAACAAACTACTAACTGGAAAATTAGTGAACTGAAAAGTACATGGATGGGTGGGTGCTGGTGTCATACACCTTTAATCCCAGCACATGAAAGGCAGAGGCAGGTGGATCTCTGAGTTCAAGGCCAGCATGGTTTGTAGCGTGAGTTTCAGCACAACCATGGCTACACAGAGAAACCTTGTTGAAGAAGAAGAAGAAGAAGAAGAAGAAGAAGAAGAAGAAGAAGAAGAAGAAGAAGAAGAAAATAGAGTTCAGTGTCTTCCTCCATCAGTTCTTCTCCACTCTATTTTTTTAGGCAGGGTCTCTCTCACTGCGTCTGGAGCGCACTACTTAGCTACAGTGGCTGAGCAGCCAGGTCCTGGGACTCTGTTTCTGTCTCCTAGTGCTGGGGTTACATGCATGTGCCTCCATGCCTGACTTGTTGCCATTGTTGTTGGTTTGGTTTGGTTTGACTTTTTGAGACAGGGTTTCTCTGTGTAGCCCTGGTTGTCCTGGAACTCGTTTTCTTAATTTTTATTTATTTTCTTGGATTTTGAGACACAGTTTCTTTGTGTAATAGCCCTGGCTGTCTTGAACTCATTTTGTAGATCAGGCTGACCTCAAACTCACAGAGACCTTGCCTTTGCCTCCTGGGTGCTGGGATTAGAGGTGTATGCTACCATGCCTGGTCCATGCCTGACTTTTTACCTGGGTGCTGAGGATCCATACTTGAGTCTCTATGTTGTGTATGCATCCAGTTTTTTACCCACTGAGCCATCACCTTAGTCTCAAATATGATATTTTTTTCCCCCACTGGCATGGTGTCAAATTCCCTGTGTAAGGGAGACTGACCTCGAACTCCTAGCCCACCTGTCCTCACTTCCTTAGTGATGGGATTACATCCACATACCACCATCTCTTGCTTATGTCTTTCTTTTCTTCTTTCTTTCTTTCCTTCTTTCTTTTTTATCAGGTTTAGTGTTGGTGTTATTCTGAGAAAATCTGATTTTATCAAATTCATGGAAAAAAAAACCACAAAGCACCCAAAACTTTCTATCACTGGAGAGAAAGCTCAGCAATTAGAGAGTGGGTGGGAGTCCAGTTCCTAGAACCCACATCAGATAGCTCCGGGGAACTCAACACAGTTTTTTGGCCTCTGCAGGCAATTGTAGGCATATGTACATGTACACACACATACACATAAATTAAAAAAAAAACCCAAATCTTTTTAAAAAGTATCTCTGTAGCCAGGTGTGGTGGCACACACCTTTGATCCCAGCACTCTAGGGGAGAGGCAGGCAGATCTCTGGGAGTTCAGGGCCAGCCTGATCTACAGAGAGAGTTTCAGGACATACAGGACTCCACAAAGAGACCCTGTCTCAAATGAAACAAAACAAAACAAAAGTATATCACTTCCATTGTTTTCTACAAATATATATATGTATGTGTATACAGTCTACAAAAATATGCACATATATACTACACACATATGTATATACATACATACACACACACATACATACATTTATTTATTTATTTATTTATTTTTGGTAATGTTGAAATTGCCCAGGCAGCCTATGCAAATATTTCTTTGACTGGCCAGAGGAAAGCTATTTGAAATATAGTCTATAGTTCCTTCAGATTCTTTTTTTTTTTTTTTTTTTTGAGACAGGGTTTCTCTGTGTAGCCCTGGCTGTCCTGGACTCACTTTGTAGACCAGGCTGGCCTTGAACTCACAGCGATCCACCTGCCTCTGCCTCCCGAGTGCTGGGATTAAAGGCGTGTGCCACCAGGCCTGGTTTACCCTCCAGATTCTTAACAACAATAAATGAAAACACAACTTGTAAAGTTCTCAGCCATACTGAAGATCATGTTCTTTTTATATTTGTCAGCCTGTTAGAAAAGTTGTGTCCTTCTTAATACGTTGCTCATCTGCTTTGCTTCTCAAAAGAGCCTTATAAGAGAAACGTCTTTGCTGTGGTTACTGTTTCTGTTTTTGGGACCAGAGTCTCTCTGTGTAGCCCTGGCTGTCCTGGAGCTCTCTATGTAGCCCCTACTGTACTGGAATTTTCTACATAGATCAGGCTGGCCTTGAATTTACAGAGATCCATCTGCCTCTGCCTCTGCCTCCTGAGGGGTTGGGACTAAAGGCATGTACCACCTTGATGAAAATTATGTCTTAAACTGGCCATGGTTGCTCATGCTTATAATCCCAGCACTTGGGAGAAGCAGGAGGATTGCCAAGAGTTCAAGGTCAGCCTGGGTTACATTAGGAATTGCAGAGTGAAACCAAGGGCGGAGGTAGATACATGTTTCTTTAAAATATTTATTTCCTCTTTTGACAGTTGGTCAGTTATAATCCTGGGTTGTAGACCCTTCTTCTGCTTCTTGGGCTTAAATGATTTGTTTGCAAGACCTTTTTTTTTTTTTTTTTACATTTTCATATCTATTCACAAGATCAAGAAAAACAATGTAACAAACAAACAAACAAAAAGATAGAAAGAAAGAAAAAAAACAATGTAAAGAGTCAGGGCACTTAAAAAAAGCTATTCTTCTTATTTATTTACATGTACACGTGCGCATGTGTGTATATGTGCTTACACCTGAGGTTAGGGATGTCCCTTGGAGCTGGAGTTACCAGCAGTTGTGAGCTGCCTGATGTGGGTGGGTTCTGGGAGTTGAACCTCAGTCTTCTGCAAGGACAATACATGCATGATCTTAACCACTGAGCCATCTCTCCAGCCCAAGTCAGAGCACTTCTAGGATAACATATGCTGCCGATACTTTGAGCTGTGTGACAGTCTGGAGCTGATGCTTCGGGTCATACAGCCTTCCTTGTTTTAACAGAGGTCAACACGAGCTGGGCTGGGCCAGGTGAGGAGAGAGAGAAACTGTCCAGATTAAGGTAACTAACTACTGAGGGGCAAAGAAGCCCTGAGCTCCACAAAACCAGCCACCACGAAACAGAATGGATTCAAGTGTTGATCTTCACAAACGAATAGGGACCAGCAGGGTCATCATCTTCAGGGCTGGCTTTGTGGGCTTCTGGTGACCCAGTAGGAGGTGGCAGTCAAGCATTTTAGAGTGCTAAACCTTAGAATGCATGAAGCCTGGCGCCCTCCCAAATACTAATAATAGAGTGTGGTGGGTCATGCCTATGCCCTCAGCACTTAGGAGACTGAAGCAGGAGGATTACTGTGGGTTTGAACCTAGATGAGCCTCACAGAATAAAGCTGTGTCTCATAAACTCCTGCGCACAAAAGGGTTATGAGAGGAAATGAGGGCATCTGAGGGTCCTGAGGATTCTGAAGATCCCGGGGATCACTTGGGGAATGTCATGAGTTAGAAGTGCATTTTGTTTCTGCTTTGGTTTAGCCATGTGGTTGATGCATGTTCCACATAACAATTACATACATGAACTACTGTGCAACGTAGTACAAACATGGTGGGGTTTTGTGTGTGTGTGTGTGTGTGTGTGTGTGTGTGTGTGTGTGTGTGTGTGTGTGTGTGTATGTGTGTGGTGTTTTTCCACCTTAAGCTATAGCTCTGGGGTCAAACAATACTCACTTCTCACTCCACCCTTACCAGTCACAACTAGCATCTAGTGTATTTTACCTATCACACCACTCAGGTCAACACAGAAGAGAAATTTTGCAGAAGGTATACCTTGTGTACAATTCTCTAAGTCTGAGAAATGAGCCTTGCATCTGACTGGATTCCAAAGTCCAAGGTTTGGGTTCAGAATCCTGCAGCTCCCATTGTATGACATCATCACTTGTTCTTTCACGTCTCATGAAAATGAAGGCACATGGGCGCTAAGAACACCGTGTTTCCCATGGCTCTCCCTGACTTCCTACTGATATCTGTACATTACCTCACTGTTAGGCAGATGTACAGAGACTATGTGTTCCTCACACTGGCTGAAAACAAAAAGTCTCCATTCGTTTATGCTAGACAGTGTCCCTACTTGACCTTTGTCATCCTGCAGCATACTTTTTGTTTGTCACGAGTCTACTAGGAACAACAGTTATCTAACATTCTCGATTAGTATAGAAAAGTCAAAGGACTTTCAGTGCGGCTACCAATGTGCTTACGATTTGTGATTATTTCACCCCAGCATCCCTGTTGTCAATCAAAGCCCCATTGCAATGCCAAGGCAACTACTGCTATTCAACCTAACCCACTGGATCACAGCGCTTGGCCTCGGAACTTTTCAGCACAGCCCACACAGTACATGCGAACAAAATTAACAAGACACCTTCTCTGTTGGGGAGATTCCTTGAACTTAGATGGAAAAAGTGTTGCTAGAGGAGTTTGGTGCCTCTGGGCAACTGCAAGGGGAACATTGCATTACTTTTGTGTCTGCAACTCATTTACCATTTCCCCTTGATGGTGAGTTGTGATTGGTGTTCAGAAGTCATGAGAAGGAGCAAAGGTAGAGGGGTGGAGTGAGAAAACAGAAACAGGTTGTATTTCAGGAAAGTAGACTGGCTTGCTGGATGGGCTTAACTTCATAGAATGTTCTAGAGTCTTTTCCGAAAGCTATAATTCTACAGGAAGCTACACAGGACAGAGCCCCTTGTTTCATGCCACTGTTATGATAGAAACATGTCATACCACCATGTGAATGCATGCGACAGCATTCTGAGGTTTGGGTTGTAGGTCTGTGTGTACAGGGAAAACAGCAGACACTCTTAGTCACACTTGCATGACCCTGCATTACTCACTAGCCAAGGGTGACAAAGTTGGGGATACAAACAGGGATTCCAAGAAAGGTAGGGAACAGAGGAGATCATGAGTCTATATTGGTGAAGACAAACTCCATTGGCTGCAGGTGTAGCTCAGTCGGTGAGTGTTTTCTCAGAGAGCATGGAGTTTCAGGCTCAATCCTCACCGCCTAAAGTAAGGAGGACAGTGCACCCTGTCTCATTCCAGTACCTGAAGAGGTGGAGGCCAGAGATTTAGGAGTTTCAGGGCATCCCCAGCTACACAAGGAGTCAAAAGTCTCTGCCTGAGCTACCTGAGACCCTGCCTCAAAATACCAAAACCCAGAAAACAAACAAACAAAAGGGCTGAGGAGATGGCTCAGCGATGAAGAGTACTTGCTGTTCTTCTGGAAGGCCTGAGTTAGGTTCCCAGCATTCTTCTGGTCTGCAATGGCACCCCAGACACAGACACACAAATTTAAAAATGAACGAACAAACAAACAAACAGACAGACAGACAAGTTGGGTGAGCTAGTGTACACCTGTACACTACTCAGGCTGAGTCAGGCAAATCAAAGCTAGGGCAGCCTGGACTGATATGGAGTTCAGCCCAGCTCAGGCTGAATAAGACCCTGTCTCAAAACAACCACCCACCCTCCCCAACACACACACACACACACACACACACACACACACACACACACACACACACACAATTTTGAGCCAGCATTGGAAAAGGGTAAAGGCAAGGAGCCAGGGATGGTGGTGCTGTGAGTTCGAGGTCAGCCTGGTCTACAAAGAAAGTCCAGGACAGCCAGGGCTACACAGAGAAACCCTGTCTCAACAAACAAAACAAAATAAACCAAACCAAACCAAACCAAACCAAAAAGGGTAAAGGCAAGTTGGAGAGACATACCTCATGCTAAGCAAGCATTCTATAGTGGGCTATCCCCCATCATTCCTACTTTTATAGCAAGGGGCTTAAATTAGGGATACATGCTTTACTATACTCTATCTCTATTTTTGTTTTTGTTTGGTTGTTTTTGTTTTTGTTATTGTTTGTTTTTGAGACAGGATTTCTCTGTGTAGCCTTGGCTGTCCTGACTCACTTTGTAGATCAGGCTGGCTTTGAACTCACAGGGATCCACCTGCCTCTGACTCCTGAGTGCTGGGATTACAGGCGTGTGTCACCGCCCCCTCCCCCATACTCTATTTCTTACACCTATCATCTGAAGCGTTGTGTAAGTTAACTTTTAGACTGCTTTTTAATAAATATACAGTAATTTCAGATTGCTCACTTTTGAGACAGAATTGTCATGTTAGATGGGCGCTGAGCTCCCTCCATAGGCACAGGTGACCTTTAACCTTTGGTTCTTTTGTCTCCACATTCCAAGTGCTATTATTTCAGAGGTACACTATCGTGCCCAGTTTTGTGGGGGTACTGATGATTGAGTCCAGCCATTATACCTGCCAGGCAAGCACTTCACCACCTGAGCTATAAATCTCCCCCACCTCCCCTCCCAAAGCTTTTGTTTGTAAGATAGGGTCTCTGTAACTCAGGTTGGCTTGCGCGGCTCAGAGCGGCCTCTGACTCTGGATGTTTCTGCTTTCCCTTCCTACAGGCTAAGACGATAGGCGTGCAAGGCTATGCTAGTCAGAATGTCAGCGTTTCAGTGAGTAATTCTATATTTTCACACTCTGAACTTCCATTTCCTTTCCCAACAGCATCAGGGGCCTTTCCAGTTCCTCTGCTTAGACAGCTAAATAATTGCATCCTCACTTTATAAAGGACACAGTAGGAAGGCGTTCGCCCTTATCTCACAGGGATTTTGTTGTTGTTTTCCCAAGACAAGGCTTATCTGTGTAGCCCTGGCTGTCCTGAAACTCATCCTGTAGACCCGGCTGGCCTCGAACTCAGGGATCCTCCTGTCTCTCTATCTCCCAAATGCTAGAATCAAAGACGTGTGCTGGCTTTCAGAGTCTTCTCCCTGAGAACTTAGAAATCAAGACTTTGGCTTTGATAGGTTTTCTGGTTTCACTGTTTTGTCAGGTGACCTACTGACTTAATTACTTTTTAACCCTTGCCTGACCCCGCTAAGATTCAGGCCATGTCAGTAAAGCACGGGCATAAAATACAAACCTTCAATGAGCTGGGTTTTAAAGCAGTAGAGCAATCTAATCTGTGATGTAAATGTTGTTTACCAGAGTGTCTGCCCTGAGCAAAGCACTTCCCGTAGACTGGGGGTGAATCACTGCACAAAACAACCCCACACCCGGGAGCTTCCCTGGCCGCGACTCATTGTCATGTAATGGATGTGTGCAATGGGTCACTGCAGGTGCTCCAGCTCCAGACTCTGCAGCCTCATCCTGCGTTGTTTTGATGGTCCACTGTGGGCACTGGGTCAGTGACAATTCTGTCTGGACAGCTCTTCCTCCCCTCTAGGGTCTAAAACTTTTTTTTTTTTTAATTCCAGTATTGGAGAGATTTTCTTGGAGCACTGTAAACAGCCACTGTAGGCATTGAGCCTGAACGTCTGGGAGGGCAGCCAGTGTTCTTACCCACTGAACCATCACTCCAGCCCTTACCATTTGCAGAGTGGGGCTCACTAAATTCTCCAGGCTGGGGGTTGGAGATAGCTCAGTCGTTAACAGCAAGACCTGCATTCGGTTCCCAGCACCCACGTGGTGGCTCACAACCATCCGTAGCCAGATTCAAGGGATCCAATGCCTTCTTCTAAGCTCCACAGGTGCCGGTCACATATGTGGTGCAAGTACAC
This sequence comes from Acomys minous, assembly GCF_964271855.1. Lineage (NCBI taxonomy): Eukaryota > Metazoa > Chordata > Mammalia > Rodentia > Muridae > Acomys > Acomys minous. Next base: position 21,637,044 of record NC_140486.1, read on the forward strand.
AGATGCAGACAAAACACTCATTCACACAACATTTAAAAGATGGTAGCAGGGTGACGGTGGCTCACGTCTTTAATCCTAGCACTCAGGAGGCAGAGGCAGGAGGATTTCTCTGAGTTCAAGACCAGCCTGGTCTATACAGAGAGAGTTCCAGAATAGCCAAAGCTATACAGAGAAAGCATCTTGAAAAAACCAAAACCAAACCAAACCACCACCACCACCAACAACAACAACAACAAAACACCCAACCAACCAAAAAAAAGAAAAAAGAAAAAAGATGGCTAGGCATGGTAGCACATGCCTTTTATCCCAGTACTGGGGAAACAGAGGCAGGTGGATTTTCATGTGTTCGAGGCCAGTCAGGTCTATATAGCAAGTTCCAGGTCAGCTGGGACTTCATAGTAAGACCCTGCCTCAAACAAACAAGCAAATAGTCACAACCGCTCCAAAATGCCTAGGCTGGTCTTGAATTTAGGATACTCCTGCCTCAGTCTCCTGAGTAGCTAGGATTGCAGGCCTGGGCCATTAGGTCAGACTTTGGAAGGTTTCTGTTTGTTTTAAAGTAGCATTTATTTATTCTATGTATGCACACACCCACACATGCCACAGCTTGAGGAGGTCAGAGGACAATTTGAGAGCATTGTTTTTCTTCTTCCATTATTTGGGTCCCAGGGACTGAGCTCACATCATTGTTAAGCTTGGCGGCAAGCACTGTTACCCATAGAATCAGCTCACTGGTCAGAAATCTTTCTTATGTGTTAAAAGACTATTTTCTTCTTTAAAGCCATTTCAGCTTTGCAACAAAACTCAGGTGACAACACAGAGATGTTCCTGTATTCCCTACCCCCAGAAGTACATCCTCCTTCACTGGCACCAGAGGAGGAGGTCAGGGCCACTGACAGACAACAGTTTCCATAAGGACTCCAAGTGCTGCGTATCATGTCACTTGTCACCACTGCACTACACACAGGCCTCCCGGGGGCAGGGTCCGAACTTGCTGAAGGAGAGCGCCAAGAATTGACCTCTTTCATCCTGGTATGGACAAAGTGGTCACTGAAATGAGACGGAGGGTTTCTTACTGGTTTATTTGGAAGTAATGGCCACCTCCTTTCCCCACCCAATGACAGTCTGTGGCCTCCAGCAGGGGAGACATTGACAGAAGTGGTCACAGACAGAGAGGCCTGGTCCCCCGATGCTAATTACACAGTGCTTGCTCATAAGGCCAGCTCAGGACAAAATGTCCCTGAGACCTGAAGGCCCCAGGGTTCTGTTTTACTAGAGGTGCCAGATGCCTGTCTGCTGGGGTTGTAGAGATAAGCAGCTCCTCCCCTCAGGGCTTTGTTTCCCTAATTACTGGTTCGTTAGGACTTTGGCTCTGCGGGAAGCAGACCAGCAAGCCTGTTTACTAGCCATCTTTATCTATTGAAAACAGATACCCATCTCCCTTTCACTTGATTTACAGCCTACTGTAGTACTGAGGGATACAAGTCATATCTTCTCTGCTAGAAACTTCAGCTCCACATGGGCAGGATCTATGTCCAGGTCTTTAGAACTCAGTGCCAAACACTGTGTCCCGGACAGAGAGGCCAGCCCATGTTTACTAGGGGGTAATTGTAGAAAGGCAGGCAGAATTCACTTAGTCTTTCTTATTGGTTAACAATTGGTACCACCTGTTGATCTTCAATAATCTCTCACAATACATACCTGTCTCTAGCTCATGCTAGATGCAAAATTTCTATTTTATTTTATTGCTAGGTAGACACTTTTTACCAACCAAGTTACAACCCTGATAACAAAATTTTCCTTTATAAAAAAAATTACTTATTTTTATTTTATGTGCATTGGCGTTTTGCCTGCATGTGTGTCTGTGTGAGCGTGTCAGATCTTGGAGTTATAGACAGTTGTGAGCGGTCATGTGGGTGCTGGGAATTGAACCCAGGTCCTTTGGAAGAGCAGTCAGTGCTCTTAACCCCTCAGCCATCTCTCCATTCCCCCCCTCCCCTTACTTTCCTTTTAAAGGCTTATTTAGTTATTATGTATAGAGTGCTCTGTCTGCATGTAGACCTGCATGCCATATCTCATTATAGATGGTTGTGTGCTACCATGTGGTTACTGGGAATTGAAGTCAGGACCTCTGGAAGAACAGTCATGGTTCTTAACCTCTGAGCTGTCTCCCCAGCCTCCAAAATCTTCCTTTTAGTCAGTAAAAGAAAGCAACCACAGATACTAGGCAACCTACCTAAACTGCATAATCCAGAGTGCAAGTGGCTTCTACCTTTTTTCAAGTCTCCTGGGCTACCTGCAGCATCGAGCTCCAGAGCCGTTAGAGATTAAGCTGGTATTGCATCTGGGAGCCATTTAGTGAACAGCCTGGCCTAGTAAAACAAAGGGCTGAGAAGGGTGGTAGTGTGGGTAGGGCAGGGCAGGGCAGAATGGTGGAAGGGTGACTTCATCCTGAGAGCTGTGATGAGTCTTTTGAGGTGAGAGAAAGGCCTTGGCAGCCTGGCTTTCCTTAGCTAAGGAGCTGGATGCATGGGTTTTCAAGACAGGATTTCTCTGTGTAGCCCTGGCTGTCCCAGACTCTCTTTCCAGACCAGGCTGGCCTCTAACTCACAGAGATCCGCCTTCCTCTGCCTCCTGAGTGCTGGGATTAAAGGCATGCGCCACTACTGCCTAGCCCACACTACCTTTTTAAGTAGAGCAAAGAGATGCTCAGTTAGGAAGAAACTTGGCAGCCAATGAAGACCACTTTATTTTACAGGCATGGAAACAGGCTAAGCATGGATGTGGGCTTTACCTGGGGGCACAGACAGTCAGACTCTGTTGTCTAGAGACTTGTCCATACTCCAGGAAGCCTTCAATACATCTCCAGACCCGGGCTTCCAGTCTCAGCACTGATGGATCCTGCCAAATGACGCAAAACCACCTGACTTCTCTCCCATCCAATGGACCTGGCCTGTCCTTATTTGTGAGTGATAGGCTAGGCCCAAATTTGGGTATCAGGATATAGCAATGCTAGACAGAGCCCTTTTATTTATTTATTTATCTATTTATTGTTTTGGTTTTCTTGAGACAGGGTTTCTCTGTGTAGCCTTGGCTGTCGTGGACTCACTTTGTAGACCAGACTGGCCTTGAAATCACAGCGATCTGCTTGCTTCTGCCTCCTGAGTGCTGGGATTAAAGGGGACACCACGCCTGGCCCCCTTTTATTTTATTTATTATTTTGGTTTTTTTGAGACAGGGTTTCTCTGTATAGCCTTGGCTGTCCTGGACTGGGCTGGGCTGATGGAGCCCTGGGTAGGACTAGGATAACTCAGTCAATAGAGTTCTTCTTTAGCACGTGCTAGGTACTGGGTTTGGTCTCCAGTATGGCATAAACTGGGCATGATGGGTGCATACCTGTAAACGCCGTGCTAGGAGATGTCCGTCATCCTTGGCTACATAGCAAGCAAAGATGGGGCTGGAGAGATGGCTCAGCAGTTAAGAGCAGGGACTGCTTTTGCTGAAGACCCGAGTTAGTTCCCAGCACCCACAACAAACAGCTTATAACCTCCTATAACTGTAGCTCCAAGAGCTCTGACACCCTCTTCGAGGGGCACCTGTACTATTGCACACACACACACACACACACACACACACACACACACACACACACACACACACCCATCATATAAAAATAAAATAAATATTTAAAAAGAAAAAAGAACTAAGGAGAAGCAGGGGGGAAAAAAGGAACAAGGACTGTGTCAGTCATGATGGTGCACGCCTTTAATCCCAGCACACAGGGAGGCAGAGGCCGAAGGATCTGTGTGAGTTTGAGGCCAGCCTGGTCTACAAAACGAGTCCAGGATAGCCAGGAGTACACAGAAAAATCCTGTCTCAAAAACAAACAAACAAACAAACAAACAAAGACCAAGGACTGGGACAGAGTCCCAACAAGGACCTGTGACAACAAAGCTCACTGGCTGGTTTCTGAAAACTCAGATGCTTAAGCAACAGACAGCTGGAAGTCTAAGATCAAGGTGTCCTACAGAGTTGTCTCTGAGGGCCAGGAGAGTCTTTTCCAGGCTTTTCCCTAATTTCTGGTGGTGTGTTGGCATTTCATAGAGAAGATACACATTATAGTCAGTTTCAGCTGTCGACTTGACACAAATTCACAGACACCCACCTGCCTCTGTTTGCCACTGCACATCTTATTCTGCCCAAGGCAGCACCCACGCCCTTGAGGTAAATGCCAAGGAAGACCTATAGTTTATCACATGAGCATCTCAAAAGACTGGCTCACTTCTCATCAGGACCACTCAGGTGCAACGTTAGTGCCAGAGATGCCAGGAGGTAGTGCCACACCAGAGCCAGCATCAGGAAGATTCAATTAGGCAAGGGTATCCCGGGGCAAGCGTTGCCCAGGGACAGGCTTAGCCTGGGAGCTGGCCAAAGGGCAAGTGCTAAAGCCTGAAGGGTCTGGCCACCTTCCAAGGACTGGCGACAGTCCTTTGTCCTCAGATTGGAGCAAGAGGCTGAGGACTGTTAAGACACCAAAGCAACACATGAGACTCATATCCTAGCACAAAGGAAGATGGAGAGGACTCTGTCTTAAGGATAAAAATGAAACTTATGGGGCTGGAGAGATGGCTCAGTGGTTAAGAGCACTGGCTGCTCTTCTAGAGGTCCTGAGTTCAATTCCCAGCATCCACACCGCAGCTCACAACTGTCTGTAACTCCAGTTCCAGGCTTTGACACCATCACATCACATACACAGGCATGCAGGCAGAACACCAATGCACATTAAAAAAAAAATCATTAAAGAATGAAACTGAGTTTGGAGCCTGGAGTCCAAACTCCAGGGACAGACCCAAGGAGGAAAGGGAGAAAAGGAAAGATGAGGGGTGTGTGTGTGTGTGTGTGTGTGTGTGTGTGTGTGTGTGTGTGTGTGTGTGTGTTTCTGCTCCAGATAATGAATGGACACATTTTATTTCATTTTACGCAGGAAGGAAATGAACTTTCTGATTTCCCCTGTTTGGAAGAATTGACCCAAATACCCAGTTTGGCTTTAACTGGTAAAGGCACGTGCAGTGGCGTCTATATCTATGGCTACTGCTGTTTTTCATTAAATTCAGAGCATTCTGTAGGAGCTTCAAAGAAAATCCCCTGAGGGGTTATAAGGAGCAAGTTTGTCTTAGGAAGGCAGTCTGATACAGTGGGAGGCACTGTCGCCAAAGTGAACGAAGGCTGGCATAGCTCGGGTAGTCAAGGGCACAGGCCAGGAGCCTTCCTGCCTGGCCCGTCATTATTTTTCATTGTTCCGCTGAGGATATCTCGGATCAATAAAGCCTGCAGGAGGCTTTCCAAGCCACTTAACTCAGAATGATGGAGGGGCCGATAGGTATTAGGCTTATAAACTTGTCTTTATTAGTGTTCGGCTGAACCAGGTCTCCAAAGGAGCTATAAAAACTTATGGTTTGCTTTAACAAGCTGACTTTAGGAGTCCGGATTTGGTCTGGGTAAAATGTCTTTCTTGGATGCTGCTTCCCAACCTGTGGGGCTTGACCTCTTTGCAAGGGGAGACCCTTCACAGAGGTCACAAAGCAGATATACTGCACATCAGATATTTACATTAGGATTCATAATCATAGCAAAATTATAGTTATGAAGTGGCAATGAGATTATTTTATGGTTGTAGGGGGAGGGGTGGGTCACCACAACATGAGGAACTGCATTAAAGCGTAGTAGCATTAGGAAGGTTGAGAACCACTGCCCTAGGAGCTAAGTCACCAGCTCTGCCCTGTGTCTGTGGGTTGGTGGACTGAGCTTGAACCATCACACATGAATAGATTGCTCATTCATTGTATTGGAGTGCCCTTGTCACAGTGGACACTTGTGTAAACAGCACTTTTGCTATAGTTAAGAGACAGGATCTTTCTACGTAGCCTAGACTGTCCTCACACTCAAAATTTTGTCTGTAATCCCAGCACTCAGGAGGCAGAGGCAGGCGGATTGCTGTGAGTTTGAGGCCAGCCTGGTCTATAAAGCCAGTCCAAGACAGCCAAGGGCTACACAGAGAAACCCTGTCTCAAAAAAAAAAAAAAATCTTGTCTCAGTTTCTTGATGCTGGGCTTACAGGTGTGTGCTCCATATACACTTTGTTGTTTTGTTTGTTTTTCCAAGACAGGGTTTCTCTGTGTAGCCTTGGCTGTCCTGGACTCACTTTGTAGACCAGGATGGCTTTGAACTCACAGAGATCCACTTACCTTTGCCTCCCGAGTGCTAGAGTTAAAGGTGTGTGGCACCAGGCCCAGCTGTACCTTACACACTTAGCATCTTTATTTGAAGTATAATTATATTAGTTTCCTGACTGACATTTTATTGTTGCTGTTATTTTTACTATTATAGTTTTTAAGGTCATTTTAGGGCTAGTAACTTAGAAATAATATTTTATCACTTCCTTTTAATACTCCTTTTTTTTTTTTGTTATGAGAAACTCTAACTGAATTTCTTCCCAGTTTATTGGCTTTTCCAATGAAATATAATTTAAATACATCCAAGTTATTTGGATGGGAGACTAGCTCATGGATCGAGTTTATATTGTGTAAGACATTAGGCTTGATCCTGAAAACCCCCCAGAATAAAAAAGTGAATATAAAGAGTTGAGCTGTATAGAATGCCTCCTGCTAAGGCCTGGAAAAATAACGAGTTAGTGGTAAAAACTCAAAACACAGGCTGAGAGATGGTTGGACCTGGAACAAACTTGACAAGCCGAGTTTGACCGCTGGAGCCCACATAAGGAAGCCTAACGCGGTGTCGTGGATCTGTTGTAATCCTGCCACTCCTGTCTGCCTGGAAGGTGGAGACGGGGGAAGTGCGCAGAAGCTCTCAGGCAAGCTACGCGAAGGATGTGAGAACCACAGTAGAGACAATGGAGACCCTGCTTGTGCCCATGCAGGTTGTCCTCGGACCTGTTGTAGCACAGGTGTCTGGAACTTGTCTCTGTAGACCAGGCTGGCCTCTAACTCAGAGATCTACCTGCTTCTGCCTCCTGAGAGCTTGGATTAAAGGTGTGTGACACCACGGCCCAACAAAAGGTTTTTTGTTGTTGTTGTTGTTTTCTGTTTTTAATTTCACATACGTATATTGTATTGATATGATCTCTTGTTCTTTATCCCTCTCAAATTTTAAATTAACTGATTATTGACTTTGACCAGGAAGATTGGTATTACCGAAACTGCAATAATCCTCAATCATTATTTAATTTACTCCTAGAAATACTGTGACTCCCCCTGCGCACCCCCCCCCCCCGAGATAGGGTTTCTTTGTGTAGCCATAGCTGTCCTGGACTCACTTTACAGACCAGGCTGGCCTCAAACTCACAGTGATCCGCCTGCCTCTGCCTCTCTGAGTGCTGGGATTAAAGGCGTGTGCCACCATGCTTGGCTTCTTAAGCTTTAAAAAAAAAAAAGTCTGTGCTTAGCGCTTGGGAGGCAGAAGCAGGCGGATCGCCGTGAGTTCGAGGCCATCCTGGTCTACAAAGCGAGTCCAGGACAGCCAAGGCTACACAGAGAGACCTTATCTTGAAAAACCGAATAACTAAGTAAATAAATAAATAAAAGTCTGTGCTTTGCCTGTATATATGAGTGTGCATTGTGTGCTTATTGCTCTTGGTAGTGTTTATAGCCAAGACTCCGATACATAAAAGTGTGGAATGAAAGTGCTTCAGGGAAAGATAGAGAGAAGTTTATAATATTTTACTTCTCAAGTGTATGCTTGGGGTAAGAATTTTACTGCCTTCCCCCACCACACAGGCAGGAGATGAGAGCCGTTTCACTACTCTCAGCACTATCATGTTACAAAAGACCTACAGAGTTGAGTACAGGAAGGAGGGCAACGCTGGCCTCCTGACCCAGTTACAGTTCTAGAAAAATCTCCCACCGTTTACATGATCTTTTTTCCTACTAAAGCACTCATGCAAGAATTATGAGTTCAATATCGCAGACAGTCCAGACTCCACAAACAAAATCTACAATGGCTTAAATTTCTGCATTAAAGTGTTTTTTTTTTTTTTTTTTTAAAACCTGGCCAGAGTTCAGAGGTTAAGAGCACTGAGGAACCAGGCCTTAGCGTCCTTCTTCATGCACGTGGTATGTATGTATATATATATATATATATTACAAACCCCTCCATCCCTAGCATTTGGGAGGTGGAGGCAGGAGGATTTTTTTTTTTTTAATTTAAGACAGGTTTTAAAAAAAAGATTCAGGAGTCTGAGTCTTCTTAACCCTTAGGGTATGGTTTCTTTCATGCGCTGTGCTTCTGGGAACCATCTCAGCTGCATGGATTCTAAAGTTGTCACTGAACCGGGCTTGTGGTTGGTGTGGGTGGTAATCCCAGCGCTCAGGAGGATGAGATAGGGAGTTGTTGACTTCGAAGGCAGCCTGAGCTACACAATGAGACCCTGTCTTAGAAACAACAACAGCCCAAACCACAAAAATTAAAGTTCACCTTGAAGTAATGTATGCGCAGTTTCTTGTGTATTGTTCTAGATTAAAGTGTAGACTGCAGCTTAGGGGGTCTCGGGGATATCTCTGATCACATCACCTAGCTAGCAGCTAAGCTCACTCAGCTGATTGTAAATCCCGTGTATCCCTCCCCTATCTCTTTCTTGCCTCTACTGAGGCAGCCATTTTCCTGGCAGGTGCCTATTCTTCTGAATGATGGAGGTCATCTCAGTGCAGAAGGTCTCTCAGGCTGTGTCTCTCTGCTCACCTGACTCCTTTATGAGAGAGGGCAGAGGGGCCTGGCAGCTGTGGGAGGCTTCCTCAACCTCAGAAGTGCTGTGCAGGTCACGGGCGGCAGCACTGTAAGATAACACGCCAAGAGCCAGTCCTGTGCTCCTCAGAGGCCATTTGGACTTTTGGTCTTTTCCATAAAGCCACCCGAGGCGAGGAGAAGTCCCTCCATTTCCTCTTTAAAGCTCCCCACCCGCTGTAGTGTCCAGTTCCACCTTAGGTCACCCAGAGTAGGCTTGGCTCCAGGAACCTGCCAAATGTGGCCTTCTTTCAACTTCCATTGGGTATTTCCGGTCCAAACTTGTTCCTGCGGGGTGTGACTCAGTTCTTGTAGTGATAAAGGGAAAGGATTACAGAGGGACATTTGTGTATTTGAATTGACTTTAATGACTTGCCTTCCCTGCCCCGAAGGCATATTTTGACTGGGGAAAATGTTCCCAGCTCCGGTGGAGGGGCACCGGAAGCCCAGCGTGAGCTCTTGCGGTTCAACAGCGGCTGGGATCTAGGTCTCAACTGGGCAATGTGACTTAGAACTTCTCCCTTTGGAAGGGCCTTGCTGTTTTTCACAGATGAGGTTCAACTGCCCTCCCTCATCACGTCCCGTTGTCACGCAACCCCCTCCCTAACCGCTCCCCATCCCCTCCACAGCGCCCCCCCCCCAAGTTACTGAGAGACTGTGCCATGGGTGAATTGCTTTTATGAATTTTATAATTACTGTTTGATTCTGAAATTCTACTTCGGTATACTATAATTTATTGTTTTGTTTTTGAGACAGTCTCAGCTAGCCCCAGACAGCTTGAACTCAAAATGTAGCCAAGGCTGGTCTTGAACTCCTGACTCTCCAGCCCCAGTCTCCCATGCACTGGGATCACTATGCTCAGCATCTTTTGCATTTCATTCACAAAACATTTGTTTGTCAGAAGTGAACATTCAGGATTTATCTGGCTGGAGAGATGGCTCAGCCGTTAAAGGGCTAGGCTCACAACCAAAAATAAGATTTATCATATTCAGGAATTTATGAGGTTCATCAGTGGTTAACAGTTTGTCATGTTTCCTTATTTCTGTTCCTGTATCCTCTCTCTCTCTCCCTCCCTCTCTCTCTCTCTCTCTCTCTCTCTCTCTCTCTCTCTCTCTCTCTCTCTCTCACTTGCTAAGTCATAAAACAAATTGCAGAAAGTAGAACAGCGCACTGCAAACTATGTCACTCACCTCTTGAGCATAATCACTTATCAAGGTGACGCTATTATCCAAATGTAAGAAAATTTAAGAGGAGTCGGGCAGTGGTGCCTCATACTTTTAATCTCAGCACATGGCAGGCAGGGGCAGGTAAATCTCGTGAGGCCAGCCTGCCTGCAAAGTGAGTTCCAGGCCAGCCAAGGTTGTTACATGGAGAAACCCTGACTGGAAAAACTAAAAGCAGAACAAAACCCAAAATCCAAACCAAACCAAAAATCTAATTCTGCCCCCAACACCTCCCTAGGAAGAAAGAAAGAAAGAAAGAAAGAAAGAAAGAAAGAAAGAAAAAAGAAGAGCAGGCTCGGGCAGTCAGGTGGTAGAGGCACCTGCCACCAAGCCTGGTGCAGGAGAGAACCATAAGTCTGTGATCTCTTACATGCACCATGGCATATGTGCATGAGCATACACATAAATAAATATATAACATTGATACACTACCACATATATGACAACACAATAAACTTTTTAAAATGCAATAAAGAAAATTGACATTAATTCATTAACATTTAATGAACAGTTCCGATGACCCAAGTATCTCTGAAAAGCTGCTATAGCTTTTATTCCCCCCCCCCCCCCAACATCCAATCGGAACATACACTTTGCAGCTGTTCCTTTAGTTTGTTTCTATGAAAGCCAGTGTCCACCCCCTAGTCTCCAGTACATACTTTTGATTTTCTTTTCTGTGTGCTCACTTTTGTGTAAACTCTTCCGTGCTGTGGGTTCATTTCTCATGAAGAAGTTCAGGACAGAGTTTTTACACCAGACCTTCAGAAAGAGATTGTGTCCTTGCTATCGGATCATGCGGGAGCTATAGTAGGCTGGGACTGAGTCCTTTGGATTTCTTTTCTATAAAGGCGTAATGTGTTCTTTCCTATGTAATTTCTTTTCTATAAAGGCAGGGCTTTGTGACAATCCCATTTCCAAGTGGTTGTCCACCTTGTAGTTTTAGCATCCCTAGAAATATTGGCTGCTCCAAGGACCATAAAAGGGCAGGTTGTCAGGAGAGCACTAGCTCTTCCCTTCCATCTTTCTCCGCTGTGTTCTTTTCTCAGTGTGTCACTAAAGGCTTATTGGGTGCTGGGGACCGAGCGCAGTATCATTGCTTCTAGTTCTAGAGCTAGGAAACATGTGTGTATGAGCCTGTGCAAATACACCTACCTCTGAGAGTGCTAGGAAATACATGTGTGTGAACCCACCTACCTACAGAGATTTGCTGAAGTGTCCATAGCATCTCTACTAAGCTAAGCATGGCTCACAGGCTCCTGCTCTAACCCAGGGACCAGTTGCTCCTTCTACAGTCATTTCTACCCAAGCACTCCAGCCCATTTCTCAGACTTGCCAACCCAAGGCGTCCTCAGGCCTCCACACAAACACGTTCCTAGTCTGCCCTGGCCATGAGAAGATCCACTTCTGGTTCATCTCCTCTGCTTCTGTGTTTGACTTTTCCTTCTATGGCTGTCACGCAGGTCTAAGCACACAGAACTGACTCCACATTGTTCTCCTTGCTCCAGTTAGGCATCACCTCTAATGAGTGCTCTGTGTTACGTTACCCATGCTGGCCAGGAACTTACCATATGGAGTAGAGCGGCCTCGAACTCACAGAGATCTGCCTCCTGAGTGCTGGGATTAAAGGTGCCTACCACCACACTCAAAACATTTATTTATTCACTTTTTTTTTTGTTTTTTGTTTTTTGTTTTTTGTTTTTTCTAGTCAGGGTTTCTCTGTGTAGTCTTGGCTGTCCTGGACTCGCTTTGTAGACCAGGCTGGCCTCGAACTCACAGCGATCCGCCTGCCTCTGCCTCCCGAGTGCTGGGATTAAAGGTGTCTACTGTCACACTTAGAACATTTATTTACTCATATATTCTTTACTTACTTGTGGACCAGGCCATTTGTAGTTCAGGCTGGCCTGCTAGTTTGGATGGCTTTGCTCTTCCGGTCTCCTGACCGACCACCACCTCTAGAGTGCTGGGATTACGGGCAAGCACCACCATACTTTATGCACTTTGGGGGTTGAATGAATTAAGGTCTTCATGCATTCTAGGCCGCAGCTCCAGATTCTCTATTTTAATGGCTATGTTCATTGACTATACTTGGCTCTAGGAAAGAAGCTTAGAGGAGCCATTCCTTACTCAGAAGCCACTAGGATCCTCGTGGCCTGGGGCTCCAGAGGAGGCACAGACACTGTCCCGATGTGGTGATGGAGAAGGGCTCTGGAAAAGGAGCTGACAGTTGCAGCGTTCTGAGCAGTACGTGGCTAATGATTACGAAGTCCCAAGGCTACCTAAGAACAAGACCAGATTTTCTGTCTGGAGAAGGAACTCAGGTTGTCAGGCTTGGCAGCAAATCCTTTACCTGCCGAATCTTCTCCCCAGTGCTCCAGCCTCCTGTCACTCAGCGAAGCAGCCCCAATCAGAAGTATGTTTCTGCAGCATCAGCGCCCTCTAGTGGCAGAATAGCTACTGCAGAGAAGCAGGTTTTGGACAAATGTACTAAAAAAAAAAAACAGGTAAATTATCATTTGATTTTAAACCCCAGAGTGAAAGGAAAGATATTTAGTATCTTAACAGTGGTGCACACATGGTTACGTTATTCCAGTCAATTGAAATCAAACATATAATGATCATCTTGTTTCTTATTTGTTTTGAGACAGGGTCTCATTCTGCAGCCGTGGCTGGTCTGGGTAGACCAAACTGAACTTGAACTTCCAAGGAGCCTCCTGGTCTCCACCTCGGCAATGCTGGAATCACTCTGTGCACCACAACATCCAGCACTGTCTTGCTTTGGCCTTTAGTTTTTATTATTTTCAAATGTAAAACATTACTGAGACCTGGAAAACGAGCTTGTAGTCACTGTTGTAGGGAGCATGGCTATATCTGAACTTTCAGACAGATACATTGAAAGTGGCTGCTCAAAAACCGGGCGGTAGTGGAGCATGCCTTTAATCCCAGCACTTGGGAGGCAGAGGCAGGCGGATCTCTGTGAAATCGAGGCCAGCCTGGTCTACAAATTGTTGTTATTGTTTTTCTGAGACAGGGTTTCTTTGTGTAGCCTTGGCTGTCCTGAACTCACTTTGTAGACCAGGCTAGCCTAGAACTCACAGCGATCCGCCTGCCTCTGCCTCCTGAGTGCTGGGATTAAAGGTGTGTGCAACCACCACCCAGCATGTTTTCATACATTTTTAAAAGGGATTTACTTATTTCCTCTTAAGGGCCTTTAACATATCCATTTAAAATTTTTATTTACTTATTTTAAAGATTCATTCATTTATTATTTATACAGCATTCTGCCTGCATGTATGCCTGCATGCCAGAAGAGAGCACCAGATTTCATTATAGATGGTTGTGAGCCACTGTGTGGTTGCTGGGAATTGAACTCAGGACCTTTGGAAGAACAGACAGTGCTCTTAACCTCTGAGCCATCTCTCCAGCCCCCCTACCATATATACACATAAAGGCTATTTCGAAGTCCCTGATATATGGCTTTGTGCTTATTGGGTGTGTGTTCCATTCTTTGGTTCTGTTGCCCTCTCTTGTTCCCAGGAGAGTGTGGTGGCTGTGGCCTGCCTGGGTGGGAATGCTTCTGAGATCCCATTTGGGATGGCTACCTGGGGTCCAGTTAGAATGTGTTTCTTGGTATCAGGAGCTGACACTTAGGGATGCTCTAGAAGGGACACTTAGGGATGCACAGGATGAAGGAAAGCAGGATGTGGCAGCAGGCTCTGCTTAGTTCCCTAGGAATGAGGGCAAGGGGGCAGGAGAGCAGTGTACAGCAGGGAGTCTGCTCCAGCACTGGGGATGGGACTGGGCGTTGGGTTTGGAGGAGAGGAAAAGACCTGAAGCTTGGCTATCTGCTTCCCTCACCTGTTTGCTTCTCTGGCAGGTTCCCAGGGATGCTTGCTGGAGTTGGAGGCTGGGATAACAGGATGAGTGGGCAGGAAGGTTGGAGAAGAAGATCGGAGTGATCTGCTAGAGATGGGGCCAGAGAGGAGGGGAGGCTACAGCAAGGAATCTGTTACAGAGTTGGCTTCAATCATCAGTACCACATATGTTGGGCATGGTGGTGTGCTCCTGTAGTCTCAGCACTCTGGAGGTGAAGGCAGGAGGATCAGGAGTTCAAAGGTCATCCTATGCCAGTTGTGATTCCAAGGCTACCTTAGGATGCAGGAGACTTGATATACATACATATATTTGCACATATTGACATATGATTCTGGAATAACACAGAAAAATTTCTTCTTTTAAGCATAAGAGTTTACCTCTGTAGATCCCTAACTACAGCATGGTGAGTGTGAGGTCAGTCTGGGTTCTATGAAACTCTGTCTTAAAAAAAAAAGAAAGAAAGAAAGAAAGAAAGAAACTAACTTTTAGTATTTTTATTATCAGATATCAGATACCATCTTTCCCCCTGCTTCTTTAGGAGCCAGAAATAAATGAGGAAATATTTTTTTTAAAGCAATTTAAATGTTTGAGAGGTCAATTAGCCCTGCTTTGCCACCCAGGGTTCCTCTGCTGACCTTGGGTCCCTGCCTGCTCCATTGGGCACTATAAGGTTTTTCTTTTATGGACTCACCCAACCTCGGTGGCCCCTGGGAGACGCCATGACTTCAGGGTCCAAATCCACTCTCTAACTGGGTGAACCCCTGAGTGGGGGTGGAGGTGGAGGGTGGGGATGGGGTGCAGCTTTTTCGGGCACCTTCACAGCTAGCATTTGCGGTACTCTAAAATCATTTCACTGGATGTGAATGTTCTACATTCCCAAGGATGTAGAACATTTCTTTAAGTGCTTCTCAGCCATTAGAGAGTCCTCTGTTGAGAAGTCTCTGTTTAGGTCTGTACCTCATTTTTAACGGGTTTTTTGATTTTTTTTTTTTTGAGTCTAATTTCTTGAGTTCTTTCTATATTTTAGATATTAGCCCTCTGTCAGATGTAGGGTTGGTGAAGATCTTCCCCCAGGCTACAGGCTGCAGTTTTGCTCTAGTGACAGTGTCTTGTAGGAGATTTTCAGTTTCATTAGGCCCCATTTACTAATTATTGATCTTAGTGCCTGAGCTGTTGGTGCTCTGTTCAGAAAGTTGTCTCCTGTACCAATGAGTTAAGGGCTATTCCCCACTTTCTCTTCTATTAGATTTAGGTCAAGCTCAGCGAGTTTTGTGGAAGAGTGGGATGAAGGCTAGAGGGAGCCCGAGTGGTCAAGGACACCACAAGGAAACCTACAGAGTCAACTAACCTGGGCCCACAGGGGCTCACAGAGACTGAACCACCAACCAAAGAGCATGCATGGGCTGGACCTAGACCCCCTATACATATGTAGCAGATGTGCAGCTTGATCACCATGTGGATCCCCTAAAAGTGGCAATAGGGGCTGTCTCTGACTCTGTTGTCTGTCTCTGGATCGCTTACCCCTAGCTGGGCTGCCTTTTTAGGCCACAGTGGGAGAGGATGGATTTAGTCCTGCTGTGACTTGAGGTGCCAGGGTAGGTTGGTGAGTTTTGTGGCCTTCCCTTCTCTGAGAAGGAGAGGAGGGGAGGGAGGAGGCTGGAGTCAGGCTGTAAAGTGAATAAATAAATAAATATTTAAAAAGTATTAAATAAAAAAATCATTTCACCTTTTTTGTAATCTCCCTACTCTCCCGCGCTACAAGTGTTATTCATTGGGATACCTGGAGATGGCGCTGTGGGTCCAAGAGAGAGAGAGAGAAAAAAAAAAAAAAAAGGCACCAGGCACCCGCGCTAACCCTTCCTGATGATTCCAGGAGCCTTAAAATGCAGTCCTTCTCCCCGACTCCCGATTCACTTAAAAATGCCAGATTGACCATGTGCTTAGAAAAATCATTTTGGTCTCAGCCCAGGAAACACCTCCCCGCCCCCACGCCGAACCCCATCAGCTTGGTAGGAAATTGCAGTAGAAAAGGATCTTCTAGCCAGGACGAGTGGATGGTGACATTCACATGCCTGTTGGAAAAGTTGTGTCTGTCATACGTGACAGCCAGGCATAAGGGACAAGGCTGGGCGCCGAGGAATGAGGGAAAACCAGACGAAGCAAGGCGAAGCAAGGCAGATGAAGTGAGAAGCAAAGACAAATAATTGACACCATAAGTCACAGCTGAGCTGTTTGGAACGAGGTGAATCCGTTTCCATATGATGAGCTTTTTTTTTTTTTTTTTTTTTTTTTTTTTTTTTTTGTCTTTTCCTCCAGCTGTTAATTGGAAGTCAAATGCTTTGACCCTAGGATTGCTTCAGATAAAAGTCTTCCATGAACAAAAATCTCATCTATTCTTTGGAGCAGCTTTCCATGGACACTGTTTTCTTTCCTTCTCAAATGTCACCTGCTATGTTAGAACCAGAGTTGTTTCCTTAGGAGAAGCAAAAGCAAGCATGGATGGTGGGGAGGGGGACTCACTGATCCCCAGAACTGCAAAAACAAGCAAATTAAGGAGAGAAGGAGGTTAGCGGCATAGTTAAGGGAGAGGGCGGGTCACCACATCTGAGATGGGGACAGCTGTCTACCAGCTGGGCAGGCACAGCATCCCTTTTGAGTTTCAGGGAAGATGTTTGTTAGTGGTCAGCCACTCACCCAGGAACACAGGGAATCAAAGCTGAAGGCTACATGTGCTCAGTACTGTATTCCTGTATTTGGGACTCCAAGCGCCTTTATTGTTGCTTCAGACAGTTTCTCTTCAGCACTGGGACCCAAAATAGTAGAGCAGACATGTGTATCTAGAAGGAAGTTCTGTGCAGTGTGTTTGTGTGGTAGGTGAGTTAGAAGATGAGAGGGGGGCTGGAGAGATGGCTCAGAGGTTAAGAGCACTGTCTGCTTTTCCAGAGGTCCTGAGTTCAACTCCCAGCAACCACACAGTGGCTCACAACCATCTAGAATGAGATCGTGTGCCCTCTTCTGACATGCAGGTGTGCACTGTATACATAATAAATAAATGAATTAATAAAAAAGAAGATGAGAGGGAAGAAAAGGAAGTGGGGGGGTGGGAGGAAGCGAACCCCTCCTCATGTTCTTTCTCTCCCCCGCCCCGAACTTGCTGTGCATCAGAGGATGACCTTGAACTTCTGATCGTCTCGTCTCCATATCCAGATTACATGCCTGGACCACCATGCCTTTTTTGTTGTTGTTTGTTTTTTGTTGAAACAGGGACTCAGCCTTGGCTGAAATTTTGCTATGTAGACCAAGCTGGCTTCCAACTCACAGAGATCCCTCTGCCTCTGCCTCCAGAGCACTTGCTGTGGGAGTGAAGGCCTGCACCACCACACCCTGCCCACCGTGCCTGGTGGGTTTACGTGGTACTGGGGATTGAACCTAGAGTTTTACAAATGCTAGGCAAGCAAGCATTCTACCAAGCGAGCTACAGCTGCAGCCAAGTTTGTCTCAAACTAGCCTCAGGTTCGTGAGCCATCTGTTTCTACCTGCTTCAGCGTGTGCCACCACAATGTTAGCTTTTTGTGTCAGTCTCACTCTATAGACTATGCAAGCCTTGAGCTCACAACCTTTCTGCCTCAGCTTCCCCAGTGCTGGGAGCATAAGTGTGCCCCACCATACCAGGGACGTTCAGAAGAGCTCTTTTAATCTTATTTGTTATCGAGTTGGTCCGCACATTGAAAGGATGACTCTCCAGACGCGTGAGTTGTTCTGGTTCCTCTCAACCCGTTTCCAGCACCCTTCCCAGAAACACATTCCTTCACTGTGGCAAGCCTGAGTTCCTCTTTTTGTGCTTTGCCAGTAAGGAGCATCTGGTTGTTATTGGCTTGGTGAATCATTAGCTTGGTGAACGGGAAGCGTCATCACTGAAAGTCCACATGGTCACCCTATCCCTGGCAGAGCAACCTGCACGCCTGCCACCCCTCCCCACATCACAAAGTGTGTCCTCTGGGCCTTTAATGTGGCTTTGATGGGCTTGAAGGATGTTTGAGGCTTTCCAGGCCTTTTTACAGGGCAAAGCGGCTCCGCCTGCCTGTGAGATTTGAGTTCCCTGGACAGAGCAGCTGTGTGTGCCCCACCCCCCATCAGCTTGGCTCCTGGGGCCTCGGGTTACCCAACAGCCAATCACTGCAGCGGCAACCCCTTACTGAAGGCCACCGAAAGGATGATGGTTACGATTCCCATTTGCCTCTGGGATCCGAGTTCTCACTCAGTTCTCAACAACTCATTCTCTCCTCTCCTAAAGGGACAGGGAATTTGTTTTTTGTTTTTGTTTTGTTTGTTTGTTTGTTTGTTTGAGTGCTTAGAGAAAAATATCTTAGAAAAAGGAAACAGTTGAGGCACTCTTTGGAAATCCGTAGAACCATTTGCGGTGCCGGGGATTCGGGTGTGTCAACAGTCCCAGAAATCATGGCTTTGCAGAAGATTGGGACTCAGATGGCCCTGGTGTCTTTCCTCTACGGACAGTATCGTATTCCGGTGCCTTAGCTTGTGACCTTCTGCAGCCATTTTAAAAGGCGTGCTTCATTTAGAAAAACTAACGCCACCATCTGTTTCCTGAGGTGGTAAAACAGCGCTGCGTTTGCTTAGGCCAGCTGTTCTGCTTTTCGTTGCTTACCCTCTCTGACCCACGCATAGATATAGGCGCTCGTGCACCCGCCTGCCTTATTTTGGACAAAAATATTGGAAAATAATTAATTGTCATAGAACTTTGCTTTTAGGTCTGTCAGCAACACACCCTGGGGAAGTGCAGTCTGTAGCGTACACATCTGGATATCACTATTAACGAACCGAGTATTAGTTCCATAACACAGCTGGTGTACAGTCCTTATTCAAATACCCACGTGTTTCCTCGACAGATGATTTTGTAGAGTTAGGCCATATTCTATTCCAAAATCCAACTTCAGTGATTTGCATCGGTGCCATCAGTCCCTGGAGTCTCCTGCAGCCGTCCTTTCGACTTTCTATCATCTTTCAAGACGCTAACTTTTTTTTAATTTCAGGACTCAGGCCAAATGGTCTTATAAAATGTCCCGTAGTTTGAAATGGTCTGATTGTTTCCTTATGGGTAGATTACAGTTGAAACAGCCACGCTAAGGATCCTGCACTGGTATCTTGCATGGTTCTAACTACAGCACATCAGGAGGTCCAAGTCTTCATGTTAAGTTGATTTCTCTCCTAAGACGATGGCCATCAAATGCCTCCAAGGTCAAGATACGCTTTCTCCGTGTGTATAGTAATACATGAGTGGCTCTTTGGGTCTGTGGGAATAGCTTGTCCTTTTATAGTGTTTCATCCGGTGGCCTTTGCATGGATAACACAGGGGCCCCCGAATGGCAATTTTCTAATTCGACTCTTCCTCCTAATTATTAGCTGGTATTGTAGAATACTCCTTCCCGCTCCAATTAATGAAAGGACTTACAAGCTGAAGTGGTTATCTTCTTGTAGCTGTGATTAAAATACATGACTTGAATTAATTTAAGGGAGGAGGAATTCATTTGCACTCAAAGTTGGAGGAAATGGCCACAATGGCAGCATCGCTTTCTGTGATGGCAGCAGAAGTGTGACTTTGCTTCCTCATATCCAGGTGGATCAAGGGGCAGAGGAGCATGGCACTGCTCAGCTGGGTTTACTAGACTGTGCCACGGTGCCACTTACCTTCCCAGACTCATTCCTGCTGCGCTAATCCTCCCTGGAATTTCCCTCACAGGCACACTCAGCCGTGAGCTTCACTAACACCCCATATGTCTCTTAATCCAGTCAATCTGATGATCAAAATTAGCTGGCACCCAAGCCTTCACTGGGCGGCGGTGTTTCTGGAAGGGAGGTTCTGCCTCCTCTGACTGAGGATGTAAAATGGCAGTGGGTGGTAATGAAGTTGCCTCCATCTTATTTCCTTCCTCACCTAGAATCGTAAGGCGTTGGATTCCATTTTGAAATGAATCTGGATTTATTTCTTCTTTTTTTCCCTTGTTACAGCTCAAGGCAGGCCACAGATGTGTAAAGTGCTTTTGGATCAACGGGGAATGTTGTGGTGGGATGTTCATGGTCTGTTCAAGGTCATATATCAAAGCCAAACTCCCCATAGTGACAGTACTAGGAAATGGGGTTCTTTGGAAGATGATTCAGTCCTGCGGGCTTTGCCTGCATAGCTAGTAGCATGCTTGCCCAGTGAATGCAAGTTCCTAGACTCATATTTTTTAAAATTACAAATATAGTATTAAGTGCAAAGGAATTTAATTTTTCAAAAAAAAAAAACAAAACAAAACAAAACCCAGAGAGCTAGTCAATTTCTTTTTAAGGCGTGAGGACATAGAATGTGGCTTCTGTGAGAAATGGGTCCTCCCCACGTACCGAATCTGCTAGTACCTTGATCTTAGACCGCAGCCTCTAGAATAGCGATGAGCACATTTCTGTTTTTTCTAAGTTTCTTTGCAGCAGGGAAGCACAGGGAATAGTTTGGCAACCTGGGACTCCACATGGTTTAGAAATATGCCCACACCCCTCTTTTTAAAAAACATTTTAAAATACTGTATTTATTACCTTTAAAAAAATGGTCCTTGGTGTTTTGCCTGCCTATATGTCTGTGTGAGGCTGCCGATTCCCTGGAACTGGAGTTACAGAGAGTTGTGAGCTGCCCTGTAGATGCTGGGAATTGGACTGGGGTCCTCTGAAAGAGCAGCCAGTGCTCTTAACTGTGGAGCCTTCCCTCGAGCTCCATGCTCACACCCCTCTTTTAGTAATGCTCTTCAAGTAACTGTGTACTTGGCCTCTTGAATTTCTTCCCAGTGCATACATATGGTTTGTGCTCCGAACATTGCAGTTAGCAACCTATCAACAACATATGGCCCCCACCAGCATCAAGCTGCCCACATACCCCTCTCTAAAAACTAATAAGGCAAAATTTTGTCCTCAAGCCTACTTTTAGGCAGAACCTCCATTGACTATCTTAATCCTATGCATAGAATTAAAATCTGTGGAAAGCAACACACACACAGTAGCAAAGTGATTATGAGGCCTAAATGATTGGCTGGGCATAGTGCTGTATGCATTTGATCCCAGCAGACAGGAGGCTGAGACAGGTGGATCTCTGTGAACTTGAGACCAGCCTAGTCTGTAGGACGCGTTCCAGGCCAGCCAGAGCTACGTTGTGAGACCCTGTTTCAAAATAAAGCAAAATGGAAGACAACAACAAATGAGTACGAAAGACCTAATTTATCAGTTATGATAGGGAAACGCCCAGGCTATGCCCCTTAGCAGCCAAACCCCTACTTCTCTTGAATTTCATAAAAGCAAGCACCAAATAATCAGGGCCTTTGAGCATCTTCACCTGCGTGGCCTCGAAGATTTATTTATTTATTATTATGTATACAATGCTCTGCCTGCATGTACACCTGCATGCAGGCTGTGTGGTTTTTTTTTATTTCATTCTTGAATAAGATGCTGAGAGCCTGGACCTACTGGGCCCTGACCTGGACCACTGGTAGCATGGTATTTTGTTACAGTCTTCCTACTGGACTAAGAAGTGGTCATGAACTTGGACCTTCTGTGGTGACCACCATTTCTCTCTCTTCTGCAGGTTTACTTTACACCATTCCCTTCTCCAAACCTTACTTCCTGCTTCTTCAGTTGGGAGGGTGGCTAAAAGAAGCTTCCATATTGTCTCAGCATCCCGTCCCTGGGTACCAGCTCTCGTGCCTACACACACTGCTTTCCTCCCATCCTATTGATACAGGATGCCCCTCACGCCCCCACCTCACATTCAGTTCACACACATATCATACACACATACATCATACACACGTCTTACATACACACCACACCCACCATCATATACATATACACCACATGCACAACAGCACACACACGTATTTTACACACCACACCCCCACATATAGCATATACATGCATCTCACACATACACCTCACACAGACCTCACACATACACACAAGCCTGCTCACACACATATATCACACACACATACACATACCCCCCGTGTGTGTGTGTGTGTGTGTGTGTGTGTGTGTGTGTGTGTGCAGACTAAATATCAAATAGTTGTACAGTGGTTAACATGAAAACCAGTGTTTCTGCATCTCATTCCTCTACTGCCAGAATTTTCAGTCTTTGGATAAAAGCATTTTCACCTACACATTTTAGTTATTTTTCCTGGCCTTTATTTCCGTATTCTTCTACATCTGCACATCCTTATATTGATTTAAATGTCATGCTTTAAATATCCTTTCATGATTTCTTTACTCGGCTGTTTCGATCTGTTTCTTCTCTTCAGTCTCTCCTTCCCCACTTCTCCCTCCTTCTGACCACTGTAAATCTGTCACAGGCCTTGGTTAAATTGATATCCATATGCGCAGATGAGCTGTGTACAATTCTCTGTTTTTCTTAGAGATAATAGATGTTTTCTTTTTCCTATTTGCTTAGTGGTCTTTATATCATTAATCTACCCTCCTAGTCTCTGCCAGCCAAGTAAACCCTTTAAGACTTCAAACACAGCTCTCAGTTCTTTCCGGTTTTTTGAACCATTTCTTCTGGAGACTTTCTCCTGTGTGGGTTGGTGACTCTCAAGGCCTGCTATAAAGCTACAGCCTGAGACCGCCTCTTGCTGTCACTGTGGAATTCTCTCTCTTGGTTCATCTCATTTCCTGGATCCCACATCATTGACATCACAGTAATTTTCCATCTCCTCCTTTCCTTCCTCCTCCTGCTCCTCCTCCTTCTCCTCCTCCTTTTCTTCTGATTCTGGGTCTCATGTGACTGAGGATCCACTTCCCCAATGCTACAACCACAGGCCTGTGCCCTCATGCTTAGCCCCACATCATTTTTTCTTCGTTAACTGACTCATTTACCTCATTTTGTATTCCAATGGATTCCTAAGAAATGATGCTGGGAGGATAAGTATTTTAAAATGCTTCATGTATGCCATGGGTGGTGTCACATGCCTTTAATCCCAGCACTCAGGGAGGCAGAGGCAGGTGGATTGCTGTGAGTTCGAGGCCAGCCTGGTCTACAAAGCGAGTCCAGGACAGCCAATGCTACACAGAGAAACCCTGTCTCGAAAAATATATATATTGTTTTAAAAATGAAGTTTGAAATAATGATTCTAGTTTGTGTTTACTTCTGGAGTTGTTTCATGATATTCTGTTTCCTTTCTACACACTTTTGGGATCTTATTTTGAACTTGATGTTTTAAAACTTGATAGTGATTTGTTGGTGTAAGTCGTTTAGTCATCTGCTGGGTTCTGGTTTGTTAATCATGTGCATCAGCTCTGCAGAATTTCATTGACTTGTTTCTTTTGAAAACACTTCACTTTAATTTGTGCGTGCACGTGTGTGTGTGTGTGTGTGTGTGTGTGTATGTGTGTATGTGTGTATGTGTGCGCGACATGTGTGCACGTGTCACCAAGGCCAGAAAATGGCAGGAGATTGCCTGGAGCTGGAGTTACAGGTGGTGCTGGGAACCTAATTTGAGTCCTCTGGAAGAGCAGGGAGTGTTCTTAACTCCAGACCCTGGAATCGTTTCTTTTACATATCTCCTGCCATGTTTTCTTTTCCTGGCGTATTCTTTTTCCTAATGTGAGGGTTTTGAACCACCCACGCTGATTTAAACTTCCCATCTCCTTTACTTTACCCCATGTCTTCGGTTTGCCATCTCTTGTTTTTTCAAATTGTTACCTCAACTTCCCTTTTATTGGGGCTTTTAGCTTTGCTACAATAATTTTAAATTGCAAGAGCATTTGTTTCTGCTTTTTTAATCAATGCAACATTATCTTTGTATGCTTTGTTATTATTTTTTTTTTTTGCAGAAAAATTATCTGTGTTGCCTTTTTCTGAGAACTCCTTGATTTGCTAAGCTTGAATCTATTTTTATCTATCTATGTATGTATGTATGTGTGTATGTATGTATGATCTATCTATTTTTTATTTAATTTTGAGACAATGACCCATTGTGTGACCTCTTTTGACCTGGAATTTGCTGTGTGGACGAGGCTCAGGTTGGCTTTAGTCTCAGAGAGATCTGCCTGCTTCTGATCCACCTGTCTTTGCTGCCTGAGTACTGGGATTAAAAGCATGTACATCCCCCACTCCTACCCCTGCTTTTTCCTAAAGTGGGCTTCTGGAAGGCGCACTCTCTATAGCCTCTCTTGCATCTGTCTTTGAATGTAACTTTGCATCAGGCCCTGTGTTCAAGACCAATGCCTCTGAGGTTATCTTCCAGATAATACTTTTACTCAGAAAGCATCTTGTAAGAATCAGATGACTATAGTTAAAATCTGTTTCAAGCCAGGTGTGGTGGTGCACGTCTTTAATCCCAGCACTCGGGAGGCAGAGGCAGGTGGATCACTGTGAGTTCGAGGCCAGCCTGGTCTACAAAGTGAGTCTAGGACAGCCAAAGCTACATAGACAAACACTGTCTCAAAAACCAAAACCAAAACCAACCCCCCCCCAAAAGAATGGAAGACACTCAACAAAGAATACCCTTTTTTTTTTCTGCTTCTGAGCTTGATATTGATTTTTGACAAACAAATGGAGAACAAAATAGGAGCTTTGTTTTCTGATGATGTTGACCAGCAAATCAGATATTTCTCCTATGTGCTGGCTAGTTTTATGTCAACTTGACACAGGCTAGAGTCATCTGAGAGGAGGGAACGGCAATTGAGACAATGTTTCCATAAGATTAGGTTGTAGGCAAGCCTGTAGGACATTTTCTTTAATTAGTGATTGATGGGAGAGAGTCCAGCCCATGTGGGTGGTGCCACCGCTGGGCAGGTGGTCCTGGGTTCTATAAGAAAGCAGACTTACAGAGCAAGTCGTGAGGAGCAAGCCATTGAGCAGCACCCCTCCGTGGCCTCAGCAGCAGCTCCTGCCTCCTGGCTTCTTTCAGCGATGGGCTGGAGATGTGGAAGCATAAGCCAAACATACTTTTTCCTCTTGGTGTTTCATCACAGCAATAGTAAGTCAAACTAAGACATCTTGGTAAGCCAGCTCACACCTGTCAACTAACGCAGATGGGCACCTCTGGCCTCCTCTGTGCGGACAGCTCAATGCTGTAAATGTTACCACACAGTACAGAGAAAACCTTAACGAACATTTAAAAAAAAAGATTTATTTATTTATTATGTATACAGTGCTCTGCCTGCATTTACACCTGCAGGCCAGAGCATCAGATCACATTATAGGTGGTTGTGAGCCACCATGTGGTTGCTGGGAATTGAACTCATGACCTCTGGAAAACCAGGCAGTGCTCTTAACTGCTGAGCCATCTCTCCAGCTCCCCTTAATGAAGAGTCTTGGTAAAATATCTGCTATGATCTGAACATGTCCTCCCAAAAGCCTGTTGGAAACTCAGTGCTCAGTTCTACAGTCCTGGAAGTTGGTGGCCAGTAAAAAGTGGTTAGGCCATGGGAGCTCTCTTGCCCCAAGTGGACTAAGGTCTTTATCTTGGGAACTGGTTTGCTATCTCAGGGGGAACTCCTAATAAAAATAAGAGTTTGGCAATACCCATTCTTTTGCCCTTCCCTTCCTAGTCTTTCTGCCAGGGCAAGGACATAGCTAGAAACCCCTGGCAGATGCTGGACACCCACCCTCCCCTCTGCCAACTTTCAGAAGAGAAAGAAATACATTTTTATATTTTTGGTCGTGAGCCTAGCCTTTAATGGCTGGGCCATCTCTTCAGCCTCAGAAATGCATTCTTATTCTTTAAAAGTTATTTGGTCTCGAACTGGAGAGATGGCTCAGTGACTAAGACTGCTTGATGCTCAGGTCTGAGGACCCGAGTTCAAATCTCTAGTACCCACATCAAAAAGCTGAGAGTGGCTACACAGGCACCTGAGAGCCCAGTTCTGTGGGGTTGGAAACAGAACTCGCTGGCCACGAAGCCAGCTGCGCAGGCTCAGGGACTGAGTTAGAGAGTGATGGAGCAGGACACCTGACCACCCCCCACCCTCCCCACCCTCCCCACCCACCCCACCAGCCCTGCACTTGCACGCCCACAACATGCATGTATATACAAGTTTTAAAAAGTGAAAAATAATACATAAAAAGTACCCAGTCTTGGGTTACAGCAGCACAAAATGAATTAAGATAACTTTAAAAAGGTTTGTACTCTGGTTCTACCTGCTTTCCAGCGAGTCTCATTGGGTTCATAAAGTTTTAAACATTTAATATTTCTATCATTTTTTTGAGAATTTCATACGTGCATACAATGTGTTGGTCATATTCACCACTGATTCTTCCCCTAACTCCTTCCTGCTTCCCCTCCCCTCCCCCTTTCCTCCCCCTCCCCCTCCTCCTTCCTCTCCTCTGCTCTTCCTCTTCTTCTTCTTCTTTAGTTTTTGAGACAAGGTTTCTTTGTGTAGCCCTGCCTGTCCTGGACCAGGCTGACCAGGTTAGCCTCAAACTCAGAGATCTGCCTGCCTCTGCCTCCTAGGTGCTGGGATTAAAAGCATATGTCACTAAGGCTCAGCCCCTTCATAAACTTTTAAACTGAACAACTCTTTGCTTAGCCAGATTAGAAGACTGTCTCAAACTGTGTGCTGTGGTTAAAAGTAGTTTTCAACCTCTCACAGCAAGGTAGAGTTTTTAGCTTTAGTTTTTTTTTTTTTTCTGCAAACATCAGGCCCCACATTTTACGGTGACTTTCACGATCAGTGTTGTAGCAAATAAAAATTGGGCTAATAATGTTTATTATTAAAAGCTTATACGTATTTTTAGCAGTATTATCTAACCCGCTATCAAATCAATAAAGACATAGACACCTGATAGATTTTAGATAAGCCTTATTTTATATATAAATATGTATATGTATGTACATATTTGCTTTTTAATTTTTTTGTGATCCACCTGCCTCTGCCTCCTGAGTGCTGGGATTAAAGGCATGCACCACCACGCCCAGCCTTTTTGTTTGTTTGTTTGTTTATTTGAGGCAGGGTTTCTCTGTATAGCCTTGGCTGTCCTGGACTCACTTTGTAGATTAGGCTGGCCTCCAACTCACAGCGATCTGCCAGCCTCTTCCTCCCTTAGTGTTAGGATTACAGGCGTGCGCCACTCCACAGGGCAATAAACCTTATTTTATCTGGGCCTGGGCAGATAGTAACCCCCTAAACTACCCTTACCTCCCATCCCCCATTCCGTGCCAGTTGCTCTAATAATTCTTATTTGGGATACTTCCCATCCATAATTCCATAAGTACTTGCTTATGTTTCCCGTCTGGGCCACCTCTCTCCACACGGATCCTCAGAGTTCCTCCTCCCGGCCCACAGTTTATCTATTCTATGGTGACTCTGTTCCTTCTTTCTCTTCCTGTGTAGATGGCCAGGGATGGGGGCTGGGAGATAATGGGGTCGCTGAGGTGGAAAGATCTGCCCAGCCTCAGGTAAAATAAGTCGTATTCTAAGACCTATCAGGTGCCTGTGTCTTTTATTGCTTATGATAGCAGGTTAGATAATACTGCCATAATACTTATAGGCTTTTGATAATAAACATTGTTAGCCCATTTTTTATTTTCTGCAACAGGTCAGTTCCAGTTTCTCAGGCCAAACAGAGATATCTGGGTTTGGCAGCTCAACAAATACACCTAGTTAGCTTTTCAAACAACAAAGAGAAGCAAGCGAAGACCAAATGTCAATAAATGCTGCTGGAGCTGATGAGAGAGTGTGCCATCTGACCAGAGGCCCAGCAGGTTTACGGATAGCTGCCCTTAAACAAATGATCCACGGGCTCAGTGAAGTGACAAGCAGACCAGACAGTGCTCTGTGCGTTGGCCACCGCATCTGAAAGAGACAAACAGAAAAGGCAGAGCTGAGCATGCTCAGTTCCTTCCCAAACTTCCGGCTGATAAATCACTGCTCTCTTATATTTTTGGTTGTGAGCCGAGCCTTTAATGGTTAAGCCATCTGTCCCACCCAAATGGAGCAGAAGGACTGGAAGTTTCCCACTGGAACCATGGAAACACCCTCACTTGTGGGAAGCGCGAGAGGATGAAGGTGTGCCTTCTCCTAATACTGAGTCAAATCTCATGTGAAAACTGTATAACGGATCATTCGAATAGAGGCCAAATAGAGGCTTGCTAGTTATATCAGAACCAATAAGTACCACAGGGCATTGGCTGTGCTGGGGAAACTAAGACCAAAAGTTTCCAGGGAATCATAGTTGAATCCTGGCACCTAGATTAAGATATTCTTCTATTTTTGTTTTGTTTTGAGATGAGGTTTTATGTAGCCTAGGCTGGCCATAAGTGCTTTATGTAGCCGAGGATGACCCTGAACTCCCAATCCTCCTGCTTCTAACTCCCAAATTCTGGAATTACAGGCATGTACTCTTTTAAGTAGATACCAACCAATAATCACATGTCTATGGCCTTCCCCTATATAATCCTATATTCTCATAGGGTGAGCATATAGAAACACAAAAGTGTGTTCCAGTCATTGAGAATATAATACATATTTTAAAATAAATGTTTGTGGTGTGTGTAGCTATAGAGGCTAAAAAAGGTAACTTGCAAAATTATGTTCTGTGGAGATTTGACATTCCCTCTGTCAATTTAAGAAAAAAGAAATAAAACTTAGAAGAAAAGGAAAGAAGAGAGGGAACCATTTGATCTCGCTGGGAAAATGTAGCTCATTAGATTTTGTTCCAAATTTGTATGAATATTGGTCAGGTACCAACAAAAGGATAGTAATACTGAACCACTCAGAAAGTCACCCAGAGTCTGGTTCCTGATGTTTAAAGAGAGACACTTCATGGGGGCACTGACTTTTAATACGCTTTATAATTGGGAGAGATTTTCTATTCTTTCTTTCATTTCCTGTTTCTTATCTTGTGTTCTTAAATTGAGGCCATTCCTTGGCCATAACAGCACGATTCTTCATGCTCTGCCTTCTGCCTTTTATCAAAACCTTGTCTGATTCTTTTCAGTTAATCAAAACCAGGAGAGAAAGTTCCATGAGAGGACAGAACTTTTACTTTTTTTTTCTTATAAGGATCAGTTACCATGTAGGGGTGTGTGTGGCTGTGTGAGACTGCAGGTGGTACTGTATTCAGACCCAATGAAGAGCATCCACATGGGTCACTAGTGTGCAACATGAAGACCTTATAAGAAAGTATCAATGTAGTTATCAACCAAGACCCTTGAGGAAGCAAGGGTTTCCTGTTCTCTCTGGCAATATGATGTGGGGTACTTGTGACTGTTATTTTTGTCAACTTGATGCAATCTAGAATCTTGTGGGAGAGAATTCTCCAGAGGAATTATCTGGACCTGGTGGGCATGCCTGTGAGGGATTTTCTTTGTCAGGTTGAATGAGGTGGGGGAGACCCACTCGGAATGTGGGAAATACCATGTCAAGGGCTGAAAGCGAAGAGTGTGGGCTGACCCCTAGCACGTGCACGTTAACTCGCTGCTCTCTGCTTTTCACTGTGGATGTTAAAATGACCAGTTCTCTCAAGCTCTTAATGCTGTGACTTTCTTGCCATGATAAATGGCAACCTGGAACTGTGAGCTAGAATGAACCTTTTCCCTCTAAATTGCTTTTGTCAGGGTATTTCATCAACTGGAAATGAAATTACGGCAATACCGATGGCAGGATCCTTGGCGACAGGAACAAAGTTGGCAGACACAAAGCCTAGCCAATGGTTTTGAAACCGAACTTGTTTTGTTTTTCACTAAATATGTTTTTTTTTTAAAAAAAATTATATCTCAATACATCATGCTGTGATAAGGACTTAGACTGTATTTGTCAGCAGTGATGGGCATACATAAGTGAGGCCAGCCTGATTGGTCTGTGTGGGCAGTTCGCTGACCCGTGGCCATGATAAGCACTGAAACACATGGTAGCATTCTTTTTGACAGTTATAGGAGCCCCACTCTTTCCTATCAGTCTTCGTTCTGTGGCTTTAGTACCCCGGGGTCAATTACTGTCTGCAGATATGATACTGCAGTGAGGAACTAGAGTATCATGAGGGAGGTATCCTATACCCATAGCCTTTATTACTGTTATATTATTATCACTGTGTTGTATTTTATTATTAGTGATTGTATTAATTTCCTTGCTGCTGTGACAGTATATATGACAGAAACAACTTAAGGGTGGAGAGCTTTGTTTTGGCTCAAAATCCCAGAGGTTACCATCCATAATGCTGGGGAAGGTATGGTGGCTAGATCAGCTTGGTGAGAGTTTTCGGTGCCTTTTGTTCATGTCTTGGTAGATCAGGAAGCTGGGAGCCCTGAGTGGAACAGAAGCAAAGGTCAATTCAACATCTGCTCCCAGTGGCCCATTTCTGCTCGCTAGATCCAACACTGTCTTTAAAATGTGTCCAGCAGTAAACCTAGACCCCTGTTCAGATCTAGCCAATGGACAGCTCATTCTCCATGGTTGTGGGGAGAGTGGGAACTGCTTCTGATATGAACTCTGGTAACCTCAATTTGATCATGTCCCCTTGGTGGGGAGGCCCAATGGCACACAGAGGAAGGGGAAGCAAGCTATCCGATGAGACCTGATAGGCTGTGATCATGGTGAGGGAGGAGGGCCCCTTCTGTCAGAGGTCTAGGGGAGGGGAATAGGGCAGAAGAGGGAGGGAGGGAGGGAACGGGAAGATACAAGTAAGGGGATAACAACTGGGATGTAATTTGAATAATTGAAAAACAATGATGGGGAAAAAAAGAAAAAAGCCCAGACCAGAGGCTAGGTTTCAGTCACATGAGCATCTGGAGGCTCAGTTCACATTCCAGCCAAACAGTTAATCATGTTAATATCTTGAACAATTGTCCAGTTGTCTTATTGGTCTCAAGAAGACAGAGATCTGCCTGCTGGGATTAAAGGCATGCGCTGCCACCACCCAGTTGTTGAGAATTTTTGTATCTGTGTGAATAGGGGAAATTAGTCTGTAATTCTTTTTCTTTATTGGGTGGGTCTTTGTGTAGTTTGGGTATTAGGGTAACCGTGGCCTCAAGAAAATAATTGGGCAATATTTCTTCTGTTTCTATTTTGTGTGGTAATTTGAGGAGTATTGGCATTAACTCTTCTTTGAAACTCTGGTAGAATTCTGGGCTAACACAATCTGTCTCAGGGTGATTTTTGTTGTTGTTGGAAGACTTTGAATTACTGTCTCTATTTTATGAGAGGGTTATACATCTGTTTAAATTGATTATCTGTTCTTGATTTACTTTGGTAGCTGTTCTTCCTCTTATTAAGGAAATTATGCATCTCTTTTAGATTTTTCAATTTGGTGAAATATGGATTTTTAGAACCATATCCTTACCTTTTTCTGGGTTCCCTCAGTGTCTGTTATTATGTTTCCACTTTTGTCTCTAATTGTGTTCATTTGGATTTCCTTATTCACCTCTTAGTTAATTTGTCTAAGGGTTTGTCAGTCTTATTGATTTTCTCAAAGAATCAATACTTTGTTTTACTGATCCTTTGTACTGATTTTTGCTGTTATTGTTTCAATTTTATTGATTTAAGCCCTGAATTTACTTTTTGCTGTCTATTCATTTTGGGCTTGCTTTCCTTCTTAAGTGGGCTCTGAAGACTGAACTCAGGTCACCAGGCTTTCATGACAGACACCTTTAGTTGCTGAGCTCTTTTCCAGCCCCAGGGATGTTTAAACATTTTCTCCCTCTATGTAGTAAGCAATATGAGAAAATACATATTTATAAAATCTTATTTTTACAGTACCAGGGATCGAACCCAGGGCCTCAGTAATGCCAAGCAAGTGCCCTACCCCTGAGCCATACCCCTCGCCTGTTCTTTCTTAGAGAAATGTTTGATACTTAAGCATGTATATGAGGGCTGAGGAGACAGCTCAGGCAGTGATGTGGCTGCTTCACAATCACAAGGGCCTGAGTTGCCACCCCCAGAGTTCTTGTGAAGAAGCAGGACACTTACAACCAGCCCTAGCTTTGGGGAGGTGCAGACAGAGGAGGACCCCTAGGGTTTGCTGGCCAGCTAGTCTAGTCTAATCAGCGAGATCCAGGACAATGAGAGAGGCTGTCTCAGAATAACAAAGCGGCTCCTACAAATGACACCAAAAGGGTGAGTTCTTGGCCCACACACTCCCACGCACGCATGTACCTCTCCACGCACAAACCAGCGTGCATGGAAAAGAATGAGACTGAAAGTAGCATGCATATATCCAACAGATTAAAGTAGATTAACTCTTCTCACAGACCCAGATAGAAAATGCCCCTCTGGGTAATCCTTGTGGCAGTGTGCTTGAAAACATCAGTCGGAGATGAGAATCTGTGTAGCAGATTTCATTCCCACGCTCGGCAGGTGGGAGAGTGGAGCGTACCCGGACAAACGCATAAGGCTGCAAGCATCCTCTGTGAGTTCTTTACACACAGCCACTGCATGCCCGTGGGGCAGCGTAAGTAGTTCCACGTTCTCAAAGGTACGACATGAAAGCTTGCGTCTGTCTAGGAAAGAGATAGAAAAGCTGGGTGAGCCAGCCAGCCTAGAAACTGCTGCATGTTTTACGACAGTTTTCAGTCGTCGCCGTGGACTCTATAACAGCTTCTTTATGGCTACACTGGGGTCTATGACCGCGTTGAACTGCTAGCATTGTTTAATACTTATGATAAAATGTGTCTATTTCCACCGGACTGGGTTTCACTGGAATTGTATGTTTTGGGCTGTTGGGTAAATAAAATAAATAGGTTCAAGCATCATGGATGCTGACTGTGCAGCGTAGGCTAACACATGTGAGGGCACTGCCAGCCTTGTTTCCTAGGCAGAGAAAGCAGGGACCAGCAGCGCTGTGACTCTTCCAGTTTCAGGGACAGGAAACAGGACTTTCCTTCTTCATCAGTTGGCAATTTTCACCTTAAGAACATTAATTAAGAAGACACGTTTGCATTATTCTGTCTCTGTACAAATGCATGCATGAAGAAGAGCCACGTGGGAACTACTCCCCAGGGGCCACGCCCGTTCCACTTATTCTGTCCCATGAGCACCTTTAAAAGGGCCTAGAATAGCCCTTTAAAAACATTTTTTTAAAAAATTGAAGTCACAACAGCCATTTGGACTCAGCCTGGCTCAGCACAAACATTTCCCATTAAAGCCAGAAGAAAAGAAATGATTAAAATACTTTTGACCATAATGCTTTTTTTTTAAAAAACATGTCCCTCAGTGCTGTATGAGTAATTTTCAGTTTAGCATAAAGACAACGCGTTCTGAGGCCTGACCTGGTCAAGGGGAAGCCACCAGCACGCAGGCGGCACCAGAGAGCTCTCTTGAAGGTCTGTAGGAACTTTGGTCTCCAAGACCCCTCAAGTTTTGACTCCCACAGGAACAAAGGCCAGTGAGGCTCAGCTCTGCAGACTCTGAGACTAGCCTCTGGTACTTAGCGGACTATCCCAAGACAAGATACGTATTGTCAGCTCCAGTACCAAATGCTGAATACCCCAATATCTGCCTTTCTGTTTGTTTGTTTGTTTGTTTAAGCAGCAGTCAGCATGCTGTATTCTGGAGCTACTTCAAAAAATTTGGAAGCTATTGAGTCAAACAACCAGACATGGTTAAACAGAGTTGTAAAGTGAGACATCACAGAGTGGACCCAGCCGGGACCTGGCTTCCATATACATTCCATGTCTCTATCAAAAAGTCACTCCAGAAATGTGTTTCAAGAGGCCTTAGAGGAAGGACCGGAAACCACTGCCCACTCCTCACTAAGGCCTACAGAGAAGAGACTTCTTCACTGACCCAAATTTGTTTTGTCTCTAAAATGATTAAGAACATTAAGAACTAAGAAAGGGGGGCTGGAGAGATGGCTCAGTGGTTAGGAGCACTGGTTGTTCTTCCAGAGGTCTTGAGTTCAATTCCCAGTACCCACATGGCAGTTCATAACTGTAACTACAGTTCCAGAGGATCTGACACCCTCTTACAGACATTTATGCAAGCAAAACACCAATGCAAATAAAATAAATTGTTTAAAAAAAAACACTAAGAAAGGTTGTATTTCTTTCTTCCAAGTGACTTAAAAAGGATCTTCCAAGTGTCAACACTCCAGCAATGAAGGACTTATAATTAAGACCAGAAAGTGCAGCTCAGAAATCAATAGATAAAAACACAGAAAAGGAGAGAGTTTAAGGAGGAGGGTAATACGCCCATTAGAAAAGACTTTGATGGGGAGACTACAGGAAAAAATTCCGAAAGAACTTCCTACTCTCATGGTTAAAATCCACAAGAGATTTAATTTCTACTTTTACAAATATTTATATATTTACTTATTTAGTATATGTTGCATGTGTGTGCAGAAATCAAAGGACACAACTTTTGGGAGCTGTCTCTCTCAAATACCCGTCAAACTCAGGTCATCAGGCTTGGTGGCAAGAACAGTTACTCACCAAACCCATTCACTGACCCTCAGGGATCTTTTTTTCTTTGTTTGTTTGTTTGTTTGTTTGTTTGAGACATGGTTTCACTGTGTAGCCTAGGTAGGCCGTCCTACAACTCATTCTGTAGACGAGACTGGCCTTGAACTCAGAGATCTACCTGCCTCTGCCTCCGTAGTGCTGGGACCAAAGGTGTGCACCACCACTGCCCAGCTTTATTTATTTATTCATTTTCAAGACTAGGTTTCTCTGTGTAGCCTTGGCTGTCCTAGAACTCACTCTGTAGACCAGGCTGGCTTCAAACTCGTGGTGATCCACCTGCCTCTGCCTCCCGAGCGCTGGGATTACAGGCCTGTGCTACCATGCCCAGCTAATAATTACTTTTTTTTAAAAAAATGGGTTTTTGTTTTGTTTTTGTTTGTTTGTTTTTAATATTTATTTATTATGTATACAACACTCTGCCTGCAGGCCAGAAGAGGGCATCAGATCTCATGGATGGTTGTGAGCCACCATGTGGTTGCTGGGAATTGAACTCAGGGACCTTTGGAAGAGCAGCCAGCAGAAGCTGCTTTTAACCTCTGAGCCATCTCTCCAGCCCGCTAATAATTACTTTAAAAAAATAAAATAAAAGCATTTTTTGTATTAAAAATGTAGTAGGCTTGTGTGCTAATTTATAGACTCAAAATCAGTGAAAGGTGTTTAAATAGATTACCTACTTCCTTCTTTGAGATACTCCCTTTTTCTGGGTTTGCTGATCCACAAAAACGTTGATGCTCTTATATAAATGCTGGGTGGCACTGTATTAAAAATGAGGAGAAGGCTATGGAGAGGATTTTGTGGGTAAAGACATTTATCATCAAGCCTGCGACCTGAGCTCAATCCTCAGGCCCCATGTAGGAGAGAATCTGCTTCCCAGAGTTGTCCC
This sequence comes from Acomys minous, assembly GCF_964271855.1. Classification (NCBI taxonomy): domain Eukaryota; kingdom Metazoa; phylum Chordata; class Mammalia; order Rodentia; family Muridae; genus Acomys; species Acomys minous. The sequence continues at coordinate 21,672,251 of NC_140486.1, forward strand.
CCGCTCTCCACGTGCACATGTGTGTGCCCTGGGAACTCACAGAAGGTGTTCTGAAAGTGTGAGCAAGAGGGACCTTAGTGCTGCTGTGAAGATCACCACAGCCAGGAAGCACCTATGGCCAGAATTTGCAGGGAGGCCAGAGGGAGATGGCTGACATGCATCACTTGTTCACTGCTGGAAGGAGAGGGTTCTGGAGTCTCTCTGTGCCTGTTATGTAAGGCTGGCCCCAAGCATGCTCTTTCCCAAGCATCTAGTGAGAGCAACCATGGCAGCGGTCACAGTGGGCAGGTGTTCTTGATTATTTTTGTAGTCTACTCCATGAAGACTGGGCACAATTATTAGCTCTCCTTATAAATAAATAAAAACTGTATTTGGTAAATATTAAGCCATCTTTCTCTTTGAAATTAACCTTGTATATGTATTTTTTTTTAAAATTCACTCACTTACATAATGTATTTTAACTATATTCATCCACTACTACCTCCTCCAACTCCCCCTAGTGTCCCCATCCTCCCGCCCAACTTCATGGCCTCATTTTTAAAAAATTGCAATTCACAACCTCCTGAGTCCAATTAGTGCTTCCCTGATGGGCGTGGGGCCATTCGCTGGGCCTTGGGCAGCCTAGTAGCAGGCACATCCTCAAAGGAGAATTTCTATCTTTCTATCTCTATGTACTTTGCAAGGCTAGGCACTGAACCCATGGCCTTCCACATGCAAGGTGAGCACCCACTGATCTACGTCCCCAGCACTGATTATTACTATTATTTCTTGAGATAGGGCCTTGCTATGTAGCCCAGGCTGGCCTGGAATGATCAATTCTTCTGCCTCAGCACCTGAGTTCTGGGATTACAGACGTGTGCCACCACACTTAGCTGATACCAACCATAACCACGGTTCTATGGCTAGGGGACACAGTGTTTTCTTTCTCTTTTTGCATCCTTTCAGGGGCCTCCATTGTCCTGGGCAGGAGGCCTGATATAGAGGTTTTTTAAAGCTTCGCTGAGTTTAATACAAGGCGCATGAGAGGCATTTCAGAAGTGTCTGAGGGACTGTCAAACACTAAGAGCTGGAGTTTTGTTTGCTGTGATGTTACCCATATATGTAACCGCTGCACCTAAAGTAGGCATGGGCAGGAGGGAAGACAGATGCAAGCAGAGAACACAGAGCAAAGCCCCTTGGCTTTCACTTATTTGATCCTTATTTCTGCTAATAGTCGCCCAGCTCTTACGCATGCCAGCTGCTGGCAAGGGGAAGGAGGATGAAGGGACTGGGAGAAGCTCTCTGCTCACCACAGAGCTAGAAAGGAGGCCACTTTGCACCAGATACTCTGCAATAAAAGAAAACACAATATAGCATTTCACTCACCATAAGTCAGAGCTGATGTGTGTTTCAAGGAGAGGAAAGACATCTGATTCTCTCATCGTCTATACATCAATGCTGCACAGTTTATTCTTCAGATGACTTCAGAGGTATAAGAATAGATGGCATGGCGAATTTGCTCTGTGTCCGTTTCCTAATGGTTTCCCCCATGGGCCCTGTCTAAACTAGGCATCCACATGCAGGGATTGCAGTGAGGGTTACTTCTCCAACCCATAAATTCTTCCCGACACTACCAGAGCGTGGACAGCAGGACCAGATGATCACGAGGGCCCAGAGGAACCGGCATCTGAATTCAATATCAACCAAAATGAAAGAGGGTCAAAAGTTTAGGAAACTTTATAAAGCAATAACTACATATGTTATCTTATTAATAAATTTTATCCAGTTTTGACATGTTGCTGTCATGCATAATAAACATACACTTTCCCTAGTATTCATTGTGGTTGTCTTGGTCCAAGACTACTTGCTTCAGAGAGAATAGTGACAACAATAAACGTAGAAGACATTAGCTGTAAAATGGTGGGTGGTCAATAACCATATACTTGACACCAAATACTTTAATCTGAAGATGTTATAACAATAACATGTAATGTTGGTGTGGGCAGCAATCTCTTTGAATAGAAGACAAAAAAAAAAAAACAAAAAACAAAAAACAAAAACAAACGAGCTTATGGATGGATAGACTAATTAGCTTGATTGGGTCTCCCTATAATGTAGCACTACATACAATGTACCCCATGGTGGTGCAGGGCTTTAATCCCAGCACTGGGGAGGCAGAGGCACGTAGATCTCTGTGAGTTCAAGGCCAGAAGTCCCCTGGAGCTGGAGCTACCTGAAGGGGTGCTGGGAACTGAATGCAGGTCTTCTTCAAGAGCGGTTAGTGCCCTTTGTTGCTGAGCCATTTCTGCAGCCACCTAATTTATTTTTAAAAAGCTGTTGCAAACCTGATGTAATAATTTGCGTTTAAGGAGACATTCTGTATTTCATATGGAAATAAAAAAGTATTGCTGTGTGCCCAATCATACACTTTGCCAACATTGTGTGTGTGTGTGTGTGTGTGTGTGTGTGTGTGTGTGTGTGAGAGAGAGAGAGAGAGAGAGAGAGAGAGAGAGAGAGAGAGAGAGAGAGAGAAGTGATGAATGATGGGGCATGGATAGATTAATTAGCTTGATTGGGTCTCCCTATAATGTAGCACTACATACGATGTACCCCATGAATACATACATCTACAACTTGTCAATTCAAAAGAAAAAAAAGGTTATGCAAGATGGCCATGTGGGCACTAGCCACCAAGCCTTAGAACCTGAGTTCACCCCCAGATCCCATATAGTGAAAGGAGAGAACTGACTGCTGAAGGTTGTCTGCTGCCGCACACATTGTTGTATGTATCTCCACCACTTATGTATGCACACTAAGATAGATAGTTTATACACACACACACACACATACACACACACACACACACATGATAGGATGATAGATAAATGATAGATAGATAGATAGATAGATAGATAGATAGTGAATAAATGTAAAAAAAAAAAAAACCTCAAACATGGAATTCAGACTCAGTCAATGGAGCAAGTCTCCAAGCCTTGAGAGAGAAGGCAGAAGGCAGAATCACTGAGTCCACACCCAGTGTGGCTCAGAATCACAAAGCTGTGGCTGTTAGGGTAGCCTCCAGCATCCCGTGTATTTGCACGAGAGGCATTTGACTTCCAGTCTGAGAGCAATAAATTGGGATTTATGAATGATCTCACACTTCTCCCCTCCCGGGCACTCAGCTGCCTTTTGATCTCCAACTGGAAACAGCTGAGCCTTCACTGCTTTGTGAGACTCCTTTTCCTCAGCCACGGAGGCAGCGGAATGATTTGTTGAGCTCTGGAGATTGTGCCTCACAAGGAGGGTCCTGGGGCTGCCGTGTTAGCCTCCTCCTAAGTTGTGTGGTGTTCCTTGAACCTGGGCATTTGATAGCCTTGTGGTTCCTTCCAGGGAGTTGAGGTAGATCCCCGAAGACTGTCCTGCCGGCAGATTTATACTCTGAATTCGCAGGCAGGTCTGGAATGAAACAGTCCCTGACATCAACCTTCCCAGGGGAAATCAGGTTGTGGCTTTCACACAGCAGAGCATTCAGCACACAGCCCATGTCTCTCCACGTTCTGGTTTCCGTCAAGCTCAGGTAAAGTGTGGGTGGGAAACAGAAGAGCCAGACCTTGGCAGCAGTTTTGTTTGCACTGCGTGCTTAGCCGGTACAACGCAGACTCTCAGTAAAAATTTTTGGAATGAACATACTGTAATAATTAGGGATTAGAAAAGAAGTGTTTGGACTAGGGGTGTGGCTCAGTAGTGGCGTACTTACCTCGAATTCACGAAGCCCCCATATTGGAATACATGCATACATGCATATATGATATACATACACGCACATATGTGCATTTTCTACTAGTAAGTGTTTCATTATTTATATATTGCAGTAGACCATTCAAACTATTGTTTCTAATATTTACAGTGATTACTTCATTTATTTTATTTTATTTTTGAGGCATGTTTTGTTTTGCTGCCCAGCCTGGCACTAACCTCCTGGACTTAAATGGGCTTCCTGCCTGAATGTCTTGTATAGCCGGGGATGAAGGCTTATCCCAGGAAAGCAGCTTTATTAGAATGTTTTGAGCACAGAGCTGAGGTTCCAAGCATTGTTTTTTGGTGGTGGTGGTGGGTGCATAAAAAACAGTGCAAAGTTGGGCAGTTAAGTAAACTTAGCTCGCAGAGTTAAACGTATCTGGAGGGCACTTGGTGGCTTCCTTGTTTGCCTGTCTTTTGTTTGTTTTTTTGTTTTGTGTTTTTGTTTTTTTTTTTGTTTTTTGAGACAGGGTTTCTCTGTGTAGCCTCGGCTGTCTTGGACTTGCTTTGTAGACCAGGCTGGGCTCGAACTCACAGAGATCTGCCTGCCTCTGCCTCCTGAGTGCTGGGATGAAAGGTGTGTGCCACAAGGCCTGGCATAGACACTATTGTCTCTTAAGACAAGAAGTTGACCAACTACACCAGAATGAGTCGAGCAAAGTAGAAACCCTGCTTTTGATGACACCAGGTAATTGCTTGCCTCCAAGAGCCACGTGACTCCTGTTTCTGTAGCCCAGGGGCTTTACAGGTAAAGTCTGTATAGCATCCTCTTTACCACCAAGAGTCCTGGTGAAAAGAAGGTGAAGAAAAAGTATTTAATTCTGTGCAGTTCACAAATAATAGCATTCTCTTTGGGAAGTTAAATGGAGGCTCGCTCCTAACTGAGTGAGGGCAGAGCTTCTGGCACCCGGCCTGAGAGTGCCTGGCTGGTGTAGAACAAACTGCAGGAGGAAAGGATGGGGTGGGGGTGTGTGGGGGTGGGGGTGTGTGGGGGTGGGGGTGGAGCAAGAAGGACAGAGGACTCCACCCCAAGAGCTCTGGGCTCTGCCATGTGAATCCTGAGTCAGTAACAGTGGGAATTTATCTGGACTTTCCCTCCTGAATTTCTTCTCTGTCACCAGCATTTCTCAAATTCTAGAAACCCCCCCCCCCCCAGCTTCCCCTAGAGCATCAAAAAATGCCTTATTTTTCTCATATTAACAAAGGTTTCCATTAGTAATTCACTAATTTGATGACTTAATGACGTGAAGTAATAGCTGCTAACAGCAGTAGGTGTCACTCCATAGAGTCATCTTTGCATGTGACCCAGAAGGAATGGCCAACACGGGACAGGCACTGGGCTTCCATTCTGTTTGACCACCACCACCAGTGAGTGTCCAGGCTCAGCTCAAGTGAGAAGCCCAGCTAAGGAGCTAGAGAAAACAGCCATGTTTTCCCTTGGACACCCTCTTGGGACATAGAAACCCTGAAAACTATAGTTTATTCATCTGTCTTTTCCTCCCTCTCTCCTTCTCTCCCTCCCTTCTTTCACAGCTGGCTCAACTGAGATTCCAGCAGTTTTTAAAAAAATTAATTTAAAATTACATGTATGTATGTTATATATACACACACACACATATATATATATGCACGTGTGTGTGGGCACACAAGTGCCATAACCCGTGTGTGTGTGTGTGTGTGTGTGTGTGTGTGTGTGTGTGTGTGTGTGAGACTTTCTAAAGCTGGTTCCCTCCTTCTACCATGTGGGTCTCAGGAATCAAACCGAGGTCAGCGGGCTTGGTGGCAGGTGATTACCAGCTGAACCATCTCCCAAGCCACGTGGTGACGCATTACTGAGACTGATCTCTGGGGTTACAAGATCAATTAATCCAAATGTTCCACTTAAAATCCTTTTTAAAAGTTAGACTCAGATTCTTCTGTTTATATCTGAAGTTGGAGCTCGGCCTGAGAGTTCCTCTTCTCTTTGGACGTTCGCTTATGCATCAGTGATGCCAATGAGTGCTGCCCTCTCCAGCCAATACGGCCTCAGTTTCTCCATAGGACACACGTGTATGGCTTTCGCTCCATCATAGCCCTTTTCTGGCTTCACTTTAGTTTCCAAAGCACAAGGGCCTTGTTCAGTGACGGCTGTTGCCGTTTTGTTTGGAAAGCTGTCAACCTTTGCAGCTTTGTACCGTGGTCGGCGGAGCACCTATTTCCTCAGGGCTGTCGTCATACCTTCCCAAAGGCTAAAATTTTAAAAACGAAACATAACCTCAGACTCTCCCCGATGCCACAGACTTCACATAGCCTTTGTACATGCTACAGATGTACTCTACCACAATTTCCTAGCCCTCTTTTAATTTTTTATTTGAGATTCAGTTGCTCATGAGTCCCAGGCCTGTGCAGGGGGTGTATTGTACGCATGGAGGTTCAGAGGGGGGCAAGCAGCTGGAGTCTGTCCCGTCCCTCCACCTTCTGGGGTCTGGGGGTTCAAAACCAGGTTTGCAGGCCCAGCAGCAACCAGGGCCTGTGAGATGGCTCAGTGGAGAAAGATGCTTGTTGCTGGGCCTGCAAACCTGGGGGCAAGTTCAGTTCTCCAAGTTTCCTTGAACCTAAGCAAGATCCTTTATCGCAGCACTTAGGGGCAGGTGCCTGTTTCTGCCATCTTCACAGTGTTCACAGCCCTCTACAGCCGACCTTGCCTGTGGAAAGGACTTGTTGTCCAACGGGCCGAGTGGCCGCTTCAACCCCAGCCGTCTTTCTCATTAGTTACACTTCCCACGTCTTCCAGTGTTCATATTTAGCAAACAGACAAAATTCAGACTCTAAACAACTCCAGTGTATTTACACTGCTTACTCAGGACTTAATCTCTTGTCACATTTTTGAGCCTGTGTCCTAAACACAGGATTACATGTTGGAAATGATTTTTCTGTGGGAAGGCAGTGCCCTTGGGGATGTTTATGCTGAAGGAATTGGAGACTGTTCTTTCTTCTTCTTTTAAGATTTAAATTAAATGTGTGTGTGTGTGTGTACTGTATGCCAGTGCCCTCAGAGGCTAGAAGACAGTGTCACTACTTGATGTAGGTGCTGGGAACTGCACTCTGGTTCTCTGCAAGAGCAGTACATTTTCTTAACTGCTAAGCCATGTCTCCAGCCACCCCCCCCCCACATTCCCTTTTCTGACATGAGGCTCTCTATGTGGTTCAAGCTGAACTTATACCTCCCAGCTCTACCTCACAAGTACCCAGATCACCGGTGAGCACCACCGTACCTAATTTGGTACTCATATTTTAGCAGAGATATTGTCCCTTCAGGACAAGGTGGCTGTTCCTCACTGAGAAGGAAAGGGTTAGCTATTGTGCCCACCTAGGTAGATGGCAGCATGCTCTCCAGAAGGTTCTCCAGAGAAGACACAGACAGCATATTCTCTGGGGGAAGGTGCAAAAATCCACAGAAGCATAGCAGCACTGTGAAAGACAAGATCTGCGAGGAACACACTTTCCCTTACAGAACTCATCTCTTTGGGGGAGAGGAGTTCAGCGGTCAAGTTCATCGTTGGGGACACACAGCCCCCCTGTGGAGGGCAGAAGGGCAACTCTCCACAGTCTAATGGTCTTCAGGGGCCCAAGATCTTTTTCTGTGTGCCCTTTGTTTTTAAATCTTCGTTTAAAATGATTATTATATTCACTTGGTGGGTGTGTACACGTACACACGCAGGTGCTCAAGCACACACGCCATGACGTGTGTAATGCCAGAGCACTACTATTAGAAGTCAGTTCTCTCCTTCCACCAATATGGATCCTAGGGATCAATTCTAGGTTAGACTGAGTGGTAAATGCCTTTACCCACTGAGTTATTTCATTGGCCCCTTTTACCTTTTAAGATGTCACGGTAGGCACCCTAAAAATGAGCTGTCACCTTTTATAACTGGAGTTCAGGATTTGATCCAGGAACCACAAGCCTATTATACCCCCAGCTGATATTTCAGTGGTGTCTCCACAGTGTCCTTAAATTAGAAATCTTATTTTATTTATTTATTTTTTTAGGTGGTTTTGTACATCCCAGGCTTGCATTATATTTGCTGCGTGGCCAAGGATGACTTTGAAATTCTGGTCTTCCTGCCTCTACTTCCCTGCTGCTTGGCTCACAGGTGTATTTGAGCTTGTCCTGTTAATGCAGTGCTTGGGCTAGAACCCGGGATTTCAAGCCTACAAGGAGGCTCTCTGCCCACTGAGCCACAGCCTCTGCAGTACCTTCTGAGGGGGAGCATCCCCCTTCCTAGCTCAGCATCATTTCAAACTTGGTCTCCTTGCTCTGTAAAGGGTCCCAAGCCAGCTTTTATTCTTTACATCCCTGACACTTAAAAGCATCCCAGCTTGCATATTGGTCATCTGTAATGCTGGCCAGCATGTGACAGAGGCAGGAAGACTGCCACAAGTACAGGACCAGCCCAGCCTGGTCTCCATAGTTTCAGGCTTACACAGTGAGATCTGTGCCCCAAAATAGCAAAAAATAAACACAACAACAACAACCAAACAAACCCAGGCAACTATTTTATATGAAGTTCATCAATGTGGGATTTTCCCTCCTGGTGTTTATATATATATATATATATATATATATATATATATATATAGAGAGAGAGAGAGAGAGAGAGAGATGTTGGGCTATCTTTCAAAAGAAGCCAGAAGTAATAAAATCTTCAATAGTCTCCCATTTTATTCAGAGAGAAATCTTGGGACTGTTAAACCCTTGAAGGCTACGAAGTCCATCTTCCTGACTTTGCAGTTTCTTCACTGCCCACTGCCTCAGGCCTGCTCTCTCCTCACATTATCATTACTTTTTGAGCTAGGGTCTTATACAGATCAGGCTAGTCTGGAATTCTCTGTGTAGCTTGGATGACTTTGAACTTACCATTCTGCCTCTGCAGCATCCCCAGTGCTGGGATTACAGGTATGTGCTGCTATGCCCAATTTATGTCGGGCTGGGCTCGAACCCAGAGCTTGATGCACACCTGCTGTGTGGTCTACCAGAGCCTACATCCCCAGTCAGGCGCACATCTACCTCACTTTATCCAGTTATCCAATGATACACAGCCAGCAGGGCTAACTTCAGATCCGACCCCAGTTCCTTCCTGCCACACTTTTGAAAGCATCTCTTTTCTTGCCTTTAACCCCCAGAATGTGCATGTGTGTGACCCGCAATACTCCTTGGTTGGAGAGAACCTGAAGCGTGAGCACTTATGATTAATTTAGGCGAGCCTGCCACCTAGTGGTAGTGAGGGCAGCCTTTGCACTAAATGCTATTGCTAGCTCCAGGGACCCTAAAAACAACAAAAGCCTGCCTGGTTCTAGTGTTTCATCTGTGACCAGCAGAACCCTGGGAGTCCCTTTTGGTGATGACATGGTCACCGATGGTTCAGATTATGTCAAGATTTGAGTTTCTACCATGCTTATAAAGGCAGGAAGAAGAAAAGCTGGCCCAAGTTGAGAACTACAGGACATTTAAGTACGCAAGACAGCTGAAGATCATTAAGTTCAAGGATTGGAAATTCAAGGTCACTTTGAGATACCCTAAGAGTTCAAGGCCAGCTTGGGATTCATTAAACTGTCTCAAATAAAAATTTTAAAAAATATGTCTATCTTTTAAAAAGCTGATTTATGCTGGGCAGTGGTGGCTTAAGCCTTTAATTCCAGCACTCAGGAGGCAGAGAAATACAGATCTCTTTGAGTTTGAGGCCAGCTTGGCCTACAGAGCTAGTTCCAGGACAGCAAGGGCTACACAGAGAAACTCAATCTAGAAAAAAAGAAGAAGAAAAGAAAGAGACTAATTTCTCTCTCAAAGTGATATCAATGTGTCATTTCACCAAGGGAGAATTCAAAATTAGTGATGTTATTAAGTGTGCTCAGCTGAGCAAGAGATTAGTAAATTCTGATTATTATCAGGCTTTTAAATTATTGAAAATATGTTGTGGCCAGGTGTGGTGGCTCACACCTTTAGTCCCAGCATGTGGGAGGCAGAGGCAGGTGGATCTCTGTGAGCTCAAGGCCAATCTGGCCTACAAGGTGAGTCCAGGATAGCCAGGGCTACCAACACTGAGTGACCCTTTCTCAAAATACCAACACCCCCAAACTATGTACACACACACATACACTGATGTACAAATACTAAAATATTATCTAAACACAAGCTTTTAAAAATCAAAGACAAATGGATATGTTAGTTGTTAATCACATATTTCAAAAATTTGCATTCCAGTGAGTTGGACAAAACAGTGTACTTCATCAGTTTATTTTTCCCACTTCATCAGTCTTGTCGGTAACTAATTTAACAGATCAAACAAAGCATTACTCATGATTTGAGCTTCTTTTAATTGTGAACTTGTCTCATCATGTGTGACTTTCTTCTCAGCAAACATTGTGCCCTATTTTCTACCAGATTATTGGTATTTATGTGTGTGGGCTGTTTATTGGCTGTTCAGTCTGTCTTTGGGACAGGAGATGCATGTTTTCTCCAGTGTGTGGTTCATACTTACATCTGACTTTGCTTATGATAGATTTTACTAGAAAAAGTTTTCTCTTACCCTCCCTCCCTCCCTTCCTTCCTTCCTTCTTTCCTTCCTCTCTTTCTTTTTATATTGGTCATTGTACCCAGGGCCATTTGCGTTCTAGACAGGTGCTGTGCTCATGAACCTCTAGCCCTAGATTTTCTTATCATTTGAGTTCTTGTGTTATATCTTTCTGAGGCTATAGGAGACAACTATTGCATGATCATCCACAGCCCTTTCATAGCCCTTAAATTAATATTTGATTAATCATATGCTTGTAATGTTCTCACTTTATTTTTCTGAATTATTTCAGTATTCTTCATTCAGTAATAGCCTTTTCCCAACTGACTGAAAATGCTACTTTACATTGTATTATTTCGTGTTTTTAGATCATAGCTTTTTGTGCTGCCTGTCCATTATAGTGTGTAGGAAGGAGGGGGCTTTACACTTCACCTCTGAGCTATTATCCTCAGCCCTTGAGAGGTGGTTAGTCCTAGGATATTGTGGACCTGTTCCTTTCTGAAGGTAGGGGCTGGATCAAATGGCCTCTTGGAGTTCCCTGGAGCTCTGGCATTAGAGCATCTACTCTGGTTGGATTGCTTGGAGTTACCACTAATGACAAGAAACTGCACAGCTCTCGCCTTACAGCCAACTACCTTGTTGAACATTCTAGACCATCTCCATTATAAGCTGCCATCTTTGTTGTCCATATACAGAGCTCCATAAGTGCACGTTCTGTCATGCCAGGAGATCAGAGCTGATGCACATGCTTCCTTCAGCATGGGGCTGTCTAGTCATTCTTCAAGTTCAGGTGTTCTAGATCAGATCCTGTTTGTCAAGAAGATGTGTTGATGTTATGATGTCCACCAGCACCTGTGAACGTGACCTAACCCAATTCTTTACTGGGTATTACATAACAAAAAGTCAACCATTGGCAGGACCGATTTGTAGTAGCACAGAGTCTTCTGGCCTGGCCTGCCCTGCCCTAGCAGTCTTTGATATGTAGAATTTCTCTTAGCAAAAGCCACACTGTGGGCTACCAGAAAAGATCAGGAGAAGATGGTGTTGTCCTGGGAGCATGCTTCCTTGTTCACAGTCCACAGTCAGGGTGTCTCCACCATGATGAGGAACATTGGGCTTGTGGCCCTACATGGAGGAGACATCTTTTAGCAATGCCTTTGTGCACAGAGCCCTAGGCTCAGTAAGGATAGAGGAAAGTGCCAACATCATGTGTTCACAAGGTTTCAATCATGAGCAAATTATTTGTTGCTCACCATATTGAGAAAAAAAATGAACTTTCTCTCTTGAATATTTGCAGAATTCAGAGGAAACGTGAAGTTAATGGATCAAAGAAAGTTTGGACAATAAAACGGACAAAGCCTCTCGCTTTCCAAAAGCGCGTTTAAACACTTCACTAGAGAGTCTTCCCAAAGTTTATAAATAGTGTCTCGCTCCATTCCAGCATCAACCTTAGCCAAGCGCTTCCAGCTTTATGACCAAGCTGTGGTCATGGCCAAGGGGGTTTGGAATGGAAACTCTTTCTTCATCTGGCTGATTGTTGTTTCCTTCTGTGGCCACAATATTTGTCAGGGCCATGGGATTACTCAATCAATTGAATATTTATTGAGTAACCAGACAACCAATGGGAAAATTAGACTGAGATGATATTAAATTCCATACTCTAGGGTTAGGTAGATCTGCCTCCAAAGTTTTTAAGGCAATTGAAATGGCTAATACTTGTCTTTGCTTTGGAGCTTAGAGAAGAATCCACTTGGCCTAAGAGCTCAAGCCAACATGCCCGTGACATTTGCAAGCACAAATGTTTGTGTACTCAGTTACCTGCTCTCGCGTCTGTTTGTAAATATTCCCTCTCCATTTTGCCTGTTTCTTTTTTTCTTTAAATGTCAACAGTGCCAGAGACAATCATTTGAAACTGGAAACCCTGAGAATTAAATTTCAATCTCTAATTTTTTTGTTGGAACAGAGAGGTTCTATGAAAGCAGAGACTCCAAACTTAACATAAATAGTGGGTGTTATGCAGTCACGAGAGCTGTTTGCCAATATTTTTATGTCTACTGGAGACATAGATTTTACCCTTTTATCCCCTTGAATTTAGATGTTGCCACATGGCTTGTTTTAGCCAATGAGATGTGAGCGCAGATAATAAGAATCACTTTGGGAGAGATGTGTACTTTTTTCTGTTCTCTTCCATGATAGTGGCTGATATTCCTTGTTGGGACAGATTCCCTGAGCAAAGTTAATATAAAGGGTCCTCAACTGACACGAACTGGATATGCAGCAAAAGAAGGCAGTATTTCCCTTAAGCCACTGAGATGCCAGGATTTTCCCTAACCCAGTATATTTTGTTTTGTTTTATTTTAAATAATTTATTCATTTTTATTTCATGTGCATCAGTGTTTTGCATGCATATATGTCTGTGTGAAAGTGTCTGGTCCCCTGGAACTGGAGTTTCAGACAATTGTGAACTGCCATGTGGGTGCTTGGAATTGAACCTAAGTCCTTCGGAAGAACAGCCAGTGCTCTTAACCACTGACCCATCTCTCCAGACCCAACCCTGCATATTTTGAGTAACAAGGATATTGGTACATTCATTCTATAGAAGTGGATTGCTATGTTGGCAAAAGAGCCATTCAGGGGACCAGAAAGGGGTGGTGGTGGTAAGGAATGGGGCCTGCAGGAATTTAGAAGGCCCCAGGTTGTACTCTTGTCTTTAAGGGAAGAGACTTAGGAAAAGAGTTATAATTAATAACATGTGCTGTCTATTGATTGCTGTCTTGACAGAAATTGCAAGAAAGAGGTAAGCTCCAAAGGGAATTAACTCCTTTTAAGTAGGAAAGTAAGAAAATAGAGTTCATGGGCATTTAAGCCCAAAAGAAGACTCAATCATAAAGAGCAGTGGTAGAGGCCAATGAAAAGCCAACCTATCAGGGGACAGATTAGAGGAACAGCCATCATACTTAATGTTAAAACCCGTGACTGAATTAAGATGACTCTGAATAGCAGTTAATAGTGGGGTGTTCAAAAAGAAGGAGCCAGGGTAAGAAACACTCTTATTAAAGAGACATTGTGTCAGAGAATTGAAATAAAATTAGTAAAGAGAGGGAGGGGGAGGAGGCTGAAAATCAAAGTAAATATACCCATTATGCCTCAAAAAGAACTGTAGTCAATGGCATATAAAGCTGACAGAAATAAAGTGTAAGAGAAGCTGTGTTTAGAGAAGAGCCACATTGGCAAAAGAAGCATCCATTAGTTAGCATAAACGAAAGAGATGTCAATGATTTATTAGGGCAAAGGGAGCACTGGGCAGACTGCTCGGTTGGTAAAACATCTGCCTCAAAAGCATGAAGACCTGATTTAGATTCCCAGAGCCATGCGAAGACCTAGTGCGGTAGAGAATGACTGTAACCCAGCCTTGATGGGGATGGGACAGCAGGGACGGGAAGATGCCTGAAGCACTCTGGCTTTGACAAAAAGCTATAAACTTCTGGCTCAAGGAGGGAGGGAGCAAGGGAGGGAGGGAGGGAGGGAGGGAGAGAGAGAGAGAGAGAAAGAGAGAGAGAGAGAGAAAGAGAGAGAGCCTTGGCTGTCCTGGACTCACTTTGTAGACCAGGCTGGCCTCAAACTCCCAGCGATTCACCTGCCTCTGCCTCCTGAGTGCTGGCATTAAAGGCGTGCACCACCATGCCCAGCTTGTTTGTTTGTTTTTTATAAGGAAGCCAGAAATACACACTGGAAAAAAGACAGCATCATCAACAAATGTTGCTATTATTGCTCTGAAACAATTGCTCTCTCTCTCTCTCTCTCTCTCTCTCTCTCTCTCTCTCTCTCTCTCTCTCCCCTCTCTCTCTCTCTCTTTCTCTTTCTCTCCTTCCATTGCTTAAAGTTTTTATTATATAAGTTTCTACCCCAAGATATTTATTTGCAGTTATTGTGAAAGTTATTGTTTCCCTGATTTATTGTTTGGTACATTTGCTATATGTATGTGGGAAGACTACTAATTTTTGTAAGTTAATTTTGTTTTGTATTACTTTGCTGAAAAGTTTTTATCATCTGTAGGCGTTTCCTGGTGAAATTTTTAGGGCACTTAGTATATACTCATATTATCTGCAAATAAAGATACCTTTTGGGCTTGCTGAAAATTTCCTCTATTATTTTGAAGTATATCCCTTGTCTTTCTAATCTCTCCAGGGCTTTTATCACGAAGGGGTGTTGGATTTTGTCAAAGGCCTTTTCTTCATCTAATGAAATGATTATGTGGGTTTTGTCTTTCAGTCTTTTATATGATGGATTACATTTATTGATTTATGTGTGTTGAGCCATCCTTCCTTCTCTGGGATGAAGCTTACTTGATCATGGCTCCTTATCTTTTCAATGTGTCCTTGGATTTGGTTTGCATCATTGAGAAATGTTTCATCTATATAAATAAGAAAAATTGTTCTGTTATTATCTTTCTTTGTTGAGTCTTTATGTGGTTTGAGCATCACAGTAGCTATGGCCTCACACAAAGAAACAGGCAATGTTCCTTCTGTTTGTATTTTGTGGAATAATTTGAGGAGGATTGGCATTAATTCTTCTTTGAGAGTCTGGTAGAATTATGTGCTAAAACCATCTAACCATGTTTTAATTTGTTTGCTTGTTTTGTTTTGTTTTTAATTGTTTCTAATTTATGAGGGGGTTAAAGTTCTATTTAAATTGCTCATCTGATCTTGATTTAACTTTAGTAGCTGCTATACATTGAGAAAAACACGAGATTTTTTTCAATGTGGTGAAGTACTGGTTTTGAAAGCATGTCCTTATGAGTCTCTGTTGCTATGTTCCCCTTTTCATCTCTAATTTTGTTAATTTGGGTCATTCTTTTTTTTTTTTAACCTCTTAGTAATTTTGCTAAGGGTTTGTTACTCTTAGTGATTTTATCAAAGAACCAACTTTTTGTTTCATTGATTCTTTGTATTGTTTCTGTTTTTTGCTTCTATTTTATTAATTTCAGCCTTAAGTTTGATTATTTTTTAGTCCTTGTCGATGTCATTCTTTTTTTTGTTCTAGAGCTTTCAGGTACTGTTATGTTACTAATATGAGGTCACTCCATTTTTTAAATGTAGGCATTTTTAGTGCTGTGAACTTGTCTCTTAGCACCTCATTTACTGTGTCCCATAGGTTTCGGTATGTTGTGTTTTCATTTTTCATTCAATTCTAAAAAGTTTAAAATTCTTTCCCCTTTTTCATTCAGAAGGGAGTTGTTCATTTTCCAGGAGTATGTAGGCTTTTCGTTGTTTCTGTTGTTGATATTCATCTTTACTCTGTGGTGGTCAGACAGGATGCAGGGTGTTTTTTCAATTTTTTTCAATCTGTTGAAACTTCTTTGTGTCCCAGTAAGTGGTCATTTTAGGAAAAAGTTCCACAAGGTGCTGAGAAAAAGGTATATTTTTTTGTGTTTGGGTGAAATGCTCCATAAGTAGTTGCTAGGTTTATTTGAGTTATGACATCCTTTAGCTCCAGCATCGCTCTTTTGGTTTTGTCTGTATGAGCTGTCTGTTGGTGAGAGTGGAATGTTGGCGTCACTCACGATCACTGTGTGAGGGACAATATGTGACTTTAGCTGAAGTAATGTTTCTGTTATGACCTTGGGTACCCTTGGGTTTATTGCATAGATGTTAAAAATTACAATAGCCTTTTGGTAGATTTTTCCTTTGATGAGTCTATAGTGTTCTTCTCCATCTCTTCTGGTTAGCTTTGGCTTGAAACCTACTTTGTCAGATATTAAAATGGCTTACAGTGGTTTGCTTCTTTGGTCAATTTGCTTGAAATATCATTTTCTATTCATTTATCTTGAGTGATGTCTATCCTTGGATGCAGCAGAAGGATGGGTCCTGTGTTTGGACCCAATTTGTTAGTCTGTGTCTTTTTATTGCAGAATTGAGACCATTGGTGAAGAGGGTTATCAATGAAGAGTGTTTCCCCTCTGTCTTTTGTTTTGCAGGTCTGATTTTTTTCCTGGTATGTTCCTGGGTGTGGTTAGGATCTTCAGGTTGAAGTTTTTCTTCTAGTGCCTCCTGTAGAGCTGGATTTGTAGCTAGATATGGCTTAACTTTGCTTTTAATCTCAGAATGTTTTCACGGAATGTCTTTCTTTCTCCATCTATTGAGATTGAAAGCTGTGCTGTGTGGGCACCTGCTGAGTGGGCATCTGTGGTGCTTTAGAGAAAGTCAGGTGTTGTTCTAATAGGTCTACCCTCATATGTTACTTGGTCTTTTCCTCTTGCAGCTTTTAATAATCTTTCATTGTTCTGTACATCTAGTATGTTGGTTAATATGTGTCATGTGGGAACTGTCTTTTCTGGTCTCATCGATTTGATGTTCTGTGTGATTCTTGTCCTTTGATAGGCACCCACTTCTTTAAGTTAGGGAAATTTTCTATAATTTTTTGAAAATATTTTTTTGTGTGTGTGTGCCTTTGATTTGAATTTCTTCTCCTTCTTACATTCCTATTATTTTTCAGGTGGTCTTTTTATAGTGTTCCATATTTTCTGGCTGTTTTGTGTCTGGATTTTATTTTATTATTATTATTTTTTAATTTAACATTTCATTTGACGAAGGTACCAGTTACTTTTATCTTATTTTCAATGCCTGAGATTCTCTCTTCCATTTCTTATATTCTGTTGTGAGGTCTCTGAGGGTCCTGTTTGAGTTGCTAAATTTTTCATTTCCAGTTTTCCCTTAGTTTGGGTTTTCTTTATTGAATCCATCTTCACTTTCATCTCTTGAATTATTTTCTTTATTTCATTCCATTGCTTGTATTTTCATTAATGGATTCATTCATTTCCCCTTCACAGTCCTTGAGCATATTCATAATAGCTATTTTGAATTCTTTGTCTTGTGCTTCAGCTATATTGAATTTCTCATGTCCTACTGTAGATGGTCAGTGGAGTCTAGGAGACTCATATTGTCTTGGATGTTATTGTTTGTGTTTTCATGCTGACCTAGGCATCTGAGTCTGGGGTGATTATAATTCTAGGTGCTGATATATGGGTGTGTATTTGTTCAGTGGCTATTATATTCCTTGGTTTTTTTCCTTCTCTGTTTCCTAGGGGAATGTGGTGGTTGTAGCTGGCCTGGTAGAGAATCTTCTGGGTGTGGCTACTAGAGGTTGTGGGTAGAAAGTGTTTCTAGGTATTGGGAGCTGACACAAACGAAGGGGGATGGGCTTAAAGGATGATGTGGAGGGGGGTTGGCGTGCCACCAGGATCTGTGTAGACCCCTGGGAATGGAGGCAGAAGGAGGAGAGGCCACAGTAAGTTGTCTGTTACCGAGCTGTTCCAACTGGTGGATTGGAATTGGAGGACAGGGCATGAAGAGAATACTACCGACTTGATTCTGAGGTCTGATTGGCCAGCAGATTTCTAGGGCGTGCCTCCTGGAGTTGGTGCCAAAGACAAAGGGATGGGGTTGTGCAGAAGGCCATAGGAGAAGAACTACAAGGGTATCTGTGAATGGGGAAGAGAGTACAGGGAGGCCACGGCAGGTAGAATTGGAGGACAGAAGGGGGAGTAAGAATTGCTTACCTGATTCTCCAGATGGCATGTCTGGCAGGAGTTTAGATAGTGCCTCCTGGAGTTGGCAGCTGAGACAAAGGCTGGATTCTGATTCCCTTCCTTCTACCTCCTTGAGTGCTGGAATTACAGATGTGCGCCACCATGTCCACTTTTATGCAGTGCCAGGAACCAAACCCCATCACTACCTGCATGCTAGTAAACACTTGACCCACTGAACTACAGCCCTGACCCCAAGGAAAGATATGTTTTTTTTAAAATTGCCTTCTGACTTGGTACATTTGGGCAGTCGTAACGAAATGCCACAGTCTGAGAAGCTTATAAAGAATTAAGTCTATTTATTGGGATTGAGGAGGTGGCTCAGTTGACATAATGCTTGCTCTGTAAGCACAAAGACCCAGGTTCAATCCCCCAAAACACTTCCTCCCCCTGAAAACAACAACAAAAAGATGTGGGCATCAATTTTAGTTGAAACTCTTATTTTATTAGATATTAGAATGGCTACTCCAGCTTGCTTCTTGGGTTGATTTTTCTAGCCCTTTACTCTGAAGTAATATCTATCTTTGCTGCTGAGGTGTATTTCTTGTATGCAGCAGAATGATGGATCCTGTTTTCACATCCATTCTGTTAGCCTGTGTCTTTTTACTGGGGGAATTGTGTCCATTGATATTAGAGACCAACGATTGTTAATTCTTGTTACTTTGATGTTAGTGGTGGTAGTGTGTGTGTGTGTGTGTGTGTGTGTGTGTTTATGGATGTATGTTTCCATTCTTTTAGCTTTTCTGGTTGCACTTATTTATTTCCTGTGTTCTCTTGAGTTTAGTTAACTTCCTTGCATTGGAGTTTTCTTTCTAGTACTTTCTGTAGGGCTGGATTTTGTTTAATTTTTTTCATAAAATATCTTGTTTTCCCTCTCTATGGTGAAATAAAAATTTTCTGGTTATATTAGTCTCAGATGACATCTGTGGGCTCTTAGAGTCGGCAAGACATCTTCGCAGGTTCTTCTGGCTTCTAAAGTCTCTGTTGAGAAGTGGGGTATGATTCTGGTAGGTCTACTTTTGTTTGTTACTTGGCCCTTTCCCTTGCAACTTTTAATAATTTTTTTTGTTCTGTACATTAAGTATTTTGATTACTATGTGGCAGGAGGAATTTCTTTTCTGGTTCAATCTATTTTGTGTTCTGTAAGCCTCTTGTATGTTTCTAGGCATCTCTTTCTTTAGGTTGGAAACTTTTCTTCTATTACTTTTTTTGAAAATACTTTCTGGGCCTTGGAGCTGGGAATCTCCTCCTTCTTCTATTCCTTGGAGCTGGGAATCTTTTTCTTCTATTCCTATCATCCTTAGGTTTTGGTCTTCTCATGGCATCCCAGATTTCTTGGATGTTTTGTGTCGGGAACTTTTTAGATTTAACATTTTCTTTGATTTGTGTATCAAACTCACCGTCTGTATCTTTTGTGCCCGAGATTCTCTCTTCCATCTCTTGTACGCTGTTGATGGTGCTTGTATCTGTACTTCCTGTCCTCTTCTCTAGGTTTTACATATCCAGGATTCCCTCCATTTGTGTTTTCTTTATTGCTTCTATTTTCATTTTCAGGTTTTGAGCCATTTTATCCATTTCCTTCATCTGTTTGATTTTTTTCCTCTATATTTTAAAGGGATTTTACTCATTTCCTCTTTAAAGGCCTCATCACTTTTATAAGTTCGGATTTAAGATCATCTTCCTGTGCTTTGGCTGTGTAGGGCTATCCAGGGCTTGCTGAAGTGGGATAGCTTGGCTCTGGTGGTGCCATGTTGCCCTGGATCCTATTGATTGTGTTCTTACACTGACCTTTAGCCATCTAGTTGTCCTCGTGCTGGCTTGATATTCCTGGTGCCCACAGCACTCCTTGGGAAGGCAGGCAGAACTTTGGACCAGAGGATGGTGCTCAGGGGACAGTGCACAGTTCACCTCTGCTGGCTGTGCCCCAGGTGGACCCAGTAGGCAGAGGATTGGCAGGGAAGGGTCTAGACTCAATATTTCTGGGGCCTGGCAGGACTCCTTGCAAAGGCAAGCAGAACCATGGGCCTGACAACGGATCTTAGGGAACCAGGATATTACAATTTTAAAGTTTTCTTCCTCTATAGAAAGCAATGTCTCTAGCAAGTAACTGTTTTCACTGAGGACTCTCACTCCCACTTTCTCACATGTTCCTGTTGAAATATTAGAAGGCAGATGGTCTCAATGTTTTAAATTATAAGGATGTCACAGAACCCATTGCATATAAGGTGCCTCCCACCTTGTTTTCATTATCAGGATACATGTTTTTCTTTCTTGACACTTACAAGATTCCAGAATTCAGCAATATATCTACTTTTATTTGTTCAAAACTCACCTGTTTCAAAAAATAGCATGCAGTATTTTTAAATGTATAAAGATAAAGAATTGCACTTATTTTTATATACTTATATCAAGAAGAGAGTTATTTTGTAGCATTTGGTATGAATTAAATGACTGCTGTTGAACACTAAATCCATTCCTGGCATTGGGCTATGAAGTTGTCATTGCATGACAAAAGCAAGCATACAAATTTATCTAGGGACACTTTTAGATGCTAAGGATGGGTAACACAGTGCACAATGTCTGCAACCACAGTTTTGAAAAGATATGAAAATATTCTTCAAATCGACGCCTTATTCCTTGCCTCCAAGATTTAAGGGCATGATATTAATCTTAATTCTGTGAACATTAATCCTCTGGGAGCAGCGATAATAGAGAGCAGGTTTGCTGCTTTCTGATGAGCTAATCACTTCTGGGATAGGCTTGCAGAACCTAGAGAAATGGAAAAATAATGTATTTCTTCTAAATCCCAAATGTTTTAAGCACTTTTGGCCAAGTGCTGAACTAGTTAAGGACTGGATTCTTTGAAAAAAAATATCTGATCCATATATCCTTGTGGTAGTCATCTCTTGTTTTGATAATATTGTTTCATTACCACCCTACCCTTCTCATGTTGAAGTCGTTTTTAAAAAGTCATACAGATGGTGTAGTGTGTGTGCATGTGGTGTATAGTATGTAGTGTGTGCATATGTAGTGCAATATATTTTATGTGTGTATGTATGTGGTATGAAGTATGTAGTGTGTATGTAGTGCATATGATGTGTATGTAGTGCATATGGTGTGTGTGTGTGTGTGTGTGTGAGAGAGAGAGAGAGAGAGAGAGAGAGAGAGAGAGAGAGAGAGAGAGAGAAAGAGAGAGAGAGAGAGAGAGAGAGAGAGAGAGAGAGAGAGGGGTGAGAGGTGTATGAATGCACGTTTGTGTGCATGAGTACAGGTGTTCACATGCCATGAACATGTCTGAGGACTGGCTTGGGTATCAGTCCTCATGTTTCCAGCTTGTTAGAGACACTTTCTTTGTTTTCACTTGCTGTAAAGTCCAGGCTAACTGATACACATGCTTCATGTCTTCACCTCCAATCTTCTCATAAGAGCACCGGATTACTACAAATGTGTACTATGATAACCAGATTTATGTGGGTATTAAGGTGCACACTCAGGTCCTTACACTTCACCCACTGATCATCTCCCCAACTGTATGTCAAAGCCTCAACCCCACCACCTGTGCAATGTTACTGTATTCCCTCTCTATTCATAATTTTTGTTTGTTTTTGTTTTGAGACAGGGTCTCGCTTAGAACAGATTGGCCCGGAACTCACTATGTAGTAGAGGTTGGTCTTGAACTCTTATTTCTCCTGCCTCTATATCCCTTTTTCTACCAAATGTTGGGATTACTGTGTACACTACCATTTTGGGGGACCAATTTTAAAATCTGTTATTTATTGGCCGAGTACACACATTTTTAATTCCAGAACTCAAGAGGCAGAGGTAGACAGATCTCTGTGAGTTTGAAGCCAGCCTGGTCTACAGAGTGAGTACCAGGGCATCCAGGGCTACAGAGAGACCTTGTTTCAAAACAAAACAAAACAAAACAAAACAAAACCAATCCCCAAAGTATTATTCATTTATTCTTATGGTGATGGGAATAAATAGAGGGGCTCATGCATGCAAGGTAAGCATTCTACCAACTAATCTATAGCCCCAGGTCTTACTCACGCCTTTACTTTCTGTGTGGTCAGTTACCCAAGCCAATGTGCATTGCTGTATCTTCTGTCTGACTATGCTTGTATCACTCACCTTGCTTTGTCTCAGCAGATGGGAACATCATCTTACATTCTCACCAGAAGCATGAATACAACATAACAAGAGCTTTCAGAAGAAGAGTTTGCACTCATTTAGAATCCATTATCATAACTGTTCTCTTTTATTATGAATTATTGTTCATCTTATGCCTAGTTTACAAATTAAACTTTACTACAGGCATTTACATATAGGAGAGACAGAATACATACAAGATAATACTACTGTCCATAGTTTCAGGCATCTACTGGGATGTCTTGAGATGCATGCCTTGTGAAAAGGCTCTATCATATTTGGAGATGGCATCCTTGGGAGGAAATTAAATTTGGTTGACATCATGAGGAACAGACTCTGGCAGCATCTTGATTATTCACATCTTAGCCTTCAGAACTGAGAATTAGATGCTTGCTTGCTTCTTTATGTCACCTAAGTCTATGGCATGTTGTTATCATTGTTAAAGCTAGCTGACTGTGCTAGTTTGGTTTCTATTGCTGTGATAAACACCATGAGAAATGAACCCTCCAGAGGAAAGGGTTTATTTGGCCTACAGATTACAGCACATCGTTGAGGAAAGCCAAGCCAGGAGCTTGGAAGCAAGAATTAAAGCAGAGACCACAAAGAAACATTGCTTACTGTTTGATCCCCACTGCTTGCTTAGCCTGCTCTTTTACATACCCAAGATCCTCTGCCCAGGTGGTACTACTCAAAATATGCTTGTGCCTTCCCACGTTAATCATCAATCAAGAAAATGCATCATAGACTTGCCTACAGGCAAATCTGGTACTGACATTTTTCTCAGTTGAAGCTCCATTTTCCTATACAATTCTACCTTGTATCAAGTTGATCAAAATAAACAAACAAAAAACAACCTAACCAGCATACTGGGCATCAAAATTATTCTTCCTTGTCTTTCTAAGACTGACTAAAATGCTAATCACCTTGAAACCTTTGACAGACACAGCAATGATAGCTTATATTTTTAACTTTAAGTAAAATAGCAGTGTTTAGGGTCTCATGTGCCAAACTCTCCTTGGATGAGCTAAATGCTGGCTTGTTTAATTTTCATGGTACAATTGTGCTTTGGTATTATTGATACCTGTGTTCAACATTTTCTGGACAAGAGTTTCCTGGGAGCAGAAACACTCTACTGTGGCCTTACCTGGGTTTATTTCCTAGCTATAAAACTCACTGGACTAGCTGCATGACCTTGCACAAATGATTTAACTTTTCCAAGTCTACAGCCCTGGGGAATTTCTTCTGGAACAAGCCAGGACACTCTGTGCCTTCTTATGTGTTAACTCGTAACTCAGCTAAGGCTTTGGCTTCCCCTTTGTTCCGTGGGGCACGTCTTCAGCATGCTTTTAGACAAAGTAAACAGAAGCTGGAGGCTGTGATTATGAGACAGGACATGTGTGAGATTTACTTGCCTGCTTCCTTAAGAAGCCTATGCCTCATCTTCTCGAGCCCTCGGCATTCCTCTAATGCCATTTGGATTATTTCTAGGTTTGCCCACAACCGACTTGGGTACTAGTTTTCACTGCCAGGCCAAGCCACTTTCTGTTTTGCCGTTCCTTCCTATCTTCTGAGACTGCCTAGTCATCTCTCCATGGACATTTTGTCCTTGCCTGTCTATGCTTTTTTTTTAACCCTTTGATTGTGATGTGATTTTATTGGGCTTTTAGAAGGATTGCAGACACCCCAAGTATTCAGTTTACTGTAGCCGATGAAAAGGAAGAGTGTCGTGAGTTAGCAGGAAGACTGACTAGAGGTCCTGTCCACACAGTGGGCCTGATGCTCTAACACAGAGACTGTGGATGAGAGGAAAAGAATGTGGGGGGCTGTGCTTACTTTCCATTTGGGACAAGTCGATGCTGAGTATATGGCAGACATTTTAAGAGTAACTTCTTGAATCTTCCAGGTAGAGAAGGTTAGACGATTCTGGGTTAGATAAGAGTACATGTCAACCATCAGCATGGAAGAAAGAGGTTCAAATGAGTAGGAGGAGACCCAGGAGCAGAGGACATGCTATCCCTCAGCATCACACACAGGAGAATGTGTGGTCAGGGAGACAGGACTGTCTCTCAGGGTTTGGTTCAGTTCCATCTTCTTAAGTTCCCACAGTTAAAAGAATTTTAAAAGCAAGGTTCCCTATTCTACTCACCTGTTCCCTTGAGACAGAGTCTCCTGTAGTCCAGGCTGGCCTCAGACTGGAATTGTAGTCAAGTATGACAAAGTTGAACTTTTGATGCTCCTGGTCTCACTTCCTAAGTGCTGGGGTTACAGGCTGGGCTACCATGTCCATTTTATGTGATGTTGGGGACCGAACCCATGGTAGGCAAACACTCTACCAATTGAGGCAACACCTCTTGACCTGTTTAGTTTGAGACAGGACTCCACTATGTAGCTCAAGTTGCCCTCAAACTCAACCATTCTCCCATTTCTTGGGATTATAGATACGAGATACCATGCACAGTTAAAAAATATTTTAACTAGGCTTTATTTATTTAGGAATAGTTTTAGGTTCATAATAAAATTGGGTAGAAAACACATAGCCCCAATTTCTGCTGACCTCATACATGCACAGCCTTTTCCATTGTCAAAGTCCCCATCCAGAGTGGCACATTTGTTACAGAGGCCGAATCCAAACTGATACCTCATAATCGTGCAGAATCTCATAATTAATATCACATCTCACTCCTGGCGGCCTTTCTGTGGGACAAATGTGCAACAATGTGTGTGCCGATAAAGTATCATAAAAAATAGTCCCACTTGCCCTAACTTCTCTTCTTTGCTACATTTACCCTCACCCTCAATATTGCTTCCTGAATCCTAGCCTTGGTGAAAATGGAGCAGTGAGATAGAGGACCGCCACAAGAGCTTCAGATTGCATTCAAAGGTCTATCTCAGAGACTTATAGAATATCACTTCAAGAAATAACGTCCTGAGAGGCATGCAGTGGGTGGGTGGGTGCTACTGCAATGAACAGATAGGTGGTGGAGAGATGGGAGAGAAAGAAGCAGAGTGTTTTGTGTACCATGAAGAGAGGAGGAACTGGAAATACAAGGGTGGTGAGGAACAGCCTGATGTGTGTAGCCTGTGCTGCCATTTGAGGTTATGGTGAGGTCTTGGCCTGTGCTGCCTCCAAGGACCATGTCTGGGTCTGGGACCCTGAAGCAGCAAGAGTTTGTGTTGATGTTCATGGCCCATGTTACCACCAACGGCCGTGAGAATATCCCTGGTCTGGGCTGCCTCTTGGGGCCTTGTTAATGTCCTAAGACTGTCAAGAGCTGGCGGCCCCTCATCAGCTGTCCACCCCTCAGGCCCTCACCTGTGCAGTGTGGGAGAGCTTGCCTCAAGGGTGTGAGTGCTGGAGAGATGCCTCCTCTGCCTCTCACCTCTTGCTGGGATGGTGCAGGAGATCTGGCCCTACCCCTCACTAGCTACAGCATTTGGGAGAGTAGCCCCCCTCCCGAACCCTGCACCTGGCCTGGGCAGGGCTGGAAAGATGATCCTGGTGGTGTAAGTGAGGACAGCCAGTCCCACCTATTGCCTGGGAAAAGCAGGAGAGCTGGGAGGCTGAACAACTCAGCTACCACCAAGGTCCAGATCCAGGGCTTTGAGTTGGCCCTCCCTCATATCTACCCCATCTATGAACTGCTGGAGAGCATAAAGGGGCCAGTCCCACAGAACCAAAGTGGCAGGATCTCCATGACACAGGACAACAACAGGATATCTGTGAGGAGTCCCCGTGAGGGTGCAGTATTAATGGTATGGCAGAAGCCAGAGGCCTTGAACTAGACCAACGAGTCATTGCAATGAACATTTGCAAGTAAAGATGTGTGGACAAAAGGGTATACTGTGTGACATACCGTGATACACTGCAACTTCCACAGTGAGATTTTTTTAAAATTACTTATTTGTTTTTATTTTTTCTTTTCTTTTTGGGGAGGTTGCAAGGGCAAAGGGCAGATTCAGAGGCATGGAGAGATGAATGGGAGTGGAGTGTATAATATGAAATTCACAAAGAGTCAATAAAAAGCTGAAAAAATAAACCTTTTTTAAACATACATGTACCAGGTCTGGTGTCACATGTCTTTAGTACCAGCGCTTGGGCAGCAAAGGCGGGTGGATCTTTGTGAGGTGGAGGTCACTACATAGTAAATTTCAGGCCAGTAGGTTTATATAGAGAGTCCTTGTCTCAACACACACACACACACACACACACACACACACACACACACACAGACAGAGACAGAGACACAGAGAGACAGAGACAGAGAGACAGTCAGAGAAAGAGAGTTGACCAGTAGTTCCACATAGAAATGGCACATGCTAGCTTGTGATCCTGTCACTGTGATAGGAAGCCAAATATCCCAGCAGTATTAGCAGAGTTACTAGGTGAATTCACACATTCGTTTACTATGTTCAAATAAGTATATATAACATCTCTTGAGAGAGAAAATGCACTGCTTTTCCTAAGAATGTCAAGTGAACTGGAAGTCACCTGTGGCGTGGCCTGCAGGCAAGGGTTAGAACACGCTCCAGCAATGAGAACAGTCTCTGACAGGATCGCCATCTTTCTCAAGAAAACGTTGAGTGTGCATGGGAGTATAGTCAGGTGTTTGGTTAGGATCTCAGTATTCTAAGTTATGACAAGACAGACTTATTTACAATCACAATGGCAAGAACACCCAACAGGGGACCTGTAGGCCATCTGAGCTTGAATGAAATTGCCCCTAACATATCTCAGTTTTGTTTGGACAATGGTTTTCAATCTTGGTGCTTGTTAGCATCATGAGGGAAACCTCTTAAAACATGGATTCCCATGTCGTCATGGGTGAACTTTGACGTGATGAGAAAAGGGCTTGGACAGTTCTGAAGCTTGCATTCGTCCCTCTTCATTCTCACCCTGGTGATTCTCCACGAAACAGGGCAATAGACGTTGTCATCATCAGCGCTTCCAGCTGCAGAACAAGCTGACCTGTGGGATGGGCATGGAGTGTCGCTCAGATGTTAGTATTCACTGACAAAGTGGTCCAGCATCAAGGATACAGTTGTAGGATACAGACTTCTGGGGAATGGATGCCAAATAGTCAACGTCCTCAGATTACAGATAAGGCAACAAGACAAAGAGAGGGGAAGGCTTTCACTTTGTCACGTGACTATCTTAGAGGAAGATCGGAGATCTGTTATCAAGCCTCCTGATATATGGTCATAAGAAACTAGACTTAGCTCCTTTCTTCTTTATCATTACATAACTCTACATGTCCTGTTCCTCCCAGTCCCTCGTAACTACCATCTTACTTTATGACTTCATGGAGTTGTCTAGTCTTTTAAATATAAAAGTCATTTTAGTGTGTGTGTGTGTGTGTGTGTGTGTGTGTGTGTGTGTGTGTGTGTGTGTGTGTAGGTGCCTGTGGAGTCCAAAAGGGCATGCCAGATCCCCTGGAGCTGGAGTTACAGGTCACTCTGTGGGTGCTGGGGTCTGGTCCTCTGCAAGAGCAGCACTGTCCTTGGGCCCTGAGCCCTCTCTCCTGCTCTGTTGTAGGTCTTTATTTTGCCATTGCTTTCAGTCTATAGACTTGCACAGATGTTCTTATTTGAATGACTTTAGTATTTTGATATTGCTAAAACGTGAACAGATGTTAAGACTATACAGACTGTAAGTTGAATTTTCTGGGCTTACGGAACAATAAAGACTGAACCAGGGTTGGCTGTTTATGATTTAAAAAAAAGAAACTCCATGGAAATATCTAAATACTCTTAACAAATTAATCTCAAAGATTTATTGTGCATGATCACATAGCCGTAGTCCAGTTATCTTGTCCTTGGCATTCATGAAAGAGAACTTGGGCAGCAATGCACATGAGGAGACGCAGAAACATTCAATTCTTTCTCCTGTCAGGGCTTGGGCGAGACCAAAGAGGTCCCCCAATCTCATCTGCTTGTTTACAGATTAGTGCTCTGTGCCCTGGAGGAGGAGGACATTTGCCCAAAAGCGAGCCAAAGCAAACAGCCAACACTCCCGATTTCCCCTCCAACAGAAAGATGCAGCATTTCGGTTCCCATCTTTCCTGGAGGTGAGTCAACATAATCAGACTGATGCAAGAGGGAGATGATGTGGAAGCGTTCCCTAATATGCTGTGGAGGGCGTGTCCTTGGGCTTCCTAAGGACCTTTCTCTAAGGAGCCTGAATTCTTATGCATGGAGGGGGCTGCAGGCTGGTGGACAGCAGAGCTGTCAGAGGGAGATTCTGTGGCCCCAACCTCACGGTGACATTGAGAGCTCAACTGGGAACACCCTAGACATGTGGACTGCGTGCTCAGTAGTCAGTTCAGAGAGGTCAGAGGCTGGCAGTGAAGAGCAGGGAGGTGTAAACAGAAATAGTGAGCAGTGGTTCCAGAGACAGGACAGTTTGTACACTGATGGCCTTAGGTACCGCTACACAGAGGTCTATAGGAACAGTTAGTCAACAGGATCTTCTGATGACTTTTTAGAGTGTAAGCAAGGCCTTCCCTTGACAAGACTGCTCCTCCTCAGCCCTTGGTGTGCATTGTCAAAGCCTACTTTGTTTTCAGCAAGTATGTGTCCCTCTATGCCCCAGAGTTTTTTTTCCCCCTCCCTGAATAGATTCCAAGTATCCTTGGAACTGAACAGCTCATCCTGGAGAGTAGAGCTAGCATGGGATTACTTACGCTTGATGATAGCGATTTAAAAAGTAAGCTATGGTTAAAGTTACAATCGGGTTTTTATTGACCATTTCAGGAAGAGGAAACAATAAGATGAAGTAGAGTATAAAGTACATAGATAAAACTTGAAATTCCAAAGAAGCAGAAAGATGGAAACAGTGTGACTAGGTCAGCCCCCTTAGAGACTTGGAGGCTTTCTTAGAGCAGGTGGGTGATCTGGCAGCCACAGACAGGATGTCCCAATGGGCAGGACCTCTAGACAGTGGTTGCTGCCAGAGGGCAACAGACTGTGAGTTCCCAGGCTAGAGAGCAGAGACCTTCTCCCAAGAAGGGGGCTGGACGGGCCCAGCCACTTTCAGCTAATTTCTCACAATGAGCAAAGTCCAGCAAAGTGAGCAGTTTTCCTCTATTGCACTGAAAAGATCTCAGATGCATGTGATGTGCCATTTGGTCTACTGTGGTTTCATCGAGTGGTGTTTGTTTGTTTGTTTGTTTGTTTGTTTTGATTCCTTTAGAACACTCAGGTCTCAACAATCCAACAAAGGATTCCATGCACACAGTGCACGGAAGTACTGTTTGTCAAACACAGTGTGCACTTACTGGAGTGAGGAGGAGAAAGACCCTCCTGCCCCAGAACCTTCTCAAAGACAGGGAAGCTCACAGCTCAGCTGCTAGGGACTCAGCAGCTATCAGCAGCCACTGACTACAGGACAGTTAACTTAGAGTTGCCGGCAGAGAGTCCTCTAACGTCCACATGGTTAAAAAGTGCCTTGAGTGATTCCCCTAAGCAGAAAAGATGTGAAGCTCTCTGAACTGGGGCTCAGTTAGCGGTCAGGGGTGGGGGTGGGGGCTCGCCCCTGTGTTATGGCTTGCAGAAAGTGGAGTGAAGCCGCTGAAGGCAGAAAGACTCAATTTTATAATTAGGACCTGCATTTCCATTGCCAGAAAAGGGGTCAGGCTATAGTGGCTTGCCTTCTTCCCCGCTCTAATGCATTTTGAGGCTCTTTTGTGGCCTCTAAGAGGCTCCAGGGACACTCAGGTAGCACCAGGAGGGTCTCATAACTCCAAGATGCTACTTTCTTTAGATGGATGGAGAGAAACTGTATAAGACCCAGCCTACACACCTGTCTTGTTCCGTTCTTCCTTGGAAAAGAAGGGTTAACTCATTCCCTCTTCTTGCTCAGGCAGTTGGGTTACATTTATCACCAGCAGATCTTTCTAGAACAGACCAAGGAAGGAAATGTCACATTCCATTTTTTTATAACCTCAGGATCAAATGTAAAAGCTCTCAGTTCAAAGAGTAAGCCAGAGACTGCCTCGAAGGCCGCAGATGTACTGGTTTGCAAAGGGGACACTTTATCTCAGCATACACTGAGCAGGTAGCAGAGGACAGCTCCTGGAACTGGCCTGGTCCATTTTCAGTAGGAATCCCCACTGTTTTCGTGAGATGAGATATATCTCTCTTGATTCATTGCTTGTCTTTAAGGAACTGTCTCCTGTACCCTTTTTATGACCCTTAAGGAGGATAGAAAGTTTTAATGAGGTATTTTCCAATATGTGTTCCAATAGATGCTATGAGCGAAAAAAGAAGAATAATATTGTGGTCAAATGTATTTGGGAATCATTGCATTCAATACATTTAAATGGGTTTCTTTGCTATAGGATTTCTTAAATCTTTTATAGGCCAAATATATTACAATTCCCTACAGGTGGCAGACAGCACACAGAGCTTCCAAATTTTTTTCTGGACAATTTCATCTTTAGGGACTAGTTTATGAAATAAGGAGGCAATGTGCCAACAAAACATATTTTTAAGAAAAGTTAGGGGCTGGAGAGCTGGCTCAGTGGTTAAGAGCACAGAACTGGAAAGTGGTTCCGCATCTGGAGGCTCACAGCTGCTGGCGACTCTAGCTCCAGAGGTATGCAACAGTTCTCGCCTCTGTGAGCAACTCACTTGTGAGCACACAAGCACACACACACACACACACACACACACACACACACACACACACACACACATCCTACCTCTTGCCTCTGTGAGAAACTCACTTGTGAGCAAACAAGCACACACACACATACACACTCACACTTTTTAAGAAAGAAAAAACTAAGAAACAATGAAGTCCTACAGTTTCTTCTTATTTTATGTACTTTGGTGTTTTGGCTGAATGTTTGTCTGTGTGAAGGTGTCAGATCTTGGAGTTGTAGACAGTTGTGAGCTGTAATGGGAATGCTGGGAACTGAACTTGGATCCACTGGAAGAGCATTCAGTGCTCTTAACTGCTGAACCATCTCTCCAGTCCACAATTTCTTATTTTAATGTGAATGAACTTGAATAAACTTGAAAAAGAATCAATGGACTCAACTGTAAATATTTTTATATTTCAATTAGGTGTTTTAACGAATGTGCAGATTTCATTTAGTTCCTAAGGGGGTGAAGGAAACACTGGTCACACTGACAGAACTATTTTGAGTCCTCCTTGGGCGTGCAATAAAGTGGCATTATTGCTTTAAACCCATGAAATGATCTAGCAATTTTCTGGACTAGGGATATGATTTTTCTATAAAGGGACCTAGGAAAATTGCAGCACTAATAATCGAAATAGAAAAGTTTATTAAGGAAACAATCAGCCAGATGCAGTAAAACACACTTTTAGTTCCTTACTTGAAAGGTGGAGGCAGGAGGATTGCTGCAAGTTTGAGACCAGCCTCGGTTGTAGTGAGGGTATCTGTCTAAAAATGAAGGAGGAGAGGAAGGAAAGGGAGGAGAAGGAAAAGAAAATACGAGCTGGGCATTTGGTAAAGTGCTTGCCTAGCACGCATGAAGGCCTGATCTCATCCCCAACACTGCACACACTGTGTATGGAGGTGTCTGCCTGTAGTTCCAGCACTTGGAATTAGGCAGCACAGGATCAAAAGTTCAATGTCATCTTTGCATATCTATTTGCCAGCCAGGGATGCATATAAACCAGTCTCAACAAATGTGAGAGGAAAAGAAAATGATGAAGGGAGAGAAAAGAGAGAGGAGAGGGCTGAGGGAGGGAGAGAGGGAGATGAAGAGGAAGAGAGAGAGGAATCATCATTGCAATAGGCTCTGAATTCAATTTCCCCCAAGAGAATGATCACATAGTCATAAAAATCAGTTTGTTTTCTAAAAAGAAGAATCATTTATTTATAATATATATATATATGTATGTATTTTGGCTGCATGTGAACATGTGAAGCGCGTGTGAGTCTGGTCCCTGTGGAAGCCAGAAGAGGTTATCAGATCCCCTGGAACTAGAGTTGGAGATAGTCGTGAGCAACCATGTGCTGGGAACTGAATCCTGGTCCTCTGCAAGAGTAGAGGTATTCTGGACCTCTGAGCCATCTCTCCAGCCCCAGAATCAGCTCTTAAAAATCACGAAAGTCTCATGTGTTAAGGTCCTCCAGAGAGACAGAAACAAGAATGTGTATGCATGTGGAAAAAGGAACAGAGAGGGAGGGAGGGAGAGAGAGAGAGAGAGAGAGAGAGAGAGAGAGAGAGAGAGAGAGAGAGAGAGAAATATCAATAGATGTAAGAGACCACCTTTCACAACTGTGGAAGCTATAGCTCCAAAGTCTGGAGTGGGGAGAGATCCAGAGAAGAGTGGACACTGCTGGAGGCCAAAGGCAATCTTTTGAAAGGTTATTTCTCTTCTTCTTCTTCTTCTTCTTCTTCTTCTTCTTCTTCTTCTTCTTCTTCTTCTTCTTCTTCTTCTTCTTCTTCTTCTTCTTCAAAAATTATCTATTTTTTTATGTGCACTGGTGTTTAAGCCTGAATATATGTCTGTGTGAGGGTTTCAGATCCCCTAGAACTGGGGTTACAGACAGTTTGAGCTGCCATGTGAGTGCTGGGAATTAAACTCGAGTCCTCTGGAAGAGCAGCCAGTGTTCTTAAACGCTGAGCTATACTTTTCTTTTCTTTTCTTTTTCCTTCTTTCTTTTTTTTTCTTTTCTTTTCTTTTTTTTTTTTGGTTTTTCGAGACAGGGTTTCTCTTTTTAGCCTTAGCTGTCCTGGACTAACTTTGTACACCAGGCTGCCTTGAACTCACAGTGACCCGCCTGTCTGTGCCTCCCAAGTGCTGGGATTAAAGGCATGTGCCACCACTGCCTGGCTTGCTATACCCTTTCTTAAAGGGAGCTCTGTGCCTTTGCTTCTCAGCCTTCAACTAATTGGACGAAGGTCACCCACATCAGAAAGTAATCTACTTTGATCAAGTCTACTGATGCCAATGTTAATCTCATCTAAAGTCCACCTTTACAACATCATTTAAGCTGGTATTTAACCAAGTAACTGGGTATTGTGGCACATGTGATCATGCATATTTTATATGTGCGATCCAAGCTTATATGTGTGATCCAAGTTTATATGTATCCATGTTGATATACAACATTGACTCCCACTATAAACTCTTATGTAAACCATTCAAATCATGTAAGCTAAAAATTATTCTCTGGGATGGTGGGGCATACTTGTTCCAGCACTTTAGAGGGAAGGCAAGACTGAAAGTTAAAGAGCAGCCAGGGCTATATATCAAGGACCATGTTGCCTCCACCCCATTATCTGTGTCAGTTTCATATTGGGACTCAAAGTGTTTAAAAGGCTAACAGCAAGCCAACGAGCAGCATTTTCTATAACTCAGCCAGGATTCTACTGCAATCGCTTAGAGCAGGGCCTGGCAGTACAGTCCGTGGCCAGCTCTGGCCCTGTGATTTTTATGCTTTTCACATTTTTTCAATGGTCAGGGGAAAAACCCATTATAATATCTCATGACCTGTGAATGTTATGTGAGATTTCCCTGTGTGCCATAGTAGCTTTATCGGAACTCACCATGCTCACTAACTTGTGACTTGTCTGTGGCTATTTTGGACTACCCTGGCCAAAGTAAGTAGCTTCAGTAAAGTGTCCAAGTCCTAAAATATTTCCATTTGGCCCTTAATCAAAAGTTTGCTGAATTCGGATTTAAAATCACTGATGGGATGAATTATGTGTATGCATTTGCTTGTGTGTGTGTGGTGTGTGTGTGTGTGTATGTGTGTGTGTGTGTGTGTGTGTGTGTGTGTGTGTGTGTGTGTGTGTGTGAAGGCCAGAGGTCAAGTTTGGGTGGTATTCCTCATGAATCATTCTCTCTTTTTTTTAAGATTGAAAAAGTGTAAAAATTCAGGATATTCTTTATTTATTCTTGTACAATTTTATTTATACATGTAAACAATGTATCTTGATTATACCCACCGCACTCTCCCCTCTCAGTACCTCCAGACACCCCCAATGCCACCATCTTGTTTTTGAGACAGGGTCTTTCACTATGACCATCGCCTCTCCATTTGATTATCATGGCTGGCCCTGGGTTCCTCATGTGTCTAACTCCCTGACACTGGGATTATATAAATGCACTGCCACACCTGGCCTTTTATATGTGGGTTCTAGGAACCAAACTCAAGTCCTCACGGTTGTGTGGTAGTCATTTAACCCATTGAACTATCTCCCAGCCCCTAAAAAATATTATTAGTTGCTAGGTTGAATTAGGACCCTGCATGTCATAGCTTGACAAAAATGCTCATGGAAGTTAAGAGTTTATTTGCTACAGCACAGTATGACTTGTCTTCTGTGAAACATATACGCCTTCAAGCACCACTTGAAGGGTGGGGACTATACGTTCTAGCTTTGAGCAGGATGGGAAGAGTCACTCTGCCTCTTAATGCTCTGAAAACAGAGGGATAGTCATCCTGTTAGATCTGAACCATCTTCCAACATGTGTTCAAGAAGATCTGGGACCTTTGAAGGCTGGAAGTTAGTGGACTGGGATATGATAGACCCTCACTTGCAGACAGATCCCAGTCTAAGCAGAAAGCAACTAGGATGAGAGCATTTCTCTTCCCACATAGCACAGCACAATGGACCTCAGATGAACCCTCATCTGTCTTCTCACAAACACGAGGACTAAAGTCTTGTGGGAGGACAGGCAGATTTCTGACCCACATTTAAGGTTCCAACTAAGAGGTTCCCACATTGCATTTGTGAGATTTTTGCATTGAAAGGTTATTACAGAATGCTACATCCTTAACACCAGTGCTTTTTAAACTGGGCACAGATGAACTGAAGAATAAATCACAGCTTGGACAACCTAAAAGAATCTTCTGCTCAGCCTTTAAGAAGAATGGTTGTGTGTGGTGGTTTGAGTGAGTTAAGTCCCTCAGAGGCTCCTGTGTTTGAATAACTTGGTCCCCACTTAGTGGTACTGCTTCAGGAGGCTTAAGGTGTGCATCCTTGCCAAGGAAAACACGCCACTGGGTAGGTGCTTTGGGATTAGAAGTGTCAGCCATTTCTGGTTCATTCTCTCTGCTTTGTGTTTGCTGTTTGAAGATGCAAGCTCTCAACCTCCTCTGCTTGTGGAATGCCTGCTGTGTGTTGCCATCTTCCCCGTCACATGGACGCTCATCCTTCTGGAACTATAAAGCCAAATAAACTCTTTTATAAGTTGCCTTTGCCATGGCAACAGAAAATTAGCTAATACTTTTGCTGTGGTTTAAGTACACTGGCTCATATAGCTGCATCTCAGCTTGGGGACCAAGTGTGTACATTTGAACTGCTTAAGATCAAGGAGTTCATCCCACAAAATCTCTTTTAGGGCCATGTTTCTCTTTGTAGTCAGGAAGCAAGTGTGCCCTAAAAGAGACAATGTGTGCAGAGTATTTAACATCATGCCAGACTCATTAAATGCTCAGTAGATCTCAATAAGGAGGATTGCAATGTATTTTTTTTTTATCAACAACAGTTAGTGTACACTAAAAAATGGTGATGTATGTGTATCTCCCCTCCGTGCTAAACATTTAAAAAAAAACCTTAGCAAGTAGACTCACTTTGTAAAGCTAGGCTGTAGAGTAAGGGATGGGAGCTCTCAGAATCGAATCAGGCTTTCTTCAATCATTTCTCCCAGTTCTTAGGAAGTCAGGTAGAAGACCCCGCATGGAGTATTAGTGATACTCCAGCAGACCTTGAGGAAGCAAAGGACAGTAGAGTACCACTGAGCTGCAAGTTGGGAGACATCATTCCTAGGCTTGGAGAGCTTATTAACCGTAACCATGAAAAAAAAAAAACCTAAAAAAAATCCATCAAGGATTTAGGCCACATTTTCCATGACTGTGAATTAAAGACCACTGTATAGGTAAGTTTTCTGGTCTAGTATTGCCGTGCAACTTTACGGTATGTACTAGGAGGCTGCTATATGGGCAGAGGGAATTTGTGGTACAATATAAGATGTCTTACACTGTTTGCATTTTGATGTGTCTAGCACACAGGAATAGTAAGAAGAGATTGAGTTGAGTGGCTTCCTAGGACCAAATGCTGTGTCAAGCATTTTATACACATCTGTAGCTATAAGGCTTGCAAGAACCTAAGGGGGAATTCATATTATCCCTGTCTGTCAGGTGACAAAAATGAGTGTGCTGAGCTAGCGTTTTGCTAACTTGACACAAGCTAGCCATTTGGAAAGAGAGAACCTCAATTGAGGGAAAAAAAAAATGCTCTCCTCAGATTGGCCTGTTGGTAAGCTGTGGGTATTCTCTTGATGAATGATTGACGTTGGAAGGTGCAGGTCATTATGGGCAGTGTCATCCCTGGGCTGATATACAAAAGCAGGTTGAACGAGTTGGTAAGCAATGTTGTCCCATGGCTTCTGTATCAGTTCCTACTCTGATTTTGCTCTGTGATGGACCGTGGCCTGAGAGTTGTAAGTCGAAACCAACTCTCTCTTCCCCAAGTTGCTTTTGACCATGGTGTTTTATCACACCAACAGCGCTCTCACTAAGCCAGCAAGGCACTGTAATCTGTATACATAACTTGTTTGTACAATATAAAAGTGATAAAGTTTGAAGAGCAGATAATAAAAAATTTGTTGAAAGAACAAATGAGTGGATTAATAAACAGTTAGAAGACATCTTATTTAAGTATAGTACATGCTCTTCCTGGCAGAGGCTGAGGCCCTTACTTCTGGCTTACATGGCAAGGAGCAGGAATGAACAACATGATTTTAGCCTGAGTTTTTTTCCCCATCCTTCTTGGATACCTGACATCGAAACTCCCTCCCAATTCCAACAAAGTCCTCTCTTGGGTTGTTTCTTCTTGACCCACATCTTTCAGATTTCCAGCCAGCAAAGAAGAGCCCTATTATACATCACAACTCCATTTTTCACTGGAATTGTAATAAAAGGTTATTTGATTGACTCGTTCTTTTGAAAGACATTTTCATGTATTTATCCCCAGAAAGGACTTATTACTTGTTTTTCTTTTTTGTTTTTGAGTGCATTGTGATTTAACATAATCTGGAGTCTCAGTGTCCGAGAGTCCTTTTAAAAAATGCCTGAGCACATCCCAGGAAGAATGACTACCGTAGTTTACCACGCGTAGTTAAAACTTGTTAGTCTCCAGGTGTGGTGGTGCACGCCTTTAATTCCAGTACTCTGGAGGCAGAGGCAGGAGGATCACTGTGAGTTTGAGGCCAGCCTAGTCTACAAAGCGAGTCTAGGACATCCAAGGCTATACAGAGAACCCTGTCTCGAAAACAAACAAAAAACCCCCAAACCCAAAAAACCACAACCCCCCCAATTTGTTAGTCACCTTTAATATTTTATTACATAAGAGAAGCTTTTTGAATTCCAGTCTCCTCATTAGTATCATATGGGGACAGTGCTGACTTGATGTGGACCACCTTGGAGGGAAGTGAGTCACAAAATGTCTGCCTTGCAGAGTCAATGAGTAATGAACACATATGCCTGTGTCCATAAAAAGTAGATGGAGAAAAGAGGGAGAGAATGGGGGAGGGAAAAGAAGAGGGAGACATGGCAAGGAATAGACAGATCGATAGATAGATAGATAGATAGATAGATAGATAGATAGATAGATGACAGACAGGTAGATAGATAGACAGACAGAGACAGAGAGAATGATCACCAGGCTGGGAAGGGAAGGGAGGGTTCAACGCCAATGGGCATCCCTATTGACTTGTGTTGTTTAACCAGGTGACATTTCCACAAATCTTTTTAGCTCAGTCACTTTGCCACCTCTTCATTTATGTGAAAAGTAGGTGAACCCAGGCTCTCCCTCAGTGCCAAATAGAGGTCTCTGGCTGGATTTGAATGCTACACTAAGAAATGCAGATTCAACCTAAGCAGCAGGTTCCTCACGCTATCTTCCATGGGGACTGGTAAGCCAAGTCCAAAGCCTAGTTTAATACTTTGCCCAGGTCACTTACCATGCAACCTCAGCTTTCTAATCTGTGTAGTAGAGGTGGTTGAGGGCTGATGAACTTAGCATGGCTGAAAGATGGAAGCTAGAGAAGGAGATGGAAACCCAAGTGTCTGAGGAAGGTCCGCATGATTACCTGGCCATGGAAACACTCCCAAATATGCTGGTTTTTTTTTTTAAATTAAACCTATTCTTATATGTCCAACAATCATATTCTTTGTGTTTATTCAATCACAATAAAAATTTAAGTCTCTGCAAAATTATACATGCAGATGTTTACAGTAGCTTAATTTGTAACTGTTAAAGCTTGGAAATAACCAACACATCCTTATGTGGGTGAATAAATAAACTGATAGAGCCAAAGGATGTAGTCACGGTCAGTGATCTGTTAGGCCTTGGGCACACATTCAGGGCCTTTCAGGAAGTGGAAGAGGACAATTTGGGAGGGTGGCACACCAGATGATGTCCAGCATATGGCATGCCAGAGAGGGTAAAACTACAGAGATAAAGAAGGGAAGCACACGTAGACCATAAAGATGTTTTAGGATAGTCAGTCTATTCGGTATAATACTGATGCTCCAGAGTGTTATTGCTTGTCAACGTGGGTTCCTCGACTGTGCTACTCTGGGCGGGGATAGTGACAATGGTAGAGACTGGGCATGGAGTTGAGGAATAAGGGAGCTCTCTATAATTCCCACTGTGAACTTTTAAAAAAACTAAATTCTATAAATGTTAAAAGTAAGTATGAAAAATTCTGTGTAATATAAAAAAACAAGCTAAGGTTTTAACTATTAGAAAGAAACAATTCTAAGCTGGATTTAACCCTCTCTCCATCTTTATATTAGAAGTTCGCTGGAGGAAGAGTAAGAAAGGATAATATGAGATAAAAGAAAAGGAAAAAAACAATCAGAATTTCCTTAATAAAAAAGAAAAAGAAAAAAAAAAGGTTAATCACTCCCTTTCAAAAGGAAGGAATGCAGACTCTCACTTTGTCCTCTAATGCCATAAGCAGCTGTGGCATTCAGAGAAATGCCCCACAGAGGGTGACAGGGAAGATGATCTACAAGATGAGGAGTGAAGTGACAGTCATCTTGTCTTACAATGCTTCCATGGAGATCCCTGTCCAATGTCAGTGCGATGGAGACTAAGCTGACATCCTGCAGAAAGCCCAGAGGTAATGATCCTTGAAGCATCACATCTCTTTACTTACGTCATATCTGTCAGTTTTCAAGTAAGTGGGCACTTTGGATGATGTATCACATCATGGTAACATGCGAGCAGACGCTTTAGCACAGACAGATTTTTTTTTTTAATTCCAGCAGATTTATTCACTGTGAAGTAACTTATGTGTCATGGAGCTTGTGCCACAGTCAGAGTCACCACAGGATGGGTGAGTATATTTAGAATGACTAGAGGAAACTTTCTTTAAGGACCGGAATTTATATGGTGGCCAATGTTTTTCTTACTTAAGTCTTCAGCATATCTTACCTCTGAGGCTTGTTGGACAACTTAATCCATTTAGTTCACCTAAGTGAGTATTTTCGTCTTGCCTAGGAACACAGACAGAAGCTTCAGTTAAGTTTTCAGCATGATTTTTATCTGATGATTAAGCCTGTGAGCCAATGTCCTCCCTGGCCACTTGAATGTGAGGCCCAACTGTTACATATGAGTCAGAGGAGCTTCTCAGAGCCCCTTAGGGGAAACGGCTTTGAATATGGCAATATCAAGTAGGAATGGAGCCACAGACAGAACACATGTCCTTACTTAGGAAATAATGACCAGCCACAGTGGAAACCCAAGAAGCCTGGGGGCTGTGTGAGAGACGTTAGAGAGAGCTATAGACAAACAGGAGGCTAAAAGGAGCTTTGGGTATATTTCCTAAGCGGAGAGATGTGCGTTCAGGAGGGGCCTGAACTGTTTATATCATTTAAGCTGATGGAAAACCTGGGATTTGAAATATAAGATAAGGGGCCATAAAGAAGGAAGAAAATGCAGTAAACACTTAAGATAGTAAGTAATAGCATTTTGAAACATTAAGCTAGCGGTTCAGGACTTCTAATCCCTCTTCCCTGTGATCACTGGGAACTGGCTGTCATAAGTGTGGACATAAATACCAAGTTATCTAGTAAGATGTCTGAAGGATGGAGAGGCAGAGGCAAGAAGACTTACTGCAAAGCCCCTTCCAACAGTTCAGAGGCGTGCTTTGTCATCATCGTAGGTGAGAGAAACAGGGAAACGTGAGGAACGGGATGCTCTGTTTTACATCTATAAAGCAGTTTGCATGGGACACAGGGCAGGCTTGACAGAGATGATGGAAAAAGAGAAACGTTAGCAAGTGGCAAACTTTTAGATCTACCAGGGTCCAGGCACCAGAGACCTAAGGAGACTGTCCCTGGGAGGTCAGAGTTCCCCAGCAGGAAACATTCCAGTCTTCTTCCTGGCCTACAAAGCACCCTTTGGCTTGCTCCTATTCATCTAAAGAAGGACTAGGAAGGCAGAATCTCCTAGCTGAGGCTAACACATAAGAAACTAATATGGAAATGGCCTGAGAACCATTGAAACTCAGAGACCCTGTCTCAAGACCTTTCTCCACTCACAATCTACCAAGGCTACTCCACGGTACCAGGACCACAGCTACACAGGACTCAATACTTCAAGGCAAAACAATGGGAGAGGTGGGAAATGGAAGGTAAGCTTAAGCTAAAATATCTTAATGGGAGAAAGACTTCCGGGCTGCCCTGAACCGGTTTGAGGAGCCAGTGCCTATCAACACTTTATGAACTCCCAGCAGCTCCCAGAGAAGAGCTTCCCAGAAATAATCCCCTCATAAATCCAGAGCAGTCAACAGTCATTCAGAGAACACTTTTTCTACATTACTGGGCCAGGCCATGTCACTGCCTAGGAGCTTGCAGAGCACAAAGGATGATAAATGGCCTCCTGATGCTGTGTTAAGTGCGTCGAGAAAGAATGAAAAGGTCTGTGGGTTATCATATCAGGGAGCAGCCAATGACAGATGCATAAGTTTCTGTCCTTCAAACTCAGGCTAAATAGATGCCCCGGCGATCTCTAGCCTTGGCCTTGGCTCAAGGCTTAAGGTAGACATGCAAGTCTACATTCATTATGTCAACCAGGACTGTAATGACGTCATTACAAAGCGGCTATGCGAAGCCCTATAGTTACATTCATGGGGCCTAAGCAATGTCCCCATCGCAGTGATGAGCTGAAAGGTAGGCCAGGTAAGAGTATTTTCTTTTATGGCTAACATGTCACCTTCATTTTCTTTCTACGATTCTATGAGGGGTTTTAGGGTCAGAGAATTAACTCAGATATAGACACTTGTAGTTTGTGGAACACCCAAGTCTCTGCTCCAATTCTATAGCAAATCTAAGAGAAACAAAAATCCGGATCTTGGTGGGGGAGGACTTGATAGTCTCTTTCACAAATTATGACCTAGGTTTGAAACAGCAAGTGAACACTCGGGATGACGTGATACTGTGAGTGAGAGTTGAGTGAGGTCTGCAGTGCTAGAGGCTGAGAGGGGCCAGTGAGTAACACACCTGGAGAACCAGAAGCTTGCTTAGGTGTGGAGGACTGGCTCACATTTTGGATCTGGCTGCATGTCCAGAGCCTTTACAGGAGGTTTTTGTGCACAGAACAACACGTACCAGTTCACCTAGCAAGAGTGGGTGGTTTGGCATCAAGGAACAATTGGGAAAAACAAGACAGCACTATTGCAGCAGGCACATGGGTTTGGATGTTGCGTTGGAATCCCTGATCTGTTTCACTGAAGCTATGTGACACTGGACAAAATGCTTATCCTCAGAATTTTGGTTTCTCTGTCTGTAAGATGCAACTGTATATATCGTTAGGTTGTGAGAATGAAAAGAGACAAACTCGAGTCTGAGCAGCTAGGTTAGCTTGTAACATGTTTGCTGTGTGAGCATGATGACCTGAGTTTGAGCCCCAGAACCCATATAAACAAAAACAAAACAAAACAAACAAAACTGGATGTGGTGGCACACACTTCTAACTCAAACACTGGGGAAGCAGAGGCGCATGACTCCGTGGCACCTGCCTAGATTAATTTTAGTCTCAGATGCCAGTGAAAGACCCTGTCTCAGAAAAAACCTAAAGTGGATGGTTCTTGAGGAATGGTACCCAAGAACCTCCAGCTCTATTTGTACAAGTGTGTGTATATGTGCGTGCATGCACATGCACATGTATATACATACACACATACCACATACATACATAAGAAGACGATCCAAGTTAAGCACCCAGCATAGACCCCAGATTTAATAACTTGCAACGAATATGTTCTCCTAGTGTCCAGAAGGGGAAGACCTCGATCTGTCTAGCCTGTCTCTGTTTCACAACACACACACAGGACATGGTACATGGCCTATACACATTTTAAAATAACGAATGAGTGAACGGACAGAAAATGCGAAAGCAAGGAAACCCAAGCAAGGCACTCGCAATAACGCCATCACAAGGACCAGGGTTCTTTAAGCGAATTGCCACATTTATTTAGATAGAATTTCCATGGGAATATTTCCTCCTTGGGTCATGGGAAAAGCAAACAACAAAAAATGCAAAGAACTTGATATCTCCTTCGTGGCATTATAATGAAAAAGTGGATTATCTCAGGGGATTATGCATGGTAACATTATCATGTTAAAATAAATCCAATTATTCATTTGTAAAAGCTCAATGAGTGGTCAGG
Organism: Acomys minous; assembly: GCF_964271855.1. Lineage (NCBI taxonomy): Eukaryota > Metazoa > Chordata > Mammalia > Rodentia > Muridae > Acomys > Acomys minous. Next base: position 21,714,978 of record NC_140486.1, read on the forward strand.
TTTCTCTATAAAGAAGCAGCAAACAGCTCTGTGAGTTACACAAAACCCTAGGTAATTTGCTGAGCACACAATAGAGCAAGCTAGGGCTGTTTTAAAGAATAGTTTGTTTTTCTGATAAATGATGCCCGAAGCAATTGTGATTAGTTACAATAGCTTAAAAATCAACATGACCCCAATTCATCAGGTTAGATCATTGTAACATAACTATAATTTTGTGATTTAAATCTGATTTGGGGCTTATAGCTGATTTTTTTTTTTTTACAGTTGATCGTTTGTGTGTGTGGGTGCATATTCTCAAGTATGTAGATGCAAGTGTTCATGTATGTGATGGCCAGAGGACAACTTTGCATGTCATTCCTCAGGCATGGATCATCTTGGTTTCGAGATATGATGTGTCACTGGCTGGGAACTCACCAGTTAGGCCAGGAGCATTGTCCTGTCTGTGGGCCTCAAGGGTCCTCCTTCTCTCCCTGGGATGACCACAGGCCCAGATCTTAACACGGCTGCTGGAGCTGAAGTCCCCAGGCTGGCACAGCAAGCGCTTTACCCACTGAGCACTCTCCCTAGCTCCCAAAGCAGCCATTTCCCTAGTCTACTTCCCCACAAGATCTTTCTTCTCAGAGTTGCTGAGGGCTTCCCATGTGTCAGGCCCTTATCTTAATGATATTTGTACTTACTAATTTATCATCTGTAGTTTACATATGGGGAGTTCAATGCACAGAGTATCTGATTTAGGATTTTGGACTTTGTTTAGGATTCCCAATCCAGTGCAGGAGAGCTGAGATGAAAAACTGGGTGTTCTGACTCCTGAAGTGTGCTCTGGAGGACTCCAGGCACTGTCCCCAGCACTGTGCCCTGAGATCGCCTACCCCAACCCCTCTGCCTTCTGTAAGTGAGGACCACGAAGGCGGGCGTGGGTGGGGGTGGGTGTCTTAGAGCAGTGGTTCTCAACCTGTGGTTCACGACCCCCTCACAGGGTTTAAATGGCAGATATCCTGCATATCTGATATTTACATTATGATTCATAACAGTAGCAAAAGTACAGTTATGAAGTGGCAACTAAGTAATTTTATGGTGTGTGTGTGTGGGGGGGGAGGGTCACCACAACATGAGGAACTATATTAAAGGGTCACAGAGTTAGGAAGGTGAGAACCACTGTCTTTAGAGTAATCAACAGGGAAACCTTGTCTGGCTTCAGATGAGGAGGGATTAGACTCTGTTCTGAGGAGAGACTTGTTGGCGTGACCTTTCAAATGCCAATGCCTTAGGATCTTAGGGCAGTTTAGTAACAGAGACTCTTAGGTCCCACAGAGTTTAGCTCCCCAGGTCTGGTGTGGAATCTACATGTGTGATCCTACTCAGAGCCAAAGTGACGCTTATGCTAATGGATTCCTGCCACAATTTAAAAATCTAGCCAATGGACAGGACATTCTCCACAGTTGAGTGGAGAGTGGGGACTGACTTTCATATGAACTCTGGTGCCCCATATTTGACCACGTCCCCTGGATGGGAAGGCCTGGTGGCACTCAGAGGAAGGATAGCACGCTACCAAGAAGAGACTTGATACCCTATGAGCATATACAGGGGGAGGAAGTCCCCCTCAGTCACAGTCATAGGGTAGGGGAGTAAGGGAGAAATTGGAGGGAGGGAGGAATAGCAGGATACAAAGGATGGGATAACAATTGAGATGCAATATGAATAAGTTAATAAAATATATTTTAAAAATGCAGAAGCTGGAGAAGAGATGATAAATGTGTATTTTCAACTTTTCTATGGTAAATATCTAAATATTAAAATTAAAATATCTGAATATATATGCTAATACAGATGTATGTATTATAACCACACCTTTTTTTTCCCTTTGAGACAGGGTTTCTCTGTGTAGCCCTTGCTGTCCTAGACTTGCTTTGCAGACCAGGCTGGCCTCGAACTCACAAAGATCCGCCTGCCTCTGCCTCCCATGTGTTGGGACTAAAGGCATGCGCCACCATACTCGGCTGGCAGAATCTCTTTTATTCTAAAAGTTTTGTAGGTCAGAAGTCTAAGTGGGTTCAAGTGGATTCTCTGCTTGGGTCAGACGTTGGCCAGATGGGAATCTAATCTGGGGGTTCTGAGGAAGTACTCATAGAGCATGCCAGCATTCAGTACCCCAAATTAGCAGAATTAAGTCTGCACTTCTGGGGTGAGGGCCACCAGATGATACCCATTTGTCTAGTCCTTCCCACACTTCTGGTCCCTTTGACCTCCATCGCCATCAGCTGGAGAAAGGCGTTGCTCTCAAACAGCTCCAGTGATTTATCTTTCTGTTGCTTTGAGTAGCTTGAAGTCAATGGACTAATAACTTTAATTATAGCTTTGAGAGCCGTAATGCAAACTATACCGCAGGGGCGGTAGCCTTCTGGGGGTGAGGACACTGTTGGGCTTCCATGTGACGATGAGGGCTCACGTGCTCAAGTCTTGGGCTGCGGCTGGCAGTGATCCTGAAGTGCCTGGATCCCAAGGGCTCTGTCTTAGATCACGAATTACTTCCTCTGTTGATAGATTCCGACTTAGATTGTGTTACGAGAAGCGGCAGACACTTAAGGCCCTGGTTGGAGTAAGCAGGTTATCAGACACTTTCGAGAGTTGAGTTTTGTTCCCGGCCCCTTCCTTCCTGGCTGCCGTGACATAGACAAGTTCACCTGAGCACACACTTGTACTGAGCCAGAACGCTTTATCTCACCCCAGCAATGGAACCGGCTGCCATATGCTTCTGAAACCCTCAACCAAACCAAACATTCTTTCCTTTGAAATTGTTTCTCGCAGGCACTTGTCACAGCATGGAAAACTAACTAGCAGAAGCAGGGAACCTCACAAAGCAGTTTGGTATTCTCTCTACCCTAAACCTCATTATCTTCCATATAGTTTGTGTATTCCTATGCAAGTGTCCTCACAGAGAGATTTAGAAAGAATGCGTTCTCCTTCCTTGCATTGGTCAGTCACTTAAACACTGTACGTACTTGGCCTGAGCAGACATAGTTAAAGTCAACTTTGGTCAAGTGTACCTTTGAAATATACCCCAGACCCAGTGTGAAGAGAAATGAAATCACAATTAAATTTCAAATCCTTTTGGCTTCGCCAGATCTCACAGTTAATTAGAGAGTTACCGATAACGAGTTTTCAAACTGTGATGATGTAAACTTGCTTCCCTGCTGACCGTCTTCCACGAGCCCAACTTCTTTCAGTAGATTTGAACTGGAATTTGGAAAGGGAAGAACGTCTGGCCAGTTTGCAGCAGGACTGACTCTCCCTGTCACTGTGGAATCCTAACTAGGCTTCTCCCCCAGGATCCTCACAAGCTCTGGAAATATGCTTCAGCCCTTAAACCCAATCCAAGAGTTCTTGTTTTCTGGGTTTTTACAAACTGTCAGTTTCAATTTTTTATTTGAGCAACAAGAAGTGGAGTTGTTTATGGGAACAAACAAGGCCGGCAAGCACTCTTTCCAAGTGCTGGATCTTTCCATTCAGTTAGCTAAGCAAAGTATCTCTGCTATGCCTCTAAGAAACAAGAGTGCACGCCTGTGGAGCATGCGCCTGCAAGGGTTGGAGTGCCTCCCTGAGGTCATCTCTTGTAATCAGGCCTATTCCGGGCTTGTTTACTTTTTAAATCTCTAGCGTAAACAAATTAGATACAAATCATAATTCCCTTGTGGTAGAATAGATGGTAAAATCAGGAATAAATTAAAGGATGAAACTCCATGGCAACTTTTGAGTCTAACTAAACACCCCTAGTGGTTCTTTGCAAGAGTGTACACACACGGAGACTGGAGCCTCCCTCCCTGACCTGGGGAGACACGAGGTTGGGCAGCAGAAGTGTCACGTGTCCAGCCTGGAAAGACCGATGGTGTTGAATCCATTGGGAGGCTAAGCACTTACTGCTAAGGCCCTTGCCCATTTTACTGAATGAAGAGCCTTTTAGACGCTGTCCTCTCTCCAAGGCCTGGTTTGGAAGTTCCCAAGGACATGTTGAGGTGTACTCACAGATGCAGCTGAGGTATTCCATGGATGCTGCTGAGGTATACCCACAGACACTGTTGAGGTACACTCATAGATGCTGCTGAGGTACACTCACAGACACTGTTGAGGTACACCCACAGATGCTGCTGAGGTATGCCATGGATGCTGCTGAGGTACACCCACGTACGCTGTTGAGGTACACCCACAGATGCTGCTGAGGTACACTCACAGATGCTGCTGAGGTACACTCATGGATACTTCTGAGGCACACCCATGGACATTGTTGAGGTACACCATGGACACTGCTGAAGTACACCATGGACACTGCTGAGGTACACCCACAGACACTGATGAGGTATCCCATGGATCCTGCTAAGGTGTACACCATGGATGCTACTGAGGTACACCCACAGACACTGCTGAGGTACATCCATGGACACTGCTGAGATACAACATGGATCCTGCTGAGGTACACACCCACGGACACTGCTGAGGTAGTTATGCCCACAGAGGAAGGGCCTTTCCTGCCACCTTGAGGAGGCTCCTCTCCTCCTAGTGGAACCAACAAGAATGCCTCGAAATAGAGATGCTCCCACTAGGTTTTGATAGACGTTATAGGAACTCTTACTTCAATTGATCAAAAACATTCACGTCCAATGAATGTAGTTGTGGGCCCATGGTTACAGAAACTAGCCCTGGCCGCCCACTCCAGTTCCCCAGGGTTTCTTTCTCATTCTGTTGAATGACTTAGTGATAGACGCACTCTGCCTTCTAGGGCTCTGTCTTTCGAGAGGCATGCTTTAATTAAACTTACTGAGGTTCATGACCAATCGGTGGCTCTTTTTCTGCTAAAGCCTGTTTTTTTGTTTGTTTGAGACAGGTATCTTTCTACAGCTCAGGCTGTTGTGGAACTCACCCTTACTATATGGTCAGGGCTGACTCAAACTAGCTATCCCCTCACTTTAGCCTCCCACATGCTAGGATTATACACATGGACCAACAAGCCTGAGCCATATTGCTGCCTTCTGGCCCCTTCTCATTATTGATGCTAGGTGTGAGACCCAGAGCTCCTGGGCGTGTTAGATAGGTGCTCCTCCATGGAGCCCCACCCCAACCCCTAGGTACCTTTTGACCTGCTCTCCTGAAAGACCATCAATAAGAAGAGAAGGGATTGTTTCACCAACATCAAGCTCTTTTCCTGCTGTGTGTGATAACTGTAGGCAGATCACTGTCAACTATCACAGTCAAATATTATTGTAAGGAATTCCTCAGTATTGCATGGCTTCTTTGTTGTACGGGCTAGTGCCCTGCCAAAAAAATGAGCTATCAATATAGTTCAAAATACAGAAACTATTTAGTTTAATCCTCTCATTTCACAGATCAGGAAGACGGGGTTCAAATAATTTTAATGAATGACCTCAATACCAGCCTGGACTTGAAAATTTAATAACTGAGGTTTCGGGCTAGGGTAGTTCAAATGTATCTGTTATGCCAAAGAGGTTATAATCATGGACACATGATATTTCTGACATTTATTTTAAACACATGTCCCATAGGCAGGTTTCTCACTTAATGGACATTTGCTCACATTCCTACCAAAGCATATAAACTGCCAGGAAATGAAAGCTTCGCCTCATCCTTTGTTAGAATTGGAATCCTGGAGGAAGGTGGTATTTGAAGTTCCTCACTTATGCTTAAGAATTGGCTAGTCCATGTTCATTTTTATTGAGTGCTAAGCTGGCTATGAGGCTGCATCTTTAAAACACTGTCCATGGCATCGCGTATCCCACTAAGCTGTCTGTTGATGTGTGTAACAAGGAAGACATTGCCCAACATCAGAGTAAGCACAGATCAACTCAGGGTGACTACCTGCCAAAACAATAACACTTTTTCGGTTTTCCCACAGTCATCAATATGTATATATTTATTTTTACCATAAGCATCAAATCTGCTGGCATTTAGGATTGTATTTCAGATCTTTTTTATTTTTCATAGAGGCTAAATTATTATATGGCTAGATCTTAAAATACAGCCAGATGACATCTACTATTGTATATTTGACTTAACTGAACTAAATTCCAGCTGCCCATTAGAACACAATTCTCCCATCCAAGTATTAACCAGGCCTGGCCCTGCTTAGCTTCCAAGATCAGAGGAACAACAAAGTTCTTAGCTGAGGACAACGTTTCCCTACAGGGACAGTTCGGAATGCCTGGAAGCATGCTTAGATTGTGACAGCTGCTCTGGGACAAGGGCCTCTGCTGTCACCGGGTGGCTGGAGATGGAGGCCCCGCTAAGTAACTTACAATACATCAGACAGCTTCCACAGAGAAGATGTGGCTCCCCGTGCCTACCATGCTGAAGCAGGAGCCCTGCTCTGAGGAAAGAGTGGTGCGTTCCGATGAGCAGCTTTAGAATTCTCAATGGGAGCTGTGAAACCCATAGTTAGGACCCTATCTCTTTAAACTACCATATTTTTTGGAATGTAAGACGCACTTCCACCCCCAAAAGTGTGTGTGTGTGTGTGTGTGTGTGTGTGTGTGTGTGTGTGTGTGTGTGTGTGTGTGAAATTAGGGTGTGCCTTACGGTCCGATTGCTGTTTTTTTACTATTTTTCTTGTTTTACTGCTCTAAAAAACTGGCTGCATCTTATGATCAGGTGTGTCTTATAGTAAAAAAAAAAAAAAATTATGGCAGTCTCCTATGGGAGCCAGAACGTGACACAGTGAAAGACGTGTATGTGGCTAGTTTCACTGAAGGAAAGAAAAGACCACTGAACATGACCTCAGGGGTGTTTAGGGGCTGGGTAGTCGTAGTTTTCCACCATTTGGCTAAATATGTATTTTAATAAATAATCTGGAAACTGACATACAAACACCACAAGAAAAAGCGATCCCATGAAGAGCTGGGAGCATGTGAAAGCCTAGCAATATGCTTAAGCTGCAGGATAGGTTCAATGGGATTCCCATATGAGCTATTACTTACCCATCCTGATACCGATGCCTTTTCCAATGGCATTTTCACAGTTAGATTTGCTGCCTGACAAATCATCTATACTCCAAATCTTTCATCAGTAGATATTTACTTTCATTCTCTGACTGAATGGTTGCTCCGGGTTGGATCCAGCAGATGGTCCAGCTTCAGGCAGCAGGTCTTGTGGGGGGCTCAGCTCTACAACAGACAAGGACTGGGGTCTGTTCCAGCTGTGTTCTTGCATCCAGCCCGGAGGGGCACCAACTGTTCCCAAAAGGTTCTGCAGATGTGCAGGTTAGGGAACAGACACCATCAGGCCCATTTTTTTTTTTTTGTCTTTCATTTTTCCTGTGTGCTGGAGGTCAAACCCAGCACTTCATGTGTGCTGGGTTACACACAGAGCTACACCCCTAACCCCGCAGGTTGATCATCTTAAAACCAAGACTCCCAAATGGGACACTGTCACTTCTTCTTCCCCAAACAAGTCACATGGTTTAGCCAGTATGACTCAGTGGAAAAATATCTCTGCAAAGTCACATGGCAAAGAGTGCCATGAGTGTGTTATATCAGAAACACAGGCATGCACACGTGTCTCTTCCCATGATGCCAGAATTTAGTAAATGACACATTCACAAGCTATGTCAGTTTTGTTGACTGATATTTTGCTAAGGCATCACAATTTCACCTGTATTTGCCTGTTAGCAACCACAGGTTCTGTGATCCCAATTTTAATCATTCATGGTAATTCTTCAGTCATGCACCACCCTGCATGGAGGGGCATGGGTGGGTACTTGCTGTTGAGTCTGATGACCTGACTTCAATTTCTGGAACCTGTGTGGTGGAAGGAGAGAACTGACTCCTACAAACTGACCTCTGACCTCTGACCTCTGACCTCCACATGCAGGCAGTGGCCTGTGTGCACCTTTACTCACATACACACATACATGCACATAATACAATTTTAAAAATTAAAAATTAAAATTAAAATTTTAAATAAAAATTTAAAAATTAAAAAATATCATTGTATACACTCTGTGTGTACATGTGTGTGTGAGAGAGAGAGAGAGAAAGAGAGAGAGAGAGAGAGAGAGAGAGAGAGAGAGAGAGAGAGAGAGACAGAGACAGAGAGAGAGACAGAGACAGAGAGAGAGACAGAGAGAGAGACAGAGAGAGAGACAGAGAGAGAGAGACAGAGATAGAAAGAGAGAAAGACAGAGACAGAGACAGAAAATTGCCAGGCAAGGATTAAAATGTCTTCAGAACTCAGAGAGAAGTTCCTGAAGCTGGCGGCAGACACAGGATCAGGGTGGGCCTGCTGGGGACCAGAAAAGCAGTGGCTGCAGACACAGAGATGTTCAGGTGCCTGCTGAGAGGGCAGGCCCAGGTGGACGGCTGTTTTGAGGGTCACTGTGAAGTAGGTTGCATGTCATAGGTTGGAGAAGTGCACTGGAATAGGAACCTGGGGACAGAGGCAAAAGCCCTTCACTGGGACAGTTTCCCAGACAAGGCTCACGACACAAGAACAGGTGACAAGTCAGTCTTCCTGCCACATCCTGGCCTCAGAGTGTCCTTTGAGCAATAGATAAGCTCCTGCATCTGGAATTTCTGGTGTCAGCGGTTATACTTTCAGGTGTCACTAGTGACGCAAACTCTTTTCCAGTTTATGTCTCCTACTGTGCTGACTCGTGGCGGCTGCTTGCTTATATCAACAAGCTATACGCAGAGTCCATTCTTTCTTGGCAATTTTATTCAACATGGAGTGAGCCCGGTCAAGGCTGTGGCTTTGTAAAGCAGAGTAATTCAAGGTGAGGCGTAGCTAGAAAGCCGCTGTTCCGTCAGCATAGGGTAAGCTGTGCTCACATTACAGCTCATCTCGTTTCCCCACTAAAGTGCATAGTGAGAATTTCCTATACAATAAAGTGTACGTCTGTGTTAAATCTGACTTAATGTTCAGTTTCTGCTTTGGAAATTCCATACATGCAGACAATGTCCACACCTAGCCCCCCCTCTTATGGCCTCTGATCTGCCCCTTACATCTCCTTCCCATCTTCATCCCCTTTTTAGGAGCTATGGGGCATTGATGGCTGCTGTGACAGGGAGAGTCACTTTCATTTAAAAGGGTGGCCACTGTCTGGTAGGTCACCCATGCCCCAGTGGATAACCCCACGATTGTTAACACATGGGAAGTACCAACTGGACTCTGTATAAAATATATTTGAGAAACAAAATGTTAATAGCAGTCAAATATCTAATATGCATCAATCTTTGATCTAATTACTTAAACTAATTTAGTCATCATTTATCAGTGTTGCATCATTTGTAATATGTATCTTTAAAATAAATCAAAAACAATTCAGGATAGAGGGAATATATCCTTCATGCTTTCACTAGTAAAAAATGTGATCAAGATAGCCATTTCTATTAAGGACAATGAGAATAGGAGCCAGAATTCACATGTTCCAACAAAAATCACTAAATTTGTTTTTAAAAATTTTTATTATTCACGAGTGCTTTGTTTGCATTGCACACCAGAAAGGGCATCAAAACCCATTGCAGATAGTCATGAAGCCACCATGTGGTTGCTGGGAATTGAACTCAGGTCCTCTGAAAGAACAGTCAGTGCTCTTAACCACTAAGCCATCTCTCCAGCCCTCAAAATCACTGTAATTTTAAAAAAGTTTGTACCTACCCTCATTATTATCTTGGAATTAAAAGTAATCTATGTTTTCCAGTGACACTTTCCAGTGGGTTTTTTTTTTCTCCTAAGAACTGACAGAATGGTAAATGTTCTGTTTGGTGATCAAACAGCTAGACAAAGAGACATATTTCAGCTTTAAATCAAGAAATCTGACAGCTCACAATGGCAAAGCTTTCCGTTGAAGGTACTTCGGGGCCTGAATATAGTGCTCTAGAGAGATGTGTGTCTGTAATTTGGCCACTTTGGATGTGGCGGTGCTTATGTGAATGGGGTTCAAAATGTAAGCAGTTGCAGATGGCTTAAGGATTAAGTTCTCAGTGTTTACCACAACCAGCCTCCAACTCACTGCAAAGTGACCTTGATAAGAGTTACAAGAAGCATGCTGGCCGGGTGTAGTCACTTCCTAGGGCTGCCTGAAGAAGTGCCACAGCCAACAGCTTAAAGCAACACAGACCGTCACCATCTTACAGTTGGAGCAAGCAGAAGCACGAAGCCAAAGTGCCCGCAGGAACATGTTCCTGTGAAAGCGGTAGGGGACAATTCTCCTTTGTGCCTTCTAGCTTCTGCTATCACCAGTCCTTGGCATTTATTTTCCTAGCTCTGTGTGTGTGTGTGTGTGTGTGTGTGTGTGTGTGTGTGTGTGTGTGTGTGTGTGTGTACATGTGTGCACGTGCATGAGGAGGCCAGAGGTTAACACTGGGTGTCTTCCTTGACTGTCCTCCACCTTATTTACTGGGGCAGGGTCTCTCACTGAACCTAGGACTTTCAGGATTACCTGCAGATCTACTCTGTCTCCCAAGGGAGCGCTGAGGTTGCAGGCAGGCCACCACACTTGCCTGGCTTTTGCGTGGGTGTCGGGGAGGGGAACTCTGGCCCCAGTGTCTGTTTGGCCTGTGTGAGCGTCTTCCAAGGCTCAGTTCTTGTTCTTTTTTTCCTGGCAGATCACTGCAACCTGCTCCTGTTGACACATGGCCACGCCTCCTTGTGTATTTCTCCTCTTCCATATGAGGGCACCAGAGAATTCCCTTCAGGTTCCGTCCTACACCAGAGTCACTTGGTTGTAACTAGTTCCATCTGCAATGGCCCTGTCTCCATAGGCGTTTCCACATAAAGATACTGGGATGTCAACATATCTTTCTGAAGGACATGCCAGGAAGTGGAATTAAAGTGAAAGTCCCTCAACTGCAATAACCCATATGAGCATTTGTTCCCACTGCTTAGCTGGAAACAGCGAATAAATAATAAAATCATCTCCCTGCACTTCAGGAATGGCTTTAATTAACATTAACAATGGAAACTTCCCTTTTGGTCACTCACCAACCCAAATTCTGTTTGAATTTCAGACTTCAAAAAACATCACATGGGCATTCTGAGAGTATTGCAGCTACATATGATGACCATGCCATAAGAAAGATAACCTCTTCAATTAACTGCTGTGTTTTGGGCCTGTCTAAACCTTCTCTGTCGTTTAACATTACTGATATAACCCAGCATCACAGAACTGTATAACACAGGGAGATACAACTGCTAAAACCCAGTTTCTCTAACACATCATAGGTCGCCTGCTAACTGAGCCCATTTTGATTCCAACTGTGCCAAAAAGGAAGAAGATATTTCTCACAATTGGACCTTTGTTTAGAAAAGTTTGTCCCCATTGTATTTCAACTGCAGGTCGACTGGATGACGATGTCCCCAATCATCAAAGAGTATATTCTAACTGTGGGTTTTCTGGCATTTTTCTCTCCTCATCATCCTTGATAAGAAGTTATTGAGTATTTGGAACTTTCAGAAAGTATTTACACAAGCCACAGAACTCTCGGGTTAATTGACTGCCAGTTAACAGATCAATAACAGAGAGATGTGGTCTGTGGCTGGACTTCGCATGCTTTCTCTGAGCAGCTTTGCTTGTAGAAAGCCCTGCAGCATGAGAAGCTGAAACAACTTCATAAAAACCCTCCTAGAACGAGCTCAGTGTTGACACATAGGTAGGATGCTTCCTACGTATGAGAGAGCAGAGAGGCTTTCTGCGTTGACAGTTTGCCATGGGTAGAAGTTAGGGCACTATCCAAATGTTATTCAGCTAATTGCCTTGACTTCACGTCCTGAGAAGAAATGACAGGGAGAGTGAGGTGGTTTGGATGAGAATGGCTCCCATGTTCTCATATATTTGAATGCTTAGTCAGCAGGGACTGGCACAGTTTGAGAAGGATTAGGGGGTGTGGCCTTGTTGAAGTAGGTGTGGCCTTGTTGGAGTAGGTGTGGCCTTGTTGGAGTAGGTGTGGCCTTGTTGGGGGACGTGTGTCACTAGGAGTGAAATTTGAGGTTTTAAAGCCCAAGCCCAGAGTCTCTTTTCCTGTTACGTGTGGGACTGGATGTAGAACTCTCAGTTACTTCCCCAGCACCGTGTCTGCCTGCGTGTTGCCATCTTTTTTGCCATGATGACAGTGGACTAAACCTCTGAAACAGTAAGCCAGCCCCAACTAAATGTTTTGCTTTATAAGAGTTGCTGTGGTTATGGTGTCTCTTCACAGGAATAGAACATTGACCAAGACAGAGAGAGAAGTGATTTTCCTTATCCTGAAGTGTTGGTATATATATTATGTCTGTAGACATAAGGACACACAGAAACAGGCACAGAGTTACTGAGCACAGATTTTTCTTTTCTGCTCAGTCCAACATCTCTTGGGTTGATCTCACTGGAGCAATGAAGAAACTAAAAAAGGACAGACACACAGACACACAGCTAGAAAAGCTGGAATAAAGTAGGCAATGCTTTCTCTGCTGGAGGTCCCTGAAGGGGAGCAGTCATCCTGGAGGAAGAACTACAGTTGCTTGTTTTTGCACTCTTGTTAGTGGCTCCTAAACACTCACACTTGGACCAGAGGGAAGCTTTGCCACTGCCTCTGAGCCTTACAGAAGGAAGCACTTGCTAATTCCCACGGGTTTGCGGGACTGATGTTTGTGACAAGGCTGTGTGCTGGACTTCTGCCCTTTATACACTGTTTCAAGGCTTCCTCCGCTTTTCAAATTGTTCAATCGCATGTGTGAGTGTGTGTGAGTGTGTGTGTGTGTGTGTGTGTGTGTGCATTTTTACATGCCACAGGACACATGTCATGGCACCTATGTGTAGTTCAGAGGCAACCTCAAATGTTGGTTCTCACCTTTCCTATTTCTTTTTTGAAATAAGACTTCTGGTTTGCTATTGTCAGCTGGTCTGTGTGCTTTCAGGGTCTCCATCTAATATCTCACCAGAGGAGCCCTGGGTTGATGCACTACCAAATCCAGCTGTTGGGTTTTGCAGATCCAAGCTCAGGTTGTCACATTTGTGCAGCACTTTACCCGCTGAGCCTATCTTTCTAACCTGAGCACATTTCCTATACCTAGTAGCCCGTCTGTAGGATTCCTATGTATTATCCAACTTCACATGGCCATATGCAGTGGGAATTGTTCTTCTTTGTATCTTGAAGATGGGAGGACAGCTAGGTTAAGCTGCCTGCCTGTGGCCCCGGGCTAGTGTCATAGCAGCAGCATGAGTGATGAGTAACTCCGGAACCTGAGCAATTCTTACAACTGGCTTATTTAAATTATAACCTTAAATTGTCTCTTCCGTCTTTTCCAAAGACAATCTGCAGCTATATTTCAGCCAATGATCACTTCAGGATTTATCAACAATACAAAAGGGTATTCAGTTGTGGTGAGCTGTAGAAGAGGAAGGATGCAGAAGAGGCACCGCGTCATCCGGAACCTCTATTCTGTTACTGCTTTCTACTGTAGATTGGCCACGATGTCACTCCTGAAGGTTGGGTCTGGACAGACCTTCATCTTCTGAAAGACGAGCAGAGACACGTCCTTTGTCATGAGTTCATCATACTCAGAAGGCCAAGACTTCTAAATTGGATACAGGTTGGGGGTCAGGGGTGCCAAGTGCCCCCCTTGCATTCTTTCCTGCTCACATGGGTTGTTATTCTCCCCGTGCAGAGCAAGTCTGCATGTGTTCTTTATCTGTATGAGAACGAGAATAATGTGGGATTATAAATAACATCCCCAGATACTCTGCCCTGCCCCCTCCCCCCATGAGCATATTCCAGGAAAACATTTGGGAGCCTAGAGGAAGATGAGTAAGCAGAAGCAACCTTGGCCAGCCCTGGTGACTGTGAAAACAGACGTCTCAGGTCCCACCGCCGAGGTTTAACCCTGTGCCACTGAGCGCTTTCTCTCAGCTTTGTTCTGAAACCATATGGTGCATATATACAAATAATCTCCTTATAAGCAAAATAAAGGAACTGATCATCTGGCCCTTACAGCGGAATCATATGAAGTGTTAGAAAAACCTTCGGGTTGCATTTCTAGATAGGGAGATGAGGAAGCACTGTTTCAGGACACCTCTGTGCAGCCTGTCAAGCCTTTCAGCTAAAGTTCTGTGCCGGACAGAGGATGACGGGTCCCCCTCTTGTTGACCTTGGAGGGTGGGAGAGGGTAAACATTCTATGGGTTCTTTCCATCCTTGAAAGTGAGAAGTGGCAAGCCCAAGAGGAGGTGCAGCTTGCAAAGAGACAGTCACCACAGAGCCCAAGAACAAGGGGGGGGGGCGCACGGGGGCGGGGGGGGGCGCACGGGGGCGGGGGGGGGGCGGGGGCTTCTCCATCAGCTCTTGCCATGGTGCTCACCATCGCCTCTGGCAGACCTCTCTGAGATTACAGTAACTTCCCAGTGGGAAGCAGGCCACCTCCAACAATCACAACACCTCATTAAAAGCCCCCACTTCCAACGTCCTCTCCCACTCAGGCTTCTAGTGGACCTGTGCCAACACGGAAAGCCACTGATAGATTTTTAATTCTATTTCCTTTCACTCCCCGAGACTGAGAAGGCCTGGCGAGGCAGCTGAGCAGGCAAACAGCCTCAAGGAGAGCTGTAATTCAGAGGGCCTAGAAAGCCACAGGCTAGCTGTAGAACCAGCTGCTGCCTGGGCCGTGAGGACTGATCCAGATTCACAGAGGGAGTTCAGTCCCAATCTGTGTAATCCTTGCCTCTGGCCGTACACCGAGCTCCTACTCCTCATCTCTATGTCTACGCTCAGCTCATCGCCTGTCCAGCAAATCAGCTTTCCCAGCCCCAGCTCCTGTTGTGGTCAGTTCTCTGCCTAACTTACCACCTGTTTCTTTATATTTTTAATTGGCCCATAAGAAGCAATGTAATAGTTTTACACAAACATGGAGACATGAGTCACAGTCATTGTAGGATATTTGAGCTGTCTATCATCTTTTTAAAAAATATTTTTATTTAATTTTTAAAATTTATATGCATTGGTGTGAGGGTGTCAGATCTTGGATTTACAGACAGTTGTGAGCTGCCATGTCAGTGCTGGGAATTGAACCCGGGTCCTTTGGAAGAGCAGACAGTGCACTTAACCACTGAGCCAACTCGCCAGCCCAACTGTCTCTCATCTTAAACATTTATCATTTCTTCGTGATAAGAGCATCGAAAGTTCTTTCTCCCAGCTACTTTGATTGGTACGGTACAATACTCTTTACTCCGCCCACTCTCTCACTCCCTCAAATCTCTGTCTCTGGGATTCTGTTAAGTCCTTAGTCTTAGGGCAGCGCCACACCCACTCAAATTTCTGCTGTCTGAGTTTCTTTCCCAGCTGAAGGCTGAAACTCCCAGAGGCTGAGTTGACAGCAAAACATAAGATGGTAAATCCCAGAAAGCAGGACAGGGCAATGGTCTGTATTACCGCCTCCCGCACAGCTAGAGGGGCAGTGACTCTAGAAGTGAGATTATCAGAGCAGGAGCACCGCCCCTGGTCCCTCAGCTTTCATACCCAGCCAGCTGCCTCCCTCCCTGCCACTGCTGTGATGGTGATAACAAATCAGAGGGAACTTCGGCAAGTAGCAGCATATAACTTCATCTTTTTCTTTGGCCACAGGGAAGATGGAGATGTTCAACAATTAGGGAACATATATCCTATTCAACAAAGGACACAACCAACTAAGTTGGAAACATAGCGCAAAAGACCTAGGTAAACTATTAAAAGCTGCATAGAATGCACCCCCACACCCCCCAAGCTTTTCTGTGTTGCTATTGTTTTTATCTTTTGCTTTTTGAGACAGGGCTTTATTACGAGCCCTGGCTATTCTGCTGTTCCCTAGGAAAGACTTGCTTTTAAATCTTAAACTCAGACCCCACCTCCCAACTTGGCTTCCACACACTTCCCCTCCCCCACCCCGCTGCATGTGTTTGAGGCTGTCATGATTGTGAAAATGCTTCTGGCCATCCGTTTCCATTTGCCCACCAAGACCTCTCAGCTCTTGGAATCTGCAAGATGGCTGCCTGTAATTGTGTGCACAGCCTGTGGCCACAGAGCTCAGCAAAAACTATCTGGTCATGTGGGGACAACCTTTTGAACCTTGGTGCCATGAGTCAGCCCACTTGGGTAATTTATTTTGAGTGGCAAGAAGTCTCTGAAGGACACTGTGTGGAATGAATGAACTTTAGACCATTATTCCCTCTTTCTTAGGGGAACCCCACAGCGTGTTTGAGGCAAAGCACAGGCTTCCCAGTTGGTGACTCAGGCCACTGCAAGCCGCCTGTAGGCTGAGGGAGGCAGGACCTATCAGTGAAACAATATTGAAAGATCTAAGGGAGATTTCTGCAGGGTCTGGGTGGTGATCCTGCTGAAGAGCCTTTACAGATAAGAGACTAAGGGAGGCATCCAGATATCACAGGAGCTAATCCTTGGCTTCCCTGGAGCAGATGGCCCTGCCTTCAATCCAGGTTTTCCCCATTCCAAGTAGCTGTCTGTCTCACGCCTCTACTTCCTCATCTGGAAGCTGGAGCTGCTTTTTTTCTTTTTCTTTTTCTTTTCTTCTTTCTTTCTTTCTTTCTTTCTTTCGTCTCATGAGCTTATTGTGAGAACTGACACAGAGCACAGCAGATCGCTTAGCACGGTTCTAGGATGGCCAGGAGTGTTTCTGAGGCTTGGTGACTCACGAGCTCACCCACAGGAGCAGTACCAGGAAGACAGGCCACACTCATTTCCCACAGCATGAGGGATGGGAGAGACGCTCAGGCTGGCAGGAGATAGCATATCACAGGCAGGATAACGGTCTTTGCCGCCACCCAGACCTTTGTAGGGAAAAGGTTCTTCCTCTGCGGAGACCCAGGTCAGTAGCGGCTGGGAGGAGACTTGCGATGCATTTTGAGCCCCATTTGATCTCAGGGCATATCAATAGCTTTCTAACATGGGATTTTCCCCCCTATACCAGTTACTCTCATGGAAACAAAAGCTTTAAAGACCCACAGCCAGTCCTGGTGTTTCCTTACTGTAGCTCTTGACCTTGCCTTTCAAAGAAGTCAAGGCAGAAGAGAAGACGTCAGCCGTCCAATAGGTATGACAGGCCACAGCTGCCAGTTTCGTGGCATTGAAGAGGTCCCTATCATTGAGAAGGGCATGTTTCTACTTTCATGGGCACCTCTATTTCCAGAGAGCTCACCTGACGTCGCACACGCATGGTTTCCCAGGGCTACAATGCTGCTCTGCACACATTTATTAACTATTCACAGGTCTGAGAACAAGTATTTGGCCTTAAGAGAGAGAAAATAGTTTGCACAGGAAAGGAGGACTGTTTGCTTTAGGTAGATCAAACCACCTGACCTCCTTTCTTTCTCTGAGACTTGCTTGGATGTTGCAAGATTGTTTTTGCAAGCTGTAAGGAGGACATGAAGTCAGAGCTCCAGGGTTGTCACAGTGGCACAGGCAGCCCTCCATGAAGCCATGGGCATTTGTGTGTTAGGGTCAAATGTGGGGAATCTCTGGTCACTGTGGTTGTTTCCGAATGCTGGTCTTTTATGCTGGTGTTAGGGGAGGGAAGTCACATGGCATGCTTGGATTCTTGTGGTGATTTTACTAAGCTGCACTGGTGTCCAACTGGGACACCTCACCTCACAGTTCATCTGTAAAAGAGAGGCATCCTAGATAGGAGAGGGAGGCTGGAGCAACTGCTGACTGGGAGTCTGATTTCTCTTCTATGCCATGCTGTGCCACCACCATGGGATGACTGACCACCATGCAGCCCTTCACTCATGCATTTGCCAACATTAGGGAGCAAGCTCTAGCCCAGATGCTCCAAGAAAGTTGAATATGCTTTCTGGCTCTTTCCTTTTTGGGTCCAAACTTCATTCTAGATTTTCCTTCTTTCCCTCCTTCCTTCCTTCCTTCCTTCCTTCCTTCCTCCATCCTTCTTTCCTTCCTTTTTTCTTTCCTTTGTTTCTTTCTTCTAAAATATTATATTTAACATGTGTGTGTGTGTGTGTGTGTGTGTGTGTGTGTGTGTGTGTGTGTGTGTCTAGAGGTCAGAGGACAACTTGTGAGAGTTGGTACTCTCTTCCCACCATGTGGGCTCTGGAGATTAAATTCAGGTCATAGGGTTTACCCACTGAGAAATCTCAAAGACCGCAGAGTCCTTTCTTATCTCCTGTAGTCTCCCGACAGATTTGACCCATTTTCACATGATTTTCCTCTTTCTGTTTGACAGCCTGTTAAAGATGAACACTGTTCTAAGTGCACTTAAGCTAGTTTAGGTGGTGCTTCCGGTGTAAAGCAGACTGACCCCAGAACTCTGGGAAGTCAGAAGCTTAGACGTGCTCTGTGACTGTGCTTGGAGCATCGGCAGCTTCAAATGCAGTGTGAGGCAACCATGCATCTCCCCAGCAACACTCTTTCCTCACAAAGCCCTACAATTGGTAACTATTTTCTTTCCTGCTTTTTTCTAGATAGGGTCTCACTATGTAGGCCTGACTGGACTAGATCTCCATGTGTAGATGATGCTGGCTTGGACCCACAGAGATTTGCTAGTCTCTGCCCCATGAGTGCAGAGATAAAAGGTGTGTGCTAAAATGCTGTGATGATAAGAACTTCTTGAAATTGTTTAGGGTATTGGATAGATAGATATCAGGGACAGATTTGAAACTCTTCAGTGGTATTGTGTCTTCACTATTATATACAGGGACAGAGAGCCAAAAGGACATTGCAAGCAGAAACAAACAAATAAACAAACAAAATTCCTCAAAACGTAAAAACTAACAATAAACCAACTAACCAAACAAACAAAATCACCCCACCCCACCCCCAAACCAAACCCAACCCTACCAAAGATACTCTTGTTTGAAGCAGCAATTCTGCATTCTGATTCTATGTGTAGAATAACATGTGACAGGAAGATGGGACAGTTCTAAATCTAAAATAACAATGCTCACCTTGAAGAACTGCTTCTTTTCACTCCACGACACATGGAGGGGGTTCTTGTGAACTGGACTCAGAAAACCTGGATGCATCGAGACATGGCCTAAAAGAGCTCTGCTTTTTCTAGAAGCCCCTGGAAAACGGGGTGGAGAGAGGATGGTTTACATACTGCAACCAGCCAGCATCCACACGGCTCTGGCCTGAGCTGGGTACTGGTCAAGGAAGGGATGTGTGAAGTGTGGAGGAAGACACCGAAACTGCAGCTGAAGCAAGGCAGACTCTGAGGGAGGGGAGGTTTTTTGTTTTGTTTGTTTGTTTGTTTGTTTGTTTTTTTACTGTAACAGAGAAGGATGTCACTCACATCATTTTCAGTCCCCACCTGTCTTAATTAGAGTTTCTATTGCTGTAACCAAACTCCATGACCAAAAGCAATGTGTAGAGGAAAGGGTTTGTTTTGCTCACAGTTCATCATCAAAAGCAGCAAAGGCGGAAACTCATGCAGAGCAGGAACCCCGAGACAGGAGCTGATGTAGAGGCCATGGAGGGCTGCTACTTACTAGTTTGCTCCTTATGGCTTGCTCACAAGACCACAAGCCCAGGGATGGAACCACCCACAATGGGCTGGGTCCTCCAGTAGTGATCACTAGTTAAGAAAATGCCTGATCAGCACAGAAGAGTTGCCTCTGGTGGTAGGGATGCAGGTGAGCCAGCCCTCAGGGTGTAAGCATGGGAGAGTTGGCCCCAAAACTTGTCTACTGTTTGGTGACATGGGTGATGGAGAGATGCCATCCCCCTTACCCCTTCCTACCTATGGCAGGTGGGAGAGCTGGCCTAGAGGTCATGAGAGCAGGAAAGCTGCCTCTGTCCCTCACCTACTTGGGAGAGGAGGCCATGTACTTTGCCTGGGCAGCACAATAGGGCTGGTTCTGCTGGTGTGGCATGAGAGTGAGAGAGAGAGAGAGAGAGAGAGAGAGAGAGAGAGAGAGAGAGAGAGAGGGAGAGAGCGCTTTGCCCCTTGACATCTGTGGCATTGGGTGAGCTAGCCAGGCCAGTGCTGGAAAACTCGCCCTTTGGGAGAGCTGGCGGACTGACCAGCTCTGCTACCACCCAGGCCCAAATCCAGGGCTCTGTTTTGGCCCAGCCCAACATCTACCCCACCTATGTACTGCTGGAGCATGTGAGGGGCTGGTCCTGCAGATCCAAAGCTGTGGGATCTCTGTGACACAGGGCAACAACAGGAAATCTGTCAGGAGTTCCAGTGAGGATCCAGCATTGATAGTGCAGCAGGAGCCAGCGGCCTCAGATCAGACCAGTGACTCACTGCGATGAACATCTGCAGGTAAAGAAGTGTGGACAAAAGGGCACACTGTGTGACACACTGTGACACATCATACAGCTTCCACAACGAGATTTTTTTCTTTCCTGGGGGAGGGTGCAAGGGCAGAGGGCACATATGGAGGCATGGGGGAATTGAGTGGTATTGGAGTATATGATGTGACATTCATAAAGAATCAATAAAAAGAAAGACTGGAAATGCCTTACAGTGGAGGCATTTTCTCAGTTGAGGCTTCCTCTTCCTCTTATGACTCTAGCTTATGCCAAACTGACATGAAACTAGCCAGCACCCTGCCCTGTGCCAGGCTGTCATACTGAAAGGCCAAATGAGGTTGAAAAAGCTGCACAGTGGGGCTGGGTGAATAAAAGGCTCGCAGGCCATTGGCTGTGGGTAGCTGCTGCTGAAAAACAGTGACCTGGTTCTCTACTCGAAAGGATCTTGTCTTTTCCATCTTACACCCAGGCATGGAAGTCTGGGAAAGCCTCCTTCTCTATCTCTGCCTTTCTCCTACTTGGCCCATCAGCCCCCTAGACTTGTTCACAGCTCCTAGAATTCTCTGGGTCCCCTCTCATCCTCTGTATCAGTTCATATTACTTCTTGGCCAGTCCATTCTACAGCTTTAACTCCTCAATCTATTTTTTTGTTTTCTTTTGAGCCTTGTGATCAGCAGGATACAAAGGAAATATAACATGAGCCACACATCACACTTTAATTTGACATCAGATTTACTTTTTTTTTTTTAAGTGAAAAGAAGCAGGTGAAGTTAATCAGGAAAAAATGTGTTAAGTCAGATATACCCAAAGTATCATCATGTAAAAGTTTAATCAGATATCGCATAGATTCTTCCATGCTAATTTAAAAAAATTTTGTAGGTGCACTTTCCACACCTTTCAATTTGGATTGACCTCATTGTGTGCTCAGTTGCCAATGTTTCACACTAGCCAGCACATCTCTGTGTAGTTCAGCACTGGAGAATCTTTCAAAGTCTTTCCGTAACAACCCTACACTCTGACTGTCTACAAGAGAGGTTCCAATTGGCTCTTTACAACTTGGTGTTTGACACCCCATGCCTGTACAGACATGCCCTGCATCCCTACAAAAACAAGCTGAGGCCCAGCTTGTGTCAGACTTGATATCATGTCTTTGCACATCTTATTTTTAAGACTGGCTCACCAAGTCTTTGAAGCTGTTTTCCTACGCCAACCAATGAGAGGTACAGGGTAGGCTGTGTCCTGTCTTCTAAGATAGGCATGAATGACTCCCCACAACATGCCGATATGTTGCAGCACATGGCAAAGGGACTCTATCGATGCCTAAGGCAGGGAGCTTCAGTTAGGGTGATCATTCTAGGTCATGAGTAGGGCCACTGCCATCGTAAGCATTCTAATAAGAGGGAAGAAGGAGATACAGAGGCCAAGAAAGTGGGTACAATGAAGGAAATAGGAAATGAGCTACAACGTTCTGTGGCTGTATTTAAAGATGGAGCCAGGAGCCTTGGATTACAAACAGCTTCCTGAAACAGTGGCTTTTCTCTGGTGCCTGCAAGAGGAAGTAGTCCTGTGATGCTGTGACTTTTTAGCCCTATCAGACTGATTTTGGACTATTGACTTGTAGAACTGAAAACTAACCATTTTGTTTAATTATCTGATAAGCTGGTTGTAACTTGTTTCGTTTTTATAAACTCCTATTAGTTCTTTGAGAACTCTGTTCAATGTGTTTTGATGGTGCTCACTCCTTCCCCAAATTCTTTCCAGATCTACTCTCTTCTTTTTCAGCCAACTCCATGTCTCTTTTCTCGATCAAGGCCACTTGGTTTGTGATTCCTAAGTATTCTTGGATGTGCGGTCCTCTATCGGAGAGTGGTTAACGGAACAGGGGCTACACGATCTTAGGGAACTAACTCTCCCTCTCCTAGCAGCTAACAGTTGTGACTAGCTCCTTGCCTAGGAGCGGGACTTCATGCCCTCTCCATTCTCCAGGCTGTTTTGATCTGGCTCTCACAACTCTTGTGCACATCATCACAACCACTATGCACTCATACACAAAGCTCCTTGGCTGTGTCCAGAAGACCCTTTCCCCCTGTAATCATCCACCCTGTGGCTCTCACACTCTTTCCATTCTCTCTTTTGAAATGATGCCTGAGCCTTTGGAAGAGGAGGAATGGAGTATGTGTTCTATTTAGGGCTGAACATTCTGAAGTCTCTTTTCTCTGCACCCTTGGCCAGTTGCTGGTCTCCGTGTTAATCACTGACTACTGCTAATAGAAGCTCCTCTGGTGAGGGCTGAGAGACGCGTTAACCTATGGGTATGGTGAGTCATTAGGAATTGATCTATACTATGTGTGTTTAGTGGAATAAAAGCAGAAGTTTCCTCCCAGTTACTATTTCCCACGCTAGGGTATTCGACCTGTCTAGCCACCTGCTTTTGCCTCAATATTGTTGCCAGCTATGGGCTTCATTTTGTGAAGTGGGCTTGAAGTCTAATCAGAAAGTGGTTGGTTACTCCCATGACATTTGTGCCACCATTGCACCAGAGAGCACGTCCTGACAGGCCGGTCATTGTCTTTTGGAGTTCACAGTTGGATTAGACTGGTGATTACTCTTCTCCTCTGGTAGCAAGCGTGTCACTTTGCACCACCATGAGAGCTCTGGTTGTAACTTGTTCCAGCCACAGTAAGAGACAGGACGTTTTCTCTTCCTGCCTCTACATCCTTTACCTCTTGCAGACAACTATGCTTTGGGCATGGTTACTTTGCTTGACTTTCTCTTCACTAGAGTTACAACTCTTTGGGGTCAGTTTCTATATTTTTTTTTACTGACATAACTGACAAAAGAACCTCAAGGAAGAAAGAGCTTATTTTGTTATTTTGTTTATTTTATTTGAGGTGCATTAAATCATGGTAGGGAAGGTGTGGCACCCAGAGCATCAGGGGTGACAGTCACATAGTATCCCTGGTCAGGAAGCAGAGATGGGTGAATGGCCATGCCTAGTTGATTCCTTCCATCTTCCTTTTTTTTTTTTTCTTTCCATACATATCCAGTGTGGTTCCCCTCTCCTCTGACAAACATTATTGGGAAAACTCTACAAATGTATCTCCCAGGTGATTCCAGAGCCAGTCCCATTGGCAATTAAAACTGGCCACCAGCTTCTGTTTCTTTACTGTAGTTACTACAACGACACTCAGCTGTGCTTAGCATCTGGTCGACCTTCATCACTTTTCCTAAAGAACGAATGAAGACAGGGGAAAGGGATTGTTTTCCTGTCTCACGGTGGGGGAAGAGCAGGTACTGCTATGCCAATCAATGCAATCCACATGCGCCTATTGACATCACAAAGGAGAGACAGAGTGGCAGGTGAGCAGAGAAGATCCAGCTGGAGGGATCAAGGGGGTGAGGTAGGTGGGGGCACCAGAGCCGAGACTAGTGCAGTTGCACAGGTCAGGCCCATGGGACCTGCTTGAGGCTTTGAAACCAGAGGCATAGAGCTTGTGGGCTGCTTTGGATTTGTGGAAACTTGGAAAATAAACAGAGTTCTAAGAAAAATATTTTCATTGCTCCTGAGGTCACTCCAGGACAGCAGAGAGATAAGGTGGTTATTGAACTAAGCCTCGAAAACAAAGGCAGAAAGACAAGGAGAAACCTCAGAGGAGAGATCAGACCAAGACGGGGTGGGGGGGGTGGGGGGGGGCGGGCCTGAGGGAGACAGGGTCCAGAAGATGGAGATGAGGCAAAAAGGCCAGATAAGTGGGAGCAGAGATAAAAGGCAGGCTTGCAAGGAAAAGCCTTAAGCTGCTGGGAATCAAAAACAGGTGATAAGAGCGCAGAGTCAGATGCATGGGTGATTTAAGGATTCCACAAGCTCAGCTCCACTCACATCATGAACCAGCTTCTTCAGTGTATGTGAAAGGGGCAGTTCTGGGCATGGCCAGAGACTATGAATGTCCTCTTACTATCTCCACGGTGCCTGGCAGAAAGACATCATTCCTACACACATAGAACAACAACAAACACGCCCCCACCAAGATCATCGTATCTCCATTGCTAAGAAAATTGGCCCCCAGTCAATAACCAGTGATTTGAAGAAAGAAACTCATTGAGTAGTGGGGGTGGGGTGGGGTGACGTACCTCAGGAAAAAGTAGCAGAAATAACTGGATAAGGAAAGAAAAAACAAAAACCAGACAGTAAAGCTTGGAGCTAGAAGATTCAAGGGTATCTGACTACATGATGGATAACAGCTAATATGATCAAGGATGGAGAATGGGCAGAGAGACAAGCAGACAAGGAGAGAAAAAGACCCCAATGGATATGAAGAACCACTGTCCAAAGGGTGACGCCAGCTCGAGACGGGATCTACTTGAGAATGGGTCACTACGAGGGTTCAGTGATGGGTTACTGACGTGCAGGGTCAAGGCCTATTATTAGTCTGCTATCCAAATGTGAAGATGCTGGAGCCAAAGCCACGTCAAGCTGCCTATGCACAACTTTCAGGCTCATTATAATTATAACACAGATAAATGTTCAGAACTGAAAGAAGCTTCCACAGGGGCCCAGCTCACTTTCTGATTAATGATTGTGATGCTCACCAGAGGTTTGAGACTGAGTAAACATCTCTGAGAGACACACTCAGGTCTAAACATCTCAGAAGCACAAAGAAGGTAAACACTTCCCTGATCGTGCGAGCAAAGACGGATGTGCACCAATGAGTGGAGTAAACAAAATCCAATTATTTTATCTGGCATTCCTTTGGGATCCTGCACTGCTGGTGAAGATGAGGACTGGAGGAGGCCAAACCATATGGATCTGAAACCATCTACTGCAGACAGAGTTGGGGATGTGCATTCTGGAGGCTGGGCTTGGGCATAGAGATAAAAGGGGAAGAAGATAAGGGTGTGTGTGTGTGTGTGTGTGTGTGTGTGTGTGTGTGTGAGAGAGAGAGAGAGAGAGAGAGAGAGAGAGAAAGAGAGAGAGAGAGAGAGAAGGTTTGTTTGGTTTTATTTCATTTTTTATAAGATTAAAAAAATTTTATTATGTATACAGTGCCTTGCCTACATGTATACCTGCAGGCCTGAAGAGGGTTTCAGATCACATTATAGATGGTTGTGAGCTACCATGTGGGTGCTGGGAACTGAACTCAGGATGTGTGGAAGAGCAGATAGTGTTCTTAACCTCTGAGCCATCTCTCCAGCCCAAGAAAGAGAGGAACAGGGAAAGAAGAAGGGGGGAGGGGGAGAGGGAAGGGGAGAGGGGGGAGGGGGAGATGGGGGAGGGGGAGAGGGGGGAGGGGGAGAGGGAAGCGGAGAGGGGGGAGGGGGAGATGGGGGAGGGGGAGAGGGAGGGGGAAAGGGAGGGGAAGAGGGGAGAGGGAAGGGGAGAGGGACGGGAAGATGGAAGGGGAGAAGGAGGGGGAGAGGGAAGGGAAGAGGGAGCGAGAGAGTGAGTGAGAGAGAGAGAGAGAGAGAGAGAGAGAGAGAGAGGGAGAGGGAAATATATGTGTCAAATAATCATCTATAGTCAAATTTGGTTTTGATTGCTTTCCTCTTTTGTGAATTCCCAAGTATCAGGTTATGAGCTGAAGAGACTTCACAGGCACACACTAGACTCTGAAATGTTGAAGAAAAAAAATTTTTTCCTGGCTCATCCTTTCTACCAAAGTGCTGTCCTGACTGCTTTTATAATTCATGCCTCAGGGAGAGTTCTAGGTCTGTCAGAGACCTTATTTAAGGTCAAGGATGGGACTGGAAGGGTCCACTGCCACAGTGCCTATAGTTCAAGTATGTCCAGTCTTCAGCAGCCAGTATCCCTGAGCCAATCAGGCTGCCTTTCTCCGAGGGCCAGCCCCCTGGATGCAGCTCTGCTTTGCTTTACAGAGATATTAGCTGGGACATAAAGGTAAGAAGTTAGCGAGGCCAGGTGATAAAGAGCCACAGAGGAAAGTCAGATTCTCAGACAATGGCCACAGAGCTGGCCATTGTCCCCCAGAAATGTAGGAGATACGAGCAAACAAACCCTAGGCTCGAGCCTCAGACATTTCATTAGAACCACAGCCTTGCGGTTTCTTCACCTCTGACAGGCAGGGAATAGACCCAGGGTCGTAAGATTGCAGCAAGGGCTAAAGGAGGCAGTACTTACAAAGCACACAGAACCATGTCTGTGTTACCAAGTCCTGCAGAACTATTTGTTGTTACTGTTCTGCATGCCAAATTCTTCTAAAATTATCGCCCCCTATTAACAGCTTTGCAGGAATGCAGCATTCTTGGCATTATGTCACGAACAGGCCTCCATTTTGTTAAGAAATAAGTCTGATACTCCACCAGGCAACCTTTAATATGAATGCTAAGATTTTTCTACTCAGGATGAACTGCTAGGTTTTAAAACATTATTTTGGTATGTTTGGAGATACTTGGCGGGGGCGGGGGGCGTTAAACCTAGAGCCTTGTGTACATTAGTGCTATGCCACTGGCTCGCTCCACGGCCCTCTTTTTTACTTTTCATACCGAGACACTAAGTTCCCAGGCTGGCCTTGAACCGAGGCAGCTGCGAGTCTTGATGTGGCAATCCTCCTGGCTCAGCCTCCAGAGTAGCTGTAATGCCAAGCCTGAGCCAGCAGTCCCAGCTTGTGTGTTTCCTTTAAGCATAGTGCTCTTCTGAAAGGCAGTGGACTCCTCACACAGGCCCTTAACCCTACTGGAAAGTCTGTAGTTGTTTTCCAATCATAAGAACTCAATAGCTGGTCACAGCTCAGAGGTGCAGCAGGAGGACAGCATGCATGGGGCTTGGAGCTTAATCCTCCAACTTTTCCAAAACTCAACAGAAAACAATGCAAAAATCATTAGTGGGTAGATTTGAAAAGAGTATTCTTGGGGTATAGCTGTAGCTCCAGGATAGAGCACTTGCCTAGCCAAGCATGAGGTCCTAGGGTTAATCCCTGAAACTGGAGACATTGAGATGGGACTGGACACAGATGGGTTAAATCAGCATCCCCTGAACCACGATTTGATTTGGAATGAGCAGAACTCAGCCAGACAGAGCTCCGAAGCAGAGCAATTCTCCAAGGGGGAAATATTACATCCTATTTTCTAGTAATTGTTATCGCTCTTGACTTAGGCAGGGCTGTAGTCATTCTGTGTGATCTGATAAAGCGCAGTGTTAATGACATCAGTGTCAATTCTGCTACTTAGATTAGGCAGTCCTGTGACAGGGTGTCTCTGTCCATAGCCTTGTATTTGACAAAACAAATTCTATGGGAAGCAAATTAGGTGAGACAGGTGGGCTGGAAAACATGATTAATACGACCTTTGGCATCACAGGCTTAATGTGTACCCACATTTAGTCTTTTCAGTAACGCTATGAGCTGGACGGTGCTATTTGTATTTATGGATAGGCTGGGTCTCAGGAGGCTTAAACAACATGTGCAGAGTCACACAGAGTGTAGGATGCAGAAATAAAATCCAAGCCTACGCAGATCTGAGTTGTCTTTCCATCCATGATGCCATTTCTCTAAGCCTTTTTGTTTGTTTGTTTGATTGATAAGGGAAGTAATGTTAATTCCATATCTAAAGGAAACAATACTCTTACTTTGTAGTAAGTACGTGTACTGCACTGATATGACTTTTATAGGTGTATAATGTATAGATTTATTTTTATGTGTGTTTCTGTGTATTCACATATGTGTTTGAATGCCTGCAGAGGCCACAAGGGGGCATAAGATCCCTTGGAACTGGAGTTACAGGTGATTGTGGGCCACCTAATGTGGGTGCTTGGATTTGCAACTCAGTACTGAACTGCAAGCACTCTTAATGGATGAGCCATCTCCTCAGTCCCTATAGTTATATTTAGTCTACTATAGAAGATGTCTCGGTGGGCTAGTGATGTAGCAAGGGTCTGGGTTCGATCCCTGGAAACATGGGGTTTGGATATGTAGGATCAAATCAGAAAAGTGTCGTGTTATTTGGTTTGAAACGGGTTTTCATGTAGCCCAGGCTGGCCTTGAACTTGTCTTGATGACCTTCAATGCCTCAGCCTCCTTTCTCTGCCTTCTCTGTGACTGTATTTCTGGTGTGTGCAACAGTGATTGGTTTTTGCAGTGTGGGGGAATTGAACCCGGTACTTTGTGCATACTAGGCAAGCATTTTACTACTGGTGAGACTTTCCCAACCCCCGCCCCCCCAAGATGAGAAAGCGCTGCATCAGCATTCTTGTTACCTGTCAAATTGACTTGATACTTTGAGAATCCTGTAGGGCTCAGTAAGTGTTAAGTACTCCTTTTAAAAAAATGAATGAAAAAACAGAAGCACGGGGGTGGGGGGGTGGGGGGGTGGGGGGTGGGGGGGTGGGGGGGGTGGGTCAACTCTGTAAGAGTGACACAGTGGTGTCGCTATTGGCATGGCAGATCCTGGTGTGATGCTAATGCTGTTTTCTAGGAAGCCACCAGACTTTACAGCGCGCCTCTGCTGTTGCCTCCTTACTCCTCCTTGTTTATACTTCTGTGAAGCACATACCCCAGTTACGCACCCTGCAGCTACAATTAGTGGATAAGGAGCTGCAGACTGCAGACACTTCTTAAAACCGAACTCCCTGTTCTGGTCCTACAGCTCTGACAGGCCATAAGAGCCTCTGACCCTTATAGCAGCAAGGTGGTTTTCCCGTGGAAGCAGCTTTGGGCTCCTAGACATGAGATGGTACAGAGTATATGTGCATGCATGTGTACATGTGTGTGGACAAGAATAGATACATTGAAGAACAAGTATGACACATGAGCCACTGTTCTTAATATTCTGAAAACTAAAGCATAATTGGTCTCTCGCTCGCTCGCTCCGCCCCCCCCGCCCCCCCCCCCGTGTCTACAATTTTTTTTCCTCTAGTGGTCTAATTAATATTTTAAACATTTTGCTTCAAAATTGGCCAGTAATTGGTTCCATCATAGACAGAGGAAGGTGGCATTTCTTTCCATTTTTGGAGAAGCTTCCAGGCTTAGCGCTTCAGTAAACCTTTAGAGGCCATGCAAGTTAAAACAGAGGCTGGCTTAGTGCAGGGAGAACGAACACACCCCAGACCAGGGCTCCAGCATTAAGTGTGTTCTGGCTGTTCTTGCCCCAAGCAATCCCTCACAATGGCGCGTAGACAAGAGCACTTTTACACTTTTAAGGTGTAACCCCAATTCTCTAAGTAGACCTGGCTGCATGTCAATCAAAACCAAAACTGAAAGACAGCTCTTAGGGCGATGTGCCTGTCCTAGGCACACCTCATCCTATGCCAGTTGTTCGTAGTACACAGTGAACCTTACTTTTCTTATTTTTTATTTTGTCTTGTTTCTATGAAGGAGTCTCCACCTTATAGTTAAGTCATCCCTGCTCCATTTCAGGGAGACATGTGTTTGTGTGATTCATTGTTTTTTTTTAATTAAAATTTATTTATTGGGATTGTGTTTCTGTGTGGATGGAGTTCAGTAGCCAATTGCTGAGTACATTCCCTCTTTCCTCCTTTGCAAGGGTTCTGGGGGAAAAACACACGTCTTCAAGCTTGAATAACAAGTGCCTTTATCCCATGAACCATCTCTCCAGACCTGTCATTTTCTTTAAGCGTTTCCTTTCCGTGACTCTTACAACTTATCACGCAAGCACCCTGACTTGGCTTCTGGGGGCCCAAGGCTTACTTGTGATCTGAGGTAGTGCGGGGCTCTCTGTGGTTGCTGTCTTCTGGTCAGCATTGGTCCAACTTCATTTTCAGTCGCAACTTTTCCTTTGCCTGAGCAGCTCCTGGGCAGGCATACAAGGAGAATACACACACCTCTCTCCAATGATGGAGTTCTATCCTC
Organism: Acomys minous; assembly: GCF_964271855.1. Lineage (NCBI taxonomy): Eukaryota > Metazoa > Chordata > Mammalia > Rodentia > Muridae > Acomys > Acomys minous. Next base: position 21,745,035 of record NC_140486.1, read on the forward strand.
TGTAGGAACGTATCTCCATTAGCAATGCCCCATTCTAATTCTACGTTAGTTGTGTTTCCATAAGATGTTGGGATTCTTGAAGACTGACTCCCATGGCTTCCTTTGAAAGAGTGTGCTCTGCCTAGCTTTTCTTTTCTTTTCTTTTCTTTTCTTTTTCTTCACATTCAGAGTGCTGTCCTCTTTATTCCGCAGTTAGAATCGGCTCCCAGGACACTCTCTGCTTTGCTGCTGAACAGATACCTCTTCTGCCTGAGCCTTGACCTGTAGCACAGAGTGTACTCTCAAGCTTCCTCGCCGCCCAGGCCCCTAGGATATAGTAAATTGTATAACTCTTCCCTTTCTGGTTTGCTTCAGGGAGGTTGACAGGTCTGTATGGGAAGCACTGCCAAGTGGTGCGCTGAGAGAAACAGCCACACAATTTTCTCCAAGGTACATGAGGGCCCCATCATTAATCTCTACAACGCTCCCATGTAGGAGGCCATGGGCAAGTTCTCTTGTGCCAGCTGTGTGCAGATGAGGGAATGGGGCAGACCAAGGGGGGGGGGAGGTTGGTGGGGTGGGGCGTGGCCTGAGTTGTGCAGGGTGGTGGAAAGAGTATGAACCCGAGGAGAGAACACCTAAGACTCCTGAGCTTCCCGCCACTTGCAAACTCAGTTCTGAAAACTTCCATGCAGGCAGGCTGCAACCTGCACGAGGCCAGGCTTGACTTTGGCAGGACCGTTCAACTGTTCACGGACTGGTGTTCATATATGGCCATCCGTATGCCCCTTCCCGTGACCCAGCACACCAAGCTGGACAAACTTCAGGCCTGCAGGGAGTGTTTGAAAGGTCTCGGCTACAGCTTTTCTCTTGGAGAAATGTTCTGACCACATACCATGACATTCTCCCCCAGGCCAGCATGCACTGTGTGCTTGGCTGGCATCTTCTCAAGGCTCCTCATTCTAACAGATGCCGGGGAGCACGAGGTGGTAACAGCATAGGCTCTGCCATCGGCATAGTGCATACAGCGGACACACCTTTGACTTTTTCTTTGTTTGTTGTTGTTATTGCTTTGGTTTCTATATTTGAGACAGAGTTTTGCGCTGCAGGTAGCTCAGGCTATCCTGGAACTGAATATATATATATTCCCCCAGCCATCCAAGTGCAGGGATTACAGGTATGTACCACCACACCTAGCTGTTTTTGTCTTTTTAACATTCATTGCCTTCCTTGAAAAGCAATTTGCCTATGCTTATGGTTTAGTACATGCTATTACATACAGTAGCTGACCAATCTCCTATATGGTAGTCTACTGCTTGTGGAACAGCATCCAGGACGCAACAGTGGAAATGTCAAATGGGTAGAGATGAGAAAGAAAACAAAACAAATGATCAAAACAGAGGACTTGGTAAGAAAATACAAATGTAACCTTCTACCTACAGCTTGGCTCTTTTCCTTCCATCTGATTAATGTTAATGATTTTGCATTCACCTTCTTGCCTTTCTTAACTTATTTTTGGGCCACAACTTCTTTGGCCTTGTAGTTCACATTTCTGTGAACTTAAAAAATGTTATTGGGGTCCCTTTCTTTTTAGTGTTGTGGTAAACAGGGCATCAGGAGCTAGTGGGTGGATAGCCTCGTGATTTACACGTCTTCTATGCAGTGTCAGGTGACTTCCCTGACCACCGAGACACATGGACCCAGGTGTTTTCACTGATTCCCCCAAGGAATTTTCTGCTCTGACGTTGTGTGCTGCAAGGAAAGCAAATCAGACAATAAGACAAACATCCTGGCAGACAGACAGATAGGGAAAGGGGCCATAGGTAAACAATCAGATGACAAACTCCTGGCTTCTTCATAACCCAGAATTAAGACTCTCCTCACACCCCTGCTACCCGGGAACCCGCCGTGGACAGGGGCTGCCTTCTGGCTGACCTGGGCATCTTTTCCTTTGCATGAAGCCAAAACCCTGTCAGCCACCCCCTCCCCCTTTTAAGTTGACAAATGGGAAATGATGCGAGGAAGACCAGACCCGCACTCCCATCCTCCCCCACCCCCACCCCCACCCGCCACAAGCGGTTCGGAGAAGCCACTTGTGGGGAGTCATCCCCTGTGGGTGTGTGAGTGCTTCTTCAGTTTGAACGCGATTGCTGCCTGCTGCGCCTGAGATTCTTCCTGCTCTGCTCTTTCCTTAACTGGCCAAGAAAACGAACCTAAAGACCCCCTGCAGAGTAGTAGTTAGATACAGGCAGCGGGGTTCAAAACCCTCAGGTGAGAACTTCTCACTTGTCCTGAAACTGCACTTACCAAGAAAATCACAGCAAGGATTGGAGGAGAATGAAACGACCGAATTTCCTCTAAAGCGGGTTAGGTAGGATTGACTACACTTTGCGGATTGAGCTATTTCACGTTTGGAAGGGCGACACAGCAGACCCCCAGTAGCCGCTCTTTATTTCCTCATATTCTAAGAGGAAACCGGGGTAGAGGAAAAGCACGCAAGACGGCCCCCACGAGCGAAAAGCAAACATTGGCTTGACCTTTCGCTGTGGAAGTTAACTGACAACAGGAAGGAAACTATTAACCCTGCTCCTCTCCTCCTCTTGCCCTGGTGACAGCCGGCAACTCCTCCTCCTCCTAGGCTGAGACCTTGGAGCAAAAAAGCAAAGGGGCGCCTGGCTGCCTCAATTCTGCGCTTCTCTTCCTGGGGAGGAAGAGGGAAGAGGAGAGGGCGCAGCCTGAAGCCAAGTTCAGCTTGTTTGTGACTTGAGCCTGAACGTCCAGAAGAAGAGATTTCCAGGACTCCAGCATCCTCCCCGCCGGCAGCGCAAGGCAGGAACCCGGTTGACAAGCTTGGGTCACCTCCGACTCGCCCCAAGTTTGAGTGCCGCCCGCAGGTGGTGCAAGCGCCCCAGCTCTCCGGCGCCCCCTGCTGGCGAGAGGTAAGGAGGCCGCGGCTGCGTATCCTCTGGGCACAGCGCAGGGAGAGCTCTGCCGGGGAGAAGCCAGGAGCTTCCTCGATGGTGCCGCCGCTTCCTCCGAGCCGGGGAGGAGCAGCCAAGGGGCAGCTGGGCAAGAGCCTGGGGCCGCTGCTGCTACTCCTGGCGCTGGGGCACACCTGGACCTACCGAGAGGAGCCCGAGGACCGCGACAGGTAAGGGCCACCTGTCCCGGGGGAGGACGCGCTGGGTGCGCTCAGGGCTGGCTAGCGGGGTACAGACTGCCCCAGGTGGCGGATTCACAGGTCCCTGCTCGCAGGGTCACCGGCAGGGAGGTTAGCTGTTCCAGGTGATTTCTATCTCTTGCGGGAACCGCCTCGGGAGCTCCCAGCTGTGGGTCGGGACGCTGAATGCCCTCCTCCCGGCTTTCCTGGCGCGCTCTGGTGCCGACGTCTTTGGCTTTTCTTGTCGCTTGGTCCTGGGATCGCCTGGTGCTGGGACGCTCTCCTGTCTCATTCTTGCTGCTGAATCCTCCCGGGAACAGTAGCAGTCGGTGCGTCTGGACGCAGAGCCCAGCGAGTACTGACTGCTCTTCACTCTCTCGCCGACCTTCAAGGGGGTTTCCTCTCCAACTTTTCCCCCACTTCTTCTTTCCTTAGAGAGGTGTGCTCGGAAAACAAGATCACCACGACCAAATACCCTTGTCTGAAGTCTTCGGGCGAGGTCACCACGTGCTTCAGGTAAAGTCGGGGCTCTGCGGAGTCTGAAGGGACAAGGCGTCGCTGTCAAGTAGGCAGGGCTGTGGAGACACGCTGGTGGAGCCCGGGGTGTCTGTGCTCGGGTTAGAGGGGGGGGGCGCGGTTGGGGTCGTGCTGAGTGCTGCGCTCCTCTGTGTGAACAGTTGTACTCTTGGGCCAGAGCAAAGCCCTGAGCAAACTGAGTTTGCAACCAGCGTGTGCCCGAAATCTGTGAGCGTGTATCGTTCCGCGAAAAACGTGCACGGTAGAGGTTAGAGTGAAAAGGTTTTCAAGTTGATGAGAGAGGATTGGATTGTGGGTGTAAACTTGGTATAGAGGAATGGTTTCCTGCGCGTTTGCGTTTTGTTTTGAAAATAGAGCCGGCAACAAGGAAATACTTGGCACTCGGCTGGCTTTTGACCTTGTGTTGGGACAGAGTGTACCACTGTCATGGTCTCTGTGGGCAAAATTATAGCAGGGAGGACTGTGGGTAGCTGGGATGGTTGCCATGAGTGAAAACGAACGACAAGGTTATTAGACTCAAGAAAAGCAATCGTCTTTAAGAAAGCATGTTCATTCTACCTGGGGGATTGGCAGACACTTGGGGTCTTGTTAAAATTAAACACACGTAGGAACAGGAAATGTCGTTTTAAAATGTTTCCCAGGTGAGTCCTTTGCAACCGGGCAATAAGGACAGGTGGCTCTTATCCCTCAAGGAGAGGATCAAGGCTCCCTGCTTGTGGGTAACAATTGACTTGGGTTTTGAATTTGGCCTTCTGCTCCAGTCTCCCACAGGATGGAGGTGACACCTATTCCTAAATGTTTGTTGCTCATTTGAGTTTTTAAGACACTTATGCAAAGCACTGGGTTAACAATTTTACCAGACTGAGAGCCTACCTGGGTGCTACAAAAGAAAACAAATCCCAGAAAGAACTCAAAGGGAGTTTGTCTTCGCTGTGCCACGGCCAAGCAGCTAATCCCAATGCTTTCTGTGCAGCAAACTTCCTTACATCCAAGGCTCAGGTGTGAGGTGCTCCCAGGGCAGGGCAGTTGGATTCTATGGACGTACCATCAGTTGTATCATGCTTTCAGACCAGCCATCGGCAACCAGGATGGACTGGCGTCAGCTGCTTCCTTATCTGAGCTCCAGAAAGGGCTACCTCCTCCTACGCATGGTGGTTGGGAGAGCTGCACAGTAGCCTAGATTTGAGGGACGCATTTCATTGGCAGGCAGAGTCTTTGGGAGGTGCGGTGGGTGAGCGAGCTCATCCGCCTGGTGAAATTGCTGCAGCCAGTGTGGCTTGCCTGGTTCCAGTCTGGTGTTTCATCCACGTGACCACATGGACCTGCACGGCCGAGGACATGCTGTTTTCCTATCACCGCTGTATAAAGCTTCTAATTTAACATGGAGCGTGTTCCTAAGATGGTTTGCTCGTTTGTTCAGTCCCCAAAGGTCAGATGCCGCATAAATCAGTGACAGTTAGGGAACGCGTGTCCGGCTTTTAGAAACCATCGGCGGCTGATTATTCTATTTGTTACGCTCTTTTTGCCAACTTTTCCAGATTTCTTAAAGTCTTGCGGTGTTTCAGAGGCATTGGCAGTGGCTCTGGATACATGTGTTCGCTAGCCACTTAACTCCATGAGACAGCCTGTTGGACCTAATGCTCTACCAAGGAAAAGAATAAAAATTTTAATTTGTATGCTGGGAAGGGCTGTTTCAGTTTGAGAAATCGACATCAGTCTCCGAGTACCCTAATAGCATTGCTGTCCTAGTTTTGTTTTTAAGGCAGGACCTCACTGTATAGTCCAGTCTAGTCTTGAACTCAGCACCTTTCTGCCCATCCAAAGTGCTGGGATGGAGGTGTGTAAAGAGCTACCTATGCATGGCTGACAGGGGTTATAAATTTGTTCATTTCTTTATGGAATTCAAGAGTTCTGTGATTATTCTGTTAGCCTCATTCTACTTTTGGGCTATTTGAGACAGGGTCTCCCTCTGTAGCTCAGGCCAGCCTCTACTTTCACATTCACGCTATGTTCCTCTTCCAACCGCCTGGGTGTATGCGCGCCGCGGAGGCCAGATAGTTTTATAATGGAAGTCATTTGGAAGTTTCCTCATTTGTCTCTTGAGCTTCAAGAGTGACAGAATGCTGTGAGACCTTGGGGTATGGCCCTGGGGTGTGGCCCTGTAGTTCCTTTTGCTTTCTAGAGTTGCCAGCCAACTCTTATGGCATTGCCTAGCCATTGGGTACACCAGACCCCCCTGATGTCCTTTGAACTGGATCTGTGTCTTAATGAGATGTATGTTGAAGTCTGAGGAACACCACATAGAGCAGCAGGGTCTTCAAACCCCGGTGTAAATGAGTGGTGTTCTCTTTCTGTGGGTCTGTGATGCCTTTGCTGGGCCTCTATCTCATATATATATATATAGCAAAATTACAGTTGTGAAGTAGTGACAAAAATGGTTTATGGTTGGGGACACCACAACATTAAGAACTGTATTAAAGGGTCACAGCATTAGGAAGGCTGAGAACCAGTGGCACTGTAAAACATTTTGCTAGATCCTCAGGGGCATGGAGGCTTCTGCAGCTGAGCAAGCATCTTAGCGCGGCACCCTAAAAGGAGAGACATCACCACCCCACCTGGAAAGCACACGCCCCAGGCTTTCTGTTAAGCTACAAGCACTGTGGCACCTATTGGGAAAATACCAGTTTTCCAGATGTCTAGTGAATTATTTTTAGCACATGAAAGGATTCAGAACTTGCTGAGGGTTTTTTTTTTTTTCTTTTCAAAAAAATCAATGTTGGCATGGGGAGTAGATCTGGACATATACAAAACAAACAGAGGTATGAGATAAACTTGATTGGTCGCTGTGAAATTTAGAGATGAGGTGGGCTCAGAGGAGTTTTTGTTTTGGACACCCATGTGTTTTTATGACTTGAGCTAAGCAGCACTAATCTGGTTCTCAGCATTTGATGTCAGATATTAAATAACAATAATTTGAAGACTACTTTGGACTTGGCACGATCCTGTGAACTTTGTTTACATTGTCTATGATGCATAGAGCCACCTGTAGCTTTTCTATTATTTCAGTTTTGCAGAGCAGGAACAAAATAACCAGAGTGTCACGCCACCCCAGCTCTCACGGCTAACACACACAAGCACCATGATTTGAATCCGGGTTTGTCTGACTTCTAAGCCCTGGGCTGTTTTATTGTCTTGGAGAAGTAGACAGGTAGGAATGTAAGACTGGACTCCACTGGCTGGATGTTTCAGACAGTTCAGGGGAACACTAATACCCTCAGTGACCTTCATGGAGCCCGTTGCCCTTGATTTCTAGTTTTGGACAGTTGAATTTAAACAACCACATTATATACAAAACGGGTTCACGCACGTCTAGCTTTCCTTCCTTCTAGTACCTTCTCTCAATGTTGGGTCCATGTTTCTAGAATTTTTGCTGTCAATGTGCATACTGCCAAGCACCCGAAGTTTAAATACTTTTTTTTTTGTTTTTTTGCCTGAGTGCCAGTGACAGCTTGATGAGTCTAACATTTGCCCAGCATTATAATCAGCACAGGACAGTCTCTCACCAGTAGTTAAGCTATCAGAGCCTGGGCACGATTTATCTGAAGTAGGGGCTCATGACAGCCAAGGCGAGCATATAAAACAGGCACAGCAAGCCATTATGGCGTTACAGTCCTGGAGCTACCATTACCACCACCCCCCCTCACCTCCACCACAAGTTGATTTTCCTTTTTCCAACAATGCCGTTAGCATTGTTTGTTTGTCTTTCTTTTGTTATGTTTCCTATCAGTAAAATGATGTGTTAAAATGTATATATGTAGAAAAAAAAAAAACAAGCCAGCCTTTATTGGGTGAGGCTGTGCCCAAGAAACATTAACTATTTTGATTCTTTAGTCAAAGATTTACATATTTATTAAGAACTTAGAGCCCTTCTAGAGGATATTAGCGTATATAAAAAAAAAATAAAATACAGATAGTCTAACGGCTTGATTTTGGACAAAAGCTTTTGTAACCAGAGCCAGTACAGAGCTGTTCAGATGGAATCCTGAGCTGTGTCGTTCACACAGTGCCAATGAAGGGAAGGTACAGCAGCAGCTGGGAACGGTTTCTCAGGCAAGAGAAGCCTTGGTGTTGTTTCTCAAGGTGGCTCCTTACCACAGACTGTATTCCTGAACACAGTTGAGAAAACCATCTGTGATTTTGGGTCTTAGCTCCCTGAAGCTCCAAACAGAGTGCGCTGCTGTGGACTCCCAGCCTCCCTGTCGTTGCACGCTCACTGGGGAGTGCTCTAGCTTAAGGTGGCTCAGGTTCCCATGGGAAAAAAAGGGACATGGGCTGCAGGAACTTCCACTTTCCTTCCAGATAGTACAACCCACGTTGCCAAAGCCTGTGGGAATGTGGGGGTCCATGTGATATTTCCGCAGATGTGTTTACTTAGAACTTGTAGAGCAAGAGGGCCACTTAATTAGGGTAGCACTGAGGGATTGACAGTGCTGAGGTTTTGGCTGAGGATCATCTGCAAGAAGGCTGCAGACAGCATTGTCCTGGCAGGCTGCCGATTTCCCACTGAGGGCCTTGGCAGTGTCAGAACACACACGGTCTCCCAAACTCCTTGCTCCTCTTTGAATCTCAAATCTCAGCTCCATTCTTCCATTTTTTTTTTTTTTAATTTTGACCTTGAACCACTTCTTAAGGTCCAGGCTTTCATTTTCTCTTTTGGAATCTCCAGATCGTTTTAAGGATGTTTAGAGCTGCTGTGGGCTTCGCAAATGAGTTAGCATGTGTGATGTGCTTTGAGAAGTTCAAGATCCGAGGAAAGTGCTGAGTCAACGTCACTTCCTGTCTCACACACACACACACACACCCTCCCCACTTCAGGTGTGACATGGAGGTGGCTTGAAGAAGTTGTGCAGTGGAAGCTCACTGACTTCTGTGATTTTTATAATTGAGATTTATAAAAAATATATGTATTTTAAATTCATTCTTGATTTCTTCATGTCCTGTGACCAAAATGTGTGGTGTCACTAATTAGAGGTTATCAAGTTCTGGAAGATAAACCAAGAGCCATGATAAGTGCCTGTATTGTTGTGGGGATACCTCTGGCCAGCAACTCCAGGGGAAGCACCCCATACTTGGCCGTGGAATTTTATTGGGCAACCTATGGCTCCTGGGAGGAACCAGTAGAGATTTTTGAAAGTAAACCTAGACCAGACACACCAGTGGTGTTTCTCTACCGGTCAACATGCCTTGTTTCTAGATGCTTCTCTAAGTGTAGGGTAGACCAGAAATCTAGTTGATGTGGGAAATGCCACTAAGCATCTTGCAGCCCCACCCCACCCCCACGCCACCCACCCCCACCCGACCACCGAAGGTTCTCTGCTCATGACTGCAGATGCACAGCACATCCAGGTTGAATTGGATGCTGACATTACTTTAAATGACTAGAGAAGTTTGCTTTTGGCCCAGGGTCATGCATGGTGGTCTTTGCAGAAATAAGACTTGAGGTTCTTACCGTGTTGGGTTTTTCTTTCTCATGTGTATTTTGCCCCTTCCACTGCCTCTGTCCTATGGCCTCCTCGCTGAGGAGGAGGGAACAGGAGAGCCCTGAGAATGACTGTGGCGCATCCGGGACACGTGGGTCCCCTTTCAGGAAGCATGCTTTCCCAGCCATCATGAGCCGTCATTTGAGGAAGAAATGGAATACCACTGGCAAGAGAAGAGCAGGGCCTGACTCCCACGCAGGGAAGGCAGTCTCCCTTTCTGCACGAGGCTGTCTTTAATCCTAGGCTGTCAAGGCTCGGAGGCCATGGATTATCTGTTCTCACACTCACAGCCGTGACCCCACAGGTTAGCTCCGTATTGGAAAGGAGCGGTCCGCCCATATGTTCTTGTTAAGTGACCAAACGAATGGCTTAATGTGAAAAGGAAAAGACCAAACTTCATTTAAATGTGTTGAGTGTCTCAGGATTCCTCTTGCTCCTCACGTATGTGTCCCGTGCCCTTTAAAAGCTGGGTGAGGGGCTGACAGATGGCTCAGTAAGTGGACAGCCCTAACGACCTGCGTTCCACTATTGGGACCCAGATAGTATGGGAGAACCCATTCCTGCAAGTTGTTCCCTATCAACCACACACGCTGTAACACGAGCATGCCCTATGCACGGGTGCGTGTGCGCGCTTACACACACACACACACACACACACACACACACACACACACACACACACTTAAACTAATAAAAGCTGAGAAATGGAAGAGTGTTTTATTTAACCTTTTCAGGAGAAGGGTTCATCTCATTGTATTATTTAGCTCAGGCTGGCCTTGAACTCACTGACTTCCTACCTCAGCCTCCCAAGTTCTGGAATTCCTGGAGTGTTGCACCAAGCCTGAACGGAAGGCTGCTGTACAGAGGAGACAACTGCTGCTTTGAAGCGATACCACTGTCTTCATTGGTTCCTGGCCAGACCTGCTTCTCTGTCCTTGTCCTGTGTTAGGCATGCGGGATCTGGCGATTACAGTCTCATTTCCAACTTGCTATTTTAAATTATCCCCCAAAATGACACATGGGCTACTTTCCATCCCCATGTGATGCAGCCAGTGGTTTGAAGGGCAGGGAGGCAGCTTTGAGAGGGATCCCTTTCCTTCCTACAGGGGTGGGTAGCAGAAGAGAGGAGGCAGAGGCGAGTGGTGGGCAAGGTGAGATTTGTGTATCGCTTTTCACACCTTCTGGGCTCACAGTAGAACTAGCCCGCCTCCTGGCTACGCTTTCATCACCTCGTCCTTGGAGATCCGATCTTCTCACTACTGCTTGTCGCTGAAATGGTTGCTCCCTGGCTTCCTGTGGTCCAGGGCACTTCATCTTTTTCTAAAAGAGGTTGGGGGTGGCACGCCCTCTTTATTCTAGCGGCTGTGTTTTCTCAGGAGAAGGTTTTCGTTTCGCTTTTTCCAAATCCACATTCAGCGTCCCCAGATCTCCGGCTTCCTGCTCAGCTGGACTGGGATGCTTTTATGAATGAGAGGCTGCTGCTGCATTGTCAGAGCTGCGCAGTGGGGCTGGGGAACAAAGCTCTCATTCTCTTCCATGGTCTCGCCTTTACTTTGGGAATGAAAAAGCAAGCGGCTGTAACATCTGCAAGGCCTCTTCTGCCAAGTTAGGCCCTTCCTTTTTTTTTTTTTTCCTATGAATCTGTTTGCTAATTTTAAAGTCTTAGCACTTCTTATTTAGCCAGCCCATGTCAGTTGGGTGGTTATGTTGTGCCAGGCTTGATTCTGTACATGTAAATTACATTTGAAGGGAATAGGCAAATTTCTGTTCTGATAGAATTTGCGAGTTTTCGTTTATTTCTGGGAAAGAACGTTCTAATATATTTTTGGTGCACATCTGAGTAATGTCATATTTTTAGGACTAAGATCTTGAGGTTTCTCATAGCCTATATGTATCTTTTCAGAAAAAGCGTATATCATAAGTTTCTTTCTTATTTCTTTTTTTGGGGGGGTTGTTTTTGTTTGTTTGTTTGTTTTTGAGACAGGGTTTCTCTGTGAGTCCCTGGCTGCCCGAGAACTCACTCTGTAGACCAGGTTGGCCTTGAAGTCATAGAGATCCACCTGCCTCTGCCTCCTGGGTGTTAGGATTAAAGATGTGCACCACACTGCCTAGCACCACAAGTTTCGTGCACCTAACAATTTCAATAATGGAAAAGCATTGTGGGCTGTGTGACTGACAGGTGAGGTGAATGGCAGCAACTGAATTATACAGCTAGGGGCAAATCAGTATATTGTTACCTTGTGGAAGGTAAAACCCAAGCCAGACTCAGCTATGTCCAACCTGTAGTCTGCAGGCCACATTCAAACAAGGACAGCTATGAATTTGGCTTGAGACAGAATCATGAATTTGCTTAAAACAAGAGGTTTTTGTTTGTGTGTTTGTTTGTTTTTGTTCTCTTTCTCTTTCTTTCTGAGTGTTTTATGGCAAGACTTCCCATATCGGGTAGCTCTCACATAGTCTGTCCAGGTACGTGTCAAAATTGAGCAGTAGGATCAGGACATATATATATATATATATATATATATAATATCATATCATATATAAGATATATATGTATATATCCATATATATCTCAAAGACAGTATATATATATATACATACACACACACACACACACACACACACACACACATACACACATATATATTAAAGATGTGTGTGTATGTGTGACATTTACTTAGTGTGGAAGCTTTTAGCCTGGCAACATGCCTGTTTTAACTGATTGAGCCACAGTAGAAGATAGAGTTCAGAAAGGGTGACAAATTTACAAGCATGAAGTTATGTAACCCTTCATGCTTGCCTACTACTGTATCTTTAATTTTTTGAGATTATGTACATGAATACTATATTTTTATCATTTCCACCCCTCCCTTTCATCCATCTAACTCCTCCTGTGTCTTCCCACCCTCTTGAATTCATGACCTTTTCTTTCTTTTTACTCTCTCTCTCTCTCTCTCTCTCTCTCTCTCTCTCTCTCTCTCTGCGTGTGTGTGTGTGTGTGTGTGTGTGTGTGTGTGTGTGTGTGTGTGTGTAAAGCCTAATAGAACCATTCAGTGTTGCTTGTACGTTCATGTGTTTAGTGTTCACCTGTTGGGAAAGGATATCCTATAGGAGCGGCTTGTCTATGGGAAACTGACTCTCCCTAAGCAGCCATTGGTTGTTTATCTAGGAGTGTGACCTTGTGAAACTTCCCCCACCCACATCAGCATGTCCTAGTGTCATTGTGTGAGTCTTGTTTAGAAAGCCACATAGAGGTTTCATGGGTGCAGGTGTCATGGCTAGTTGTGCTGACTGAGGCTGGGCACCCCAGAGTCACTGACCCCTTGCATTTTGGCCTACTGTGGATCTCTGTGATAGTCTCTATGTGCTGCAGAGGGAGCCATTCTTTGGTGAGGGTGAGAGCTACACATATCCGTGGGTACAAGGGTAAGAATTTAGAATTTAGTTAAGGATAATGCTGTTCTAGTAAAGTAATGGTAGCAGGTTGTTGTCTAAGGCCCATGACCTTACTAGCCACGTGTAATTGGCTGGGTTTCCAGTACCAGGAGTGGTTTCCCTCCTGCTGAACAGGCCTTATATTAAGTCCTACTAGACAGCTGTTGGCTAGCATCAAGATGCAAGTGATAGTACTGCACCTTCACAGATATCGTACCAATGGTGATTGCTACTGTGGCTCAGAGGCTTCAGATCTGGGAGGAGCTATGCGTTGCTTCCCTCCCTTGGGACTCTGGCTGGGACTATGAAGGCTAGACCTCACAGGTTAGAACCAGCTTGGATCTTCTGCATTCTTTTTTAAATTTTTATTTATTTATGTTTATTAATTTTAACACGTACATTTATATTATTACACATGAAAAAATAAACTATATACAGCAGGAAGAACCATGAGACAATCAGGAATTATATAAACGTTACATTCATAGTGATTTGGCCATTTGTATTTGTCAAACTTGAAGAAAGCATATTTCCTATCTTGTCGGGTCTAAATTTCTGAATGAAAAGCAGTATCTATCATATCTCATCTCTATTAACTTAAGATATCTATCTTGATCTAAAAATAGCTTAACCCCTATCTAACTAAGCTTAATTGTAAGACTAAGCTTTCTGGTCTTCAACACTATTAGAGACTTGAGAAAGGATAAAACTTAAATACCTGAGTGAACCGGAAGTGTAGGTTAGCAGCTTCCAAAATGAAAAAATGACTGAGACAGTTTACTGACTGAACAGTCAGTCACCCAACACTCTAAAACATTGGAGTATCATCTTTGGCCTTCTAGCCCAATATCTCTGACAGACTTATTTTTGGGGCAGGAACTATTGAGGACTTGCTTACCCTGTCTTGGTAGAGTTCAGCCATCGATTCTACCTGCATCTAAGCTTGACCATTTTTAGGCAGAATTCTGTCTGTGGCAGAAATGAGGACATTTTGCCCAGTGGCTGGTTTGCTATATTTGAAGCCAACTCCATAAGGAGGTTCTTTGATGTTGATCATCTTCTTTGAGATAGGCTGGGTGTTGCCAAGGGTTAACTTGTCTTGTCAAAGAATCTTTAGAGTAATAAAAACATCTTTAAATGCCATTTTCTATAGGTCTCTGAGGTGTTTGAAGACCTTATTTAACTATTTTATGTGTCTATGGAATCATATCTATCTGTTAGACCTAGGCTATATATTCTTGTGATAAAATTATGCTAGTTTTTTATATGACCATGATTTGCATCAATATACAAAATTCTATACCAATGAACTAAAAAAACCCCTCATTTGTGAGCAACAATTAGGGCTTGAGTTGAGGAGTAAATTCAATAATCTACATTATGAGCTATCATCCCTCTATATTTCTATATCCCCTTTTTTAATTTTCAGATCCTATCTCCTTGTCTATGAAAGAAAGATAAAGGAAAAGAGAGACATCCCTGAGTACAACCTAGTTTTTAATCTCTGTCTAAGACCAATAATAACTAAAAACCAACTCCCGATGAAAATAAGCATCTGTAGCCCAAGAGAGCAAACAGAATCATATCCAACCCCCTTAGAGGAACTGGGATATTGTTCTCTTAATCAGTTTCTTCAGGCTGATTTAGGGTGAATAATATTTTTGAAGGCCCCCCAAAAATTGGGGAAATGATTAAGTAAGCCAGGAATAGGATTTGTGGTCCAGTTTCTAAATGTTGAGAAATTCCAGGCTTAATAAAAGTCCTATGCGGACAGTCAGAAATTCAGGACCAATTGGGATCAGATGCTTTCTACAACGCTGTCCTGGAAGCTGTCCAACTCTGATGGGTGACAGCAACTGAGGCTCCTGGGGCTGGAACCTGGAGGATGCAGGATGTCAGCATGCAGCAGGCTGAGAGGAATGAATCCTGTCAGGTCTGGTCCAGCATCAGTGTGCAGTTCTTTTGTTCTGAAAACATAATTTCTCACAAGCATTATACAGTTCTAGCATTATAATTGTATGAGGTTTGCAGGATGTACAGAGTAATTAAGGCCGGTTCTCTGCTCATACAATGAGCAGAAGTAAGATATCTGTAAATCTTCCATCACGGCATACTAAGAATGGGCTCTAATGATGTCATAGAGAATCTGTGACCAGCAAGAGGCCTTGTCTATGCATAGACATTCATGTCTCAGCCAGTCTCAGAGCTATTCCCATGTAGTGGGCTTAGCAATATAAGTTGCCTGCTTGTTCTGCAGTTTGAATTCTTTACATCCTGATTGCAGCCTTCTCCCTCATCACCTCCCGATCCCATCCCCTCCCTCATCCCCTTTCCCTCCCTCTGCTAGTTCTTAGAAAGGGGAGCCCTCCTCCCCTAATGCCTGACCTCAGTTTATCCAGTGTCCTCTGTACTACATGTAACCTCTTCCTCTGTGGCCTGGCAAGGCCATCCTCCAACTCTCAGCATTCTGACCAGTGTCCAGCTTCGCGTCACAGTAACTGTCCCTCTCCCCCGCTGGGTGGAGTCTCTCAGAGGACATCTCTGTTGGGCTAAAATCCATTTATAAGTGAGTATATACCATGTGTGTCTTTTTTTGCATCTGGGTTATCTCACTTAGGACGGTCATTTTTAGTTTTATCCATTTGCCTGCAAATTTCAAGATTTCCTTGTTTTGAATAGCTGAGTAGTATCCCATTGTGTAGATGTACCACAGTGTCTTTATCCATTCTTTGGTTGAGGGACATCTAGCTTGTTTCCGGATTCTGGCTATTTCAAACAAAGCTGCTATGAACATAGTTGAGCAAATGTCTTTGTTGTATGGTGGAGCATCTTTTGGATATATGCTAAGGAGTGGTATGGCTGGGACTTGGGGTAGAACTATTCCCAGTTTTCTGAGAAAGCATCATATTGATTTCCAAAGTGGTTGTACAAGTTTGCAGTCCCACCAGCAGTGGAGGAGTGTTCCCCTTTCTCCACATCCTCTCTGGCACGTGTTGTCACTCGAGCTATTGATCTTCACCATTTGTATAGGTGTAAGATGGAATCAAGGTCGTTTTGATTTGAATTTCCTTGATGACTAGAGATGTTGAGCATTTCTTTAAGTGTTTCTTAGCCATTTGATATTCCTCTATTGAGAATTCCCTGTTTAGTTCTGTACCCCATTTTTAATTGGATTATTTGGTTTGGTGGTGTTTAATTTCTTGAGCTCTTTATATATTTTAGATATTAGTCCTTTGTCAGATGTAGGGTTGGTAAAGATCTTTTCCCAATCTGTAGGCTGTCACTTTGTTCTGTTGACAGTGTCTTTTGCCTTACAGAAGCTTTTCAGTTTCATGAGGTCCCATTTATTAATTGTTGATCTTAGAGCCTGAGCTTTTGGTGTTCTGTTCAGGAAGTTGTCTCCTGTGCCAATGAGTTCTAGGCTCTTTCCCACTTTTTCTTCTAACAGATTTAGTGTGTCTGGTTTTGTGTTGAAGTCTGTAATCCACTTGGACTTTAGTTTTGTACAGGGTGATAAATATGAATCTATTTGCATTTTTTCCAAGTACACATCGAGTTAGACCAGCACCATTTGTTGAAGATGCTGTCTTTTTTCCATTTTATAGTTTTGGCTTCTTTGTCAAAAATCAAATGACCATAGGTCATTATGTGAATTTATTTTTGGGTCTTCAATTAGATTCCATTGGTCAATTGGCCTATCTCTTTCTTTCTTTTTTCTTTTCTTGTTTTTTCTTTTTGGTTTTTTGAGACAGGCTTTCTCTGTGTAACCTTGTCTGTCTTGGACTCGCTTTGTAGACCAGGATGGCCTCAAACTCATAGTGATCTGCCTGCCTCTGCCTCCCGAGTGCTAGGATTAAAGGCGTGCGCCACCACACCCATCTCCAACTGGCCTATTTCTGTGCCAATACCATGCCATTTTTATTACTGCTGCTCTATAGTACAACTTGAGATCAGGGATGGAGATTCTTCTGGCAGATCTTTTTATTGTATAGGATTGTTTTAGCTATCCTGGGTTTTTTGATTTTCTATATGAAGTTGAGGATTACAGGATGTTGCCAGATGTTGGAGAGTGTAATCTATTCTAGCCACCTCCAGCCAGATAACACTCATAGAGATGAAGGCACTGGAGTCCTGGCCCCAACTCACTGAGTCAGAATTCACACCTGGACAAAGCCAAGCAGGCTTTAAGGTGCTAAGTTTCACTGCATCTCCCACTTGGCAGTCAAATTGTACTTGCAAGGCAGGGGTGGCTCTGCATGCACACTGGAAAGACTGGAGATGAGTGAGTATCCCAGCATCCAGGCTGTGGCCCAGAGGAGCTCTTTTATTGCACAAACTCTGGAGTGGGTAGCAGACCCAACTCCGCTGCATACCACAGGTTGACCACCATGGAACTTGGAGCATGCAGGAATAGCATGCCTACTTCAGCAGACACCGGGGGGCTAGTCTAGTTCTCATTGGTGTGGGCATGAAGTCTAGGTCCCTCTCATTATTTTATCAATGACTACAAAGTCTAGAGCCCTCAATGGAAACTGAGGCTATAGCATGTGCTAGTACCACCATGGTGCAGTCCCTTGTCTCCCGTCATTGGGTCTGCTGTGGTACCCCTTGCATCTGCTTTCTGCCACCAGCTGGAAGGTTTGTGGGTCGTCAGGGCTGTGCATTGAGTTGAGGTGGATCAACTGGAGAGCATTCTTTATGAGATCGTCTGAGTTTAAGCTGATCAGATCCAAATCCCATGCTTCAAATTCCACCCCTTTCCATTTTATGTTGTGGCTCTTGGCTCGGGGTCTGCAGCTACTTGGTGACCTTTGGTGCATTAAAAAAAAGTTTTGCTTTGTTGCTGAGCTGCATGAACTTTCTCAAGATATAAACACAGCTCAGAGTATTATAAATGAAAGCTGTAGTGTCAAGCTGTGTTATTCTTTCCTTGTGAGAATCAAACACAAACATTTTCTTCCATATAGTACATGCTACTGCCATTCTCTCTCCACTTGTCTGTAACCACACTGCTCTGAAATCTTCCCTTCTGACGGAGGAGCCCAAAGCCCTCAGGCCTGACAAACACAGGGCTGGCTGTGGGCTTTAGTTAATGTCATACAACATAAAGCAATACAATCTACACTCTGATTGGGTATTTCAAATGCAAGCTCTACTCACTGTTGGTTTTGAAGACAGTGCCCAAGAACACAGCTACACAGCAAGTGCTTATGCATGTACAATTACATCATCACCTTTTTTTTTTTTAGTGTTGTAAGAGTGATTTTTTTCTGACAAAAATTATAGAGATAAAAATGATTTAAGTCAAGAAATAAAAGAATGTAGTTATACATTTTTATAGAAGTGTCTAAGATTCTTCATAAGGGATTTCTTTTAATTTGAGGCTGGAGAAATATGGTTCCTAAGTGACCTTTGGGTTTTTAAAAAATGTTTATTTTCCTACTTATATGTCCATGTGAGATGTTAAGACTCCTGGAATTGGGAATACAGATAGGTGTGAGCTGCCATGTGAGTGCTGGGAATTGAACCCAGGTCCTCTGGAAAAACAGCCAGTGCTCTTAACTGCTGAGCCATTTCTCCAGTCCCAACCTCTAGGTTTTAATACAGCTTCAGAGTTTAGTATTCACAGTACATCATTGTAACAGATGCATAAAGTAAAGACAGGAAGGAACTCAAGTGCATGTCTACATTAGTCAGTGTTCTCTAGAGGAACAGAACTGATGGATTGGATCTGTTAAATTTATCTATCTATCTATCTATCTATCTATCTATCTATCTATCTATCTATCTATCATCTATAGGAGATTAATTAGAGTGTCTTACAGGCTATGGACCAGCTAGTCCAACAATGGCTGTCTACCAGCAGAAAGTCTAAGAATCCAGTAGTTGTGCACAGGACTGAGTGTTTCAGCTGGTCTCCTCTGGAGTCCTTTAGAAGGCAGCTTTAATACCAGTGAGGGGATGAACTTTTTAGCCAGAGTGAAGGCAAGCAAGGAGAGAACACGAGCATCCTTCCTCCATGTCCTTTATATAGGCTTCCACCAGGAGGTGGCCCAGATTTGAGGTGGATCTTCCCACCATGCAAGATTTAGAGTTAGGGTGGGTCTTCTCACTTCAAACAAGTCAATCAAAAAAAATCCCTCATGGACGTACCCACCCACTTGCCTTTTGGTTAATTCTAGATGCAGTCACATTGGCCACCAGGAATGGCCATCCCGATGTCAGACAGTCTCATGGCTATCCTTGTTAAACTCCCAGCTTTTGGTCCTTTCCCAGAGGCCCTCAACTTTGGGGAAGCACATCTGCAAGTCTTGAAACATCTGTAGATCCTAATTGGTGGAACTGACAATTGAAGTCCATGGAAAGGGGCACCTGGCCTGGGTGGAGGAGATCTGGGGGTCCTGCTGCCATCCTGCCATCCTGGGACAGGGGACCAGGAGCTGCCTCTGTATTACAGCTCTTGTGGGGCTGGCTGAGGCGAAAGTTTGTTTGTATGCTTCTCGTATGAGCTCTCCAGCATTCCCCACTCCTGTCTACCTGCTTATTATCCCCTCACTGCACATCTCGAATGCCCCAGCATACAGCTTAGCAGATGACGCTCCTCTGTGATCTCAAACCACCAGGTTAACATCTGTCAAGGGGTTGGGTTTTGGCTTTTCCTTCCTGGCCTTGTCTATGCGCATATGGGCAGGCGCACTTAGTAAATACTTGTGAGTGGATTTTTTTCCCTGCAGGATTAAAAAAAACAATAAAGAGGGGTTAGTTATAGTGTGGAGTGGGCTCCACATTATTCTAGCCTGACACCCTTTGGGTAACGTGGTAGGGCTGCACGATACGTCATCTGTTCAGCCAAGAACTGTAAGGAAATTAGCAAATATTAAGAGCACCATTTGATTCTTTAATTTAAAAAATTATTGTATTGTAAATATATTTTTATTCCTTGAGAATTTCACACATGTTTAGGTTTTAAACTCAAGTGCCGATTTCACGTACAGTTAGAACATCACAGCTATAGTTTTGGCTTTACTATGAGTTAAAAGTATTCAGGAAAAAAGTTTACCTGTCCTGAAAATGTAATTTTGTTCCTTGAGCCGAATGGTGTGACAACCATTTATCTATAGCATTTTCATTGTACTAGGTAATATGAGTTATCTGGATCACTTACAATACACTTGAGGTATACAAGAAGATGCACTGCCTTATCCTCATGTGCAGATGCTATCTCACTTCTTGCCAGGAACTTGAGCATCTCTGGGTTTTGACTCTTGGAGCAGGGATGCTAACCTTGTCAAGATGAGCCATGAGACGACCTAGTCTACTCAGATCACGACTTGCTGAGCACTTGGGAGGCACACTGCTAGTGTCCCACCCTTTCACTCTGAGAGGTTTGTGGCTTTGTGGGTTCTCTGACGCCCTTGGTCTCTGTCTCTGAACCTCAGGGGAGTGTGGTGGGTGGAGTTTTAGATTTATTTCTAAGGCTGACAGTCTGACTGATCACTCCCTCCTCCTCAGAGAGCAGCATGAACGGAAGCAGGCTTCCTTTATAGCACCAGGGATTAGCTGGATATCAGGGCGAGCCTCTTGCCTGTGAAGATACTGAAAGAGGCTCTGACACAGTTATCTCTAGACAGCTTTAAAACAAGATACCATCTGCAACTCTCTCAGATGCTTTTGACAGTTTCTTTTTACCCTAATTGGATATGTAGAGAGAAAAATGAAGGAAAACAACAGCAAGCAAAAACCAAAACCAAAACCAAAACCAAAACCAAAAAACCCCAAACCCATGCAAAAACCAAAAACCAAATCACCACCACCAACAAAACCAACAAAGCAGCCTAGCTAACTCTTCTGGCATCTGCGTTTGCCAGTAGGTTCCACGCCTACTGCAGGCTGGTGCTTTGTGAACAGAGGCTTAGCTCCTTCTCCGTGTGGATGTCCTGCCTTCCTCATAAAATCCCCTTCCTGTTCTTTATCTAAACTACACATTTACTTATTTTTTCTTAATTGCAAACTGACATTTCAACATGTGTAAAACGTTTTGAATTTATTTACCTTATAGGGCAAAGTAACTGGCCATTGATCCAAGCATCTCTGGAGAAGCCTGGGCACACAGCAGAACCTGCAGACTGCCCCTGCTTCCATTACTGCCCAGTTTTTTTGAACCCTCAAGGGAACTGGAGAAACAAGACAGTTAGCTATGCCATTTTGCTACATGGGTTTTTGTTTTGTTTTTAAAAAGAAAGCTTCCTTTCTTCCAGCCAGACTGCCAACATAGAACAGGGCTACTCTCCACTTCCCCAGATAGCTATCAGATTTTCTTTTCTTTTTTGAAAACAGCTTCCTCCAAGCACTCTGCTATCTTCAGTCAAGTTTCTCATTTAGTCAACAGTTTGCTCCCCTGGAAGTATTTTCACTGCTTGGGGTTGTACGATGAATGATGGAGAATACCCAGAATCCTT
The DNA here is from genome assembly GCF_964271855.1 of Acomys minous. Lineage (NCBI taxonomy): Eukaryota > Metazoa > Chordata > Mammalia > Rodentia > Muridae > Acomys > Acomys minous. Next base: position 21,766,145 of record NC_140486.1, read on the forward strand.
TGCTTTCTGTATGTTCTTTATATACCTCATGGTCATAAGGACTATTGTGACAGCAAAGAAAAGGCAGTCAGATTGTCTCTCACAAGGCAATTTTTTTATTTATTTGTATTTGATTTTAACTTGGCTCCTCTGGAGAGCAACTAACATTAGAAATCTTATTTATATATACTTAAGGCATCTATAAATATCTTCAACTGCCTATAGCTCCTCTCCTAGGGGCGTGGCCATTGTGAACCCTTCTCCTATAACTGCTACAATTTTGAGTGGTTTGATCTTGTGTGGGCAACAATAGTAGCAGAACAACAGTTGTAAACTCCTTACTCCTCCTTTGCCCTATGACCTCCCCAACCGTGGGCTTTTGAGCATATTTATACCAACTGTTTGTTCTCTCTCTCTCTCTCTCTCTCTCTCTCTCTCTCTCTCTCTCTCTCTCTCTCTCTCTCTCTCTCTCTCTGTCTCCCTCCCTCCCTCCCTGCCTCCCTCTCTTTCTCTCTCTCTCCCCATTCCCCGTCTCTTCATCTCTTGTTTTTTTCTTTTCTTTCTTTCTTTCTTTCTTTTCTTTTTTTTTCAAGACCGTGTCTCTCTCTGTAGCCTTGGCTGTCCTGGAACTTGCTCAGTAGTAGCTCAGGCTGTCCTCGAACTCAGAGATCCACCTGCATCCGCCTCCCAAGTGCTGGGATTAAAGATGTGTGCGCCGCCACCACCTGGCTCCCACTGTTCTCTTGGTTTGCTGATGTTCTTAGACCCTAGTCTCATGTGGCAGCTTGTGTCCTCTTGACCTGTACAGCAGATGCCCTATACCTGACCCATACAGAAAATCCTCTCATTGCCCTTTAAACAAAACCCACACCTCTACCTGCTTTGTGAGATCCTGCATAACCCGGCTTCTGCTGTCTCTCCCCCATCTGTGTGCCATCCTTCCTCAGTGCTTCGTCCTGTTGTCTGTACCAGACTCCTTCCTGTCTTGAGCTCTTGCCCGTTCTGTTCCCTCCATGTGACGACCGCCATCTGAAGTAAAGACAATATAGCCACACGTCTTACTTACTGACTTAAGACTGCCTGGGTTTATTCTAAACATGTAGCACAGCAAATATAAAGTAGCATAAGTTAAAGAGGAGAAAAAAATAAGGGAAGATAAATAAGGCAAGAACTGCTGGTAGAGCCAGGATCAAGGCTAAGAACGCATACTGTGCAGAGCCATGGGCTCGCCATGGGTGGGCCATTTGGTGCTGAGTTTTCTAGTATCCAGTGAGGAAGGATCAGTTACACACAGCCATATGGTAAAAACAGCACGATACCCCCTGAGAACAGCAACTGCTCTCAGAGAACAAAGAGAAACGTCTTTACCTGAGTGTGGCTGTAAAAAGAATGATGTGCAATGGGAGGGTCACCCCATAACAACATGGCAAGTCCCACGGGAGCTATTCTTCCAGTGACCTTCTAGAATATGGCTGCACCCTGCTGGGAACAGCTGGTTAATTCTGATGTACAGGGCTGGGGTGGGGGCTCTAGGGTGCTGTCCAGCACAGGGTTATCACTGCCGCTGGCTGGGCTACTGCACACTTTCCTGACTTTATGGACCCAGGCCTGGGCAGGGCAGGCGTGCTTCCTGGCTTTTGATATAACTCTCGGTCTCTGTCTTAACCAAGTGCTGCTGACTTTCTGCCATGGTGCTGTTTCTCTTCGCTGCTGTCAAATTCTTCAGAAGCCCTGCTTTCCTTTCATTTCTCTTTCAGTCTCTGCTGTTAATTCCTTCTCTCTCACCTCTGGGTTTGATATATTCTCCCTCTATGAGCAACTGCTGGGACAGTGGGTTTTTTTTCTACCTGTGGCTTGTGGCCCCTCTGGCAAACCTCTGTCTGCAAAAATATTTATATTACAATTCATAACAGTAGCAAAATGACAGTTATGATGTAGCATTGAAAATAATTTTATGGCTGGAGGTCGTTACAACATTAGCTGTATTAAAGGGCTGCAGCATTAGGCAGGGTAAGGACCCCTGTGCTAGGTGAAGGGGGCTGATTAGATTCCTGGGGGCTATTTTGGGAATGGCTAATCCTTGCTTGTGCTCAGTCAGTTGGGTCCAGTCTCGGCCTCAGTTGTCTTTGTCTGTGTCTCTGTCTCTGCTACCCTCCCTTTTCTTGTCCATCTTCCTGGAGGACAGGGTCCTGACACATACCTTAGCCTGGCCTGGACCTCATGACGCTCCTGCCTCATTCTGTCAAGTGCTGGGATTTTTGGTGTGCACCACCACCACACCCAGTCTCCTTACGTTAACTGGAGTGATTTTCTAACCTCTCTTATGCTTTTCTTGTTTACCTCCTGCATGTCACTTGGCTGTCCTTTAACTCAGCAATGTGTAGGTGTTTACAGTCACTGGGAATTCTAAAAGGAAAGGAGCCAGGAGACAGATGTTGTTTTCCTTAGCTGCATAGAAAGTCTCTTCTTGTGGGAGCTGTCCGCTTAAAGTAGCTGCTTCAAGCAAAGCTGACTTCACTGACCACAGATTTCCTAAGGGCACAAGTGGTCCTCTGTCTGTACATGTGTGTGACAGGTTGAAGTCACTGTGGGCTTCAGTTATGGCTCCTTCCCGCCCCTCCTACCCCCTATATGTAGCGCCAGGTGAAAACAGTATTTAATGCACCAATCACGGTTAAAGAAGACATCCAAGCTCATGGAATTCACTTGGTACCACACTCAGGCTGCGGTGTGGGTGTGTCTTCTGCAGAGCCCGTTTCCTCACCTCCACCATTTGGATCTGGTAGAGATTACAGACCATGGTTTCCTTGAGCCCCACTGATAACAAGGCTTTCATCACTGGGCACTGGCACTGCTCATGGGGACAGAGGTCACGGGTGTGACGCTCAGCTTGCGCAGTTGACAGATTGGCTTTTGTTCTTCCTTGCAAGGTTCTCTCTCCTGATCCCGGCTACAGTTTTATTTGAATGCCGAGGTTTTTATTAACCATCCTGTTTCTATTTTGTGCTTTATGACAAGCCATGGGTGATGAAGATAAGGGTGTGGGCAGCTGAGCGAAGGTTAGCCTTAGAGGGGCCAGAAAGCGAAAAGCCTTTCGAGCAAAACCTGGATATGATTAACTGCTGGGTTTGCCCAGGGATATTTAGTTTTTTTTTTTATGGCTATTGTTGTTTATTAAATTCTTGCAGAAAATAACTTTTGTGATAAATCCAAAACTTTATAGGTCCTAACCCCCCTTCCCCCAGGAAGGCACTTATTTTTATAGTGTAGTTGCCAATTACACAAGATTCTTTAGAAGTGTAAATATTTTGTAAGGGCAAGAGAGATTATGCCTGTTAAAAATTTCTGGGAAGTGCCAAAGGAGCATGTAATAAATCATTGATTTTTGGTTGTGCTAAAAATATTCTTATTGACTTTGTTTTTTTAATAATAGTTATTATAAGTGCACATCGAGCATTCGCGACATCCTAGGCTATGCGTTAGCAACATATAGTACAATATTATCTCAAATCTGGAATCATTTTAACCCTCGTTTTGTCTCACAGATTTGCCACTCAGCTTTCTTAAAGTCTTACAGCTTATGCATTGGTAGGTGTGTGTCTCCGGCTAGACTTGACATCTTTATTAGAATTTTGCCCTGATATCTGCAGCTCTCTGATAACTGTATTGGTTAAACTGGTCTCTTCCAGTCCTAGTGTCCCCATTTTGGGCAGGGTTGAGGAGGACCTCAACTGGCAGGAGGACCAAACTGGCCTCATTGTGATAGTTTTGGCTTTTGTGTTGGCTGCCAACAGGATGTTTCATTCTTCTCTGACTGGCCCTTTCCCACCTTGTCTCAGCATCAGCAGTCTGGGTGGGACTTCCTTTCATGGTGGTACAAACCATTCAAGAATCCAAGATGGAAGTAGTCACAGGGAGAGATTCTCAAGGCCTGAGACTCACAACGTCAGCGCGGCCATAGCTCTCCAGGCAGAGTGGCACAGGCCAGTTTGGTATCCATCAGATTCTGTCTCAAAACCCACAAAACAAGACAAAAAAACTAGCACAGGAAACTCTCTCTCACTACATACTGCTGCTCAAAATAAGAAGCCCGGAGAAGTGGTTCAGTGGATAAGTACTTGCTGCTCTTCCAGAGGACCGGAATTTCAGAACTCATGGTATATGGCTCATAAATAGCTGTAACTCCAGCTCCAGGGGATCTGACAGCCTATGGCCTCTGTCTACATACCCTCATGTGTATACACACACACACACCCACACACACACACGTAATGGCTTTTCTTTTTTTCTTCTTTCTTTCTTTCTTTCTTTTTTTTTTTTTTTTTTTTTTTTTTTTGGTTTTTTGAGACAGCATTTCTCTGTGTAGCCTTGGCTGTCCCTGGAACTTGCTCTGTAGACCAGGCTGTTCTTGAACTTAGAGATGTGATGGCTATTTTTGGTTGTCAACTCCACTATATCTAGAATGAACTATCATCCAGAAATGGAGGGTACATCTGTGAGAGATTTTCTGCTTGGTTTCAAGTGGGTGAGTCTACTTCTAGTTTGGACTTTTGAGGCAGGAAGAAACATGCCTGTAATCCAAATGTTGAGGGAGGAAGACACACCTTTAATTTGGGTCATACTTGCTGCTAGAAGTCTGTATAAGGGCAGAGAAGAAGGAAGTTTGCCTGCCACTTGTTAGCACATCCATTCCTTCACTGGCATTAGATTCCTGCTTCCTCAGGTTCCAGCATTCACTGAGGACCAGCTGAGACATCCAGCCTTGTGGACTGAGTAACTACTGGATTCTTGGACTTTCTGCCCAGAGCCAGCCATTGTTAGATTAGCTGGACTGCAGCCTGTAAGGCATCCCATCAAATCATGTGTGTGTGTGTGTGTGTGTGTGTGTGTGTGTGTGTGTGTGTGTGTGTGTGTGTGGTGTGTGTGTAAATATCTATGTATATCTATATATATATATTCATTCAGTCTATAAATTCTGTTACTCTAGAGAGCCCTGACCAATACACACACACACACACACACACACACACACACACACACACACACACACGAAAGAGTGCTGCTGTCACCTCACATTGGGATGACATACCTGTATTGCCACTCCCCACTTTCACGGATTCTAGGGATTTGAACTCTACTTCTCATGCTTGTATAGCAAATGTTTACCCACTGAGCCATCTCCTAAGCTCCTTTTTTTTTTCTTAAAGACTGGGTCTCTCTATGTAGTCCAGGCTAGCCTGGAACCTCCTGCGTCAGCTTCCTAAATGCTGAGATTACAAGAGACATTGGTAACATTTGATTTTTCTCTTTCACTAAAAAAATTTTTTAACTTATTTTTTGTTTTTGTTTTTGTTTTGAGACAGGGTTTTTATGTGTAGCCCTGGCTGTCCTGAAACTTGCCCTGTAGACCAGGATGGCCTTGGACTCAGAGATCCACCTGCCTCTGCCTCCTGAGTGCTGGGATTAAAGGTGTATGCTACCACTATCAGACTTAGCTACCTGTTTTTTTTTTAATTTTATGTATATGAATGCTCTGCTTTTCATGTACACCAGAAGAGGGAATCAGATTCCATTACAGATGGTTACGAGCCATCATGTGGTTGCTAGGAGTTGAACCCAGGACCTCTGGAAGAGCAGTCAGTACTCTCAACTGGGTGAGCCATCTCCCCAGGACCAATAGTTGTTTTTATTTTATACACATTAGTGTTTTGTATGCATATACATCTGTGTAAGGGAGTCAGACCCCTGGAACTGGAATTAAAGACATTTGTGAACTGCCATGTGGGTATTGGGAATCAAACCTAGGTCCTTTGAAAGTGCTATTAACCACTGAGCCAGCTATTAACCCATAGCATCTTTTTTCTCCTTGTTTCATTGAGCCCTCTTCTTTTCCAAACAAACACCTCTGAGTACTTTAAAGCAAACTCCTTTCACTTCTTCCTCCTTTATTTCTGTAGGCAATGATTTAAAGCCTTTATCTCTTCGTTCTAGTCCAGTGTTACCTATTGACTCACTTCTTGTGAATAAAGACAAGAATCGGGCCATCAAGAGGGCTCAGCCGATAAAGGGACTTGCTGCCAAGAATAAAGGCCTGGGTTAGATCCCTCGGTTACCACATGGTAGTAGGAGAGCATCAGCCCTCCCAGGTTGCCCTCTGACTTCTACAAGTATGCCACTGTATGCATGTGCACACACAAGTGCGCACACAATAAATAAACATAAAATAAAAACTGAAGTTACAGTGTGTTTGCATGTGGAGAAGGGTAAAGGCACCACGGCACGTGGAGGCCAGAGGGCAATTTTCAGGAGTCACTTTTCTCTCTCCTTGCTGAGCCATCTCACTGACTCCCAATGCTTTTCAAATAATAGAAAAAGACGCCCCTCAAACCCAACTTATGCCCTTGCCCTACCTCTCTTTTCATGAAGTTAGCAAACATTTTGTCCTTACTGTGGGGAGCTCATTGCTATCACCTTGAAACTAGCATTTTTTTCCTCATTTGCCACGTTCTCCTGGAATGAAGCTGACCCTTTTCCTACTCCCCAGCCTCCCTGCTATTTTTCTCTCTGATTGGATGGAACAGCTTTGAGCACACTTCTTCTCTTCCCTGAATCCCCACGTTCAGGCCTGTATAACCCCATCCTTCACATGATAGGACCGTTCAGAGAGGCCCCTCTCCCAGCCTTATTGCTTCCTGCTCCTCCTGGTCTTTCCACAGCAGCTGGTCTCAGGAAATTCCACTGAGAAGAAACCTACATCTGTCACTTCCCTAGGAGATCTCTTCCTCCTGTCCTCGCTGCTCACTGCTGGGACCTTGAACCCTTGCACGCCTTTTTGGCTTCCCCCAAACTCAGTGGAATATTAATGAGTCTCCTCCAATGTAATCATAAGCCTGCTCCCATGTAATTGTGAACCCCCCTCCAGTTTGACTATGGAAGTGAATTATTCATGGCCCCCCACCCCCACCCCACAGAGCTCTGCTTGAGGCCAAATTGTGGCGGCTTTTACAAGCCAGTCTCAGGTTAACACCTTATTTTGATGAATTTAAAAAAATACTTTATCCAGTGGAGTGATTATAAATCACACAGGATTATAGGGTGGGTTCACTCGCTAGGAGGGAGCCATCAGGTCATCTTGAAAGCTCTGCTCCAGGGCGTGGTTGTGCAGTATATATTCAGTAAGATGCGGGCTTTCTCATTATTGGGTGTGAATGTGTCCCTGCTGTACAGAGCATCATCCTGTCTCTCCTGATACCAGGCTGGGCTCTTAGGGTCCTGCTGTGGCAAACCCCTGGGTGCCTCAGCCCTGTCTCGGTTTCCCTAGCCCTTTGTAAATAGCCCTCACAAAGCATTCCTCTGGGTCCCAAACGAATACATCTGTGGATTCTAATCCCTCTGCTGGTGACCATGTATTGCTTACAAAGTCGAGAAACATGCTTTGTGGCACTGTAGGAGACACAACGCCAGTAGCAAACCCTCTTTATACATATGGTGATGCATCTTTCATATGCTTGGTGTGACACTTTTCTGAGCAATCACAGTGGCTAGTCATGCTGCCAGGCTATTTCTCGCAGCATGCCATTGGCTCTCAGCTTGTGCCTTTTGTCAGCCATTAAAACATGATCTCCCCATGGGTAACCTGGGCTATTCACTCCCCATCATTCTTCAGACTACCCCCTCCCCCAGCTTATTCATGAATGCTTTGCACAGTATATAATCCCACCATGCTGGGGCTCCCACGGTGCTCCCTGCTTGGCGAAAGCCAAGCTCCTCAGCTGATAGTAATAGAGAGACAGACAGACAGATGTTCACTCCACACATGCACTCTGCTGCCTGGTGAGCAAATTGCTTTTCAGCGGGGAAACGCTTAATCAGCAAGAAGTTGGCCTCAGGTTTATGCATCAACTTGGATCTATAAACACTGCTGCGCTGGAGTTCACTGCTTCCTGACACGAGATGCTGTTAGCTTTTCTTTTGCCTTCTGAGGAGAAACATGCTTTCCTTTTATTCACACATACAGTGAAGCTGTTTTTATGAACACGGAGGCATCTCAACCGGAGCTAGAAAATGTGAATTGGTGATTCAGATTGTGTGCTTTCCCCTTATTTTGCAGTTTCACACCACCACGGCTTCCTCTAGTAAGCTTAGGAATGATTATCTAACCCCTAAAATGGAATTAAAAGAAATGCTTTCTGGCTCTTTGTCCTGATACCTAGTCTAGCACTTCAGGTGCCAGGAACTATCTGGGCCTTTAATCATATACACAGAAGAGACCATCACCAGTGGAGCTGCGGTTGGCATGTTGTGGAGGTGAACCTTCTCTGTCACCTGGAGATTCAGCTTGTAGCTTGTAGCCTGTTTGTTTGTTTGTTTTGTTTGTTTTGTTTTTGTTTTTTGTTTTTGCCTATGCCCCTAGAACTAAGTTTCTGTCTCAGGAGAGTACCCTGGATGATCGTGGTGCACAGCAGAGGGCAGGCCTCTAGGAGCAGACCTGGGTTTGTAGATGATCACACATGCAGCAGAGAGATTCCAGCTGGTACAGGTAACTTCGTTGGCCTCGGTGAACAGTCCATACAGACGAGGGCAGGGGCCCTAAGCAGTAAGCTGCAGTGTGACGCATCTAAGTCAAGGCTGCCTTTTGCTCCTGGACCTACAGAACGAAATGTAGCTGCTGTGTGGGAGAATGCAAGAAGGGCAGCTGTGTTGGCTTGCAAGAGAACAGCTTCTATAAGCTCATATATTAGAATACTTGGTTCCCAGGAGGTAAAGCCATTTGGGAAGGATTAGGAAGTGGGTAGCCTTGTTGGAGGAGGTTTGTCACTGGGAGTGGGGTTTGAGGCTTCAAACACCCATGCCATTTCCTGTTAGCTCACTCTGCAACATGCTTGTAGATCACCATGGATACGCTCAGCTAGCGCTTCAGCACTATGCCTGCCTGCACTCTACTGTGCTTCCCACTGTGATGGTGGTAGACTCACCCTCTGAAACTGTAAGCCCCAAATAAACTCTTCTATAAGTTGCCTTGGCCATGGTGTCCTATCACAGAAATAGAAAAGTAACTGAGGACACTGACCTTGCTTGCTTGCTGGTCAGCCACTTGCTTCTTTATCAGCTAGAGCCTTTAACTGGTTCAGTCAAGGGACAAGTAACTCCTAAACAGGATGAGGGTTTTAGCTGCGGCAGCCTAATTTAAGGGGCTGGTGTGGAGTTGGCTGGTGGGTTCAGGTTGAGGTGCTGTTAATGTTAAATGTTTATGTTCTTTGTAGGGTTGCATGCTGGATGGGTCTTGGGGGACAGCTAACGCTCAGGGTGTAAGAGTGGGTGTCTTCTTATTTTGGCTGTGGTCACCTTTGTTCCCACTTATCTTGTCTCAATTGGCAGATGCAGAGGGGCTGTTGTGTTCCCTCTCTGATGCTCTGTCACTTGCTGCCTGTCTCTTTTTAGGAGCCCTTGCTAACGGCTGAGTATGTGGTCCAAGTTCAGGTGGTGGAACTGTCTGTAAGGCAATGGTATGAAAGGACAGGACTTTGGGAAATAATCAAGGCTCTACCCTCATGAGCGAGGTTGGCAAATGTCCTCACAAGTGGACCCCAGAGAGCTGTTTTATTTATCTTTCCCCACATGAGGACTGCGAACCCGGAGACTCTCACCAGAACCTCACTGACCTGTCACTGTGAAGTTGAACTTGTAGCTTCCAGTCCTGAGACACCAAAGCTCCTGATACTATAAGTTTCTTGGTTTATAGTATGTTGTGATAATAGCCACATAGCCTGAGACAATGGCAAAGCTTTACACATACCTTCCTCCTGCTCTGGGTACCGGTCCATTCTGTATCGCAGTTCTTGGTTCCTGGCTTCTTGTTAAAGTCCCAGTCTTCTAAATACAGCCCTGGGAGTTATACTTCCCCTGTCTTTCAACCTCCACCATATCTATCAGGTTGATTGCCTGGTACTTCAGAGCCTCACAAATTAGGCCTCTTCTCCTCTTGCCCATTGCCCTTCAGTTTAGTTATGGCCCTCCATAACATGCTATGGTATTTGCTGTATATTCCTAGAGCTTTTAAAATATTTTTTGTTTTATGTATCTATGTTTGCCTGCATGTTCATGGATGCACCATGTGTGGGCCTGATGCCTAAGAAGGCCAGCAACCCCAGGTCCCCTGGAACTAGTGTTATAGATGCTTCTGAGCTATGTTGTGGATGTTGGGGACGGAATCTCGGCCCTCTGCAAGAGCAGCCAGTGCTCTTAACCACTGAGTCTTCAGCCCAGCCCCTGTTTATAGAGCTTTTACGTCATGCAGCAGTCACATTCAGTAGCAATGTTTGTAGTTGATTATGAGTTTAGCTTCCCCTAGGGCCTATTAGTACAACAGGGGAGGAGACATCTGGATATCTTTTGTTCCCCAGTGGTGGCATTGAGATAGTAGATAGCAATTAAAGCATAGTTGATTTTCATTATTTGTAGATTACTAATCATATGTAAAATTGTACATTTGAAAACTCATCCACTTGGAGAACTTAATCTGTAACCACTTGATGTCTTGTAGTTACTTAGGGACATGTGTGTAGCAGTGAATGGTTTAGCATCTTTGTGTATGTGTCCCCAGCTGAAGGGGAGGAAGGCAATGTTCTGTTTCATTTTAACTATCATACTGTGAAACGGTTTTTTTTTCTTTTCAGTCTGAATAGCACTATGCTTTTTGTGTTTTTTTATTTTGCCAATGATGTTACAGTTTAAAACAGCCCCTAAGTGTAGCATGAAATCTTTCAGTAGTGTTTCTTAGCCCAGAAAAGGGTGTGACATGCCTCGCAGAAAAGGCTATATGCTCCATAGGTCTTGTTGACTGTGGCTTTGACATTAATGAATCAGCAGTGCCTGTTCAATAAGGTCTTTGAATGGAAACATATATAATGAGGTAATGGATTGAAAGTGTTATGACCAGAGCAACCCTACTCAATTCCATGAGTATTTGCAACATTATAATTACTTGGATAATGGGGATTGACTTGATATAATGCCTTTTTATTTAATTATGAATATTGAAGCTTCAAAGATTTTATGTTCAGTGTATGTGTACACATATGTGCACATGGAGGTGAAGGACCAACCAATCTCAATGTTGTTCCTCAGGTGTTGTTCACCTTGTTTTTGAGACAAGGTCTTTCCCTCAGCCCAGAACTCAGATTGGATTGGCTAGCAAGCCTTAGTTATCTGCCTGCCTCAGTTTCCTCAGTGCTGGGATTGCAAGCATGCACATCATGCCTGATTATTTTATGTAGGGTTTTGTGGGTTTGTGTGTGTGTGTGTGTGTGTGTGTGTGTGTGTGTGTGTGTGTTCCTCATGCTTGCACAGCAAGCTCTTTCTCTACTGAGATATCTTCCTACTCTCATTTTGGTCTGGTTTGTTTTTTTTGGGGGGGGAGGGGAGAGGTTGGGGGTTGGGTTTGTTTGTTTGAGGCAGAATCTTACTACTATGTTGGCCTGAAAGTTGGGACCCTTCTACCTAAGCCCACAAACGAAAGCTCCAAGGAATTGAAGGTCTTGCAACAGAGCAGTTGGCTAATGAGCGTTAACTGAAACTCTCATTTGTTCAACAAATATTTATTAAGCCTCTACTTTTGAGCCAGGCACTGTGTACATTTGGGTCTCTGGATCCTTAGCCTCCAAACCAAATGCATGTGAGCAGAATCCTGACGTCTCTGGTGAGTCGTTACAAATACACTCAGTTGTACAAATCGTCAACTCCTTTTGAGTTTCACCAAAAATATTTACTGTGTGCTTTGGTCTCCGGTCTGCAGGCCCATAGAGGCGTCTGTTAGATGTCTGGGATGTTTTCTTAAGTTGCAAAATTTTCCAGATGAATTCCACAATGGGGATATGTTAACAGTATATTGTTGGAACATCTCCAGGGAAAATAGCTTTGGTCAAGGAAAAAAATACACATTAACCCACGCCCCGCCCCCCAGGCCCACTGAAGAACCAGACCCCAAAACTCAACCCAATCCATGGTCGTAGGAGGAAATATTTTGCAAAGATGTATTTATTTATATTTTCCTCCTCATCCCAAAGTTTGCTCTGTGGTGGGATGTCTGGACAAAAAGGGCATTTGTAAATCTGTGGTTGACCTTTTGGCCATATAAGAGGATTGCTCCAGCTAATTACTTCTAAGAATAAATTTCCAAATATTCCTGGGTTACTTCACATCATCTTTTTTTTTTTTTTTGCAAAGAAATTGTGTTGGAGGTTCATTTACTTGAGCCTTTGCGTTGAGTGGACGTTGTGGTACATATTTTCTTCTGAAGGAAGCCGTGGTAAGAGCAGAGACTGTAACGTCAAGGCTGAGCGCGTAGCAGTATTTGTGTAGCGTGGTTCAAATACATTGTGTAGACCAGATGCTTAATTTAGGCTCAACAAGTGTTTGCCCTATGCACAGACATGCCCAGAATATCACAAGGGGAGGATGTTGAGAAGAGTAATTAAAGTTGATGTCTAGGAACTGGAACACTGTCTACTGAGAATGACGATTAGGGCATGTCTCTTTCCCTTGGGAAACAAGACCGGTTCTAGTGTAAAATGGAGTGATTTGAGTTCTATAAGAAATCAAGCCAGGATTGATGATGCAGTCCTATAACCCCAGCAATTCAGGAAACTGAGGCAGGAGGCTACCAAGTATGACATCTGCCCGGGGTTGTCTGCAGAGGGAGTCTAAGGTGGGTCTGGGAAACTGAGAGATGCTTGTCTCAAAACTCAGAAGGCTCTAACTCGCTGGAAGAATACTCACCTCGCAGGCACACCATCCCAAGTTCAATACTTAGTGCCATTTATCAATTTAAAGAGCATTTATGGGCCAGAGTGACAGCTTAGTTGGTAAGTTATTTGCTGTGCAAGCTTGTGGGTCATGACAGTTTATAAAAGAAAGCATTTAATTGGGCTTATGCTTTTAAAGGGTTTCAGAGTAAAGCCGTGGTGGTGGATACAACACAGAGCTTACAATTTGATCCACAAGTAGCAGGCAGAGAGAGCTAACTGGAAATAGTGTGAATCTTTTGAAACATCAGAGCCTGTCCCTCAGTGACACACTTCCTCCAAAATGGACACACTTTCTAATTCTTCCCAAACAGTTCCACCCCCCGGGACCAAGTGTTCCAGTACGAATCTCTGGGGACCCTTCCCATTCAAACCACCACAGAGACCCTAAAAAATAAAGTGGCCAGCAATCGAGAAAGACACATCTAAAACAAGCTTCTGGCTTTGCACACAAGTAAACACTCGTGTGTGTGTGTGTGTGTGTGTGTGTGTGTGTGTGTGTGTGTATGTGTGTGTGTGCGTGCGCACATGTATACACATACATACACACAAAGCATTTACTTTTTCTTTTATAATTTATGGGTTGGACTGAATTATCTTTGGCCGACTTAGTTTTATAGCCTTTGAATTTGGGAAAGGCTCATGTCCTCAGGACTGCAGCTGGTACCAATGATGCTTTTGCTGGCATTGAGGAAGAGTATCCCCTTCTCTTGCCTGATCTTAATCAGTGCACACATCTTTGTGTGCCCCCAACGAGGGAAAGGCTACATCATTGTGCATAGAGGTTCTGAGCTCTGAAGGAGCCATAGAGTGATCATCTGGACAACACTCAAGGGCTGTTGTAAGCTTTTTCGTCAGTGACCTGCTGTAAGAGCACAGCTAATGAGAAGCCATTTTGCAGGGAGTCCTAGGGATAAAAAGACAAAGAAATGTAGAGCTAGGAGGAGTGTCTGTACTCTGCTCTGCCTACGCAACCTTCCTACTTCACATACGAATCAACTCTGCATGCTTACAAGGCTTCATTCTGTGTATCTTATGCAGCTGAGTAGTGGTAAAACATCTTTGCCTTATTCAGCTCAGAGTGGGCTTTCTCTCTCCTCCCTGTTCTCCTCAACACAGCTTTATGTTCATGGGCTAGGTGGCATAGCCCAGTTGTGTTTTAGAAATTTTATTCTTCAGCCAGATACAATCCTGGCATTGCTCTCCTTTCTGGATACACATTAAGGAGGCTTGACAGATTTTTTTTTTAACTCAAATGGCTAAATCTTTGACCAAATCAATTCTTGCAACCACTTTGGAGTTGTAGGAACAGGTTTACACCTTTCCCAACTCTCTATCTTCTGGTGTTGGAGGGAAGGCATAAGGTAGCATGTCTAAGAATTAGTCACTGTGTGTGTCCTGTTTTTTTGTTTTTGTTTTTGTGTTTTGGGTCAACCTGATACAAAATAGAGTTATTATCTGGGAAGAGGAATCTTAATTGAGAAAAATGTCTCCATCCAGATTGCCTATAGGGCATTTTCTTGATTAATGATTGATTTGGGAGGTCCCAGCCCATCTGGATGTTGACTGGTACCACCTTGGGTAGGTAGTCCTGAGTTGTGAAAGAAAGCAGGCTAAGCAAGCCAGTGAGCACTCCTCCATGGCCTCTGCTTTGGTTTCTACCTCCAGTTTCCTGTCTTGAGTTCCTGCCTTAACTTCATTGATGGTGGGCTGCGATGTGGAACTGTAACTGGAAATAAACCTATTCTATCCTAACTTCCTTTTCGTCATGGTGCTTTATCACAACAATATAAGCTCTCTCCAAGACAGTATGAATGCAATAGAGGCCATTTATGCTTTTAGAAGTATCAATGCCTGTCCTGGATTTTCATATCCAAATTGCTTCATGTAAATTATGAGACTACATCCTCCCGATTTAGATATAAGGAACACTTATGAAATGCTTCCCAACTCCATGGTGGGAGACCCTGTTTTCTTATACATTTTTTTTTCCAGTAACAATCCATACTACTGAACTTCTTCAAGGAGGTGAGAGCACTTCCGGTCTTTACGTCAGGATTCTGCAGTTATGATGTAGGTGGAAGCCCCTCAGGAGAACACATGGCAGGCATGGGATACACTCATCTCACTCGTTTTGAAAGACTATTACCTGCAGAGGGATGGGCACCAATACAGTGCTGGTGGACATGTACATGGCCAAGGCTCTCTGATGATACAGCCCCAAGTCATGTTTTAATGGTATAAGAAAGCTAATGGTCTCCAGTAATAACCCCTGAGTGCCTGTGTCCCTCATATTACTCAGCAGTCACATCTAACTCACTCAGCCTTCACAGTAACCATGAGTGCTCAGTGGTTCTGTCACACTGTTCACCTTCCCCAGATCATAAACGGACAGAGTTTTTGATTTGTAACTTTTTTTTTATAATAAAGTTTAAAATAAAATTTGAAGGTTGCCTTTAATATTTCTATTATTTGAGAATTTTAGAAATTGTAGTGCATTATATCCATGCTGCCCATCTCCTCCCAGATATGCCTCCCAGATTCTCTACCCACCAGACTTTGTGTCCTCCTTTAAAAAAAAAAAACCCACCAAGTCCCATTAGCGCTGGCTGTATACTCTTAGATGTGTGGCATTGACTGGACCCTGTTAGCCCTACCAGGGGCCATGGCTGTAAGAAAGCTAACTCTCCCTCTCTTGTTATCAGTAGCTCCTCAGCTAGGAGGGAGATTGTGCCTCCCTCCTCCTTCCAGGCTGGGATTTAGTCTGGCTGGAGCTTTTGAAGGCGCCTGAAGCCCTCGTTACTGCAATAAGACAAGCGGAGGAGGCGAAGGGGGATGCACAGGAAGGAATGAAGTCACAGTGTCCCTATCTGAAGGGACTAGGACTCTACCCACAGATGACCCTAAAGACTCCGCTGGAAAACTCCTACAGCTTTATCTTTTGCAAAGTCACAGAATGTGAAGTTAATACACAGGGCTAGTTTCTTTTCTTTTCTTTTAAGAAATAATTTCTAGGTAGAGCTTTAGGCTGTGAAAGGCTAGGGATGAAGATGTTTGGGCCTATGATCTATATATTCCACTGGCTGTGGGGGACAGTCTATGAAGCTACTTAAGCCCCTATCCATTTTTTTTTTTTGCAGATATAATCACTTTTTCTCTCTTCTGGGATCTCTCAGCCAATGAGATGACAACCCATGGTCCTTTGGACACTTGCGCATCCTGATAGATATTTTGACCTTCTCTCTGGAACCAAAATTTGTCTGTTTTAATAAACCAACATTGAGTAGTTTCTATAGAGGGAACATGCAAAAAAGAGCATTTGGTTTTATTAAAAACTTTATTCTTTAGACAATAGAATAAGCCTTGTGTTTACAGCTCATCACTAAAATGCTGCCCACTTAAAATAGATCAATTAGTCAAATAACTGCCCACTAGATACATATGGTGGTAATTAGGCCCAGCTGCTGTACTTGCCTATCAAAAACCTAAAGCTAATGACCTGGAATTCATATGCTTAGAGCTGTTGTGTTCTTAAATTCCTTAGGCCAATTTAAAGCACTGGCTGTCTGGAGGCAAATTAACCTCCTTCCATTTAAAATATGTTATATACCAGCAATTACCACATATGCAAGAAAATAACGCAGTGTTCATGTAGTCATTTGTGCCCCTAAAAGCTTAGTATAATTCAAAATACAGAAGCCATTTTTGAGTGACGTGAGACCCAACTATGAATACTTTCTAGAGCTTTAAAGAAACAGCCCGTATGTTTATAAATAGTAGAAAGTATATATTCCTTTTTTTCATTAGGTCAGCTAACTCATGTGCTAGAAATCCTACCCCATCCTTCTAAAGTGAGCACTCTTTTCTCTAATTGACCAACCCATTCACAGCCTAATTGTAAAATTATAGTGTGCCCGTATTCGCCTTGGGCAGCAGTCATTAGTCTTTTGAGGGACTGACAAGTAGAGGTCCTGTCCGAAATACCTTTCGTTCTTTGCCTGGCCCCCTCCCCCACCCATGCCTGAGCAACCCTGGTTATTGTGTTCACAATGAAAACACCACATAGAATAAATTGTCAGAGCACGTACAAGTGTGTACAAACACCCCAGATCTGTCTCAGGCCGCGTGAGAAGTGTGCATGGTGCTCTCTTGGCTTTGTGAGAGGTACCATTCATCTGCTCCTCTCACTTAGAGCTTTAGTGCTGGGTGTGTGGCAGCCGGAAACGCACCAGTATAAACTGGGAAGCCGGGGTAGCCGAGCGAGGGTGGACTTGCCCAATTGATGCTGTCAGTGGGTTCTGCAGCCCTCTCAGCTTCCTGCAATCGGTACTGCGTGCAAAGACCCCCACTCCTGAGAGCTCACAAAGCCAGCTCGTGGGCTGAGCCTGGCCATGCCCGTTTTTACATGGAGTTTCATTGGAGCACAGCACATCCCTTCTTACCCTGGCTGCCTATGGCGGCACTCCCCCATGATGATGGCTAAGTTATTATTACCAGAGACGTCATGGCTGTAAAACCTAAAAGGTTTGCTGTCTGGTCTTTCATGGAGCATTCACTGAGAGAACCCCATTCAAATTGTTTTGTAACATCTTCCTCCTAGCTAGTCATGGTGCCTGCTTGCTTTCTGAAAGATGCAGGGGTAGTAAGAGGGAGAGAAGCTGGTCAGGGTCACATGACTAGGTTATTGCTGGCAGGTTTCCTTTGGATCTTCTTCTCAGAGTAGGGTATTTCTGCCACCCTTCTGCGCATGCCCAGACAAAACAGTCTCAGTAAGCTTTTATTTCACAGTGTGAATATACATATATATATAAATTTGACATTAATTAATAGAATAAAAGTTTTAAAATTACTGAATATTCATCCTGCATTGTTTATCCAGTCAGTTAAATTAAAAACATACTGAATATTCTAAGCTGTTTCTCTCATTATTGTTTATTAGTCATCCCTTAGCTACTGTGCTGATTGTTTTTTGTTTGTTTGTTTTTTTATCAACTTGATGTAAACTAGAGACCTAGGAAGAAGTAGCCTCAATTAAGGAGTTCCTTCCATCAGATTAGCCTGTGGGTGTGTCTTCTGGACATTTTCTTGATGATTGATTAATGTGAGAGATCCCAGACCATTGTGGGCAGTGCTACCCCTGGACAGGTGGTCCTGGGATGTGTAAAAGAGCAGGCTGAGCAAGACATAAGGAACAAGCCAGTAAGCAGCATTCTTCTGTGGTTTCTGATTGGTTCCTGCCTTCATTTCCCTTGATGATGGAGCATAAAGTAGAAGATGAAATAAACCATATTCCCCAAGTTGCTTTTAGTCATGGTGTTTAGCCCAGCAATGTAGAAGCGAACTAGGATATCTACCACAGAGTAAGATGTGTAACACTTCTTGTCAACAGTTATAATGCCTACTAGGTAGCGTTAGTGTTAAATGTTGTGACAAAGCATTAGGCTTCTTTAGTGGTTATTTTAGCAATATTCACAGTCATGTTTATGTTTGTAGATTTCACTTTTATTAATTACTGTTACTCATTGAAATTTTGCTTGTGGTATATTTATATGCATTTTATGTTTTGGAAATAACATGCAGTTATCACATAAGCCATATTTGATGTGATTTCCCATTTTCTCCTCCTCAGAGTGATCACTATTTGTAACTAACATTTAAACTTTTATTAATAATTCAAAATCAAATCTTAGAGTAGTTTAAAAAAAAAAGACTATTTGGTCTTGTGAATTTTGTCTGCAATCCTGTTGTCAGCATGAGATCTTTTACCCCACTGGGCCCCTAGTGCTGCTTGGCGTGCAGTGGAACTGGCGGATTACTGGTTGACCTCGGCATTGTCATGCCACTCCCGAGCTTATCCATAAAGCGGAAACAGCGGCACTAACCTCACAGCGTTGTTGAGAGGAAAATCAGCAGAGCCTGCAGCGAGCTCACAGGCCCCTCTCTCTCTCACACACAGGACACATCACTAGAAATCCTGGAACATTGTAATTTGTGAGTTTTGTATAGTCAGCAGTGAGCCCTTGCATGTGTTGGTATTGCTAAGCAGGATTAAAACAATAGTACCGGGTTAAATGGACTCATTTTTAGGTCTAGAGTGTTTGCTGTCACTCTGCTTCCTGGAAGGAAGGATCATCAGACGTGGTCTGGATTCATAGAAAGGCCTTATGAGGCTCTCTCTGGACCCCCAGGGACAAGAGGGACATGTGCCAGCTGTGGTGAGGGAAGGAAGAAGAGTAGCCTCCCTGAGAGACGTGGAGGACTAAGATGCCAGCGGGAGCGTTTTGTCAAGGCTCCGGCCACAAGCTTACTTGAGTGTTTTGGACCATAGCTGAGGAGCAGCAAAGTGAGGTCATTACAGCGAGACAATGCTGCTGTATGGGGCACTCCTTCTAAAGGCACTTTCAGTGCAGGCTGGTATTCAGCTACACTGACTAGACAGAGGTTGCTCCCTGCAACCAGAGAACCTTCTTTTCCACTTGGTTCTGAGTCAAAGATGGATTCTACATGATTTCAAAGTAGAGACTCTCTCTCCTCTCTTTTATCCTACTTTTAAAAAGATCCAAGCTTCTAAAAGGGATTATAGCATTTTATTCTAGGTTATAGCCCTCATTTTAAAAGAGTCAGGGCTGCAGAGATGGCTCAGTACTTAAGTGCACAGCGCTCTTGCAAAGGGCCTTGCAAAG
Source organism: Acomys minous (assembly GCF_964271855.1). Lineage (NCBI taxonomy): Eukaryota > Metazoa > Chordata > Mammalia > Rodentia > Muridae > Acomys > Acomys minous. The sequence goes on from NC_140486.1 coordinate 21,785,610, forward strand.
TTTTGTTCCCAGCACCAAGGTCGGGTATTTGACAACTGCCTGTAACTTCAGCTCCAGGGGAACTGATGTTTTGTTTCCAAGTGTTCCTGTACTCATGCAGACATACCCTCATATATAAATATATATATGTGTGTGTTAATAATAATAATAATAATAATAATAATAATAACAACAACAACAACAACAACCACAACAATAATAATAGCAGCAGTATACGCTCAATCCCTGTCAATTGCTCTCCATCTCAGGAATAAGCCCTGTGAAAGCATGCTGAGTCATGTTTAGGGTTTTTGATTCTCAGAAGGAAATTAGCAGAGCAGAGAAAGCTGGATTTCACTCCATGGCTGATTGGAGCCTAATCACTAATAAAAGTGAACTGCCTTCTAGGTAACATCCTAACTGAAGAGGCTGTGGCCATTTTCCTCTTAGAAATGCAGAGTTTTGCTTCTGAGGCGTGCTCTTTCCTGGACACTTGAAAGAAAGCCCTCCTGGTCTGTCTCCGCGTATTACGTTGCTCAGAGGACTCAATCTGATGGGAAGTTGGGGCAACCATAGGTCTTCCCTTTCTGTAGCCTGGGTTGGACTGATTTGTTTATGTCTTTGGAGAAAGAGAACAGAGTCAACCCATCACACTTTGGGCTGATGTTAAACCCGTCCTATGTTCAAAGTCAATGGCTGGCCATAACCTGGAACCAGTCTGACCATGGTAAAAATTCTTTAGCAGATTGGGTTTCTTTAAAATTGTTACTTTTATTTTTATTTAAAGATTTATTTATTTATGTATGTACATTGAGTGCTCTATTTGCATGAAGCCTGCATGACAGAAGAGAGCATCAGACCGAAGAGGATATCAGAACCCATTACAGGTGGTTGTGCATGCTGGGAATCAAACTCAGGCCCTCTGGAAGAGCAACCAGTGCTCTTAACCTCTGAGCCATCTCTACAGCCCCTATTTTTATTTTTTACGTGTATGGCTGTTTTGTTTGTACCACAAGTATGTCTGGTGCCAATGGAGGCCAAATAAGGCACACCCTGGAGCTGGACTTACCAGTGGTTGTGAGCTACTATGTGGGTGCTGGGAATCAGACCAAAGTCCCATGGACCAGCAGCCAGTGTTCTTAACCACTAAGCTATTTCTGTTTCCTTTACTTTTTAAAAACCACACTTATTTACTTGCATCTACACACATGCATGCATGCTATAGTGTGCATGTGGAAAAGAGAGGACATGCTTTCAGGAGTCTGGTCTTCCCACCATGTAGGTCATAGGGGGAGGGCTCAGGTTTGGTCTCAAGCACCTTTGCCTTCTGAGCCATCCCTACAGCCCATGCGATTTGGCTCCTGGACCCATTTCCTGGGTGCTTCTCTCTGGCGTCTGTCTCTGCTACATTCTCAGTTTCTTTGCAACCCGTCTGTTCCCATTGCCGGTGAACCACCCAGGATGAGCCCTTGTCCTGCAGCAGAGCTGTTTGCCCAGACAGCTCCAAGCTGTGGTGGAGAGGCATGTGTTTTCAGGTGAGACTCCCAAGGCAGTGCAAGTGCAGAAAGCTACATCACCTGAGAAATATGTCAGGAGGAGACGAGTGGCTCTGGAATGTTGGGCAAGTTTTCCCAGAGCATCAGAAATGCTTGGCCACTCAAATTCCAGCTGGGATAATAACTTCAGAGGAAGTATCATGGAGTACAAGCTGGTGCTAGGTGCTGGTGTTCTCCAAAATGATTATCCTTTGCACTAAAAGGATTAGGCATCTTTTAGCATTTTTGGGACACTCTGAAACCTGTTACATCAGGGAGTAAGAAAAGGCCAGAGGAATGGGAGGATAGTGTGACCCGTACAGGGGAACCTGGCTACTCTGGAGGTGCAGAGCCTTTGTTTTGCTTTGAGTACACTGGGCATGGTCTGTCCATCCACTCAACTTGGTGTCTGGGCAGAGGTGGACACCAGGCCTCTTTGTCTTCCACTAGGCATTTGTTTTGTTGTTGTTTTTTGTTTTTAAACCAGGTCCTCCAATGTGCAGAGTGAGAAACCGTGGAACCCTCAGTTCTAAATGGGTAAATGAGCTGTCCTCGCCAGATCTGTCTCCTCTGCAGAAGAGAAGGTAGAAAGATTGTAAGAGCCAGAGGGAATGGAAGACACCAAGAAACTGTGTCTTCCAGACACACTAGGACCGATTCATACATGAAGCCACAGTGACTGTGGCAGAGTGCACACGGCCTGCGCGGGTCTGGCCAGACAGGGTCCTAGTGCTGAGAGAGAAAAGTGAACATGGGCCCCCACCTCTAACTCAGAAGCTGCCTCCAACTGATAACTTCTGGTAAAGGAAAAATTAGTTTTCTCTGATGGAGTCTCATTGGGTATACAAACCATGCTTAAGAGCAGGTCCCATACCCAGCAAAAGATGGCCATTATAAAACAAACTCAATAGTATTTTTCGAGATTTTTTTTTGGTCTCATATTGCTTTGTTTGGACATTTTTTAAAACCGCTTTTTTCATTTTGGTTATTTATTATGCTTTCTGATTTTGTGTTTTTAGGTTTTGTTTGTGAATATCTTTGTATTCCTTTCTTTTGCTTTTTTGTTTTGTTTTATTCTTTTTATTTTTGTGCCTGTTTATTTCTTTTTTTCTGTTTCCGAATATTTACTTATCCATTTGCTGTTTCTACCTGTCACTTTTATTGAATGAATAATTTGTTTTCAAATAAAAACATTATACTAATTGCTAAGCATATTGATATTTTTATAACCCAATAAAATACTAACCCGCAAACCAATTTTTAATCTGAAATGCATGGAAAAGTGAAATTTCTGATTCCCCAGGTCCCTCATGAACCCACCCATTAAAACACAGGAAGCAACTGTGATGCATGCTTATTTTTATTTTCTGTTTCACTGAAGCAAACAACATTTAAAAATTACAGATGCTTTTGATCTATTTGGATGCAATTAATATTATTCTCTAAATGGCAAAAGTTTTCCTTTTACTGAAAGTGGACTTTTTGTTTCATTCAACAATGTACCATGATTGTGGTTTTCCCTCCCCTACTCCTGGTTCCCGCCCACCTCTCCTCCATTCCAGATCCACCAGTTTTGGTCCCTCATTAGAAAACAAACGGGCCTCTAAGGAAGAATCATAAAATATAAGGAAAAAACAAACAAGGAAAAGAGCCCAGCAAAAGAGCAAGAAATATAGGTACAGAGACCAATTGGCTTACACATTCTAGAATCCCATAAAAACACTAAGCTGGAAGCTATAATACACATGAGACAGAGCTATAGGGTAAAAGTATAGAAAATGAATAAATGAATAAATATATAAATAAAATAAAATACAAATTAAAAATAAGACAAAATGAAGAAAAAAATGTCCTGCATGACGTTATGTGACAAGAACCCTCCAAAGATGCCCTGGAGCTCATTTGTGTTGGTCATCTACTAATGTTGGGCATGTAGCCTGACCTTAAGAGAGGTTTGTTTCTCTACTGAGACTCCCTTGGGAAAAAAAATTAATTTTCATTTCCAAGGGGTTATTAATTGTATAGAGCTTCTGGGTTAGGGATGCGGTTATGTGCCCACTTCACCTTTCAGTTCTAGGCCCCTTTCTGGTGCAGAGATGTGCAGGCCTTGTGCATCCTACCTCGGTCTCTATGGGTTCATGTGTACATTGATTTTGTTGGCTTAGAGCCTTGTTTCCTTGGTGCTCTCCATCCCCTCCATCTGCCTCCTCTTCGGCATGATTCCCTGAGCCCCGAGGGGAGGCGTTTGATGGAGACATCTCAATTAGGACTTACTGTTCCAAGGTCTCTCTCATTCTCTGCACATTGTACAGTTGTGAGTTTCTGTATTTGTTCCCATCTGCTGCAGGAGGAAGCATCTCTAATGATGACTGAGCCAGACACTGATCTATGAGTGCAGCAGAGTGTCATTAGGAGTCATTTTATGATATGTTCCTTTAGCAAAACAGTAGCATTTGGTTTTCCCTTAGATCCTGGGGCTATCTTGTCTCAGATTCTTGGCCTTCTAAGTCGAGGGTGGGGTCCATCTTATAGAGTGAGCCTTAAATACAAGCAGAGAGTGCTTGGTCACCCTTAACAAGCTTTGTGCTATTATTGCACCATTGTATCTTGCAGACAGGTCACCATTGTAGATGGTTTGTAGCTGGGTTGGTGTCTGCCTTTCTTCTCTGGTAGTGTTCAGAGTGCCTTCCAGTATCATGAACCAGTACAGGTGAAGGCTCTGGGTAGGCAGCAGCTCTTCTTTGTTGTGTTCAGTGAGACTCGTAGATGTTGTCTTCAGTTTTATGGAGCGCAACTAATAGCCTTGGCAATAGCATTGCTTGGAGGCTCCCATGAGGTCCCTTTCACCACCAACTGGATGGCATGTAACTCATGCCCAGAACTGGAGGCTTCATCTAGTGACGAGAGATTCTAGTTGGGGCTCTGTCTCCCCCCATTAGTTGGCTATTTTATTTAGCTGCCCTTCACATATGTATATATTTTAGGAAGCTTCTATTCTTTTAGGTTTCCATATAACTCCTCAAATGGTCTTTAGTTTTAACTGCTCTTTCCTGAATTACTTTCCCTTGCCCCCTTTTCCCTCTCCATTTGATCCTCCTGTTCCAGTCTCCTGCCACCTCCTGCCCCTGGTTCCATCCATAACTACCTATTCCATTTCCCTTTTATAGAGAGATCCATCCCTTCCCCCACACCTGTACTCTGTACCTAACCTCTGTGGAAATACAGGCTATAACCTCTTCTCAGGACTTAACAACCACACATGCGAATATGTACCATGTTTGTCTTTTGGGGTCTGGTTTACCTTACTCAGGATAATTTTTTTTCTAGCTCCCTCCATTTACTTGTAAATTTCATGATTTATTTTTCACAGCTGAATAATATTCCTTTGTGTAAACACACCACATTTTCTTTATTCATTCACCTATTGACAGATGCCTAAGCTGCTTTAAATTTCTCTCTATTATGAACAGAGGCCATAGAAACCCTGATATATAAGTCATAAAAAGACCCAAACAAAGAGACAGGATTACAGACCAATTTGCCTTGTGAACATAGACCCTAAAATTCTCAGTAAAATATTTGCAAACAGAATCCAAATGCAAAAGATCATACACCATGGTCAAGTAGGTTTCATCCCAGAAATGCAGAGATGGTTCAACATACGTGACTAGATAAATGTAATCCACCATACAAACAGACTGAAGGACAAAAACCACATGATCATCTCATTAAATGCAGAAAAGGCTTCTGACAAAATCCAGTACTCCTTCATGATAAAAAGCCAGAGAAAGATTAGGGATACAAGGGACATGCCTTAACTTGATAAAGGTTATTTACAGCAAGCCCACTGATGGCATCACCCTGAATGGAGAGAGACTCAAAGCATTTCCTCCAAGATCAGAAACAGGACAAGACTGTCCATTCTCTCCGTACCTATTCAGTATGGTGCTTGAAGTCTTAGCTGGAACAATAAGACAGAGGTCAAAGTATCTTCCTTTGCAAATGATATGACTGTATACATAAGTAACCCTAAAAATAACCACCAGGAAACTCCTACAGCTGATAAACACTCCTAGTAATGTAGTGGGAAAGAAAATATAAATGACAGATATTCTGAGAAAGAGATCAGGGAAACAATACCTAAAAAAAGAAAAAAAGAAAAAAAAAAACAAAACCCAAACCAAAACACTTAACTCTAACCAAGCAAGTGAAAAACACGCATGGCTTCTTCTATTGTGTCTTCAGTGCCTGAGAGTCTCTCTTCTCTCTCTTGTCCTCTGTTGGTGAGGCGTGTCTCTGAGGCTCTTGTCCGAGTTCCTAAATTTTTCATTTCCAGATTTCCCTCAGTTTGGGTTTTCTTTATTAATTCCATTTCTACTTTCATGCCTTGAACATCTTTTTCATGTCATTCCAATGTTTGCGTATTTGTAGAGTTCATTAATGGATTTATTCATGGCTTCTTTAAGGTCCTTGAGTATATTCATAATAGTTATTTAGGAGGCCTTATCTTGTGCTTTGGCCACCTTGCATTTGTCAGGGTCTACCGTAGTAGGGTTGCTGGGCTTTAGTGGAGACAGCTGTCCTGGCTGTTACTGATTGTGCTTTCACACTGGCTTCCAGGCATCTGGGTTTGGACTGATTGTTATTGTCAGTTCTAGGTGCTGATGATATCTGTCCCTTTTTCTAGGTGGGTTCCTTGGTTTCTGTTGCCCTTTTTTGTTCTTAGGAGAGGGTGGTGGCTGTGGGTTGCATGGTATGGCTTCTGAGGGTCCCAGGGAAGAACTTATTTCTAGGTATTGGAATCTGATTCTCAGGGCTAGGAATGTGCTAGAAGTGGTTTCAGAGGATCTGTGCCATGAGGATCTGTGTAGTCCCCTGGGAATGGGGGTAGATGGATGAGGGGTTGGGGGGAGGTTGGGGGATTTGGGGGGGCAAGAGATCCCAGCAGGTAGTCTGCAACAGGACTGGGGATGAGCCTGGGCAATTTGAATTGGAGAATGGGAGGACATGACAAAGAGTAAAGACAGCCTGCCCGATTCCTGGACCCAAATGGCCAGTGGGTTTCCAGGGAGTCCCTCAGGGTGTTGGCAGCTGAGACAAAAACAACAAAACAAAACAACCTCATAAAAAGGCTCACACGATGCACTCTGATCACAGTTTCCTCTCCCTCCTTGCCTCCCAACCCATCCAGCTCCACACCGTCTTTAAAAGGAAAAATCCCAAACAAATTAGAATAGAGCAAAACAAACAGAGGAAAAAATAAAGAAAAAGCACAAGAAACACATATACATGTAACATATGTGGACACACACATGTAAGGGGGCAGAGGGAGAGGGGACAATGTACAAGCAAAGACCAGTAAGGTTAAAACAACAACAACAACAACAACAACAAAAAAAAAAACAAGAAAAGCATTATGAGACAGAAACCAAACCAAACCAAAAAAACCCCAAACTTCTAAAAATACTATTGAGTTTTGTGTTGGACATCATATACTTCCGGGAATGGAACCCACCTTTAAGTGTGTACCAGTGTGGCACCACTGGAGAAAACTCATTTTTCCTTTGTGAGCATTTGTCAATTGGATGTAGCTTCTTCATTAAGGGTGAGAGGTCATGTCCACTCTCCTCCTCCTCTCAGTGCTGGGACCCTATCTGGCACTGAGCTGTGCAGGCCCTGTGTGTGCTGCCACACAGTCCCTGTGAGTTCACACGATGTGTCAGTCTGTTTGCTTGGTGTCTTCCATCCTCATTGGCTCTTACAATCTTTCTACCTCCTCTTCTGCAGACTTCCATGGATGGCGACATCTCATTTAGGACTGTTATTTATTTATTTATTTTTTTATTTATCTTCTCTCATACAATGCATTCCGACCACAGCTTCCCCTCCGCCCCTCTCCCCCAGATCCACTGCTCCTCTGTTTCATTCAGAAAAGAGCAGGCCTCCCAGGAACATCAACCAAATATGGCAGAATAAGATGCAATAACAATAAGACTGGGCATAAATCCTCATGTCAAGGCTTGGTAAGGAGGAAAAGGGTCTCAAGAGAAGAGAAAAGAATCAGAAATAGTCCACACTCCCACTGTTAGGAGTCCCATTAAAAATCCCAAGCTAAACAACCACAGTGTATATGCAGAGGACATAGTGTAGATCCATTGTCACTTCAGTCTCTGCGAGCCCCTATGAACCTCTATGAGTCCCCATGTACCCTGCTTAGTAGATTGTGTGGGCCATTTTCTCCTGGGGTAGGACTGGCTGTTTTAGGCCTCCTACTTCCTGTATATTTTTGTCAGGCAGATTTTAAACAGCATCAGCAAATGAGAACAGTGGGTACTGATTTCACAACTTGCACCTCCTCATGTCTGAGAGGTGCTGAACTTGGGGATGAAAAAAAGAGAGGGTGTAGACCAGAACTTGATCTCCGATCTCTGTTGTGGAGTTGTTTTGTGGTCATCAAAAGTAGCCCTGTTTCAGCTTGGTAAACTTATTAATTATTTTAATTACTGTGACCAAGTACTTGGCGACAGGGAACCTGAGGGGAGGTGTGAGGCTCATCCGTCAGACTCGGTGTTTAGAATACAGTGTATCCTGCTTGCAAGCATGCCTGTGTAGCACGAGACAGGGGCGCCTCGCTTCTTACATCCTGGTAGAAAGGGAAGCAGACAAGGGAAGATGCCACTGCTCAGATTCTTACCCACGCCTCTCTCCCGCTCTTCTTTAGTCCTAGACCCTGGTGCCATGCGCATTCAAGGCAGGCCTTTGCTCCTTACTTAATCCTCCTGGAAACACTTTTGTAAGCACACCTCAAGATTTGCTTCAGTGATGCTATAGCCATTTCTCTGTTAAAAATAGATTTTATTTATTATCCATGTGTGCATGCAAGTGTGTGTGTGTGTGTGTGTGTGTGTGTGTGTGTGTGTGTGTGTGTGTGTCCCCGTCCGTGCCACAGCACATATGTGGAGGGCACAGGTCAACTTTGTAGAGTGGTATTCTTCTACAGTTACATAGGTTCCAAGCACCTTACCTTGCTGGTTTTACTCTAAGTGTTTTATTCAGTTCAGATTGATAATCAGAATTAACCACCACACCTGGATTTACAGAACCATTTGCCAAGCAGGATCTCAGCCTGGATTATCTTCTACAAGGTTCCATGAGGCCCAGCCACCTGTTTCTCCCAGCATGTGCACATTAAGGTCTTTAAGAGGTCTTCTTTCTTTTTTTGTTTTACCATTGAAATCTGTCTGTCTGTCTCTGTCCGTTTCTGTCTCTCTCTGTCTCTCTGTCTCTGGCGCGCATGTGCATGCATGCGTGTGTGTGTGTGTGTGTGTGTGTGTGTGTGTGTGTGTGTGTGTGTGTGTGTGTGTGTGTCTAAGCAGATGGATGTGGCTGGAGTAGTTCCAGGTGTGTTACAGCTTGAGTAGCTTCTAGCTTGGGCTGCTAAGTGAGCTGTTCTCAGTCAGGCTGTCTGGGTTGTATAGTAAGAGCAGACACAGGGCAATCTAGATTTCCCACTGTTCCCACATTCATCTCACTGCGACTCCTCTTTGCCTACACTCAGTCAGTTCTTAGCTACCCAGTTTTGGTGCAGGGACCTGCTAGTCAGCAAGTGAAGATTGCAGTACATGTTAAACTCAGAATACTGTGTGGCCTTTGAGAACAGCACAGCGATGCCTTTGTGTCATGTGTGGATGCACATCTCACACGTGCACAGTGTGCGAAGACTTTTGGAAGTAATTTTATACTCAAACCATTGAGTTTGTACACAAACCATAGAAAACTTTATTTGGAACATTGAATGGCAACAAAACAAATGATCCATGGAGCAAGCAATGGAAGAACGTGAGACTCCTGTCTGTTCTCACAAACCATCAGATAAAAGCTCCTGAATTGGGCTTGTTTGCTGGGAAGACCAAACAAACAAGATGAACTGTGTATACTTTCTTTGACTCCAGAATCCGTGCTGAGGTGAAGGGTTTTCTGGTAATTCAGTTTGTCCATAGCCTTTTAGAAAAAGTAAGAAAGCTTTATTTTTTGAGGGGGTCTGTCCTCAATGCAACATACTCATTAAAAATAACTGTATATATTATGCATTATTGGATCAGAATAAACACATATCATCAAATATTTATTTATAGTGAAAATATTCAAGACCCTTTCTTCTAAGTGTTTGAGCTGCACAGTGCACTGTGGGCTGTCATTGCTCTGCCGAGCTAACGCACACCAGAACGTCCTACTCTTGTCTAATTGCAGGTAAGTGCTCGCTGGTCTTTTGTCTCAGTTCCAGTTATGTGGTGGACATTTCCCACACCACTAATTATAGTCATTAATACTTATATTTTGGGATCACTTTTAATAAACTTGATTGCACATTTAAAACTTTCGAGGCAGGGTCTCACTATGTGGGCCTAGCAGGCCTGGAAGTCACCTTGGAATCCAGACTGGCCCTAGATCCAGAGATTTGCCTGTCTCTGTCTCTCAAATGTTGGGATTAAAGACAAGCACCACCATTGCCTGTCCACTGCACATTTTATGGCTCAACTGAACCTATTTTTTGTCGAGTCCACATGAAGATATGACATAAAGGCACACATCAATAGAGATTAAAGAAGTGAAGCCTGGGAAATAGTTTCCAGGGTTCTTGCGAAGACTCTAGTATGAGGTGTTTTTTGTTGTTGTTGTTGTTTTTGGTTTTGTTTGTTTGTTTTTTTGTTTTGTTTTGTTTTGTTTTGCTGTAGTCACCCTTTTTAATATTAGCTCCAAGCAAGTCAGCACATTCCTTCAGCCTGGTTACCCCTATCCTGAGGCCCGAGGAATGACCAGAGAGCCTGCTGCATGCTGGAGGGCTGGAGGTCCCCTGTGCCTGAGCAGGGGTTGGAACGGACTTGAAACCAGCCATCTGGAAGGAAATGTTTCAGGGCCCTGGTCATTGTCTTGGGCTCCTCTGTGTTCACTGGACACTAATGGTCCCCTTCACAGCTGGACTGATGTGGGAAACAGATGGGCCAGTGCTTCATCAGCGAAAGATGGGCTGTACATCAGGACCTCATCAGGCCAGGTCACTAGGAAATTGTTGCCGCATTAAGTCTTGTCCGATCTCAGAGGAGGGGTTATTTATCCCTCTTAGGGCAGTAGTTTATTTTTCTGTTTGCTTATTGTTAAGAAAAGATTTTGCTATGTAGTCAATCTTAGCCCCCAAACCATCATCTTTTTCCTTCAACATCTGAGTGCTGGGATTACTGGCATGTGCCTCCAAAGCTGCCTATGGTAGCTATCCCTAACCATGTTGTGTTGAAGGGCTTTTCTACAGTATTGTCTTTTTCCTTTTTAAAATTAAGATTAGGCCTGGAGAAATGTCACAGTAGTTACAAGCTGTTGTTCTACCAGAGGACCCAGAATTCAGACTCCAGCATCTGTTAGGCAGCTCATACATGCACATATGCACACTGACAAATAAAATACATCTTTAAAACCAGTACCACTGTTGTATTTTCTTTCACTCACCCTCATATCCAGTATTGGTTATTGGGGGCCTCTGCTCTTCGTAATTTCTCAGAAGCCCAGATTGTTAGAGCCACCACTGTCACCAATGCTGTTGGTCACCATAGCAGAAAGTAAGCAAGCACAGGTAAATAATGCAATGACTCTTTACATTTCCACCTAGACACAGTCACCCCTGCATCTCACACTGGCCGCACACTGACACACGTGCAATGGGGAAAGGTATGATTTGATATTTGCATACAACGTGTAATCATCAGATCTGGGTAATTAGCACTTCCATTCCCCCCATTATCATTTCTTACTTAGGAACTCTTTGGGCTCTTTGAGATTCTTCGAAATATATGACAAGTCACTGTAGCCTGTAGTTAACTTGCTGTACCATGAACACCACAGCAATCCCTACCTCTGCTTCTCCCCTTCCCAGTCTCTAGTGTTGAATGATTCCCTTTCTACTCCCTTCTGCCAAGGCTTTTTTTTTTTGAGTTTCCACAAATGATGTCTTTCATTTTTCTGATTCATCAATGAACACCCTGGTTGATCCCGTGTGAATAGTTCTTATTATAAAGGTGCTGGATCTCTTTGATATGAGGCTTCCCCACCCCCACTTTTTTTTTGCATTTATTTCTAGGAGTGGGATTATAGAGTATTTCTATTTTTACAGGTTTTTTTGTTTTTGTTTTTGTTTTTTTTTTTTACAGTGGTGGTGATCGAACCCAATGTATTGTGTGTGCTAGGATCATGGTCTACTGCTGAGTATACACAGCCTTAATATTAGATTTCTTTTTGAGGAATCTCCATACTGTTTTGCATAGTAGCTATGATGGTTTGCTCTTCTATCAAGAGTGTGCAGGTATTTGTTGCTGGTGTCTGTGGGTTTGGTCTGGTCTATGGCATTAGATTGGGTTTGGTCTGTGGCGTTAAGGATCAATCTCAGAGCCTAGAACGTGCTGCCAAAGCACTTGACTACTGGGCCACATCTCCAGCCCTGTGTTATATGTTTACTATTAATTAATTGATTTAACTTATTTACTGGTTGTAATGATTATGCTGAGGTAAGCTATCTCATCATTTGGGTTTGCAGTTTCTTGATTGTTTCATACACATATTAGTCACGTGTACATTGTCATTTGAGAAGTTATACTTGAGATCAATTGCACATTTCTTGCTTGGCTCACCTGATCTTTGAATTCCTAATGTCCTAATCACTTATTAGATGAGAGGCTTGTTAAGTGGGCCCATTGAGTTCTCTTCACTCTCTTTTTCACTGCACTGTGACATTTCTTAGTTTGACGTAATGTTTGTTTATTTTTCCTTTTGTTATCTGAGCGTTTAGGATCTTATCCTTAAGTTGTTGCCTACACCGTCTTGTAGTTTCTCTCCTCTGCTTTCTTTAAGTCCCTCTATTGGCTGTGTCTTTGTTTGAGTCTAGTTGCATTATTTACCATATGTGCACCCAGTTTTCTCAGTACCATTTGTTGAGTAGACCATCCTTTCCTCTTGTTTCCTTGGTACCTTTGTCAAGAATTGCTACAGGGAGTGGAGTCAGGGGGCACATGTGGAAGGCCAGTGTGGGAGGAAGATGATTTAGGACAAGGTGTAATGGCATGTGCATGATGATGCCATAATGAATCCCATTACTTGGTATGCTAACTTGCCAAAATAAATTAGACAACGTCATCTGGCTGTGTGTAAGAGGGTTGCTTTCTGAGTGTTTCTTCCCTTTCCATTAGGCTATGCATCAGTGTTTGTGCTAGTATCAGTGTTTTGTATTGTACAACATTCTTGCTTATGGATCTTCTTGGAGGCACCTGCCTTCCAGAGACTGTGTGCTACAGGTTTTCTAGACAGAGGACATTGGGGCTCTGAATTCTAGTCCTTATGCTTGTGTGGAAACTGCTTTTACCAGCTGAACTCTCTCTCCAACCTTGATTTTACCCACCATGGATTTTCACACTAATACATCGTCAATGTATATGTTAGAGACTTATTTTCTTAGAAATTATTTTTAAATGGTATGTTTCTATGTTTGCCCAATGCATATGTGTACATGCACTTGAGCACTTGAATGGAGGTACCCATGAGGCTTAGCTGCATCAGATCCCGCTGAAGCTGAGGTTATAGGTGGTGATGAATCACCAGACATGGGTGCTGGGAACCAAACTAGGGTCTTCAGGAAGAAGAGCAGGACACACTGTCAACTGCGGAGGCATCTCTCCGGCCCCCACAGAAACTTCTCTATGTTGTATTTCAGTAAGGAGCGTACAGTTTTAACTAGGTTATAAATGCTTTGATTTATATGTTTCGTCCTAATCCCCATCTGAGATAGCTCCCAAAGCTTTATAGTTTTGACTTTTTAAACCCATCTGGCATTTATTTGTATATAACATGAGGTATGAATCCAACCACATTTTTCCTTTATGGAAAACCAGTTGTCCTGGCCTTTAACATTTCATCTGTATGTCATATCTCGTAATCAGGTTTTTATGTGTATGTAAATTGAATATGTATATACATGTGTATTTTTTGCAAAATGTTGAAAGCTCTTTTGTTTGATTTAGTTACAAAAGATTAATATTTTTGTACTATTATTTATTAAGAATATATCTTGAAATGGTGAGTTGTAATCATCCTTTCTTCAGTTTTGAGATACCATGATGTTTTAATTTAACTCCTGTATTTATAGTGTGGAGCCAGCCTACATCATGACTTATTTTTCCAGGAAACTGCAAGATTCAGCTTGCAATATATTGCAATACATATTGCTAATAGATATATTTTTATCTATACTATTCAGTAAGGTTTTCCTTAATTTTCTTTCCTCCTAGGATCATCATTTGATTTTATTTTCCAGGGTATTTTCACAAACATAGTTTGAAGCTGTTACTACTTTTTATGTTTCAGAAGAATATGAATTTGAATGAGCGGTCTCTCGCAGGCTCTCTATAACTTACTGGAAAGTATCCAGGCCAGCTTTTCATCTTGTGAAAAGATTCCTTATTGGCTTCAGTTAACTTCATGGTTATAAAAATACTCAGGTATCTGTTTTAGGATAACTTGAGTTATGTTTCACAAGGATTATATTCATGTTACACTCAATGTATAGGCATAAGCCAAGTGTAGTGGCTTTTCCCTGTAATCCTAGCACTCAAGAGATCCAGGGAAAGGCTAGTGTTCAAGGCCATCCTTGACAGTGGCTGTCTAGCATGAACTATTAATGAGACTTCCATCTCAGAAAACCAAATATGTATTTATTTTTCATGAGATCATATTTATTTTTAAAATCTGTATCTGAGTTTATAACAGATTTTTCTGTCCTGGTCTTGTTTGTCTTCTGTCTTGCTTCCTCATTAGTCTCGACAGAGGCTTCTGCCCTTTGTTTTTTGTTTTTGTTTTTTTTAAACAAAGAACAAAGTTTGTTTGCCTTAAAAATGTCTCATTTCATTTTCCCCTTTTCTTTTCCCATATACATATATATCTATCTCTACATATATCTGTCCGTGGTCTAATTTTGTGATGCTCTCCTTCTGTTTTCTTTCCCCCTTTTTACACTTTTCATACTGGTAGATTTAGAAATGGAAAAGTCCATTAGCAAGCATTAGTTTTTATACTTGTTCTCTGTGTTTTGCGTTGGTGAAACTTGTTAATTTGGTTAGGCTAAAAGAATAAAATCATTAAATATTAAGGTACAAGAACCTACATGCCCAAGGAGACAGCTAAATAGCATTAAGGACAGATAAAGTATCATGAAAAATTAAGGTCGGTCTATACTGTTCGCAGTAGGACAGGTATAGCTGGTTCACAATTGAATGGTTAATTACAACTGTTACCAGGATTTAACCTTGTGAGTTGTGTAGGCCTGGCTGTTTACATAAACTCTGCCCTTCATTTTTCCTTTTAAAAATGTGTCAAGGATTCCAATGTATACATGTACCGAGGTCTGATACCTACTAACAATGAGTAAATTGCTTTTTTTTGCAATTAAAAAGATTAAGCGTGTGGGTGTCTTGCCTGCGTGTATGCCTGGTGCCTGCAGAGGCCAGATGAGGGCACCTGATGACTCTGAAATCGGAGTTACAGATGGTTGTGAGTCACCATGTGGACGCTGGGAATTAGAACCCAGTCCTCTGCAAGAACAGTCAGCACTCTTAACCCTGAGCCATATCTCCAGCCCCATGAACAAATAGTTATTTCTCTTTCTCAATAATGCAGAGAATTGTTAGACTGTAGGAACTTGGTAATCCCTTTCTAGTATATCAGCAATAATCAGTACTTTTTACAACATCTGTTCCAGTCTCCATGCTAAGCACATTTGTTGAACTGTTGATAGTATTTTGTATTACCTTATCAGTTCTCCGTCCTTTCTCTCTTGTTCAAGACAAGGTCTCGCTGTGTAGCCTAGGCTAACCTCAGGTCTCAACCCTCCTTCCTTAGCTTGGCAAGTGCTGGATCACAGGTGTGTGCCATCATGCCTAGCTGTTTTACCTCTTCCTCCCTGCCCTCCTCTCCCAATATCTCTTTTGATAATTGACTTTTCTGATGAATTCTATCATTGAGAAATTCCCTTGGTGAAGCTGTTCACATTTAACTTTCTTACTTTTGTTTTTTGGTTAAAAATTATAATTTGCCTATTTCTTGAATACCAGATTGGCCATGTACATGATTCTAGATTGGTGATAGCTATGGCTGCTATTGTGAACTAACTGATCAGAAGCTTAACGGTGAAGTAGTTTCAGTTGGTCTTAATAAAATCATTAGACTTGTATAACAAGCCTGTGCAGAGTGCTGCCCTGTCCCTCAACTATTGTTTAGATCCACCATTGTCAGTCATTTCTGTCAGTTATTTAGAAGGCCTTCTACCTGATGTCTTGAAGAAGCACTTTCTCCTATCAATGACATTATTTAAGGACAGTATAGGTCAGACCAATTTCAAAAACTGTAATTTTCTTAGTTAGGGTTACTATTGCAGTGATGAAACACCCTGACCAAAGAAGCTTGGGGAGGGAAGGGGTTATTTGGCTTGTGCTTCCATATCACTGAAGGAAAACAGGACAGGAACTCAAACAGGACAGGAACCTGGAGGGAGGAGCTGATGCTGAGGCCATAGAGGAGTGCTGCTTACTGACTTGCTAATTACATGGCTTGCTCAGCCTGCTTTCCTATAAAACCAGGACCACCAGCCCATGGGTGGCCCCACCCAAAGTAGGCTGAGCCCCGTCATATCAATAACTAATTAAGAAAATGCCCCATAGGCTTGTGTATAGCTGACATTTATGGAGGCACTTTCATGTTAGAGGCTTTCTCCCCTCTCATGATGACTCTTGCTTGTGTCAAGTTGACATAAAACTAGCCAGGACAATCATAATCTCAGGAGTGAACGTCTGACTTGGTCTTATGATCCACCCCTTGGCTTTCTCCATTCCTTTGTGTCTTGTAAACTTGTCCAGTCACATCCCCCAACTATATCACAGAGAACTATTAATCATTGCTCATTTTGATGTGCTATGTAGTATTTGAGACTTTGTTTTTCTTAGTGAATGGCTGTGGATGACTTTTTTTTTTTTCCAAGACAGGGTTTCTCTGTGTAGCCTGGGCTGTCCTGGACCCGCTTTGTAGACCAAGCTGGCCTCAAACTCACAGAGATTCCCCTGCCTCTGCCTCCCTGAGTGCTGGGATTACAGGGGTGTACCACCGCGCTTGGCTTTGCAGGTGGCTTTTATAGTGCTAGGTCTATAAGGCATTCCTACTGTCCTTTTAGTCTGTGGCACACAGAAACACAACAATTCCAGGATTGAGTTTTTCATTCTATTGTATTCAACCTTAAAGTTTGTATTCTTGCTTCTCATTAAGATTGAAAGACTCTGGGCCTGTGTGATGGCTTAGTGGGTGAAGACTTGCCACTAAGAGGCCAATGATCTGAGCTTGGTCCCTCGCGGGTACACATCACACACACACATATTCACTCACTCACTAAATAAATAAATGTGATAAAGATGTGAAGAGTCTTATGGATATGTATGATAATTTTAACTGTCTCTTAATGACAAAGCTAGTGTTGAATACATAGTAGTTACTAAATAAAGAATGCTATCCAGGTGTTTGCTGTTTACTTGCACTTCTTATTTTTTCTCTTTCTAACATTCCACCCATCAAGAGTCCTAATTCTTTTTTAAAATATATTTTATTAATTTATTCATATTACATCTCAATTGTTATCCCATCCCTTGTATCCTCCCATTCCTTCCTCCCTCCCATTTTCCCCTTACTCCCCTCCCCTATGACTGTGACTGAGGGGGACCTCCTCCCCCTGTATATGCTCATAGGGTATCAAGTCTCTTCTTGGTAGCCTGCTATCCTTCCTCTGAGTGCCACCAGGCCTCCCCATCCAGAGGACGTGGTCAAATACGGGGTACCAGAGTTTGTGAAAGAGTCCTAATTCTTGCCAGCCTCTTTGGTAACACATTTCTGCCTCCTTGATGCAGTGGTGCCACCTAGTGGGAGAAGCTGGAAAACTGTAGACTGTTTGGCACCCATGAGCTTTAACCCCTTGCAGTTCTTTGGTTTAAGGAGGCGAGAGTTGGCTGAACAGCTGGAGCAAATCCACAGGAACCCATAAGGCTAAGGCAGATATCACAGAATGCTCAGTACCTGGTGTGACTGGAAGGAGGCCAGGCTGGGCACTACTCTTCAGCAGTCCTTATCTGGGAGGTCTCTTATGTCTAGCTTCAGAGGTCCGTCCATGCTGCTTGTTCTATAATAGATCCATTAATCAATATATTATGTTTTCTTGTCTCCTGGGTTGTGATTTTTAGAAGCAAGGTGAAAGAAACCCAAGCAAGATCTTTTTCAATCAAAAGAGGACATTTATTGTTTGATATACCTGGACATCCCAGAGGTAGGTTGGCCAAGGTACATAGCAAACTGGAGTCCACCTCACTCACCTCTGCCCCCTCTGATCACTTTTACTCCTGCTCTTTTGCTGTTGGCCAAGGTACATAGCAAATTAGGGTTCAGTTTAATCACTCCCCCCAGCCCTTGACTCTCTCTGATTTTCTCTCACTCTGCTATTTGATCAACTTCCTGGTTCTGTTCCTTATCCTTTTGGACCCTCCACTCCATCCTGTATTCTTGCTGTATGATTCTTCAAATCATATAAAAGTGCTGGGATGTATGCCTTTTGAGCAGTGGGCCAATGCTTGACTCACTTGTGATGATGAGGTGGAGAAGTCATTATATTTTAGTTGGCCAGCTCTAGGTCACAGACATGCCTAAGACCTATGAAATGCAAGAGGGAGGATAGACCTCAAGTAAGTTGGAGGTTCCATTCCCTGGAGAAGGAAACTCTAATGTGTGTGAGACAAGCAAAAGCATACTTGTCCATCACCTTCATCATTCTGTTTGTCAATCCACTGCAGGAGGCATGCTGTTTGCTTTGATTTCTGCCAGCACTTGCATATTGTCATGCATGATTGAGAAACTGATGCAAAGGCCAGTAAGCACCACAAAAACCACCGGGTACCCAAGAGAAGCGTGGGCAACTTGAAAATTTTGTGGTTGCACCTAGAAATGATGGCATAGCAGTTTTAAAAACGTGGCTGCAACATTTTGAAATTTCTACTGTTGAGAGGCAGAGATCCGTGGTCCTGTCTCTTTAGTCAAGGTGGGCTTGCAACTGGGTCAGCTGAGGAAATATTAAAGAAGTAGTACTCTGAGAAGTCAGGAAAGATCATGCAGCCTCCTCCACTGGGATGCTCGGTCTTGGACCCTGGAGCCACCAAGTAAGTTTAACATGATTTTACCATGTTGAGGGGCCACAAGAAGAAGGCTCAGATAGACAGTACCAGCTGATCCTTGCGTCCTAGCTATCCTTGTAAAGAATCATCAGAAGAAAATCGATCTCATCCGCAAACTGAGTGGCAACTTGAAACCTCTACTGATGCCACACAAAACACAAGAGTGGTCGTGCTAAGTCCTGTGTGAAACTCTGAAACACACAAGTGTCAGATAGGATAAAATAGTTGTGGTTGTAAGCCATCAATTTGGGGGCATTCCTATGGCAAACGGCTATCTCTTCAATGCCGTAATAAGAAAGTGACGATCACACATGTTAAAAATTACTCTGGCTATGATCTCAATACAAATGTGTTTATATAAAAGATCTGTTTATGAAGAAAAATTAACTGATATTTTCCCCAAAGGCTTTCAAATGATAAATCTTCCTCCTGCCAGCAGCTGTTGGCAAGTTCTCCCTTTTATCTTAGGGAGTCAAGGCAGGATAAGTAAGAGGCAGAGGCCAGAGTCACTTGTCACAGCTTTGCTGCACATGGTGGCTTACAGGTCCTTGGGGATCTGAAGAACTTCTGTTTCCTCATGGAGACGGATCTTGGCAGGCCAGCATAAGTGCGTTCTATCAACGGTATGGCAGGATTAGAAGTAGGCTCCCTTTCTGGAAATTTTGTTCTCCTTTGTTCTGCAGATGTCTTAGCAGCTGGGGAGAGAGAGAGAGAGAGAGAGAGAGAGAGAGAGAGAGAGAGAGAGAGAGACAGACAGACAGACAGACAGACAGACAGACAGACACAGAGAGAGACAGAGGGAGGGAGGGAGGGAGGGAAGGAGGGAGGGAGGGAGAAGCATGCTACACAGCCCCCTGGCCTTTTCTCTATATCCATTGGATCTTCCTCCTACTCCCAAAAGCTGCCCAGAACAGCCAGACATATCACACGCATATGCACATGCATTTTTGAGAACCAGCAGTTGCCCCAGGATCTGTGCCCCAGCCAGGGCTCACTGAGACTACTCCTACAATGCTGCATGATCTAAGTTAGCAAGAGTAGTGACTTCTTTCTGGAAAGAATATTTGGAGCGGATATGATTTGCTTAACTGCTCCCTCTTCATCTAATCAGATGCTCATGGAGGTTATTCTGTGCTGGATAGTGGTCTAGATTCTGGGAGTGTGTGGAATTAACCCTGTAATGGTGACAGAGGCAATGGATTATAAGCACAGCCAATAAACAGAATGTGCCATATATAAGAAGGCTGTGGATGAAATGAAAAATAGAACTGAATTAGAAAGGAGAGAGGCGGGTGGAGATGCTGGTGTGGTCTGAGGAGGCTTCCTTGGGACTATGGTGTCTGATTAAATAAAAAAGAGAGAGTCAGCTACATGATGTGATGGTTGATATTGTCAATTTGGCAGGATTTAGAATCACGTAGGAGACAAGCTTCTGGGCACCGCCTGTGAGGGAATTTCTCGATGAGTTTAACTGATACATAAAGACGCTGAGAGGCTCCATCCAGCAGCGGATCCAAACAGATGTGGAGAGTCACAGCCAAATACTGAGGGATGCAAGGGGAGTCTTGTAGAAAAGTGGGGGGAGGACTTGGAGATGACAGAAGACCAACAGAACCAACTAACCAGGGCCCAGAGCAGCTTGTGCAGACTGAGGCACCAACCAAAGACTAGGAATAGAATGGGCCTAGGTCCCCTACACAGATGTAGCAGATGGGCAGCTCAGGCTTCATATTGGTCCCCTAGTAAGAAGAGTGGGGGCTTTCTTGGACATGGACTCTGTTGCCTGCTTTTTGATCACTCCTCCCTGCCAGGGCTCCCTTGCCAGGCCACAGGGGAAGAGGTTGTGCTTAGCCCTGATGTGACTTGAGCTGGGGTCGGTGGGTGGGTGGGGGTGGGGCTCCCATTTTCTAAGCAATAGGAGAGGGGGAATTGGGGAAGAGGAGGGGAGGGTGGGACCAGGAGGAAAGGATGGAGGAGGCTACAATCAAGATGTAAATTAATTAATTAATTATTAAAAGACTCACTCTAAATATAGGCGGCACTATTCATGAACTGGAGTCCTAGCCTGAATTAAAAACAAAACAAAACAAACAAACAAACAAAAAACAAGCCTAGCACCAATACTACTCATTTTCCTGTCTGCCTGCTGACTCTGGGTGCAGTGTGCCCATGCTCCTCCCTCAAATTGGGAGCTCCAATATGCCTTTCTTTGATTCTTGTCAAACCTTCTGTCTCCACGTGGTATTTCAGGAAAGATCAATTTTTGAAAGAGGCTGCCGTTAATGGAAAGGCCTGAAGGTGGACACCAAGCTTGGCTGGGCTTCTCAATGTCATGAGAAGATGCAGTCAGAGCAATGTGAGGGTCACTGCTGAGACATCGCACTCAGAGAGTCTTGGAAACCATTGTACAGTTTGAGCAAAGAGATGGTAGGATTTGATTTATCTCCTAGACACATCTCTGGCCACATTGGAAGGTGCTGGTGAATCCAATCCTGGGGGACTGTTATAGATTGACTATGAAGTGTCCCCTATGAGATCATGTGCCAAAGAGTTGGTGCCCTGCTGGGGGTGTTATCTTGGAAGTGCTGGAAACTTTAGAAGGTTGGGCCTATAATCATGACGTAGGTTTGTGGGGGCTTATTCTTGGGTAACTCCATCCTAGCTTTCTCACTGCCATGAGGCAAGCAGCTCTGGTTCACTGTGTTCTGCTGCCATGATAGGAAACAGTAGAGCCAGCTAGCATGGGCTGAAACACCTGAGACCATGAGTTGAAGCAACCCCTTCCTTGAGTTTGCTTTCTCAAATCTAAGATGAGACAAAAGTGTGAACAAGAGATCCCATAGATGAGAGATCCATGAGAGAGAATGAAGACTGGGCCACAGGCAGTTGAGAGAAAACATGGCTGCATTTTGAGTGCATTTTCAAGGTACAGCCAATAGGATCAGCTCATTTTGGCTGAAGAGGAGAGGAGAGGTCGAGGATACCTTCTGAAACCTTTGGTATGCTACTGGAGTGGGGTGACTGACAAAGCAGAATTGGGAGGTCCACAGTCAATGTGGGGCCGCATTATATTTTAGGTGTGAATTAGGCATCAGAAGAGAGGTATGGGTAAGATTAAGGACTTGTGAGTCTGGAGTATGATGGAGACCAGACTTTAATAGGGTAGCCCCTTTTGAAGGTTGTCAGCTTAGCTTAGGTGGCCTGACTCTGTGTGTGTGTGTGTGTGTGTGTGTGTGTGTGTGTGTGTGTGTGTGTGTGTGTGCATATATGTGTGTTGCACAGCCTTTTGCCAGTATTTGAACCATGTTTCTGTTCACCATGGCTGCCATGGATTCCACAAAGTTGTAGGCATTGTCACGGTGACAGAACACAAGAGGTTGTTCGGTGCCATCAAGCATGGTTCATGGCAACGTTATTGACCTGGAGCATGGACTGGATTATCGGCATCATTTGGCAAAGGGCATTTTATTTGATGTTGTGTCAATGTTGGAAGGCTGTGAAGAGTGCTTTCGATCACCTCTTGTCTTGGGGGTGGGGATAGAACAAGAAATAAAAGCCACATTTTGCACATTTTGTTCTAGGGGAACAGTAAAAGAAGAAACATCTTCTGTTTTATTTTTCTTCCAAATGAAAAAATAGTAACTTTACCCTTAGACAACTCTTTTATAATGTTTATTAGTAGAAACTATCCCCAAAGACAGAAATTGGAATCTGGGAGAAGGACGTGAGAGGGTAATAGGGAGTAAATGTGGCCAAAATACATTGTGCACACGTATGGAAATGTAATCATGAAATCCATTATTGTGTATAATGAATATTTGATAGTAGATTTTTAAAACTTGCCTCCAATTGGGTGACTTAAGAAGACAAATAGGGTGGTAGGGCATCTGCAGGGCCAGGCTCCCTCTGCAGGCTCAAGGGGGTTCACTCCTTGCCTCTCCCAGCTTAGGGTGCTTGCCAGCAAGCCTTGGTGGTCCTTCCAGATGAGTCCCTCCAGTCTCTGTTGTTGTAGTCACACGGTGGCCTTGCTGGGTGTCCAGATCACCCTCTTGTGTAGACACCAGTCATTGGATCAGGGCCCAGTATAGTCTAACATGATCTCATCTTAATGTGAGTGCATCTGGGAACTCCCTGTTCCTAAATAAGGTCCCATTTCCAGACACTGGGAGTTAGGATGAGAACGTGCTCCCTCGATTAAAATAAGTAGCTGCAGTGTAATGGATGTTTCTTCCTTACTCCTGTAAAATTTAGATTTCAAATCAGCTTTAGCTTTTGTCAGGCTTTTGACATTGAAATTTAAGATTTTGATGGAATGTAATTAGGCACAGATAGGCACTGTGTTGGTGCAAGGGTTCCTCTAGACATTAAGGAAGGCTGGGGACTTTCAGAACATGCTTAAAGAGGTGACTTTTTCTAAGATTCTTCTGTCAAAGCTAACTTTACTGTAGGCCATCTGTCATGTGTTTGAATGTGAACCGTCCTCCATAGACTCACATATTTGAACACTTGGTCCCCAGCTGGTGGCACTGCTTGTGAAAAGTGTGGAGCTGGAGCCTCGATGAAGGAAGTAGATCACAGTAGGCGGGCCTTGAGGCTTTAGAGCCCAGCTCCACTTCCTGTTTTCAAGGGCAGATTCTGTGTGATCTGCCAGCCTTCTCGGGCTGCAGCCACATCTTCCCCGACATCAGGGACTGTATCCCATGTAGACCTAAAAACCCCTTTTCTCCCTAATTTGCTTTTGCTGAGGTATTTTATCACAATGATAGAAAAATAATCAATGCACTGTCTTTTGAGGGATTAATTGCATGCATAAACTGGAATCGAATTAGAATCAACATATTAAATGTCTACTGCTTTTTTGTCCATTGTGTAGCTTGGACCCCTCTCCTCCTCCTCTTCTTTACAGTTATTATTTCTTTTATACATGTGGTTATTTGGCCTGTATGCATGTGTACATACCATTTTCCTGCCTTGGGCCAGCAGGGGCCACAAGAGTGTGTCAGATGCCGTGGACCTGGAGTGCTGGGAATCCAACCCAGGGATTCTTCTATTCAGCACTATAGCCCACAGAACCTCCTTGCCCAGTATTACTGCCTTGGTCTGGTTTTGATGCTATACTGAAATGCCTAACACTGGGAACCTTTGTTAATATTACTATCTACCCATGACAATAGTTTCCTTTTTAAGGTTAATTATCTTTCTAAACAAGTAGGTAATACTCTGAGTAGTTTCAGGAGTGATTCAAACTGGGTGTTTGGCCAAGGTAACCTGGCCAGTCACTACAGTGTCTCTGAGTTGTTGAAGGCTCATTGCTGCCTTTTCTATGTAAGGATTCTCCTCGGTAGCTGAGGAGGTGGCTCAGTTGGAAAACGTTTTAGTGTGTAAGCAGGAGGACCTGAGTTCACATCCTCAGACCCCATGAAGAAAAACCAGATGCAGTGGCATGTACCTGTAAGCCCAGTATTGGGGAGGTAGAAACAGGAGGATTCCGGGGACTTGTTGGCTAACCAGTGAGGCTGGATCAGTGGCCGCCATCTTTAGTGAGAGCCTCTGCCTCAAAGACAAAGTGGAAAGTGAGGAGGACACTTGATGTTTACCTCTGCACCCCTCCCCCAAAGATGCTTCTCATCCTAGCATCAACTTGTGTGTGTGTGTGTGTGTGTGTGTGTGTGTGTGTGTGTGTGTGTGTGTGGTGTTTGTGTTAAGAGGAAACTGAGGCTTCTTTGGATCTGGTCACCATGTTAATCCTCAAACCTAGGAAGCCTGGACTTTGTGTTTTGTCATCCCAGACCCTGGGGATTGCAAGCTTGGAAAGTAGTGCTCACTAGATATCTACAGTTCCAACCATGACAAATATATCTTAAAACTTCAAAAAACAGCTTCAAATTATTGCATGCCCTGATGTCTACCTTTTCCAACCCACCTCCCATGGTTTCCTCCTTACACCTCTGAGAAGCCCCTGCCCTGGCTGTCTGCAGAGCGCCACTGTGCTCACACAGTCTTAGCCTCAGAATGCATTCAACTGCAGGCCGGAGCAGTGTAGGCTGACCTGTCTCTGGCTAGCTAATTAGGAGGAAATAATACTAGAGCTCCTGTCCAGTCTGTGGCCCTGCGGGGATGGCAGAGGGAAGCCCAGGTGAAAAAAAAAAGTTCCTTCACTAGAATTTAGGCTCACAAAGCAGGCGACAGCTACAGGTCATCTAAAATCGCATTTGGGTGACCTCAGTAGGCACCTGACCAGACTACCCTCCTTTTTGTCTAGAAAAGTAACGCTGTTGCTAAGTTTAGTCTTGCCCTCCCCTTATCGCTGGGAGGGGTGTATTCCTAGTGGCCTTGTGGTTTGGGTCGCTGCACGCCCACGGATCATCACATTTAATGAGAACCATACACCTTGATGGTCTTGGCCCCCTTCTCTTGAGCTGAGAAGCTGTTTGTGACTTTTACCCCCTACTTTCAGGGGTTTGGTTTTTTTTCTTGCAAGATTGGGGATTCCTTTGCATTTCTGTGTGTCCTTAAAAGCAGAAGAGCTGGGAAGCAAGAGGCCAGTGCTCCCACTTGGCAGCCAGTGGGCTCAAAAAGTCTTGTTGCTTCAAGACAAAGGTGTAGCCAATCCCCCAGCCCCAAGGGTACTATTTTGCTGCAAAGGTTTCTCAGCTTGAACCAAACGTGACATGAGAGTTTGGAAGCAAACCTGTCCTAGTTTGTCTATGGTCTCACCTCGGTTTTGCGTCCCCAGATGTGGTCTGGAAGGCCATCACCCAGGAAGGCATCCTCTATTGCATCTTCTCCTTAGTAAGTCCCAGGCTAAGCCAGGCAAATGGCTTAGGGAATCTGGTAGATTTGCTCTGCCACCTTAAAGTTCTGTGCTTTGGACAAGTGTCTTGGCCACTCACCATGCTGTGGTTTCCCTTTGTAAGGTGAGAGTGACAATCACTGCCTGCTTGACTGGAGTGTGAGGCAGTTTTCAAAGGACCAGGTGTGGACACTGGCTCATAGCAGCTATTAGTGGACAGTAGGTGACTCACATTAGTTAGCCAGTCCGGAATCTAGTTTTAGATTCATAGAGAAATTGAAAAGGCTTAGGGGAATTTGCTTCTAACCCTGACCCCATACACATATGCACATGCCCTGCCAGAATGCAGTTCTTGTTAAACTTGTGAATCCAAGAATGAACCCTGACAAAAAAAATATGGACTCTGCCATGGCAGCATGACACAGGTTTTTCCTTTTTCAGGCTGCTGTCATATAGTTGACGTTATCTACTATACGTCGGATTTGTGCCACTTTTTACCTCCCAGTCAGTACTGCATACTCATCCATTTCCCCCCTCACTAAATTTGGCTTCTTGTCTTTTACCAAAATGTTGGAATACATCTAAGTTTCAGGGGCTGAGGTTATTTAAAAGAATGTCATCATGTATAAGAAATCCCGGGAGACAAAATCATCATAGTCCCAGGGAGGAATTTTTAATGTACACACACAGCTGCTTAACATGGCTTCTTGGAAGAACAGGATGCTTGTGTGGGTGGAGCAGCTAAAGCAGTGGTTCTCAACCTGTGGGTCACGGCCCATTTCGAAGGTTAGAATGACCCTACCTTGGGGGTAGCATATCAGATACCCTGCATATCAGATATTTACATTGTGATTCATTTTTTTGAACTTTTTTCTCCTTTATTAATTTATTCTTGTTACATCTCAATGGTTATCCCATCCCTTGTATCCTCCCATTCTTCCCTCCCTCCCATTTTCCCCTTATTCCCCTCCCCTATGACTGTTCCTGAGGGGGATTACCTCCCCCTGTATATGTTCATAGGGTATCAAGTCTCTTCTTGGAAAGTAGCAAAAATTACATTTATGGAATAGCAGTGAAAATAATTTTACAGTTGGGGTGGGCGTCATCATGACATAAATTGTATTAAAGGCTGGCATATAGCATTAGAAGGTTGAGAGCCATCAATCTAAAGGTCTCTGGCAATTGTTTAAGCCATGCAGGACTTAAAACAGGCAGCCTGGCATCAGCCCTGCAGGCAAAGGCTTCTCTAACAGGCAGGGGAGTGGGGACAACAGATGGAACGTGTCCTGTGAAGAAGGATGGGCAGGTGCAGAGATGGTGGTACCATGCTGAGAGAGAGAAAGTGGCTTTGAGAGCCAGGACATATTTGGGTCAATTTCTTTGCACTATTGTTTTTGAGGATGTCCAGTGGTGCTGGGCACTCATTTACACAGATTGTGAGGGAGAATAATTCCACAGCTTGACTCCAGCCAATGGTGATGCAATGCTCTGGTGAAGCAGCCCTTTCCCAAGGCAGTGAATTTTTTTTTGAGGGGGTGTGTGAAGGGGGAAGGGATTGGTTGGGATCTAATGCAAAGGCAGATAATGAAGACAGTGGCTACATGCTAAAGCAACAGGCCTTCTCTTTCCTCCTTTGGGGTCACAACTATACATGTTAGTTGCTTTTGCGTTGCTGTCAACACAATGTCTGACAAACATGGTGGGGGATGGTTTGTGCTAGCTCACGGTTTTGGATGGTTTTAGTCCATCTGGGAAAGCATAGCAGAATAGCTCAGTTCATGGCGACATGAACCCATACTAGAGGCTGTTCACATCACTGTAGTCAAGGAAATAGTACTTCAGGAGCCAGGGGCTAGGCATAAACTTCAGAGGTCTACCACCCTGGTCCCCTCTTATGATTTGCTCTGTAGTGATGAGGGCCAGATGCACAGATGATCTGCTACCTGGGTATGGGCGTCTGGCTTGCTGCTGTTTATCTCCGCACCTGCACGGAATAAGAATGGACGGCTTTCTGCTTCAGTGATGTAGACCATGAAGAGTCTGTGAAAACAACTCCATCAAAGACAAATCCAGCTGGAATGATTTAAGGCCTCCCCATTCCTTGTGAAAATAAAGGCGGTTTAAAAATCTATGGTTTTAAAAACAAACCTAAAAGTCATTTGGCACCATAAGCCGGTGAGACTGTGAGAGAAAATTCCAAATGAGAATTATGATACACAGATAGTCTGACCAGATAATAAAAAAACACGGCACTAAAAGCACTTTTCAGTGTGTTGGCCAAAACCACGTATGTGGGTCAGGATAAATCAAAGGAGGGACCTTAGGTCTGAGACGTCATTATTACAGAAAGCAGGTGTCATGAGTTCTTTATGGTGCTTAGAGCAACAGGCTTTGAATTTGAAAAGAGAATCCGCACTCCTCCTCCTATGATGCTTCACACAGTTAGAAGTTGAGGAGAAGTAACATTTTAGGATCTAGGTGCACGTATAATCCATGACACTGCCACTATTTTGGGAGTTATTTCCTATTTTCCACTAATATTTTTAGGTGAATAAGAGAAAAGTTTAATTTCTAAATGCTTTTTAAAAATCTGTATAAAAGCTTGGTAGATGATCTGTGGTCACAACCACTTATTTAACAGTCCTAACAGAACATTGAAGTACAGTTAACTACATGGCACATAATTCAAAGGACAGCAAATGTCCCTTCCCTGTCCTTTCCATCATTATCATTATATGTGTAATTGTGTAGTGTTTCTCGGCCTGAAACCTGTGGTCTCTCTACTCAGGGGGCTGAGTCAGAGGATCAGGAGTTCAAGGACAGTCTGGGCTGTGTAGAGAGACCTTGTTTCAAAACATCTAGAATCTGGGTCTCTCTCTCTCTCTCTCTCTCTCTCTCTCTCTCTCTCTCTCTCTCTCTCTCTCTCTCACACACACACACACACACACACACACACACACACACACACACACACGACTCCTGAGAGCTTTGTTTACCTCAAGCAATAGAGACTCTTCTTCCGCCTTTTAATGGCCTCTATGTTTAATTTCAAAGATGGACTTTTATGAGGAAAGTGTCTTAGGTGTGTGTGTGTGTGTGTGTGTGTGTGTGTGTGTGTGTGTGTGTGTGTGTGAAGGTCACCCTGTTAATTTATTGGGAGTTACTTCTCTGGCTAAAAGTCAAGATTTTTACATCCTTAAACTGCACACAAACCACCATAAATGGTTTTTCTTTTGTTAAAAACAGACTTTTCATGCAATATATTCTGATCATGTTTCCCCCCCTCTCTCCTCCTCCCAGTTCCTCTCCATCTCCTCTTTCATCTGGACCCACTCCCTTTCTGTCTCTAGTTAGAAAACAAGCAGGCTTCTAAGGGATAATAATAAAATATAAGATAATAACATAAACAAACAAGCAAATCAGAACAGGACAAAACAAAGAAGCAGAAGGAAAAATACATAAGAAAAGGCACAAGAAAAAGATATAGATGCCAAGATCCACTTGTTCTCACACTTAGGGATCCCATAAAAACACAAAGCAGGAAGCCATAAAATATATGCAAAAGACCTGCAGGGTAAAAATAAATAAATAAATAAAATAAGAAAATAATAATAAAAACCCTTATATGACATAGCAAGAGCTGGAACCTCTATAAAGATGCACATTTGTGTTTATTTTCTGTTCAGCTTCTACTTAAGAGTAGGTCATTTCCAGAGGGAGCCTCCTTGAGTGAAAACTAAATTTTCATTTGCACCTGGTTATCAGTCAGAGACAGAGTTTAGGGATGGGACATGCGTCTACTTCTCTTTTCAGCTCTAGGACCCCATCTGGTGCATACCTGGAGGAGCTGCGCATGCTGCCTCAGTCATTGTGCATCTGTCCTGCTGGGTTTAAAAGACCTTGATTTCTTGGTGTCCTCTGTCCCTTCTGACTCTTATATTCTTTCTGCCTCCATTTCCACAGGGTTCTGAGGAGAGGGACTTGATGGAGACATCCCATTTAGGGCTGAGTGTTCCAAGGGCTCTCACTCTCTGCATGCTGTCTGGCTGTGGGTCTCTATTTGTTTCCATTGACTGCGTGAAGAAGCTTCTCTGATGGTGACTGAGCAAGACACTGATCTGTGAATATAGCAGAATGACGTTAGGCCATTATTTCATTTTGTTGCTCTGACCCTTTAGGGAAACAGTGATATTTTCTTCACCCCTATGTCCCTGGCACCCAAGTAGTGTTGTTCTAATGGGTTCTATCTCCTGGAGTGAGCCTTAAGTCAAATAATATATTGGTTGGATACCTCTACAGTCTTCACGCCATCATTGCACTAGCATATTTTTGCAGGCAGGACATCACTGTAGATCAAAGCATTTGTAGTTGGGTTGGCATTTACATTTTTTCCTTTGGCAGTGTGCAGAACAACTCCTGGTACACTAGCCCATAGAGATGAAGGCTCTAGGCAGGCACCAGCTTGACTTCTCTGTGTTTAAGGAATTGTGTAGGTGTCTACAGCAATAGTCCTTGATGTCAGCTTGTGGAGAGCAACCCATGATGTTTGTAATAGCTGGGGTCATTTGGGGGTTCCCATGGTACCCCTTAGGCAAACAGTTCAATTAGATGTAACTCATTAGCCATACTGAAGCTTCAGTTGGTGGCAAGAGATGGCCTCCAGTTGGCTCTGTCTCCTTTGTTTGGTGACTTCATTTAAATTGCTTTCATATTGCTATATATATTTTAGGAACATTTTACTGTATTAGGTTTCCATTCTTACATTCAAATGGCTCTTGATTTTAACTCTCTCCTTGTATTCCCTCCCTTCACCCCCCCTTTCCCTTCCCTTCACTGTTTGATCACTGTTGATCACTATCCTATTTCCATTTCCTAGGGAGATCTATCCCTCCTTCCTAGTCAATTACTCTATACCTAACATCTGTGGTTCTGTGAATTGCCTATCACTGACATAACAGCTAATATCCACATATCAATGAATATATATCATAGTTGTCTTTCTGAGTCTGGGTTACCTCACTCAGGATGATTATTTTTTTTTCTAGCTCCATCCATTTACCTATGAAATGATTTCATTTTTTAATGGCTGAGTACTAATCCATAATGTACCACATTTTCCTTATCCATTGACAGATGTCTAAGTTGTTTCCAATTTCTGGCTATTATGAACAGAGCGGCAATGAACATGGTTGAGCAGTGTCTTTGTGGAGTGATGAGGCTTCATTTGGGTATATGCCCAAGTGTGAGGTAGCTGAATCTTGAGGTAAATCAAACCCTAGCTTCCTTAGGAACTGCCACAGTGATGTCCATTGTGGCTGTACAAGTTTACACTCCCACCAGCAGTGGATGAGTGTTCATCTTACTCCACATCCTCACTAGCATGATCTGCCATTTGTTTTATTGATCTTAGATATTCTGGCTGGTGTAAGATGAAATATCAAAGCAGTTTTAATTTGCATTTCCCCAATCACTAAGGATGTTAAGCATTTCTTTGAGTGCTTCTCAGCCATTTGAGTTTCCTCTTTTGAGAATTCTGTGGTTATAGCTGTGCCTCATTTTTAATAGGGTTATTTGTTTTCTTGATATCCAGGCTTTTTTAGTTCTTTGTATATTTTAAGTACTAGCCTGCCTTAGGATATGTAGATGGTAAAAATATTTTCCCATTCTGAAGGCTGCTGCTTTGTCCGAATGATGGTGTCCTTTGCCTTACAGAAGCTTTCCGGTTTCATGAGGTCCCATTTATCAAATGTTGATCTTAGAGCCCGTGCTATTGCTGTTCTGTTCAGAATGCCTTTCCTATGCTAATGAGTTCAAGGCTACTCCCTGAATCCTGCTTTTATCAGATGTAGTGTATCTGGTTTCATGTTGAGCTCTTTGATCCATTTGGATTTAAGTTTTGTAAATGGTGACTCTTCTACATGCAGCCATCAAGTTTGACCAACACCGTTTGCTGAAGATGCTGTCTTTTTTCCCCTGTGTGCACTTCTGGTTCCTTTATTTAAAAAAAAAAAATAGCCATAGCCACATGGCCTTATTCTAATCCATTGAAGAATATATCTTTTGTTGTTGTTGTTTTAATACCATGCTGTTCTCATATGGTAGCTCTATAGTACAATGAGGTCTGGGATAGTGATACCTCCAGCAGTTCCTTGATTATTCAGGGTTGTTTTGGCTATCTTGTTTTCTTTTCTTTGTGTGTGTGTGTGTGTGTGTGTGTGTGTGTGTGTGTGTGTGTGTGTTCATATGAAGCTGAAAACTGTCCTTTCAAGATATGTGAAGGACTATGTTGGAATTCTGATTGGGATAGTGTTGAGTCTGTAGACTGGTTTTGGTAAGATGGCGTGAGATATCTCTCCATCATCTGATGTCTTCTTCACTATCTTAAAGTTTTATCACACAAGTCTTCCACTTGCTTGGGTAGAGTTACCCCCAAGATAGTTTATATTTCTTGAGGCTATTGTGAAGGGTGTTGTTTCTCTGAATTCTTTCTCCATCTGTCATTTGAATTTGGAACAACAACTGATTTTTGTGAATTAATTTTGTATCTTGCTTCTTCGCTGAGAGTACTTATCAGCTCTAGGAGTTTCCTAGTGGAATTTTTAGGGTCACTGATGTATGCTACCATATCATCTACAAATAAATATACCTTGACTTCTTCCATTCTAATTTGTAGTTTTATTGCTGTAGCTCAGACTTCAAGTACTACACGGAATAGGTATGAGGAGAGTGAACAACCTTATCTTATTCCTGACTTTAGTAGAATTGCTTTAGTTTCCCTCTATTTAAGTTGGTGTTGGCTATGGGCTTGTTGCAAGCTGCCTTTATTGTATTGAGATATATATCCCTTGTACCCCCAATCTCTCCAGGACTTTTATCATAAAGGCAAACCACCATAAGGTTAGCATATATGATTAGTCTATAGTATAGGACATTTGATTTTAGTATGGAAGTAGGTACAGTTAGATTACCCCTTAGAGCTTCTGGATTTTAAAACTACTTTCAAAAGGTAGAATGCATCCCAGATCCATACTTTCAAATCTTAGTTTCTAAGAAGTGGCAGAACTTACTAGTTAGTTCACAGTGAGCCTGACGATTCTGCATGGCATGCGAGCTACACCTCGAGCTGAGCAGTCCAGGCACTGCATTCTGCTCTCCCCAGTCCACAGGGCTTCAGAGAAGTGTTGCCGGTGATGATGAGTGTGGGCCAAGCCTGGCCTCAGACTCTCCGAGGCAGGTTAATTGGCTTGAAAAGTGTTTCTGTGAATTCAGATGGACAAACCTGAAAATTACAGCTGTTACGGTAAGAGCTCCAGGCAAAGGTGCCAATTGGGAGTCAAAGGCCAGGCGGGACAGCGCAGGCTTTGCTTTCAACCCAAGAGAAGTCTGAAAATGTCGCCCGGAGCAGCCCCTGCCTTCTGCTTTCATCCCCTCCCACCCTTACCTTTGCCCTGTGACCTGTTCCTGGCCAGACAAAGGCCAGCAGTGGCGGCCCTGTTGGAAATTGCATTCTCCCCATTTCAGTGCAATTGCAGGGCTCACATTTCCTGTCCCGGTCCTCTGAAGCTGACCTTTGGGTTAAGAAGGGAGTTTAAAGATAATGGCTTAGTCGTGGGCTGGGCTCGTGGTCCTGCAGGTACCATCCTCAAAGGCAGTCTGCTGAACAAAGAATCCCAGGCTAAATTTGGGAGCATTTCCAATTTCCCTTTGTCATCAAAGGAGGTAATGAATGCATTATGTAAATGGCATTTAATGTTCACAAGCGGTATAAATGTTCAGCAGAAAGCAGTAATGAGCAGAGGGCCAGAAACTGTTTTCTTCTTTCTTTGCACAACACTTGGAAAACACTCACTCAACTTTTTCCCTATTCCATAAAATATATGATGTTTTCCTGGTAGAAATTAGGGGCTAAATAAATGCCTGCCTCCCAAAGACCCATCAGTCTCAGAACTTAAGAACTTTTCTGGGTTCCTACATGGTGATGGAATGTGTACACGTTTTATTTTGCAAAAGAAGTTTTTCCACTCACCTGATTTTTACCGTTTAATGTACTGCTGGTAACAAAGGAAAATGCAGGAGATATGTGCTCTGTGCAGCTACAAAGACTCAGACTAATTCCAAGCCCCCAAATCGTGTGAGTCACACATGATCCTGCCATGATTTGTGTTGACTGTTGTCATCTTTGTCATATTGTGAGTTGGTGTGGCACAATGGGCCCTACTTAGACAACTTATTCTAGTCTTTGGGAAGCTTTGTAAAAATGAAATGACTTATTTATTTGTATTTTATGTACATTGGTGTTTTTACCTGAGTGCCTTGTATGCATGAGGATGTGGGATGTCCTGGAATTGGAGTTTCAGACAATTGTGATCTGCCATGTGGGAGCTGGGAACTGAACCCCAACCTTCTGGAAGAGCAACCACTGAGCTATCTGTCTCTTCAGCCCTGGGAAACTTTTTTTTATGGCGGCTGATAGTTGGGCCCTAAAGAGTCAGATGAAATTGGATCAGGATGAGACATGGGAAACCCAGTTTGTACCATCAAGGTTGGGAACCAGGAGTTTCACGGTACCATGTGAGACACACGCGATAGGCAGTAGTACTGGTCCCACTTCACAGCTGGGAAAGTCAAGGCCTGGAGTGATCACAGCATACTTGCCCAGCATGGACATGGCCAGCCATCGACAGAGCTCACCTATGCAGATTCAAAAGGAAGTTCTGGTCACTGTTTATCACATGGTGGGCATTGTGGGAAATCTTTGTTTAGTACATTAGGGATCTGTTTCTGGGGAATGTAACACACACTTAATCATGGAAATGCTCCCCTGATCCTCCTTAGAGACTCTTGTCTCTGCACCCAGATTTCTGGGGCTGTATGGAGGAAGATGAAGGTGAGTGGGTTTTGGAGCCAGGACTGAAAGAGTGGCCTTGGCCTTTAGTCTGATCTTTCATGAGAGACGAGTTCCAGCCAGGAGAACACTGCCTCCTTCCAGCTTGGAGACCTGTTTCCTTCCTGGGGAGGCACATTCTCTGAAAAGAAAGGGAAGGGGTAGATTCTGAGAGTTGTGTTCTTCATATCTGCTCTTGAAGTCAGTCCAACTTTCTGCATAGTTCAGATAGTACTGTTTAATATGACTGTCTTACCTCAGAGTTTGTATCAGCCCATTTGAGTGGAGTGGGGGTGGGGAGGGGGGAGGTGTCTCTTAAATCATGTACCCTTCGTTTTGCAGACCCTCCTCTTTTATTTTCTTTTTCTGTTCTGCCAGCTTCCCATTTAAACCAAGCATTTCCCTAGGCTGTTGTCTGTTTCTTGGTTTCTTTCTCCCTTCATCCAGGACTGAATGTTCTCACTCATAACACTGCTGCACCCTGGCTTGTTGAATGAAGGTGTGCACCCTTGGCACCTCCTCAGAGGGTCTCTTCTCTCTCCCACTGTCCTTTAGCACATTGATCAGGGCGGGATGGGAGATAGGGGTTGCGGTTGCGGTTGCGGTTGGGGTGGGGAGATCTCTGGAGCATGCACTGGATGGTTGGAGGCCTGTGTGCATCTCATAGGATCGATGACTTGTTAACAGAGTTTTCTCTGGCTTCTATGATGCTTGTAGCTATTTCTCTGGGTCCTGAGTTTTCTTTTCTTTCTTTCTTTCTTTCTTTCTTTTTTTTTTTTTTTTTTTTTTTTGGTTTTTCGAGACAGAGTTTCTCTGTGTAGCCTTGGCTGTCCTGGACTCACTTTGTAGCTCAGGCTGGCCTCGAACTCACAGTGATCTTTGCAACTTATCTTTAATAGAAGTCTCATTATTAACTATTCCCTTTTATCAGTACAAGTTTGCTTACTTTTGTCTTACAGTTATCTTTCCTCATTTTCTGCAAATATCAGGCACCTGCCATGTACATGGTTCCTGCCACCAATGAACACGGCAAAGTTCCCTCAAGGATCTAGAGTTCTGGAGTTGGTGGGGTCTTTGGGAGGCAGGCATTTATTTAGCACCTAGTTTCTGCCAGGAAAACGTCATATACTTTATGGAAGAAGGGAGAAGTTGAGTAAATATCTTCCAAGTGTTGTGTAGAGAAAGAGGAAAATAACCTCTGGCCCACTGCTCATTTCGAATTCAGGAGAAATGAACTTGCACTGTGGTGAAATGATGGTGCCTACGGGTAATGAAGAGACAGTCTTCTGTTCTGCCAGCTGGGCACGACGGGCTTGGCATAGCACACTGGAGATGACCTTGTGTGGTAGATGGTATCTGATGAGTGGCCAAGGAGAGGAGTGTAGGCGAGTATCCTGGGCATGAATTGTTCCAGGAAGCAAAACAGATCAAGGGACTCTGGCTTGGAATGAACTAGAAGTAAAGTCTTGAGAAAGGGTCATTGAAACATACTCTGCGGACCATAGGGAACCGTCATCTAAATCTTAGTGACTGATGCCATCTGAGTTGTGCGTTCACTTGGAAGAGTAGAGGACACATGTGGGAGAGGTTGGGTAGGATGCCGAGTCACTGAATCTTCTAATTAAGACTTAAGATTGGACTCCAAGGATACCATAGAAGAAAGAGGAAGTGTGAAAACTGGACAGAGGTATGACATGTTCGTAACTGGATGTATTAAGAGACAAAGAAGTCGAGCTCTCTGAGGTGTCTGTCTCAGACACCTAGACACACCTGTCACTGAAAAGTAGAATGTACTGTGGCTTGTTAAGGAGGTGCCAGGGAGTACAGCTTTGTTTTTAAGCTTTGTTAATTTTTATTTTATGTGTGTAGGTGTTTTGCCTGCATGTATGTCTGTGTGCCATGTGTGTAGAGTCCTGGAGGTCAGAAGAGGGCATCAGATCCCCTGGAACTGGAGTTGCACATCGTTATGGACCATTATGTGGGTGCTGGGATAAAACCTGGGTCCTCTGAAAGAGTAGCGAGTGCTTTTTAACCACTGAGCCTCCTTTTCCAGCATCATTCTCAAATAACCTGAGATGCATGGAGGTGGCTAATGTCACCATGTCATGCAGCAAGTGAGTGTCTTCAGCTCAGATTTAGAACTGTGACCAAAGAGGCGAAACCTGGAAAAGAAATGGGCTAAAGGCCACAGAAATGAGAACCACATCCTAGAGTGAGGGCTTGTTAGTGGCAAGTCCAGAGTTCAGACTCCTCAGACTAAGATGTGTGCAGCAAGCCGGAGTGAATGTGGGGGTGTAGTTCTGGATGCATTAACTTGAAGACCATGACAGGAATCTGAGTAAAACTGCCCCAGATGCTGGCAAGTGTGCAAATGCAGCCAGTTGAAAGGGGTCCTCCCAAATAAGCTTGGATTAGGCACTCAAGTCACCCAGGAAGGCTGCTTTCTTTAGTGGGCAAGTGCTTTAGATTTAAACTAGGTTAAATTTAAAAGGTAACTTGAGCTCTATTCTTAGATTCATAGATTCATCTATGTGCATTTATATTTAAATACTAGTGCTACTTAACATTTTATAGACAGTTTCACATTGAGGAAATATTTTTATGCTTTAATTTTTAAAAATTGAGAATTTCAGGTATAGGAACATGGGAGACACTAAAAAATGAATCATGTTGATAAAATTCATTACAATGCCATTAAATCGTTCGGCAATCAAGTACTTGAAAAATAATGGAGTATTCAGAATATCTTTTAAATGTGTTCTTCACTTACCGGGAAACTGAGACAGAGGGGAGGACATTCTAGTGGGACTCTAGATGAGAGAAGCATGGGAGAATGGCAAAGTAGAAGGATCCAGAGGGTCCTAGAAGCCTACAAGTAGAACATTATGATAGGCAGATTTGGGCCCAGGGATCCCGCTCAAACTAAGGCACCAGCCAAGGACAATACAGGCGGTAAACCTTAAACCCCTACCCAGATCTAGCCAATGGACAGAACACTCTCCACAGTAGAGTGGAGAGTGGGATATTACTTTCTCACATACTCTGGTGCCTCACCTTTGACCATGTCCCCTGGAGGGGGAGACCTGGTGGCACTCAGAGGAAGGACAGAAGAGACTTGATACCCTATGAACATATACAGGAGGAGGTAATCCCCCTCAGGAGGAGTCATAGGGGAGGGGAATAAGGGGAAAATGGGAGGGAGGGAAGAATGGGAGGATACAAGGGATGGGATAACCATTGAGATGTAACAAAAATAAATTAATAAAGGAGAAAAAAATAAATGTGTTCTTTGGTTTTGGCATTTTTATTTGTTGGGGGCCAGGGATATGCACACCACAGTGCAGCATGTGGAGGTCAGAGAATAACTTTCAGGAGTCCCTTCCTTCCTCCTTCTATTGTATGTGCTCTAGGAATTGAACTCAGGTCCCTAGGCTTAGTAGCAGGTGTCTTTATGTATGTGCTTCAGCATGGACTATTTTAAACTTCTGAATGCAGGTTTAAAGATGTTAAAAATTTGCTTGACACCAAGCATTGGTAAGTTGAATTTTAATTTTAAGGAGGAAAGTAGAGCTCTGAATTAATTTTAACTTGAATCCATTGAATGAGTAACTTTTAAGAGAAGACTGAAAGTAACCTTTGAATAATTTCTCTCTATAAGAAGCCCCCTCAAAGGCATTATAAAACTGCACCGTGGGCACTATATTTTATTCTTTGTTAACATTACTTAGAGCGCAGTAGACCCCAGTGCCTTGCTGCTACTGTGGCTCTCTGGTCATCCTCACCTAGCACTCGCACATGTACACACACACACACACACACACACACACACACACACACACACACACACACTCACACTCACAAATGAGTACACATCTGCATTCACTTCAGTTGTTTCCCCGCTAGTGCGAAGGCTTTTACCCTCCCTCACCCACCCCACTGCTTGCCTCCAGCCCCTAGTTAGGGAGCTTCCTCAAACCCTGTGTCCTGTCTGAATTCCTCAGGCTCTAAAGTCCATGCCTTGCAATTTAGCACGTAATTATATGCTCCCTTGTCACAGTCTCTAATTCTTCCAGGGTCTTGTTTTCCAAGCAGACCAGGAATTATCTCTCCCTTTCCTCCCCACATCTTGATTCCAGATCTCTGATGGCTGTGCTCAAAAGGAAAGCAAGAGATTACCTCTCAGCCTGACTGGCCTTGGTTTACATTCCCTTCCTTAACCACCTTCAGGGACAGGAAGTCACAAGCGTGTACCGTAAGGATTCCCGTGTCCCATGGTTCCCAAGCACAGCACAGCACTGAGCTGGAACCTTGGAGTACCTTGGCATTCACAACATCTAGCTGTGATCCTGGCTAATTGATTTCATCTGTCCCAAGCCCAACCCGTAATATTCATGATCACTGGTAAAGTCAGCTGGCCAGAAAGTTTCTACTTTCTAGGGAAGAAAGGAATAGCTCAGTCTCTAGCTAGGGCTGTTTTTTTTTGCCTCTGAACACTCTGGATATTAGAGTCTTGTGTGGAGCACGTGGTCCTTTTCCTTTCTCAGTCTCCCTAGTCACAACCAGTACTCTTGTTTTTAAAATCCTCCCTCAGTGTGTGTGTGTGTGTGTGTGTGTGTGTGTGTGTGTGTGTGCCCCAAAGAGATCAAAGAGATATTGGCTCCCTGTTCTAGCAGCTGTGAGCTGCCTTATATGGGCGCTGGGGAGTGAACTTGAGTCTTCTGCAAGAACAAATGTACTCTTCTTTCTCCAGCTCCCCAACTAGTAAGTACTCTGGGCAGCCCGAACAGAAGCAGGGGAAATGCTCAATGTCATAGCAGAGTGACACATGATTGCCCGCTTAAGATGTCAGGATGTCTGCTCAGATGCTACTGTTTGCACACTGGAGGAGGAGAGCCAGCCGTGAGATAGGCCAGCAATGGCTCACTACTGAGCTGGAATAGAGAACCCCTAGTTTCCTGTGAACAAGCAGGTGGCTCCTCCCCTGGTTGTCTCTGTGCTGCTGCCTAAGGGAGGTCCCAGGCAGGGACAACAACTCAGCAGGCCAACTGAACTGACTCAACGGGTAGGGATGTCTCGGTTGTTGATGGCCATGCACAGGAGAGCTCTGCCCACAGCAGACTTGTGCCACTTACCTGGTGGCAGCCAGTGGGTCCTCAAGGGTTTTGGTGGAGGAAGGCGAGTCTAGACCTTGAGATTCACACTGGTCACTCGCTGAGGAGACAGTGTGCCACTTGCCCTTTGGGTGGCGTATAGAGCTCAGTTAGGTATGTGTCCCTCTGGATGTTGGTTTCATGTTTGGAGAGAGCTTTGGAGCACTCCTGGGAAGGGAATGGAGGTGCCAGGGTGCCCATCTCAATTTAAAGACAGGTTAAACATATGTAATTGCATAAAGTGTACATAACAAGAACTCCTCTAAAAATGAGAGTTCAAACAGTCTTGCCAGAGTGCTTTATGTTCCCATGGATCCCAACATCTTGTACCGCTTTAAAGCATTCTTCATCTGTAAATTCCAGCGGCCAGAGAGTCTGGGCTGCATAGGTGCCCAATTTGCTCACAGCTAAGTGAATCAGGTGAAAGGTTGAGTCAATGAACGAACAGGAGTGTGAGTACACTGGTGTCCATCCTTGGGCACCAGGGCACTGAAGCCTGAGTTCCTTAGGCATTAGGCAAAGTTCTTACCTATACATGGTAAATACTTGGTTTATGTTAAAACCTGGAAAAGCATACGGTCTAGTCTTCAAAGTTTCGCTGGAATCTTTAAGTATGATGACTACTTGACAAATTGAGCATTGGATGAAGAAATCCTCTCCAGAAGATTCTATGGCCAATAAGACATTTTTGAATTAAGTCACACTCTTGTGCTCCCCTGGAACATGTCTCTGAGGCAGGGCAAACTCCAGTGT
The DNA here is from genome assembly GCF_964271855.1 of Acomys minous. Lineage (NCBI taxonomy): Eukaryota > Metazoa > Chordata > Mammalia > Rodentia > Muridae > Acomys > Acomys minous. The sequence continues at coordinate 21,825,995 of NC_140486.1, forward strand.
TAGCTCTTTTCTTAGGTGCTATTAAAGCAGGAATGCTTTTGCGTTGTTTTGTATCAAGTATATTAAATAGCACCTTTTGGGCCGGTGAGATAGCTCAGTGGGTAAAAGAGCTTGCCACCAACTGTGAAGACCTGAGTTCCTCTCTTGAGACAGGGTTTCTCTGTGTAGCCTTGACTATCTTGGAACTCACTCTATAGACCAGGCTGGCCTTGAACTCACAGAGCTCTGCTTGCCTCTCCCTCCTGGGTGCTGGGATTAAAAGTGTGCGCCACCATGCGCAGCATGGCCTGAGTTCTTGATACTTTGGGTCTGCACGGTGGAAGGGGGGAACCAACTCCTGCAAGTTGTCCTCTGACCTCCAAATGAACACCCAAGGCACGTGGGCACCCACGTGTATACACACACAAAACTAAGATACAGATGTAATAACATGTTTAAAAACTAGTCTGCTTATGGTGTGTCTGAAAGGGGTTTTGTAAATAAGAGCAGTTTATTACACACCACGTGTTAAACACTGTACTGACTGGCACTTTTTTTTTATTTTAAAGAGGAAGCTTCTCCCAGACACATACCACCATCACATCCATTTTGCATATGGAACTCGCACCCTGGGGGCAGAGGCTATTAATAACATCTCATGCAGTGAATGGTTGGAACTTGAACCTGAGTCAAGCCCAGAATCTATCTCTCCATTTGGTCACATTAGCTCTCAAGTCCCAGCGTGATGCTGTGGGTGAAATCTGAGGTCATGGGGGGGTGGGGGGAGGAAGAATGTGGACATTCATTTATGGGCAGATTTGGGTCACCTACAGAGCTGTGAAATTATAAATATAAAGTCCCGATTATGTAAAATCTGGAATGGGCATACGGTAGGAAAACCCAACAGTGGTCAGGTCTCCAGGCTGCTCACCTGAGTCTATAACTTGGCCTGTATCTTGCTCATGGGCCATTAGATATTGAGAGTCTAAAAATGCTTTCCTGCACACATGGACTCTGTGCCTTTCATCTGTGTGCCAATCAGCACACACACAGCTAAGTAGGAGCCTAGAGCATACAGACTTAAAGGAAGAATGCTGCAGTTTAAAAAGAATGCATTTTTCTGAACAGAACTTTTTTGGAGGGGGCAACCCCCTCACCCCAAGAACAAGTACTATGCTTTTCCTTTGTCAGCCTGATTAATACAGTGTACGTGCTTGTGGCTTTGCACTTGGAATGTGGGCATTTATCAAAACTTTCCTTAGCAGTGGGGGAAGATATAAAGCGAGATAAATTCGTACACAGTGGTTCTCAGATAAAGCTGACTGATTTTTTTTCCCCCAATCTAAAAATAGCTGGGGTAACCAAAGATCCAGGATTAAGGCACAGCTACTAGAAACTGTTCCTGGTGTGTCCGCTGACACCCTCCAAAGTTTGTTGACGTGACTGGCGCACAGTGGGAAGGCTCAGTTCATTAACGTGAGGATGGCAGGGGTTTACATCTGGCTCCTATCTCTGAGGAACAATCATGTATGCTACTTCATCCCAAGACAGTTTGTAATGAGATGTCATAATTGGCTTCTTCACTATGTAGATAATGAAAACAGAATCTGACATATAAACAAACCCTGGGGTGGGGTGGGGGGTGCACCAGGAAGTCAGCATTTTGCGTGTGCACTTTGTGGTTTGCTGTGTTGGACATTTCTTTTGTCACAGTCAAGCGCCTTTCTGATTTCCTTGACAGGGTCACAGTGTCCCTGTTATAGCTGAAAAATTCCATCCCAAGGAAATTTAAAAAAAAAATTAACTTGTGGCAGATCTCATCCGAGGGCTGTCAGAGAGCATGCAAAAGATTCAAGTGTGATCTGTGCCCCCGGGGGCTCTGGAAGTTGGCTCAAGTGAGCAGTCAAGAAAGATTATGCTACTAAGAAAACAGAGCATGCGTGACGGTTGTGTAACTTGAGGGTAATTGGGGGCTTAGCCGGCAGCACCATGAGTGTTGTCAGCATCACAGTGAGTGTCTATAGTAATGTGCTTCAGGTGGGGAGCTGGAAAGGTCATTGCTAGAAAGGGTGATAGCTCATGTCCACTTCATCTTCCTCCCAAAAATCCTGTCTAGGGAGAAGGATCCCAAGCCTGCCTCTGAGCAGTTGTCCTTGGAAGCTTTCCTTGGCTCTTCTGGTGACCTGGTCTATTTTAGAATTCGGTCTGAGGGTGCTGCTGGTTTGATTGTGAATGTCCCCCCACAGGTTTGTGTATATAAACATCTGGTTCCCAGCATTAATCACAGGATAAGCTGGTGGAAATAGGTCACCATGGACAGGCTTTGAAGAGTATACCCACTCTTGGGGTCTGGTTGAGTGCCCCCCTCCACTCCACCCCCCCAGCCCCTACTGGTCTATGCCATATAAATAGCTCCTGCCACAATGGGCCACCAAGTGGTAAATTACCTTCTCTAATAGCAGCAGGACACTACAACTATGAGGCAAAGTCTATGGAGGCCATGGTCTCCAACCCCAAACCATGATATAGGATCTGACAAATTAAAGATGGAGCTCAACACTTAAGGAACATGACTGAGAATAAGTGATGTGCTTTAGGAGACAACTAGGCCAGCACAGTTCCATTAGAATCAAGCATCTCGTCTAATACGTGTCAAAAGTATCCTTATAAAGAGTAGCAGCTTAAACTGACCACAAAGTAAATGTATACTAAAACAGTCAAACAGAATGCAGTGTGTGTGTGTGTGTGTGTGTGTGTGTGTGTGTGTGTGTGTGTGTGTGTGTATGTGTGTGTGTGTGTGTGTGTGTGCAGGTGAATGTGGAGATGAGGAGTCAACCTTGGATGTCATTCCTCAGGCACCACTTACCTTGTTCTCTGGGACAGGATTTCTGACTGGTCTAGAGCTTGCTGGCAAGCCCCAGGATCTGCCTGTTTCTACCTGCCCAGAGCTGGGATTACAAGTGCATGTTGTCATGTCTGCCTCTATTTTTTTCCCCCTAGGCGGATCTCAAGGATTGAACACAGATCCTTATGCTTGTAAGGCAAGCATTTTACCAAGTGAGCTGCTTCTCAATTCCCTGTAGTTTTCTTCTTTATTAACTCTCCCAGATCAGCTTGTTTTTCTTTTTACCAAAGTAGATGAGGGAGTTGTTTCTTCTCCTTTTAAGTACAAGTGACTCTAATTGTTCACTAGTGTGTCAGCTGATGTGGAAGGAATAGAGTGTGACCTTCTGTTGTATCTGCCCGGTGCCAGATGTGTGTGTGTGTGTGTGTGTGTGTGTGTTCGTTCCACCCTCATCCACTTGTTTCACGTCCCACCCCAGCTGGATGCTGCAGGGGCCCCTCCTGTGATTCCTTTGGCCATTAGCTGTGAATCTCTTGCAGAAAGGAGGAGTCTTATCCACTTTTTCAGTTTCTTCTGTCCTCTTGCTCCATAGGAGCCTTCTCACTTCTCTGCCTGTACCTTGAAGTACTGGAAAGGTCCTAGAAACCTATAAAAAGAACAGATGGATCTAGACCCAGGGAGTCTGCTCAGGCTACTGCACGAACCAAGGACAATATATGCAGTAAGAATTGGACCCCTGCGCAGACCTAGCCAATGGACAGCACATTCTCCACAGTTGTGTGGAGAGCAGAGGCTGACTCTGACATGAACTCTGGTGCCCCATATTTGACCACTTCTCCTTGGTGGGGAGGCCTGGTGGCACTCAAAGAAAGGATAAGCAGGCTACCAGGATGAGCCTTGATAGGCTGTGACCATATGGTGGAGGAGGAGGTTCCCTTCTGTCACAGGCCTAGGGGAGGGGAATAGGGTGAAAAAGGGAGGGAGGAACAGGAAGATATACGTGAGGGGATAACCATTGAGATGTAATCTGAACAAATTAATAAAAAGAAATGGAAGGCATCTCTTCATCACTTCCTATTTACATAAAAACAACATCACATCCATTGAGTGCTAAGCATCCTACTTCATTCCCACAATAGCCCTAGAGGATTGTGTCTTTGTGACAGCAGAAGCCGAGGCACGCAAAAGTTGAAGACCTCCCACCCACCTAGAGCAGGAGATGCCGTGCTCAGGCTCTGGGTCAGACTCCAGAAACCCTTCCGGTCTGAGCTGCCTTTCTCTCTTCTGGTAACTTACTGGCTCAGTCGACCGACAGTAATTTCGCAAGGCTGAGGGGTCATGTTTCTCCTAAAACAGGACCAGTGTGTTTCTTCCCAAAAGATAAGCATTTCCCGGGTGGGAGTGAGGACCAATAACAACTTTGCAAAAGGGAGAGAATGCTGATTTCATCCCATCCTCTGTTTCTCCTGGACTTAAAGGGGGTGGTGCAAGCACAGTAATCAATTCAGCAGATAATTGCATAATTACTTAAAGTTGAGCAAAACCTTGCAAGGGAAGGTTGTGGAGCAGGGTGCTAGTCTCCCTGGAGGGAGATGGCCAGAGACTCTTTCTGTCAGTTGTTTTGACTGAGAGATGAGCTGTCCTTATCTCTAAAGGCCAAATTCTGCCTCCTCCTCAGGCAGAGTCAAGAAGGATTATGTTAGAAATAGTAATAAAACCTTTATTTGCTAAAACCTCTTATCCAAGGACATTTCTCTCATTTCTGTGACTACTTCCTTGGGGACCAAACTTTGTGCCCTGACATTGGAAGCTGCTTTTTTTCTTTTTTTTCTTCTAGTGGTCGTTCTGGAGTTTTCTGAATGACTGGTTAACATTGCCTATAGTAGACTGTAAATTTGTTTCTTAATTGCTGTGACCAAATGCCTAACAACAAGTTTAAAGGGTGGGGAGTTTTCTCTTGGCTTGCTGCAGGGGGGATGTGGTCTATCATGGTGGAGAAGGTGTACCTGCAGGAGGCAAGATGTGGTCACTTTTTATCTGTACCAGGAAGCAGAGAGAGGTGAATATCAGTGCTTTGGTTAGGGTGGGGCTTGGCCCACCTCCATTAGCCTAACCTAGAAACCCACTCACAGGCACGCCCACAGATGTGTTAGACCCTGTCAGGTTGACACTATTAACTATCACATACCCTAAATCTGTTAAAGGATAGCTTCAACACAAATGTTTTGTCCTATTAGTCTTCCATGGATCCTGATTGCTTACAGGCATAAGTATTATTTCCTGGAGGCATGTGAAAGAAATTTCAGCTTTGTCGACTTTAGGTCCACATTGTCCCCATGAATAATAATTATCATCACTTTCTCTCATGGTTCAAGTCCATAAGGCCCAGAGAGGGTTGGCAAGCCACTCGAGGGCAGTAAGCCTCTAAGTGTGAATAAAGGTGGAATGAGATCCTAATTCTGAGGAGACAGGTATACCCTTCTGAGAGCACTGTCTCTAGTGACCTGAGGCCTTCCCACTGCTCCCCATCTTCTGCAGGTCCCACAGTCTTCCATTTCTGTCACCCTGGGGACCAAGCTTTCCAACACACGAACCTTTGGGCAGGAAGGGAAGCAACAATATTCAACCCATCACAGCAACTCACCCAGTGTGTTCGTTGAATTTATACTCTGCACGTGGGTCATAGGAGTGCAAAGGAACCACAGAAAAGAAGGTAAAGCCAGGGCTTTGAATGGTTAGCCTGGTCCTAATGGGCCGTAATGGATGAGGAAAAGACTACCCGTGGGCGCTGGAAGCTGCTGTATGCCCGCTCCTGACATGGTAGTTGACAGATACAGACTGAGGAAAGATGGATTCACGAAAAGCCATGAGTGATGTTTCTCCTCTTGTTCTCCTGGTGTTTTCTTGTTTTCCTCTCAAACTTAGGGGGTCTGGATGGCAGAAGTTTGAACATTTATTTGGTCCCCTGAAACTCCTGAAAAGCTGTCTAGCGGTGTTTGTGAAGGACACCAGCTGGGACCCACATCTGTAATAACAAATACCCTTGCAACTGGCAGGCTCTCAGGTGATGCAAGTAGGGCCCCTCCCGAGACTTTTTCTACAATCTGCCTGTGTCACTGTTTGTAAATGGTTCCTGTCTGTGGAGATACTTACCTTTCTACACAAGCAACGTGACCGGTGGTTGGATTTGCTAATAATCTGAAGAGTGGCAAAGCGGAAGTGAAAAGAAAAATCTCAAAGACTGAATTGAAATACCTGGCTTAGCAAAAATTGAAGCACCGCTAGTCTACCCCTAGTCTATAATGATTTGGACTAGACGTAAACTTCCTTCCTATACTTTTTGCTATTGGACGAAGGACAATTAGAAGAAAATCAAAGCACAACTAATGAGATGGGCTCTTGTTTAAAAGAATAGCAGCTTCTTTTCTCTCTTTCCACAGGGGAAATTGGCTGGAGCAGAGATCAGCACAAGTAAATAGCCCCTTAAGGCAAGGAAGGGAGTCAATTGCTGGGGCTGACCTTTCTGCCAGCTATTTTGTTTATTATTCTTTAAATAGTTCATATCTGTGTCTTTGTCATATCCACTAGATCCCTCTCACCACTTCCCCCATCCCATAATACATCTCCCTTCCAACCTCATGTCTTAATAGTTTTTAAAAGTAACCCACTGGGTCCAATTAATCTTGCCTATATGTGCATGGGAGTGGGGTTAAGCCTGCCAGTAGCAGCCTCTCCAGAATAACAGTGGTGCTCCATCAGCAGCCATCAGCTTTAAGTGGATCCTCACCTAGGGGTGACAGTTTTGACTGTAGAGCTGACACAATGTACAGTCATCTAGGAAGGGTGTCTCAGCGAAGAATTGCCTGGGTGAAGTTGACCTGTGGGCATGCCTGTGAGGGATTTTCCGAGATGGGTCAAGTAGTGGGGAAGACCCACCCTGAATGTAGGCAGCACCATTTTATGAGTGTTGCCGTGGACGGAAGGAAAAGGTGTGTGCATGTGTCAGTGCACCGTGGTCTGTTTTTGACTGGACAGAGTGCACGAAGCCCTGAGTGAATGTGTGCTGTTTGACAAGGCCACCATCACGTCAAGGACCCCAGTGCTTCAGTCACACAGGGGTGGCAAAGCCTTCCTCCAAGGTCTGAGTCTGAATATTGACAATGAATGCAGAGAATGTCCGCCATAGCTTTTCCTCCAGATGTTTAAGGCCTAAAGACTGCTTCGTTGCAGAGATGTCTCCTAGCATATAGAGATTAGCTCAAGCTGCCTCCTTGTTCAGTTGTGTACCATAAACCTTGGCTCCATATTTTTCTACATGTGATAATCATGTCTTCCTGATCAGCTGTGGAAAACCCCTGCTTCTCTCTTCAATTGTGTATCATAAACATGCTCAGTGTCCAGGGTGCTGTGGTTTCTCGATCAGAGTGCTCAGTCTAGCTCCTCCTCCATCCCAGTTGTTCTGTGCCTGTGTGTCCATGTGTTCAAGTTTTTTTTTTTAATCATTCCCTCATTACCCAAGTGAGGTCAAATCTGTGGAGCCATGCAGGGACCCAGGACTTGATTGTGGATGTCATGTGACCAGCAGTTTCAGGTTCCTGATGCTTTGGTTTTCCCACAATGGTGAACTGTAACCTGGAATTGTGAGCCAAATAAACCCTTCTCCCTTAAGTTGCACTTGTGGGAGTATTTTATCAGAGGAACGGGAAAGGAAGCCATGATGGCTTATCTTGCTTGTCAGCCTGACTGCATCTGCAGTCAACTAAAACCCAAGCTGTTGTACACCTGTGAGGGATTTTCTTTGTTGGATCCTTGGATGTAGGAAGACTCACCCTAAATCAGGGCCATGCCTTCCGGTGATGGCTCACATGAAAGGACATGGAAGATGGGATCTTCTTGTCTGCTCTCTCTAGCAAGTTTATCTGCCTGCTGCTGAGACATTCCTTTGATGGCAGTAGAACCTGCTTCATAGAGACTTAAGACCAACTGAGACATCCAGCCTCAGGGAATGAAAATGTATCCACTTCTTGGCCTTTCCACTGAGAAAGAGCCTTTGTTGGATTAGTCAGACCACTGTGTGTGTGTGTGTGTGTGTGTGTGTGTGTGTGTGTGTGTGTGTATGCATGTGTGCATGTGTGTATGCATGTATGTAAGTGTACATACACACACATATATATGGTCTTTCTCTGTACCTCCCACCTCTTTTCTTTGTATACTTTATTCTTGCTTCTTGTATCTACTGTGTCACCAAGGGGCTCACAGAGCTAAGGGAGGAGAATGGGACTAATCTATGACATCAGACAAATAGAAGCAGAAGAGGGTAGATGGGTAAATCAAAAGAAGCATGAGGGGAACAGTGGCAGTACAATGTCACCCAAGTAAGTGGATGATCCTGCACGTCTGGCTGGATTCAAAGACTCAGCTAGCATCATCAGGACATGCTATTCTATGTCTCTGTCTCTATAATGGCATCAGTCACAGGTCCATTTGGCACATTCTTATAGATTCAGATAGAGCGAAAGAGTGGCTTCCTAAGTATCATGGCATTGAGCATAATCCCTGGCTTGGTTCAACTGTCCATCTAAAAACCTGTCATAGAGTCCGGGGGTGTATGGAATGAGGGTGGCCATGCATGGATCACATGCTGCCCTTGACTGTAGAAGCTTGGCCATTCCTGCCTCAGCAGCCTAGATAGACCAGCATGCTGCTGGATAGACTGGCTGGCACAGCAGGATGACTTCAACTTTCCCTTCTTCCAGCTGTTGGACACAACATCTCCAGGTGCCTTCTACCCGGGATCCTGCCTGGGCTTTATATCCTGCATGTCATCTGCATAAAGATGACATCAGGCGAATGACTGAATTCAGAGCAGCTGATGCAGGCCAGTGTGACTCAAGATCCAGCAACTTTATAACACGTAGCTTCTATCCGCAGTAGGTCCCTGTCTAGAAGAGGAGGCTTGGACAACTGGGGAACACCACCGTCTGCCTGCCCATGCCCCTACCCTCCACTGCTCTGACTCTGTCTCCTCTTTCTTTAATTACATTTCACCCCAAACTCCTCCATTCCATCTAAAATTTCAAAGTGTGACAAGTTCGAAGAAGCACGCTATCAGTCACTTTCTTCAAGGTTATTAGATACTCCAGACTTGGTGCCCTGTGGGCTGAAGGTCTTGTTCATATAAAAGTAGAGGGGCCACCCCAGCTCCACCTGTGGCTTTTGTTGCAGCTGAACTCTATTTTTAAAAATTATAATTTTTACGTTTCTCTGTCTTCATTTTTATTTTTATTATTTCTCTTGAGCTTATAATTACATTATCTCTTCCCCTTCTTCCTTCCATCCCCTCCCCCCCCCACTGTCCTTTTTTTCTCCTTTTCAAATTCATGGCCTAGTTGTACTTAAGTTTTATTACATTACATTATATATATGTATATATGCATGCATGTATGTATGTACACAAATATTCCTGAACAGAGCTGCAGAACAACTCTTGCAATCTAAGGCTCAGGGATCATTGAGGACAATGGAGCAGAAAGACTGTAAGAGGCAGAGGAGTGGCGAGTTTGCTGAGGTTGTGCCTCCTAGGAATGTCAGAAGCCACACCCATTAAAATCTTACCAACAGGACTCTGCACGAGGGCAACCACAAAGGAGGTGCTAGCTAGGTCGCAGAGAAGCCCCAGGGGCCTCAACCCTAGGCAAAGAACTATAGGAATTTAAGGAATGCTGAAAGTGGGAGAGAGAGTCTTCCCCCGGGAAAGAGCACATCAATTGGCTATTCAGTAACAAGTCTTTAGCCTTGAAAATGTACATACAAGTAACACTATTCAGACTGGGCAGGTTATATGTATATATGTAATACATTTTAAGTTAAAAATATAATTACATCACTTGCCCTTAACACCATCCAGTCCCTTCCATGCCTCCTTCTTCACTCTCAAATTGATTGCATCTTTTTTCTTTGATAGTTCACACACACACACACACACACACACACACACACACACACACACACACACACAAATATGACCTGCTGAGTCCATTTTTTGCTGTGTGTATATGGTTTTAGGGTTTACTGTTTTGTATTGAGAAACCAATTATGGGTTTCTAGGGATGGAACCCATGAGATTGTGCCCCTTCTATATTAGCATGCCTATAGATATTGTCATTGTTCTGAACTTGTTCATGCATCCATTTGATAAAAGATTTTCACATGAGACATCTTGGTACTCTGACTCCTACAACCTTTCTACTCCCTTTTCTGCAATATTCATTGAGCCATAGATTCAAGAGCTGTGTGATGCAACCATTAGGGCGTAGCTCCCTGCTCATCTGTTGACTTCTGCACTGTGTCTGGTTGTGGTTTTCTGTGATGGTCTCCATGTGCTGGAGACAGAAGCTTCTTTGATGATGATGTGTGTACATATGTATGTATAAATAATATTATGCATGCAGTTGTGTGCACTGTGTGTAATTTAGGATAAATATTAGGTTCCTTGAGGCCTTACCAAACCATCTTGATATGAGACACAAAATCCCATAGCATTCTAGTTGAAGGCCTCAGCCCCCTTTTAATTCATTTAGATTTCTTTCTGTTTGTATTTTGCTTTGGGGCCTTGGGCCCAGGGCCTCAGGGGTATGAAGTATGTAGCTTGTGCAGCTGAGCTCCAACCTTTCACCCCACCCCAGTGCTTGGCAAACAGTGGTTAAAAGATGATTAAATTAACCTAAATAGCTGTGATTTATCCAAAGATACCCTTCATGTCTCTCCCTTATGTCACGGAGAAAAAAAGCACACACTATCAACTTGTGATCTGGTCTTCCTAAGTGAGGGGCTAGGTAGCCATTCAGTGTGTTGGCACTGCGGTGTAAGCATCATCGCCAGCAATCTCCAGATGTTTCTGATTCTTCCATCGGACACTTCATACCAGGAAGCAGTTACTGAGGAGCTTGAAGCCATGGACCCCACAAGCACCATCCTGTTTCCTGGGTTTTAGGCAGTTGACTTATCTCTGCCTTTTACATTCTGCAATTAATTTTTTGTTTGTTTGTTTGTTGCATTTAACACAACGTTTCAGGCTCCTCGTCTGCATGCCCCACATTTGTAGAAGTTAGAGGAAAGTGGCAGGGCAGACCTGGGGGAAGCAATTCTTGCCTTTCGAGCTACAGGGCTATGAGCACCACGAGTGGGGAGAAATGTGGTATTTTTCCCAAGGTCACCTTGCCCGATGAACATATAAATGGCTCTGGAACTTTCATCTAGATTTCTGGACACTTTGGAAGACGGATGGAGCAATTCTGCCATTTTTTTTTTAAGGTATTCACGTTCTGAATACACAACGTGAGCGATAATGAATTAGGCTGTCACCCTTGGGACCGGAAGGCCCTGTTGGAACACGGAACCATCCAGGCACTCGTTAATGTGGCTCCTTTTTCTTGTTGTTCTGAATCAGGGCCTCACACTGTAGTCCAGGCTATCCTGTAGCTCACTATGTATCTCAGGCTAGCCTTGAACACTCAAATATGCCCCCGCACCCCAAGGGCTGGAATAATAGGCATGGGCCATGAGGCCACCAGGACCTAAGTGTGGTTGCCCGTGTAACCAGACTTAATCGGTTCACACAATTAACTGATCGAATCTTGATAATATGAACAGTTTTGATTTTTACTTCCCCTTCCCCAAGTTAAAATACGTACAGAAATCAAACTTAAGGATAGTCAAGCCAAAGTTGCCCTTGGCTAGTATTATAAAGATTACAAACATGTCCAGGGAATTCACTAAACTTTCAGAGCTTTTTATACATAAGGGCAGAGAGCTACTTTCCCTGCATTGTAGATGTTTCCTTGGCATAATGGGGCTCTACTTTCACTGTGCTACTGGGTGAGGATGGCAGTGCAAGATAATGTGAAACAGCCCGTGGAGCCCACAGCTTAGGATCTGTGCGTGGTGTGGAATGCATTACCAAAGTTATTGTTGGCAGTACTTAAAGCCTTCTATTCGTGTTTCCCTTAAGCTAATCTGCAAATTAGAATGCATTCTTTGATCCTGTACATCTAATGGAACATGTTACGGAACTGGGCTGAGTGGCAGGAAAAAAATGCTAGCTCAAGATTTAAGGTATGTGTCTGCCTCTTAAGCCCAACAGGGCAGCGAGAACTGGACAGAGCGTGCCAGGTTTTCCATCTTCTTCCTGAAAGTTTTGTGCCAAAGTGAACGCTGTTCCAGAACAACCCCAGAACAGCTGCGCAGCTTTGGAATGCCGGACACATTTGGAATTAGCACCCGGGTCAGATGCTCAGCTTTGCCAACGACCCAGGGGTCTTTCCATAGCTACATAGTTTATCTAAATAATTAAAAATATATAGAGTTTTATTTATTTAAAAGCATCTGTGTGTAGGTGTGTGTATATATGGGTATATATATATATATACACACACACATGAGAGAGACCTGTGCCATGGTGTGCACTTGGAGTTCTGAGAACCATTTTCAGAAGTGGGTTCTTTCTCTACTATGTTGGAGACTTTTGGACAAGTGGCTTTACCCACTGAACCAGCTCACCAGGCCCAGAAGTGTTATGTTTAAAAATACACACCATATCTTAAAACACAAATGTTCCATCCTTTTCAAAGCAACCACCCTTTTGATTACCTCCTTGTATTTGGTAATTTTGTCACCTGTATGTACATCACTGGCCACTAGAATTTGCCCGTCTTTTCAAATTCATATTGTCTTCCAAGATCTCATTCAGACCTGCCTTCCTTCTGCTCTCACTGTGACTGCCAAGATCCTTGCTTCTCATGTTTGTAGAATTTCCCGGGGTTTGAACTCTGTGGATGGCGCATCATTATGGAGGGGATTTTTGGATGTGAACCACTAATATGGTTCCAGCAGGCAAAACTGCACAAGAGGCAAAAGCCACACAAGGAGGGACTCCACACTCAAGTTTCCTTTCCCCAGTTCTATTTTGTTGATTATGAGTCTTCCTTAGGGAAAAAAAAGTAAATATCACGAATCTCTATATAGCTATATTCCTTTCATCCTCAAGTTAGAATCTGGCATTCTCTTACGACATGCTTTCTGCACTTAGTGCCATCAAACCCATCAGTATTTATTTTTATTTTAAAATTATATTTATTTATTTTGTGAGCATGCGTGTATGTGTTTAGGCACACATATGGTCACTTGCAGTCAGTTCTCTCTTCCCACCATATGGGCCCCAGGGATCGAACTCAGAACATCAGGCTTGACAGCGAGCACTTTTTAACTTGCTGAGCCATCTGACCCAATAGGATCTTTGGGTTTGGGTTTGCTTATAAATAGCCACAGAATACACTGGGCATGGTGGCACATACCTTTAATCCCAGCACTCTAGGAGGCAGAAGCAGGCTGATTGCTATGAGTTCATGGCCAGCTTGGTCTACAAAGTGAATCCAAGACAGCTATGGCTACAAAGAGAAACCCTGTCTTGAAAAACAACAACAACAAACAACAAAACAAAATAAAAAAGCCACAGAATGCCCCACTATGTAACTCTGCTGTATTTGTTTGCATGCCCACTGGTTGGCATGCCTGGTCGCTAACAATGACATGGCCTAACAAAGACATGCTTTTTAGCTCTTTAACTTTTCAAATCTGAAATAATTACTGGTATTTCAGGAACATTTAGTTTACTTTTAGATAAATTTAGATCTCTTTTAACATACTTAAGGACCATTTGTGTTATATATGGTCTCTTTATGAGTTTTATTTATTATCTTATGAGATTTTTCTTTTTCTAATTTTAAAGTTTTATGTATGTAGATACAGTACACACACACACACACAGGCACACACACACACACACACACACACACACACACATCCCTCCCATCTTTTCATTCATCATTTGTTACATTATCACAGTATATTTCTCTAAGCAAAGGTTTGTAGGTGGTCAAAATTCTTGATCCTTTAAAAACTTGTATCTGGGTGTGTGACTTATTCTCTGATCTTAGTACTTAGAAAGCTATGGTAGGATTGAGTTGAGAGGAGCCTGAACTGTACAGATAGACACAGAAAAAACAGCAGCGCAAGAAAAACTTGTACACAGAATTTGGTCATACTTAGACATGTTCTTTTCATGCCTGGGGTACAGAGAAATCACCTCATGCTTTCTTCTAGTACTTTTGTGCTTTAAATATTTCCCAGTGTACCTGAGATCCATTTGGAGTGTGTCTTGCATCGAGTAAAAGATACATCCACTGTTATCTTTTTTTTTTTTCAAATGGCTGGAATACCATGTTGAAAACACATCTCTGCCCTGTAATTTGACATAGCACATCTTCCAAAACTATGTTTCCAAGGTAACCAGGTCTCCGCCTGAGTTTCTGATTCTACTGCTGTCTGTGTTTGTGTGCTAGCACCACCCTGTTTCAATTTAAAGAGATGCTGTGCTGTGCTTTCATTTCTGGCAGGGCTGTTCCCCGGTTTTTCTTTTTTAGTGTTTTCTTAACTATTCTTGTCTGTTTGTTTTTCCATATGAAGTTTAGTGTCACGCTTAGCTCCATAAAACCTCCAGAGTCTGCTGTTTTTATTGGAGTTGGTAATTTTATTGGAATTTATAAATTAACCTAATCAGAAGTGACACCTTTACGATGCCGCCATACTATCCAGGCAAGAACATGACACAGCTTTGACTTTGTCCTCATCTGTTTGTTGTCCCTTTAATAGTTTTTTAAAGATAGTGTATCTACAAGTTTTACAAGGGTCCTAGGCTCACTTCTAGGTATTCTCTGTTGCTGTTTCATATACCACTTTGGGGAGTTCTTCTACCGAGGACATACTTTGTCCATTGGTTCCTTGTTTCCCCGCCCCCACCAGGCCTTCTAGCATCTTCTATACAGTTTATTTTTCCAGTTCCCTTTTGCCTATAATCGATTTATGTTGCTTCACCAAGTTTGCTAAGGAGGGTAATGTTAAGTAATGATGAATTACATAATGGCAGGGGTGTTGTATTTTGTCCTTAACTGTATTGGCTATGTCTCTATTGCTGTGACTGAATACCCCAAGACAAAAACAATGTAAGGAAGAGAGGCTCTATAATCTCCCCAAACAGTACCACTCACTGGAAACTGAGTGTTCAACTACAGAAGCCTATGGGGGACATTTCTTTCTTTCTTTCTTTCTTTCTTTCTTTTTTTTTTTTTTTTGTAGTTCAATTCATTTACCTGTAAATTTCATGACTTTATTTTCTTTAACATCTTTTTTTGTATTTTTTATTAATTTATTCATATTACATGTTTTATGTAAAGTTTAAAAATCAATGTGTCCAATCCCAACAAAAATTTTATTATGGATTAATGAAGTCTGAAACAAGCTCAACAGGAGAATTGGAGGACTGCTGAGTGCAGAACACGGGGCACCCAGCTCATTTCCAGGGGCTCTGCATCATCACACTTTCGATGTAGCTCAGTGATTTCTATTTTCTTTGCAGAGTCATCTTCTCCAATTTAGCACTAGCCATCTACTTGGCATTTTAACACTATTTAAGCAGTGTCTTTACAGCTTTCATCCAACTAGATACCTCTTATCAAGACACAGATTTACACTTCAGAACTGCAGTAAACTCGCTTTTAATGCTAGTGACCTTGGGGTGACTTGGATTTTGTCTTATAGTCTTATTTTGATTAATGTATTTTCTTTTGGGCAATTTCCACATCTCTTATTGCTTTTTTTTTCTCCTCCCAAAAGTCAGTAGCCAAGACTTCTAGAAAAGTACTGAAAATCTGTGTCACTTCTTGGAAGTGAGCTGCACTTGAAAGGCCTGTAGAATCCAAGCAGACTTCTCTCAGGCACACTTGTGCGTGTGAAGTGGCTGAGTCTCTTTGAGGTAGTCCTTCCTGGAGCCCATCCATCATCTTCCAGCACAATCAGATGAGAGCCATGCTGTGCCTCGCTTCTGAAGCATGTTATCACTCATCAGTGTTGACTCCTACCCAGCACATTCTGGCACCGGAGAGGCTTGTGTGATTTTTTTTGTTTTCTTCTTTAAACTATGACTTCGACAAGTTACATTCATTGTTTGCAATGTTGTGACAAATCTCTGATCAAAAACTCCCCTGAGATGGTCTTGATATGGTTCTTTCTGTTTGTTCCTGGGCTTGGCACCATTAGCATGTTGTCTAGAGTTTTCCACACTGATGGCCCTGCTTCCTATTGGGCTCCACTCTCAGAATTTCATCTTTGCCAGTCTTTATTCCGAGTGTCCTAGGGAAGTATTTCATCTTGGTTCCCAAAGCCTCTGTGCACTGGGAGCCAACAAGCTCTGTTTGCATTTGGGAGAACTGCCCTCTACCCCCAACCCTATCACCCAAGAAATATACTTTATTTCAGAATTCTTTATTATTCCTTCTTTACCCACTTGTACCAATGACCGCCTTCATCTTCTGGATCTATCTGGTGTTTCTCGTGGGGTCTTCTGCTAAGCTTATTAGTTCCCAGGCAAGCTCTCTTTACATGCTTCTGTGGCTGCCTCTGTCCAGAGTATAGGGTCGTACACTCCCTATGTACACACACTAATCGATGGTTCTAAGCTTATGCACGAAGTATGGGCTTCCTCATCCAAAAAGAAGTCTATGAGGCTGGTGTTACAGTATTTTGTATCCATTCGGCCTACAAAGCAAATAACTGACACAGAGAGACTAAAACATACTTTAAAGCTGCCAGCAATTCACTGGGCAGAGTCTGAATGATTCTAAGCTACTCATAAACTAAACAAACTACTCTAAACCTTATAACATACATATATTCCAAACACTTGCCACTATGACCCCTGGGCCGGTCCGCGTCCAGTTTCCACCTCCAACCCTCCTAAAACCCTCTCCTCCAACCTTCAAATTTTTCTCCTCCCTTCCAGGAAGTCCCGCCTTCCACGTCCTGTCCTTCTGCCCAGCTGATTGGCTAAACAGTGCTTTACTGATGGCTGATATATTCACTTAGCATTCCTCCACAGTTGGTGATAAGGCTCAGTTGGTAGAGTGCTTGCCTAGCGGGGGAGGGGGGAAGAACCCTGGACTTGATCCCCAGTTACTGCATGAGCAAGGAATCGTATGACTCAGGAGGTGGAGGCAGGAGGATTAGAGGTTATAGGCCACCCTTAGTAATACAATGAACTCAAGGTGATCCTGGACCGCATGCATTAGGGGAGAAGGAGAGCTCCATGCTGGATACTGTGACCCCCTTCTGTGTTGGGCACACGGCTACAGCATGTTCTTAGTGGAGAATGTTAAATCTGAACATATTGTAGACCTAACGCAGCCTGCCCCTGGCTCATTACTGAGGAGCCAGGCTCTAGTTGCATCCTGAGGTATGACTGGCTGTGTTTCCTGACTACAGGGGAGTCCACTGGCTTTTTACAAGTTGTTTGTATCCACTAAACTTTTCACTGTAACTAAGATATGAGCTCCATCTCCTGGTTTTCAAGTATGCTTGTTCCTGGTTCTGTGTCCCCTCTCCCCATACAACATTGATGTGTACCTGTGTTCCCTGTGAATGGAAGGACAGATATCACCCAGGAGCGCTCTGTCTTTATTGGCATCATGTGACTGTCCTTAAAACTTTCTGTAGTGTAATTGGACTCCAAACAGAAAAGGAACCTTTTATCTAAAATAAAACATTAAAGTTGGATGAAGCATTTCAGTTTCCACAGGAGTTAGATTTCTTGTGTCACTTGAGATACAGAACATTATTTCAAAGTTTAAGTGAAATTACTGGAAAGACAATAGTGAGCCACTGAATTTCCTCTATTTTTATGTCCACCATTCAATAAATAAAGTTTATGCCTTTCAACTCAGATTTTTTTTATTGCTATGTTTTTAAATATTATGGGTATTAGGTCAGGAGTATTAGTTGGAATACAAGTGTACAGTTACAATTTTTCAATGGGAGTACATACCTATAATCCTAGCACGTGGGAGGCAGGAGAATCAAGAACTTGAGGTCTTGCCTCAGCCACAAAGCAAACATAAGGCTACATGATATAGTCACAAAAATCAAAATATGACACAGTCTTCTCTTTTCTCCCTTGCCCCCCCCCCCATTCTTTTAGACAGGGTCTCACTATGTAGTCTTGGCTGGTCTGGAACTCACAGAGTCCCTCGGCCTCCTGAGTGTTGGCACTGAAGGTGTATGCCACCATGCCCGGTAAGACAGTCTACTCTTACTAAATGCTTTTCTTCCGACAATTTGTAAAGAATAGAAAGTCCTATGCATGTGCTGCGAGCCGTGTGACCTGAAAAGTGAGGGTATGGCCCTGGGTGAGCACTGACTCCAGCTGTCAGGCATCTTCTGCACTTATGTGTAATTTTCTCTACACACGGATTTAAAAGACCCAAAAAGTTGTTTTATTGATGTTAAAGAAAATGTGATATCCTGCCTCTGGAGATGCTAGATTTTGAGGTGAGTCTAGGCAATTTCTAAAGGACTTGCTTCTTTACTCATCTTCCAGCTGTTCCCTGAGCTTCTGTGACATGCCAAACCCTCAACATAGTGCTGGCAATTTACAAGTGTTGACCCACCACAGCTGGCAAATAACCCACAAACAAATGCTTCTGAAAAGCACTGAGGTGCTGTAAGGACATTCCATGGGACAGAGTGGGCACTAGACTGGAGTTTCCTGGTGAAAGGATGTGGCTGAGATAAGAAACATGAGTAGCGCCGGGTGTGGTGGTGCACACGTTTAATCCCAGTACTCAGGAGGCAGAGGCAGGTGGATCTCTGAGTTCGAGGCCAGGCCAGTCTACAAAGTGAGTCTAGGACAGCCAAGATTAAAAAAAGAAAGAAAGAAAGAAAAGAAAAAGAAAGAAAGATGAATAGGGGTGTCTATGTTGCAGGCACAGCATGGAGAAAGGCGCTTTATGACATGTGGGGGACACCACACTGGAGATGTCACAGGAGGACCTAGTGGATGGCCAAGAGTGGTATATGCCACAGTGCATCTGTCAAGACAGAGGGAGGGCCCAATCTTCCTACTGAGTGTTGATCCTTTGCTTTTTAGCAATAGCAGGGAGACAATGTGGTCAGAGTTGCCTTTTGAATGGATTTTTCTGGCTACTTATAAAGGTCTTGATTTTTATTCCAAGGGTCCCACAGAGAATGTGGCCAGGCATATAGTTGGGACCAAAGAGTCTCTTGCTCTTGTCTGTGTGGGAAGGTGTCTGCTTTTACCAAGTAGTCTAGAACCCACAAAGGGCAGCGAGGGGAATGAAGTCTGTGGTTTATTTTTAGGGGAGAAACATTTCCTTTACCAATAAATCATAGGGATTAAAAAAAATAAGAATGAGTATTGGCTGTTTAGACAAGGAAAACAAAAACACAAAACTAAAACCAAAGAACAGAACACATTCCTGTCTTCCTCTGTATCTCAGCTTGGGATAGCTCTGCCCTCTGCCCCCAGGAATGAGTTATGGTCAGATATGCGGAAGAAATCTCATAATAGACAGCTCTAAAATAGGCAGCAGGAGATGCCTTGAAGCTCCCTTTTAAACCCCTGGGAATCACGCTTTTTATATCTCAAAAAGCTTAGGAAAAGTTGTTCATGTATTTTTTTATTCCCTCACCTCTCCCCGACACACACAGCAGCCCCCGGGGCTTGTAATCAAAGCTGCAAGCATACCTTTCAATTGAGGTAAAAATGCTCAGCTGAGTAAAAGTATGCACGTGCTGACCTCACGTGACAAATCCAGGCTTAGAGGCCAGCTTAGAATGTGATTAGATGCTAGCAAAAGCTAGGCCGTTTCCCTTATAAAGATATGTAACTACTTATCTATTGGAGTACTAACTTCTACTTCTAGTAAAAAACTTTACTTTGCCCCAAGAGCGAGCAGAAGATCAAGCTGAGGCAACCTGAATCCAGAGAGGGCCACTGAGCCACATTGTCTGGTAAAGGTGCTGTGGTCCTTCCAGGGCCGTGATCTTGCTGCTGTCTCCCTGTGAATCTGCCCTCTCCCTCCATCCCTGGCTGGATGAAGAACTCCCAGGAGCCAACAGTCTCTCTTGCCTCCATCTGCGATGACAGTCTATGAGTAATCCCTCAGGGACTGAATATACAGCACATAATTAAAATTTAGTTTTGTTTTTAAAGCAAGCGTTTAGCACTGATGATGAGATGGGCTGGTTACCAGAAGAGCGGAACCTCGGAGGCCGAAGACGTTGGAATCCTTTAGTGAAAAGCCAGCAGGGACTGTGTGAGCTCTGGGCCTGGCTTCCTTTTTCGTTCTTTGTAGGAGTTTAACTTCCTCTGTAAGTGAAAGGAGAGACAGTGCTACAGTTTGGCTCTCAAATGTCAGCTGGCCAGTCAAGCTCAAGGGGTCTGTTTTTGGAAAACCCAAAACATGGGGCTGACAGGGCTGATGAGGCCTCATCACATACGAAGCCTTCTCAGAACACCATGAGCTGGCTGTGGGGGCGCACACCTCTAGTCCTAGCATTCCGGAGGTGGAAACTAGGGCACTGAAGGTCTGTGGTTGTTTGAAGTGACATAGTGAGTTTGAGGCTGGCTTGGGATACATAAGACTGTCTAAACTACCCTTCCCCCAAGAAACAAAATGCAAACTATCGAGATGAACAGCAAATGAAGATGGATAAAGCAGAGCATGGTGTCTTTCAACCAGGACGTAGGGACCATTGGTCCATTCAGGGGACATTTTAGCCCCCACAACATAGGATGGACGTTTTGACATCTGGTAGGGAGAAGGCAGTAGTTCTCAGCATCCTACAGAACACAGGATAAAAGCCTCCACCTACAAAACAAGTGTTTGGCCCTAAACACCCATAGTTCTGAAAAGAGAATGCACTCCCAATTCATGTCCTTAGAGGGACCAGGACACCTCCCTTTAGTCCTTGCTGTTTGAGTGACTTAAAGATGAGCAACCATGAAATATTTCTAAGCCTAGGAAGATGAGAAGACAGTGTTGCTTACACAGTGACTCCGCCAGCTGCTGTTAAGCAAAGCTCTTACTCCCATCTCCAATAGCTGCCCCTCTGGGGCTTTTCTTTTCATGAGAGTGGAGGGCAGCTGAGAATGCCTTGAAGTGCTTCCATAAGAAACATAATGTCTGCCCAGTAACTTTGCTTTTTCTCCTGTCAACATATACTCTTCTTGGCATCTCTTGTTGCTGAGCCATATGAAAATTTGTCACTTCTTCCTCAAACACCCTGGCAAGTGTTGCCCCAATTAGAGGAAATAACTAACACGAACCAAAGGAGATGGCAGAGCTCTGGTCTTCTGCTCACCCACCGGGGAGGTGGCGTCTGATGGAAGGATGCTGAGGTGGGGTAAGCCTGCAGGCTGGGCTTGCTCAGCATGTGCCAGTTATGCTGTGAAATCCCTAATCTTTAGCTGAACCATGATATCCCAGCAAAGACAACATCTCTTCTTCCTACGGGTATTTGTTCTCTTCCTTCAAAATCAGATGTGACCCATTCCCTATGAGTTCAGGGCAACAACGGTGCTTTGGAGCAATTCTTGCACTGTTCTCCTCCCCCCTCTCATCCCAGAAGCACGCCACCTCCACAGGTGCTCAGCATCCCCAGCAGTGAAAGTAGTTGTAATCATGGATTCTATTTTGATGGGGGAAAGTGTGTATTGCTGAGACATCCTGGAACAGGGAATACAATGCTGCTGTTGGGGACAGGTGTGCCCCCCCCCCCCCGCCACTGGCAAGAACACTAATGCCCATACAGTTCTCTCTGCTGGCAGCTTCCAGGGTGGTGGATACCATGGAATAACGCAAGTCCTCTAGAATTATGAGATTTCTGAGATGGACATGCTTTTGCGGTGAATGTCAACAAATCCATCATGAAGGGGGGTCCAATTAAAACTGTCCTCAATTGGAACCAGAAGAATGTTCACCATTCTCAACCCTGCCAGCAAACAAATGAGGGGACATCAAAGCACCCAGTGCCCCAGTAACACAGGAGAACCTCTCAGTGAAAGGCACTGGCTCCCTGGAGTCTAATTGCATGAGACCCCATGATTTCAGGGTTTAGCTGATATGGGAGATATCTGCTCTCGGCAGGTATCTTGTCAGATGTGTGATCTATCTCCAATTTATATAAGTACGGCTTTGTAAGCCATTGCTCATTTTATGTCCACACTGTATTTCCTTTCCTTTTGAAAATGTTTTAATAAATGCAGAGCTTAATTAATGGCATTTGTCCAACAGGCAATTACAGTGATTGCCAAAAAGAGATTAAAAAGTTACCAAAAGATAGCCCACACAGAGCCTCATCAGAGGATTCCTTCCTCCCTTCAATTTAGCTAGAGTCTGACTGTGTGGCCATGGATGGCCTCTCTTTACTGTGTAGTTGAGGCTGACATTAAACTCATGATGCTCCTGCCTCAACCTCCTGGGTACTTCAATCACAAAATGTGTAAGACCACACCTGGCTTGGCCATAGGGTCCTTGTGTTCTGAAGGAAGGTGAAACAGCACAATATTTGTCTCTGATGTCAGTCAGGGCAGCTGAAGCTGACCTGCCTCTAAGCTGGCATCGCCGTCCTATGGTGATGTTAATACCTTCATGTTCTTGGTAATAAAAGCAAGCCTCTCTTTAAGCTGTTCCAGCCCCATGGGCCAGCTCTCTCCCCTGGGATCAGGTCACTTGGCCAAATAAATCACAGACTTAAAAGAATTATGTCTTCTCCTAGCTCAATGCAGTAATAGAACCATTGAGTTGATACGTTGCTCCATCGCTGTACATGGCTGTGCATCAGCGCCTGCGCCCAGGCTTGTGCGATAGCTCTGCTTACTAAGTCAGAGATCCATATGGGATTGATTCTTCAAAGCCCACACATTCTTATTAGCACTTTTTTCTACTGGAAAACACATTTCATCAAATGTGATGTACAGGGTTTGAGGGAGACTTTGTTATGACTCAGCTTGAGGAATTGGGGATCGCAAAGGTGCCGTCAATCAAGGCAGTCAGTCCCCCCGTGTCCTTCCATCAGGCTTTCCTTTTACAAAAATTAATCTCCAACCCCCCCCACCCCCCACCCCACTGCACTGACAGACTTGGCTCTCATTGGAGAGAAAACCAACTCCAGCTGGGCCTGCAGCACGGAGGGGGATGCAGGGCTGCCTCCCACATCGAACTGCCACGTCTCGTGACCCTGGAACCACTGCTCGGCCAGAGTGTGCCTGGCCCCACGTGTGTCCTGACTGCTCACACTTTCTCAGACATTATCCCTTTCCTGTCCTCTGACAGATCCACAGCAAGCATGGCTAAGTTGAGTGACAAGTCCCACCCCAGTCACTGCTGCTTCCCCCACAGTTATGAGTTCACATGAGGACCCTCCTGAGAAGAACGCACAGTCTTGTATTCTTTTCATGTGCAAGCCAGCAAGCCCTATAGCTTGCTACCAGCAGCTCTGTTGGCCCTGAGCATAAAAGCATATTCATGACTGGTATTAGGTTTAGAGAGAACAGAAACCAGGGAGAAGCCAAAGAAAAGACTTCTTTAAGGGGGCTGAGGAGGTTTCCCAGTTGGTTAGATCCTTGTTGTGCGGGCAAGAGGACCTGAGTTCCTCCCTCAGCACCTATGTATGTAATGTAGGGTGTGGTAGCATGTGCTGGTAATCTCAGTCTTGGGGGAGAAAACGCAGGAGGATCTTAGCTGGGGGAGTAGACGCAGGAGCATCTCAGCTGGGGGAGTAGACGCAGGAGCATCTCAGCTGGGGGAGTAGACACAGGAGCATCTCAGCTGGGGGAGTAGATGCAGGAGCATCTCAGCTGGGAGTAGACACAGGAGAATCTCAGCTGGGGGAGTAGAGGCAGGAGGATCTCAGCTGGGGGAGTAGACACAGGAGGATCTCAGCTGGGGGAGTAGACGCAGGAGCATCTCAGCTGGGGGAGTAGATGCAGGAGCATCTCAGCTGGGAGTAGACACAGGAGAATCTCAGCTGGGGGAGTAGAGGCAGGAGGATCTCAGCTGGGGGAGTAGACGCAGGAGCATCTCAGCTGGGGGAGTAGACGCAGGAGCATCTCAGCTGGGGGAGTAGACGCAGGAGGATCTCAGCTGGGGGAGTAGACGCAGGAGCATCTCAGCTGGGGGAGTAGACGCAGGAGGATCTCAGCTGGGGGAGTAGACACAGGAGGATCTCAGCTGGGGGAGTAGACGCAGGAGCATCTCAGCTGGGGGAGTAGACGCAGGAGGATCTCAGCTGGGGGAGTAGACGCAGGAGGATCTCAGGAGCTTGTAGGCTAGCCATCCTAGATGATGAAAGACCCTATCTTTAAAAGCAAAGTGAATGGGTTCTGAGAAACATCCACGTTTGTCCTCTGGCCTCCTTATGTATATGCCTGCACATGTGCCTACACATACCTGAGAACACAGACATGTAAAAGAACTCCTAACTAGGCAGACTCACTGGCGTCCCGACTTCAACACTGAGCAAACATCACGGGGGGAAGGTTGCAGTCTGAATGAAACCCATGGATGCGTTTCATCTCCTCCGGGCTTTTGGAAGCCATCACTCATTTGGTATGAAAACAGAAGCGTGGAGGAGGCACTGTGTGGGAGAACAAGTAGGAGGGGAGGAAACTGGAGCGACGTGTCCAGGGAACCATGTCTTGGCCCCACTCACAGCTCCTAGCAAAAGCGATTTCGATCTCACATCTAATCGGAAGCAAAATAAACATAGGAAGAGGCAAGCTTTAATTGTAACTTCAATGTCCTCTATAACTTAGCTGCACTCTTTTGCCTTACTCGTAGATAAATATGTTTATGACAAGTCAGACATCTTTGCAAGTAATGTTGGTCTTTCTGGTGAAGTCACCCATTAGCTGACTTACTATAACCTTTCCTAGAAACTGTTATAACACAGTGAGGGAATTACACAGCTATATTATGGCATAGTCGGCATCATTTTAAAAATTGAAAATCTATATTTTTTCCATACAGTATATTCTGCTTACTCTTTCCCCTCCCTGTACTCCTTGCAGTTTCTCCCCATAAAAAACACAAAACCAGAAGCCATCATATATGCACAAAACTTTTAGGGTTAAAAAAAAGTTAAATAAAATAACAGTAAAGGTAAAAATAAAACCTGCCCTGATTATGAGGCAAGGAATCTCCAAAGATACTGTTGAGTTTGCTTTTGATTGGCCAGCTACTGCTGGGCATGAGGTCTGCCCTTAAGCGTAGATTGTTTCCTCAGTGGTTTTCTCCAGGAGAAAACTAATTTTCATTTGTAAGTGCTTATTATCTAGAGATCACTTCTGAATTAGGGATGGGGGGGCCTTAGCTCTAGGACCCCGTTTGGAGCTGGTCTGTGCATACTTCTCCAGTCTCTGAGAGTTCGTATGTACACCAGTCCTGCTGTGTTTAGAAGGCCTCATTTTATGGGGGAGTCTGCCATCTCCTCTGGCTTTTTTATACTCTTTCTGCCTCTTCTACAGGATTCCCTGAATCCAGAGGAGAGGGATTTTACACCTGAGCGTTCCAGGGTCTCTGCATAGTGTCTGCTGTGGGTGTCTATTTTTCCCATCTATTGAAGGAAGAGGCTTCTCTGATGATGACAGAGCAAGACACTGATCTTTGAGTGTAGCAACACATCAGTAGGAGTGAATTTATTGCTGTGTTCCCATTCCTTTAGTAGAACAGTAGTATTCAGTTTCCCCCTAGGTCCCTGGGCTATTTAGTCTAAGGTTATTGGTAACCCAAGCAGTGTCATCAGTGGGTTCCAACCCACGAAGTAGGCCTTGAGTCAAGTCAGATATTGCTTGGTTACTCCCCCAACCTTTGTGCCACTATTGCACTAGCATATTTTTCAGGCAGGACAACATTATAGATCAAAGGGATTGTGGCTTAGCTGGTGTTTACGTTTCTTCTTTGGTAGCATGCAGAGAAGCTTCCTGTGTTGAGAACATTATCCAGTAGTGATGAAGGCTCTAAGTGAAATAAGAATTGTGTAGCTAACTCCAAGGTACACATTTAACACCTGGCTCCCTTTCTGCAATACTTTAAAGTCTAGCTATTCTTTGAAATGATCATATTGTACCAGATGAGATATTACTTTCTAGTACTATGTAAAAGTCTTGACCACCAATTGCTGAATACTATACTACTGAAGTTACTTTTATAAAAATAAATTCTGTTGGTGGCTGCCAGTAACAACCTAGGAAAGGCACACCTGATTCCTTTGACCATATCTGCTCTTTCACCTATGCATGTTTTGGAAGCATAAATATGCATTAATTTTGTAGAGATGCCATGACAAAATGCAATGAAGTAGGTCACTGCGTAAGAGGCATCTGTCATTTGTCACTGTACAGTTCTGAAGCCCAAGTGTGGTTTCTCCTGGGGCAGAAATCTCTATAAGTTTTATTTTACACAAGTAAAAATGACAGTTGCAGTTTGACTAACCATTTCTTCAAAAATAGGGCATAGAGCCATAAAGGTACATTTTTGAGGAATCAATATGTATAATTGAGATGAAAAAAAAACCCACTCTTTAAAGGATGTTTGTGAAACCTGTTTTTGGTTTTGACCCAATTTTAACAAGCTCTGTTTGAGTGGTAGAATTCCTGCAACAGTGTTTTAAATACAGACCTGTTTCCTGACACACAGCACCGGAGACTCATTTCTTGCAAGTGTGAAATACTGAGCAGTGAGATGGTTTATGCTGTAACTGAAAGTGTGTGCTCCATAGTTCAGTTTACTTCAACTCAAGTCCTGTCTGCTGCAAAGAAATGACTCTGGGTAAATCTTTCTGCTATAAATTCTGATAGTGTCACACCTGGGATCGGGCTCAAAAAGCACAGTGGTTCCAGACTCCCTGAAAGAACCATCCATCACTACTGAAATCAGATGGCTTTGGTGACACTGCTGAGGTCTGGGGGATACTAAATTCTGAAGTTAGTTATAGGTCCCTATAGGCTCTCCCTCATCTCAACTGATGTTTCATTTCTGCCCAGAGGCTCAGATAAAGCACACTGAACTTGGAGAAGGCTATGTGTGAAGGATCAAAAAAGGCATTTGAATGGCTTTCACTTGGGAGATTTTTGGCTATTTGCTTAGCAAATGATAGCACATACTAAATTAATATTGTAAAAATAGCTCTTGTTCAGCCTGCTCCTTGACAATTTTATACATGTGTGTAACACATTCTGGTTACGCTCACGTCCCCAGGCCTCTCTGATCTTCCTACCATCTCTGCCATCCTCCCTCCTCCCTGCAAGTCCATTCTCACATTCATGTTGGGTTTTTTGTTTTGCTTTTTTTTTGTACCCACTGTATTTACCTAAGGTGGCTGTGGAATCCAGATTTGAGCTAGCCAATGGAATCTGGCTCACGCATGGATGTTTATATGATTGAAAATGATGACTTCTCCTCCCCTAGGATCCATTAGAAGCCAATAGCTCAGTAGGGAAGAGTTGGGCCTGTGAGCCCCTCCACAACTCATGATTACTGTTGACAGCCCCAGTCTTAGGCAGGCCCAGTGTGGCCACCATAGTACCTACGAGATCAGGATTGAAATGTCTCTGTCATACCCAGAAGACAGTATCCAATAGTCCTTTCCCATATCATCTGCCTCTTACATTCTTTCCACATACTTTTCTGCTGTGTTCCCTGAGCCCTAGCAGAAAGCTGTAAATGTCCTGCTTAGGGCTGAGCATGCAGCAGGCACTTATTCTTAGCGCCTTGACCTGCTCCGAGTGTCAACAGCTCCTCATTGCTAAGAGGAGCTTTTCTGAATAAGACTGGAGTAACATTTGTCTGTGGATATAAACCTAAATATATAGAAGTCTAAACAAGTTCTGTCTATAGCATAAGCCTTCTTTAGCAATGGGCTTTTTATTAGGCATGAAATCCATTTTGTGTAGCAGACCTTAAATCCAGTGAGAACATTGGTTACTCCCATAATAGCAGTGCCACTAGTGCCACCTTTGCACCAGGAGTCACATCTCGCTTGGTCTTGTAGTTCATAGGGTTTATTGTTGGATAAGATCATTGTTGCTATTTTCTCTTTCATCAACTCTCATCTTAAGTCCTCTGTATCTTGCAATGAATGTATGTGGTGTCTTCAGCAATAGGCTCTTTTAAAATATTTATTTTCCATTATGTACATGTATATCTATGTCTTTGTGGGATGTGCACGTGTGAGCGCAGGTGTCAGCAGAGTCCAGGAGGAGGTAAGGCCCCCTGGAGCTGGACTTACAGGCAGCTGTAAATAGCCTGATATAAGTGCTGGGAACTAAACTTGGGTTCTGTAATAGAGCAGCCAGTGCTCTTTTATCTCTCCTACACCCTTCTTTCTTTTAATGATACAAATTTTATCTCTAATTTTGTTTCCTTTTTTAATTAAAAAATTAATCATGACATGATTATATTGTTTTCCCCTCCACCCCTCCTATGGCTTCTCCTGCCAATCGCTTTCGTTTTCCCCTATTCGTTCCCTCTCAAATTCATGGCCTCTTCTTCTTTATTATTGTTACACATATATGCATATATAAATGCATGGACATAAACATAACCTGTTGAATCTGTTAGTGTTGCTTGTATGTATGTAATTTCAGAGCTGACCACTTGGTATTGGATAACCAACTGGGGACTCATCCCTGGGAAAGATTTATTCTCCCTCTCTTGAGACTCATTAGTTGCCTTTAGTTCTTTTTTTTTAGGGCTGGGACCCTTGAGATTTCCTCCATCCATATTAGCACATTTTTTGGTATTGTCACTCACTGTTCAGGTCTTGTTGAGGCCGCCATCTTGTAGAGGTTTTTATGGATGTAGCATCTCTTTGATTCTTAGGGGATGAGCTCATAGAAGACATTCTGGTCTTCCACTCTGTCTTTTCATACCTTCAAGTTCAGCTAGACATCTGCTGAGTATCTAGACATCAAGATATGAGTGCCACTGTTGCACTCGTCTTGCCATTTTTAGGGCTATCTTGCCACACTGGTCGTTGTTGTAATTCATACGTATCATAGCTGGATAGGACTATTATTATTTCCCTGCCTTGCCAGCTTGCATAGCACCTTCTGAAAGCTGGACCTCAGGGCTGAAGCTTTAGTCAGATCCAGCTTGAATCTCCTGAGTCCTGTACCAAAGTGCATGGTGTCTTCCTCAATAGGGGCTTACTTCAACTTTTGGGAGGCAAACAAATGTAATAGCAATCGTCTATTGTGTTGAGAGCATCTTGGTTGCTTCTGATCAAGAACATGAAAGGAGGTTTCTGATGTCTGATATAGAGGTTTTGTAGATAATCTATGGCTCTTGGGAAGTGGCATGACTTCATTGTAACTTTCTCATTCTTGTTTTTCTCCCTCCCTCTCTCCTTCCCTCCCTCTCTCCTTCCCTCCCTCTCTCCCTCCCTCCCTCCTTCCCTTGCACTTTCTTTCCCTCCCTCCCTCTCTCTCCCCTCTTCCCTCCCTTCCTCTCTCTCCCTTTCTTCCTTCCTTCCTCCCTCCCTTCTCTCTCTCTCTCTCTCTCTCTCTCTCTCTCTCTCTCTCTCTCTCTCTCTGTACTTACATAAGTACAGCCATCTGATATTTGACAAAGAGGCCAAAACATACATTGGAGAAAAGATAGTTCATGCTACTTGGATATGGGACCATCCATTGGAATGTGGTCAACCTATCAGGGCCTACATCCTTAAAGATAACTGATTCTTCTTCCCACAGAAGCCATCAAGTGTTTACAGTTCCTCAGTTAGGGCCTCATGAACCACTTCCCACTCTATGCTAGCATGTTGACTGGCTTGCTCTTGTGCAGGCAACCATGAGTTCATGGCTACAACAGCCATGTTGATTTCTTCAAACACTATTTTGCTCTGATCCTTCCTGACCTCTGGCTCCTACAGACTTTCTGCCTAGTCTTCTTAAACAGTCCCTGTGCTGGGAGTGGGAGTGTAATATGGATGTCTTATTTATTGCTGACTACTCCACTACTGCTTATTCTTTGCACTCTGGTCAGATGTGAATTTTTGCATTGTCTATCACACAGAGAAAGTTCTTGGATTAATTCTGAGAGCTACACTCATCTGTGAATGGAGGGATCTGAATTCAGCAAGCAGTCTGATAGTATGTGAGTTCATTAGCACAGTGGTCCTAGGTTCATCCTTGAGGTGAACTCCACAACCATGGGTTGCTGGTTAAGTTTATAGTACCAGGAATGTGTTTTCTCCTATGGAGCAGGCATTAAATCTGATTAGAAAGCAGTTGGTTACCCCATAATATCCATGCCCCTATGGTCCTCACGGGTGTACCTTGTCACACCATTGGCCAACAACTCTTAAGGAAGTATCCTACATCTAGTACTGGGTTTTTGTTTAATAAGCCATGGCTTTCTGGAAAAAAAAAAACAGTAACCCTTCTACTTTGTAAGACAACTTAAATTTTTTAAAAAAAGATTTAGAAGGTAGATATTCTGCATGAATATGTTTTATACAATTTAGACATTTCCCTGTCTTTTAGAATAGCTTATTTAAATGTAGTAAAATGAGGTAGTAAATAGGTGACTTATGTAAACTAGAGTATAGATGAGGTCATGTGAGATACTGGTAAATGCAGCAGCAATTCTGACTTCTTGTGATGACAGCAACATGTTATACTTGAGCTTACAGCACTTGGGATTTAAAATAACTCTTAGAAATTCATTGATTTGTTTTTTATCTCTGCAATTTGAGCCATAGTATTTCAACTGGAATGGTGAGAATAAAAAAACTAATGTGAATGTTTTTTTAAAAAATAATTTATAATTGGGAGGGATTTTCCGACAAAGCCAGAAAACCTGCTAGACAAATTCAGAAAGAGCTGTAACACTTACTAATGTGGATGTTACGAAGACTCTGACTCAGAAGTTTAGGGCTACATTGGTCCAGGTTCCTCAGTTAATTAGGGCCACCAGCATACGATCATCTCTCCGTACCCTCGCGGCTGTTGGCTTCCAGATTCCTGTTGATACTCAAGTCTGAACAAAGCTCAAATCCCTTACATAATATGGTACAGTATGTGCATACAACCCATGCCTATATACTTTAAATTATCTTTAGTCTCCATGTAACATCCGCTACATTGTAAATGTTATGTAAACACTTGTCCAACTACATTGTTTAATATTTTGAAACGTCTCATAAATTCTGTGTAAACAATTGTCATTTTGTATTCCTTAATGTTTTGACATGTCTCATAAATGCTATATAAACAATTGTCCAACTGTATTATTCAGGAAACAATGGAAATGAAATCTCCTGTAAATGGTCAGTGCAAATGCAATTTAAAAATATTTTTGATCTGTAGCTTGTCAAACCCCCTAACATGGTACCTGAAGATGTGGGGGCTGACTTGTTATCTAGAGCAGAGGTTCTTAACCTGTGAGTCATCACTCCCTTGGGGTCAAATACTTTTACAGGGGTCACCCAAGAGCATGGAAAAACACAGATATTTACATTATGGTTCATAACAGTAACAAAGTTCAAAACAGTAGTTATGAAGTAGCAAGGAAAATGATTTATGCTTCCCGGACACCACAACATGAGTTACCGCATTAAAGGGTCCCAGCATTAGGAAGGCTGAGGACTGCTACTCTAGAGGGAGAGAGAGGATGAAAGAGGCTGCATTATTGGCTCATAATATTTTGGAGTGGTGAACCTGAAATCCATACCCATGGAGGTGAAGACTGCCAATAAATCTCGCATATGAAAGCAAGAATTGTGTTGACTTTCTATGCTGCAGTCTGAAGGCTGAATGCGTTCTATAACAGACCGTGAGTTTTCTCTGTAGGAGAACAGCAGGTCTTCCCTGATTATGTAAGACCTGTCCTCATCATTAAACATAATCTGCTTTGCTAAGGGTCTTGTTTAGACGTTAATCTTCAAAACTGTCTTTTAAGCAACAGCTAGCCAGGTATCCATCCATATATCTGGATGCCATGACCTAGCCGGGACAACACATGTAATTAACCACCTAGAGGCACATACATGTTTACTGTTCACCATCTCGAAGACCTTGCATCCTAAATGAACAACAGGCCTTCAAAGGTCATGGTCCATGTTCCTGAAAGCTTGGATTTTTAGCAACCTGTGATGATGGCTGTCAATCCACAAGATCTGTGGGCCACCTTGCTCTCTCTGCAAGTGAATAAGGTCATACTAGGCAAGCAGTATAAATGATGGAGATCAGCTTACATATCGCAGAGCAGACATTTTTGAGCAAGACGGTGTAATAATAATGAGGATATTAAAGCGGGGAACTGGAAGGGACTTTCCTCTTTGACATGTGTCATTTGGAAGCATTGTCAAATCAATGAAGTAAACTGTACTGAAGTGTTTCACGTGTGTTTAATTATGATACAAGAAAAAAGCCCCACATATTATTCTAGCATCTCGAAAAAAAATCAATCTGTAATAACAGGAAATCCGGGGCCTTTTATTTAGTCTCTCTGTTACAATTGGTTCCAGCTTCACAGGGCAAGAGGAAGGGGAAAAAAAAAACCATAAAACTTGTGACAGCTACAATAATACTCCCCAGCTGCACTGAGCCCAGGCACAAGCTGATTGGAAGATTGATTTGATGCCGAAAGATGTTTAAAAAGCATGCTCATACTGTTGTGGGCATCATAGTTTCTTTCTTTTCACATTCAGCAACCAGGAAGATGCCAGCAAATGCCGAGAGGATTCCAAGCCATAA
Source organism: Acomys minous (assembly GCF_964271855.1). Classification (NCBI taxonomy): domain Eukaryota; kingdom Metazoa; phylum Chordata; class Mammalia; order Rodentia; family Muridae; genus Acomys; species Acomys minous. The sequence goes on from NC_140486.1 coordinate 21,858,487, forward strand.
AGTTCTTTTCATTTTTCTTTTACCCCCCAGAACAATTGCCAGCCACAATAGACCGAGTTCAGTGTCAGTCTTAGAACTCTGGGAAGGAGGTAGAGTGTTAATGGGTTTCTCTCATGACTAAAGACTAGACTAGTCTAGACTCCTCAGGAGTGTAAGAGTGAGCTGTGTTCAGTGTCTAGACAACATTTACACCCAGCTTGTTGACATCCACAATGCTGAGCTCCACCCTGGTTCAGATTCAGTAGTTCTGGGAGGGAGCAGTAAGAGCCCCATTTCCAGCCCATTTTCAGGTTGAGACCAGATTTTGAGATCCACGTGCCTGTATGCAATCAGTGACAGAATATGCTAAGAAGTCATTGCAAAGCGTTATATATTTCTGATTGCTTTTCCATCTGTTAATTCACTTGTTTTATTATCTAATTGAGAGTTATACACACACACACACACACACACACACACACACACACACACATATATATATATATATAAAACTGCCATCAAAGGTCTTCCAAATTGACTTTTAAATTTAAAAATAAAAGAAAGCTATATAACGGCATAAGGTAATGATATATATCTGTAAGCCAAAGATCTCAAGGCTTTCCAATCCTGTCAATAACCCCATCTATAAATTGGAAGGGAATTAATGTACGCTCCCCTGTACACCAGGAACAAAGGAGCCTGTCTACTGGGGCAGCCTGTCACTGTCTACAGAAGTGCAAGGGTGGGTTCCTGGCTCAGGCTCAGACATCGTAGCGTCGTAACTCAGCACTCATCTTGCTCTTTTGATGGAGCATAAAATTGAAGCAATATGGCTCCCAAGCTGGAGGACCAGATTTGTGGGAACTGGGCCCAGGACACTGCTAGGGGACCATGTGAATGGAGAGAGGCCTGGATTTTCATCCTGGTTGGTGGGCGGCCTCAGCCTGTCAGTTCTCCTGGAGCCAGTGGGCTGGGGGCTCACTACAATTCCAGGCCCAGTGGCAGTTGCACCCTTTGTCCTTTCTCACATGCAGGGCTGCCTTCATCCCATATGATGGCCTGCCTCAGGGCCCTGGGAGGGAGGTTCTGGTCTCTCAGCACTCCCCTTTCATTTTTATGGAGGTCATTGGCCTGGCCATGTTACACAGGACTTTCCTGCCTTAGCTATGATCTCAGGGAGCCTAGTAACAATCATGTTGACTGCTTTTTGAGTTTCATCCAAGAGAATGTATGCAGAGCCTTCAAGGAGCCAGAAACACTTTGACCACCAGTGTGAGGCCAGGCACGCCTTTGACTTCCTCCATCAAAAACCTTCAGCTCACATGTGCTCACACAGAATGCCCTCCCGACCCCCAGGATGGTTTTTAATGCTGGATTTATGGCCTGCCCTCTGAAGTCATCCGCCCCTGCCCCTTGGAGCTAGTGAACTGTTCCTACAGAGAGCTCTGCTTTGCCTGGATGAATGCCCCCTCCTTTGTGTGTGCTCAGGCCCCAGCAAAACAGTGCTCACTCCTAGCAAAGTCATGTTCAGTGGATGTGTTGGTCAAGGGCACACAGGTTCCTCTCAACCCTAGATCTCAGTGGAGTGGGGAAGAGGGCCCTTTTGCCCTGCTAGGGTCCTATTTTCCATTGGAAATGACCACACTTTGCCCTTTGCTGGCTCCCTCTACACTTGCCTCTGGGCAGGGCTCAGATTAAGAGCACAATAACTAAATACTTCAGTGACAGGACCAAAGAGTAGTGACAGATGTTAAAGTGAAATTGAAGTCACTCTACCTGGCTTGCTGGAGACTGAGAGGTTTTGGAGTCTGCCATGATGCAGATGGTTGCTTTGTAAGAAGAAAGCCAAATTGCTAAAAAAAAAAAAAAAAAAAAAAAAAAAAAAAAAAAAAAAAAAAAAAAAGAATAGCATTGTATATAACTGTTTGTAACACTGTATAAGCGAGAATTTGGGCTTTGCGTTCACTACCAGAGTGATTTTTAATTTATGTTATCAGGTTACTGTTCCATCATTTGTTACATGGCATCCCCCCACCCCCACCCCCAAATAGTGGCACTGGGGAAATCACAATAGTAGGCAACTCACTACTTTCTAGTAACATGTTAGTAAGCTAAGAACACACCCAGGCAGTAGAAGCCTGTGGAGAGCTTTGTCTTTGGCATTCTAGGTACAGCAAAGGGCTGAAGACTTTTCCACCGGGCACAATGGAATCAGCAGGTTCTACAGTGTTTGGGACAGGATTGCTGGCAGGGGAGAAGGCTTGGTAGAGAACTACTTAGGCAAGGTGTGCCTCTTCTAGAACAAATGGAAAACAGAGAATCAAGCATCATGAGAGATGACCCAAATTGAAGTGCCCCACGGAGGAGAAGACAGCCAGTGAAGGAGGTCTGTCACGTAATGTTCGGGGACACACAGACATTCCAGAGTGTGGTGACAAAGGAGTGGTTTAGTTTGTGACAATGTCTCTCCATGGAGAGAATCCATATCCTGTCTGAGAATCAGTGTCTGTGAGGAGGGGGCAGTCAAGGATGCCCCAAGAGCAGGTATCTAGTTCACCCTCTTCCATAGGGGCAGAGATGTGAGGTGCCCATCTGCTCCGCCTGCCTAGGCCCCACTAAACCCCTCCCAAGAGGGAAGGAATTTTTCCAGCAAGGGGTTCAGGGCAGGTCCAAACTTCCCACAGTGGGCACTATTTCTGTCTGTGTAGGTGAGCCAGCAAAGTTCCACCAGTCTTCCAGACCAAGCCTGGCTCTTGTGTTTGGCCATCTTCTTGGTTCTCATGGTCAAGAAAGGGAGAAATTGAAGGCTTATATCATTAGAGATTTTCTTGAACCCTTACAAAGTGAAAACATGAGCTTGGGTTGATTTTGTTGCTGGCCACATGGGTAGGGAGGCGTGCTCAAAAGATGGTCCATCCAGGCTCTATACTAGCTCCTTTCAGGAGGATCAGTCCTCCTGCCCACCACTGTCCCTGGCTGCTTTCACTGCCTGCGCAGTCACCTGTCATTGCCCAGAGTGGATCTGGGGACTTGAGAGCACCATCCTTGTGAGTGGCTTTAAGAACACAGCACCATCAAAGAAGAACCAAGTTGGATGTTGTATGGGGAATAAGGACCTCTTGGTTCTATCAAACAGCTTGGGAAGTCAGCATTAGGAGTTTAGAACATGTCAGACAGACAAGGGGATGGACTTTTGTCTTGAGAGGGACTGTTTTCTAGTTTTAGGTTTTTTGCTTGTTTGTTTGTTCTGTTTTTACATGTGAATTTAGACCTTGAAAGTTAAAACTACTGATATAACAATTCTTTAAAAACCTACCAGCAAAACAACAACAACAACAACAACAACAACAACAACAACAACAAAAACCAAAAACAAAAACTATCGGCAGAACATTAGAAAATACCTTAAAAAATAACAGTAATGACACAGGAGGTGTGCGTACTAACAAAACCATCAACAATGGCTTTTTATGCACTATGCTCTCCATCTCAGCTGATCTGAACAGTGCTGACACAGAGATGCAAGTCTAGAAACTTCCAGAAGGTTCCAGGCAGAATCTAGAATAGCAACAGCCCTAGAAAGTGGCAAGTGGAAGGGTTACTGGTGGCCAGCAGGGACATTGTTCCTGGAATCCCATGCTTCATGAGTGATCTGCTTGGATGGCAGTACAGGGTGGGTCTCTGCCGAAGTCACAAAAGTAACTGGAACACAGTCCTCTGCTTTCTACCCTGCGATGCACCTGTTTGTGAATGGGAAGATGCACACAAGCACGAGATGCTCCATGGAATAAAGAGTGAATGAACAGAATGTATCTGATATCTCCATGGTGATTCAGAACACCAGAATGAGGAGCCTTAGCACTCAGCCATTCTCTCACCTCTCCAATTTCACGCCACAGGACCATTCACAAAATGATTTATGGTGTTATGGTAGTAGTCTTACAAAGCTCTGTTCTCTTAAGCATCAGCTTGTTTTAACTTCTCATGTCATTTTTTTTTTAAATCTTCTGTGGTTGTGTCTGTGCACATGCAAATGTGGATGCACAGGAACGTGTGTGCACAAGACAGGATCTGCCTGTCTCTTCTTCTCCAGTGCTGGGATTACAAGCACACACCACCATGGTCTTTTTACGTGGGTTCCAGGCATTGAACTTGGGTCTACGTGCTTGCCTAGCAAACACTTTATTGACTGAGCTATCTCTCCAGATTCTCCTATTATTAATATCTAATCAAGCTTTAGAGACAATTTAGTAGCTAGGCATTGTAAGGAGGAGACTTTTTTTTTTAAGAGTGGAGAAGGAGGGGAAGGGTGGTGTGTTAGGATTACTGTTTCTGCAGTAAAACACTCGATCAAAAACCAAGTAGGGGAAGAAAGGGTTTATTTGGCTTACACTTCTATATTGGGTACTCTATCACTGAAGGAAGTCAGGGCAGGAACTCAAACAGCGCAGAAACCTGGAGGCAGGAGCTGATGCAGAGGCCATGGAGGGTGCTGCTCACTGGCTTGCTTCTCATGGCTTGCTCAGCCTGCTTTCCTCTAGAACCTAGGACCGCCAGCCCAGGGATGACACTACCCACCGAGAGCCTGGGCCCTCCTCTCTCAATAACTAATTAAGAAAATGCCTTATATCCAGATCTTATGAGGCATCTTTTCAACTGACCCTATCTCCCTTCATGTAACTCTTGCTTGTAGATATAAAACTAGCCAGCAAAGGAGTGATGACATTTCTTGAGAAATGTCAGTCAATATCAGTGGTGAGATCTTCTATTGTGAAGAATTCATTAATATGTTCAGGTACAATTAGCAGTACCCACAAACAGGATCCATTGCCAATCTACAACAAGCCAGAAAAGTTCTATTCCTGTATGAAAAATTCTTATGAACTCTTTTTTTTTAAACAAACAAATATGTGAAGAGACTGGAGGTTGTAACGAACACGAGATAGCCAGTTATTTGATAACATACTACTCCAGTTTTACAGAATCTCTAAGAACTACTTTAATTAGTGATAGGTAAATTATTTATTCAACCAATAATCTACTCTATTCTGCTTTATGACTTTTTAAAAAGTATTTTCATTAGTTCTTTAAAAATTTTAAGCTGGGCAGTGTGACATACACCTTTAATTCCAGTACTCAGGAGGAAGTGGCAGGTGGATCTGTGAGCTTGAGGCCAGTCTGGTCTACAGAGCTAGTTTCAGGGATTACACAAAGAAACCCTGTCTTGAAAAACCAAAACCAAAAAAAAAAAAAAAAAAAAAGTAGATGTTTGATCATATTCATCTCTCTGCCCCAGCTCCATCCAACCTTCCCTTCCCACCAGACCTTGTGTTATTTTTTTCCTCTTCAAGGCCAATTTATGCTGCATAAATGTTCTTGGATATGTGGCGTCCCACTGGAATATTGGTCAACTAATCAAAGGCTATGCTCTGAGAGAAAACAGATCCTTCCTTTTCTATCAGCTAACAATTGCTAACAGCTCTTCAGCCAGGAGTGGGACTTTGTTCCCAGCTCTCTCTCTACATGCTGGAATTTTGTCTGGCTTGGGCTCTTCTGCATGCTGTCACAACCACTGTGAGTTCATGCATGTAGCTGCCCTGCTGTGTCTAGAAAGAAGACACCTTGTTTTCTCCTAGAAAATTGTCCTCAAAGATGATCAGAGAGACCAAAGGCTGATTCAGGAGCCCATTTAAAAAATAATAGAACAAATACATCAGGAGTGGGCCTGCAGGGAGTGTTAGGTGTGTGTTGCCAGATGAAGAACACTTGATCCTTATGAGACCTCCTAGCTCTCATAGCTGTGGGTTCATGTCCTGGATATTGAGTAGGTTGCTAATTAAAGCTTTTTTCCCCTATTAGTCAAGACAGAAGAATCTGCTACTGTGGCCTTAAAACTGGGCTCTTGGTCGACCAATGGTCAGAAGTAATGACTGAGAGGAGAGCTAGGTTAGGAGGTTCCCTGGGCATCAGCCTAGAAAGTTCACCTTAGGTGGCTTTATGCATTCAATTGATATTTGTATTTGATTTTCTTTGAGGAGAACTTTTGATTGTCCAATAATCTGTCAAAGAGTTAACAAGCTATGTGGTGGAGGCCGGCAGTGTGTGGGGGGATCCAGTGTCATTACTCCGCCTTCCCTTCTCTGCTGGCAACGGTTGTCCTTTAGTACAGACACTGTTGGCCCAGTGGGGGTTCCTTTCAGACAGTAGGTGAGTCTGATGGCCTCACACTGTAAAATATCAACATATGGTAAACAAACACAGACGACTGCACATGTATGATGCTTCATGTGATCTCACGTACATATAACTTCATGTCTGTGCACAGTGTGAACTCCTGGGGAAAGTCTCATCAAATAAATGGCGACTATCCTTTCCAGATGAGATTAAAGAGTATAGGTTTATTTAAAGTGGGAATTTCACGTGACAATGAATAAAGTTTGTAATAAAAAAGAAACATCTTCCAAAGAAAATGTTAAGAAATTAAGACCCAATGAGATGTTTGTTAGAAAGATGGTCTTTACCGTGACAGTGTGGTGCCTGGAATCAGCCCTCTGTTAGGAGGGTGTATGGCCACCTAAGGTTTTTACTGTTCATGCATCTCTGTTTAATCTTCTGGCACTTGCCACTCAGCCTGCAAAAGTTCACCATTTAAGGCAGTTGTTTCACCGCTGGCATGACTTGTGCTCTCCCCTCGTGAGGGGCCACTTCCTCCTCTTCACTTGCTCAGGCCCATTGTTCGCACTTGCTGCTCCCAGGGGTCTGTCTCACCTAAATGTGAAGGGACGTTATGAACACAAAAGCGCCTGATCCTGTAGCTTTGCAGAACCGTAGCTCGTGCTTTACTCTCCGTGAAATTTTCAGCTCCTTTGTTGGTAAGAACTAATTTCCATTCTCCTTAATGTCCTCAGGAGTAGGAGAATTCCACATGCCTAACAGGCAGTGCACGGGGACTTGGGGGCTGGAAGTGAAGTCTGCGGGATGAGGTTCTAGGCATCTCTTGAGGTTCATCCATTTCATCCAGGACAAGCAGCTGCTTTGGAGCCTGATTGATACCTTTGGAGTTGGGCTGTTGAGTCTGACGCAATGGCTCAGTCTCTAGAGCAGTGGATCTCAACCTTCCTAATGCTGTGACCCTTTAACACAGCTCCCCATGTTGTGGTGACCTCCAACCATAAAATTTTTGTTGCCACTTCATAACTGTGATTTTTCTACTGCTAAAATCATAATATATTTTTGGAGAAAGAGCCAACCTACAGGTTGAGACCAGCTGCTCTAGAGCCATAAGGTGTTTTGTCTCTGCTTCTTTCTCTCTGTGCTGGCGCATTGCCTGTCTCAGAAGACATGGCTGCTCCTCCCATGCTGGACACTGTCCTCCTCCTTGGCAACATCTGAACCATATCCCTAAATATCTTAGGATTTTGAAAAGACAGATTCTGATCTGTTCCTGGTTTGCAGATGGGTCAGGTGACACCTGAGTCACATCCATAATTATCATAGTTAATATTGTGGACTTAATGGAGGTGTAGGTTTTACAGAGTTTTATTCTTTTAATATATCCTTAAGTCTTCCATGTCCTTTAGAGTAATGGATAAACAGAACACAGACTTACAAATTACACTGGCTCAGACTTGCCCCTGTCTTCTCTATGTATTGCATTTAACCTAAGACTTCACAAGTAAGTTTATGAAAGCTCTCCTGCCGGCCTTGTCCCTGGGGTCTGACTTTCAGCCATGGATGTAGTAGAGCAACACCGCGCTGCACGAGGAATCCAGCCTTTCTGCCTCAGAACTGTCATCAGTCAAGGTGGCTGCTGAATGGGAAGGTGGCTGTTTTCATATCCCGTTACAAAGCAGACTTGGATTTCTACATAAAATGACGTTTGCTGGCTCAGTAAACCAGCAGGTCAAATGTACTTTGGCAAGTAAATTGGAAACAGTTTTGAGAAGGTACCTTGTGCTCTAGAAAGGAGACAGAGGATGCCCTTGAACCAAACTATAAAGCAGTCATCAGTTCTTCCATAGAGGAGTCTGGAGGGGTTTTCCTGCCAGCACTTTCTGTGACATAAAAAAAAATTTTTTTTTTCTCATCAAGTCATATCAGGACTGAGCATGTCCTCTTCTCCTGTGGCCTCCTGGCAAGTCAGTCCTGCCAGGGGGAAGTGATCGAAAAGCTGGCGAGAGAGTCCATGTCAGAGAGAGCCCCCACTTCCCTTACCAGGGGACCCGCATGAAGCCTGAGCTGCCCTTCAGTTACATCTGTGTGGGAGGCCTAGGTCTAGTCCGTGCATGGTCCTTGGTTCGTGCTTGAGTCTTGGCAGCCCCTGTGGGCCCTGCTTAGTTGGCTCTGTTGGCCTCTTCTTGTGAGGCTCCTGTCACCTCCAGATCCTTTTCTCCCCCCTACCCCTGCCATGAGAGATGAAAAGGGGGCTCCCCTCTTCTGAGGAATAGGGAAGGGGGATGTGAAAGAGGGAGGGAGGGTGGGTGGGGCTGGGGGGTGAGGAGGGATGGGGCTACCACCAGGATATAAAGTGAATAAACAAAATTTTTTCTTTTTTTTTTTATTAATTTGTTCATATTACATCTTGATTGTTAGCCCTTCCCCTGTTTCCTCCCATTCTTCCCTCCCTCCCACTTCCCCCCTTCTCCCCTCCCCTATGTCTGAGATTGAGGGAGACCTCCTCCCCCTATATATGCTCTAAGAATATCGAGTCTCTTCTTGGTAACTTTCTATCCTTCCTCTGAGTGCCGCCAGGCCGCCCCATCCAGGGGACATGGTCAGAAAAGGGGCACCAGAGTTCGTTTGAGAGTCAGATCTCACTCTCCACTCAACGGTGGAGAATATCATGTTCGTCAGCTAGGTCTTGGTAGGGGTTCGAAGTTTACTGCCTATTTCTCCTTGGCTAGTGCAAGGGAATAAACAAATTTTAAAAAATTAAAATTGTGTGTGTGTGTGTGTATGTGTGTGTGTGTGTGTGTGTACACAAGTGTCCATTCTGCCACGGTCCAAGTGCACATGTGGAGGAAGTCAGAGAACAACCAGTGAAAACCAAGTCTCTCCTTTCACCTCAAAGATTTGAGGGATCGAACTTACATCATCAGGCATTCAAGTTAAGACATCTTGCTTGCCCTGTGTCTTGTTTCTGTCATGAGTGGCTGTAATAACAACAACATAGTCACCAAAGTATAAAGTAAAATATAAAACCCAGCACAGCAAACCCTTCCACTGTTCTGTGTGTAACTTAGCAAAGATGTGTTAAGAAAGAATCAGAGTTGTGTAGCACTGTGCTATGGGTGCTGAGGATTCCAATCTGACCTCACAGCATCCTGCAGTTATAGTTTGGGGCTCAGTGGTCTCTCTGAAGCCATTGCCTTAATACCTGGTAACAAGCATCAGGTGGGAAACAGCCACACTCAGGTGTGGAGATCTAGCACAAGCTGGACAACAGGCCAAGCTAGCATCTCATAGTTCCATTCTCTGCCATGCAGGGGAGCTGAGCTACTTAAGTTCAGGGATGCTCACGATGGGATGGTCCAGAGTGCAGAGAAGTTGAAAGGAAAGCACAGGAGGAGTTGCGGGGGACACGGGGTCTAGCTGCGACCCCGTGACTGTGACTGGTGCTCTGAGCTGACCCTGGGAATGTACAAAGCAGGCCGCTGCTGCGTGCCTTCTGTGTTGTGTGCAGGGTTTCCTGGGCCAGGAATTCTGAGAAATGCATTGCAAGCTCAGCTCAGCTAAGCAGGAAGGCAGCAGAGCCTGGGAGTGAGTGAATACACAGCCCCATAAAGAATGCAAACAACTCTGTCTTTGTTTCTGGATTAACCTGATGACAAACTTTGACTTGTATGGAATAACCCCTGGGCTTTATTGAAAGTGACCTTAGGGTGGGTTGGGCAAGTTACTGTCATTTTGTGACAGTTCTCCACATAACTTGTTAATTTCAGAACTGAGCGGAGCCTACAAAAAGTGGCTGGCTCTCTAAGCAGAGGGCACCCTTTTAATTAAATTTTGCCTTTCCACGTGTGCCCTGGAGTTGGGCCTCTGTATCCAGCTGCCTTTAATATTGCATAACCCTTTGTGTCCTGCAATTGGGTCATATTCAGTAACCACTTGCAGTGCATCTAAGGAAGGTCCTCCTGGAGCTCCCATTAATCATCTGCAGGAAAGGATGCTGGAAGGAAGTGTTACCACAGGTCATTTTCCCCTGCTGAGTGAAGCCCTCCTCGAACTCAGTACTTGATCTTGGTGCCCCCCACTTGAATCACTCCTATAAGACAGACCACAGCTGGGCCCTGTGAACCCTAGGGTTTTTGGCCACAGTTTCAATTTGGCTCCACTACCATCTAGGAACTGTGTGAGGACAAAACGCTTTATCTGTATTTCCTAAAACAGTACACACAGCAAAGCCAAGGCAGATAAGTCACCAGATAAAACAGTGGGTACCAGGAATCCAGGCAAAGCTTTGAGCATTTATACAGCTCACCTGACACTTGTCCAGCCAAGAACACCTGGATACCTTGCTTCAGACCACAGAGTGGTCTTCCGGCCTGTAGGAAGATATTTAATTACCAAGGTTACAGACAGCAAGACTTCTAGTACTTTCCATAAGCTCTAGAAGAGAGGCCTTGCTACCCAAACAGCACTTCATAGCAAATGGGTTTAGAGTGTTTCTTTAGGACAGCAGGTCTCAACCTATGGGTCACAACCTCTGTGTGTGTGGGTGTGTGTGTGTGTGTGTATGATCAAATGACCCTTTCACAGAGGTCACATATCAGATATCCAGTGTACCAGACATTAATATTACTATTTATAACAGTAGCAAAAGTACAGTTATGAATTGGTAATGAAAATAATGTTATGGTTGGGGCTCACCACAACATGAACTGTATTAAAGGGTCACAGCATTAGGGAGGTTGAGAGCCACTGCTTTTGGATGTTCAAATAGGAACAACATTGGTTTCCTTTTCTGCAGCAAATAGAATGAAGCCCAGCACATCCACACAGTAGGGCAGTACGTGTTTTACACTTTGGCACACTCACACCAGTGGGTGCTTGAGAATGACAGGTCCTGTGTGAGCCCTGTACCTAGGTATTAAGAGAACCATGTGACCTGCTCAGGGCCACTGTCTTTACCTTTGTGGTGTAGAAGCCCAGGGATCTGGTCCAAGAACAGTCTTGAGTTGTGACTTCTGAACATGGGCTTCTGAGGCAGAGAGTGAGGGTGACACCTGTTTCCAGACCCAGCAGAAGGTGACACGAGCTCAGGGTCTAGGTCATAAGGAAATTGCACAGCTTTTGCTATGGGACATGTATCTGTTTCACCGTTCCATTCGATTCAACCTCCCCCTCCTAAGAAAGAACCAAGCATCTGAATCCTTTAAATGCCTATCCTCTTCTCTCTGAGTCCTGTGAAGTCAGTGTTTCCTCCCCTTGAGGGATGTTTAAAATGTCCTCTAAAAAGCTATTGTGAATTCTTAATGGTTAAGAGCACTTGCTGCTCTTGAAGAGGGTCTGTCTCTGGCTTTTAGCACTCGAGATGGCACACAACCATCAGTAACGCCAGTTCCAGGCTATCTCAGGGACACCAGGCACACATTTGGTGTATGCACAGATGTGCAGGCAAAACACTCATACAAATAAAACAAAAATAAAATAAATCTTTTTTTAAAAAAATCACTCCAAGTTCTAAAATGGTTTGTTTACCACTCTACCTTTATTAGGGTAGATTGGGTCACAATTTTAACTTATGTTCTTTGGCCTGTTCATTGAGCTGTTGGGAATACAATGAATGTCTGAATGAGGAATTGGGGCACACATGCCCCCCCCCCCTGCTGCCAAATGGCAAAACCACTGCCTGCCTTAATCAGATCCGCATGGTCACTGGCAGAGCCAGATGTTCTGTGTTCTGAGTTCCCATCCCAGGTCTTTCCCCACGTATTCTCTCTGTCTAATGGAGCTGTCCATGGGACACACAGGGTCCAGTCAAATCCCCAGGGAGTGACTGGGACAGGTGAACAGGGCCATGCCATGCACGTTCACACCGCCTTTCCCTTGAAATAGCCTCCACAAGACTGTTCTGTCCAGTTTGAAGGAAGATTGTGATCCCTACTAGACTCCAAGAACTTTCTCATCACCTTCTTATGAAATACCTCTTGTAGAGGAAGTAGCAAAGAACCTAACACTATCTATGGCTATCAATCTTATGACAAGGCTGTTGTGGCCTTATAACTCTTCTATAGAACTCATAGAAGTCCTCCAGCCCACCTACAGCTTAGGACCAGTGACCCAAAGAGGAGTAGTCAGTACAATAAAATTACCTGGGTAGCCTGAAGGACCACTGGCTCACAGGGTAAACTAAGAAATGCCTTGTGTGTGTTGGGGAAATCTAACATAGGAGCCATTCTGTTGTGTGATAACACTTAGTACATATGCAATTTCAAAATCAGAAATAAGGGGCTGGAGAGATGGCACAGAGGTTAAGGGCACTGGCTGCTCTTCTGAAGGTCCCAAGTTCAATTCCCAGCAACCACATGCTGACTCCCAACCATCTACAATGAGATCTGGTGCCCTCCCTCTTCTGGCCTACAGGTGTACATGCAGGCAGAGTACTGTATGTATAATAAATAAATAAATCTTTTTTTTAAAAAATCAGAAATAAGCAATAAATCATAGAAATGACAACGAGCCAACCTCTCACCCTAACGCCTTAGTGCAGGCTCATCACACGAAGGCTGGAGGACAGTGTACAGCATCATTCCTAAGGAATACAACCTACCTTAATTTGGGGAACAGGGTCTTCTATTGGCACGAAGCTCACCCATTAAGCTAGGCTGGGTGGCTAGGAACCCTTCGCAGCGTAGGGATTACAGGTGTGTACCACCATACCCAGCTCTTCTACATAGCTCCTAGGGCTCAATCTCTGGCTCCCGTGCTTATAAGGAGAGCACTTTGCCAAGCGAGCCATCTCCCCAGCCCCTTGACAGTAGCCATCTAATCCACTGAGCACTAATTGGTACCTGGAACTCTCCTCCGGATGGTAGGTGACCATAGCAATGTTTGGCCTAGGATCCGGAGGAAATAAAAAGGTCCAACACTATTGACCATGTTTACACCACCAGCACTCACACGTCTGAAGCCAGAGGCCTCTAAGTCACCATGGGGGTGATGGCTGCCCTGGAGTTGGAGGATATTTCTGAAATCTGGCTGTACAGTGTTGTAGAGTACAGGACCATAACACCGCAGGTCTATCTCTCTCTTTGGAGAGTTGGGGGGCGGGGAGTAGGGCTTTGTAGTAGGAAGCTGCCTAGAAGGCGACGTCTGCCTACCTAAAAAGCACATTTCTTTTCTCAAACAGAAGTGGTTCTGTGCCTGGCATGAATTTTTTTTGTCTTAGACTTTCTCCTTCTTCCTCCTCCCACACAAAGAGAAAGCATTAATGGCTTGAATTTATGGTGCTGTTGAGAAGGCAGTATCAGCATCTCTTGGCAGCTGGAAGTCCATAGCCACACAGGACCCAGCAGCCTATTGAATTCATAACTGGAGCTACCACTACATAGGGGTTTCCTAGGCATGGCTTGTGCAGTGGTGAATATGACTGTAATGGCCTCCCTGGGCCTCAGCTGCTTCATCACTCAAACAATAGCGTCCCTCTTGTTTCTGGGGTCTGTGATGCTCTATGTGTTTCTGAGTCAATTGCTCTGGAATGCATACTCCTCCCCTCCTAACTAATGAGTGTGAGTAAGAGCAGACACGGCCTCAGAGTTAGACGGGCTGTGCTGGCTAGTTTTATCTCAACCTGACACACGCTAGAGTCACTTTAGAAGCGGGCTCCTCGATCAATAAAAACACTCTCATCGGATTTTCTTGATTGTTGCATGATATGGGAGGGCCCATGACACCGTGGACAGTATTCCTTCCCTGGGGAGGTGGTTCTGGGAACTAAAAGAGTACACAGTGAGCAAGTCAATCCTCTGCAGCTTCTGCTGCAGTGCCTGCCTCGAGTTCCTACTATGGCTTCCTTGGTGGAGGCGCCACAAACCATAAGCTGAAATAAACCCTTTCTTCTTCAAGTTGCTTTTGGCCATAGTGTTTTATCACAGCCATACAACCCCTAAGGCACTGGCTTCAGGTGAGTGGAAGAAGGCGCATTTTCTTTTTTAAACTTGTGCAGGGCTTGCACGTCCTCTCTTCCTGATCCTAGGACCAGGATAGTGAACTCAGTCTGGTCATAAGCTGATTGCAGCACAGCTAGTGGGAAGTCTTCTAAAGCCCAGAGGGGGAGACGCCCTACAGTGGACGTGTAGGGTGTGGTTAGAGGAGACACCCCACATTTTGTTCATCTTATCCCCTTAGTGGTTTTATCTTATGCCTTTTTATGGATGGGCATTGGCATAGCAATGTGGTAGATGAGTGGGGGGTTATCTTTACAGTTTGGTGAGTGTGGGGGTGCTTAACAGAATCTATTTCAGAGTTGTAGATATATGGTTTCCCCCCCTAAAATAATTGATGGTGGGAGTCTTTTCCTGACAGAAGCAAGTGAGCGTACTCCCAGCACACGCCCCCCCCCCCTTATAGGCTGCCACTTTGGACTATTTATCATAATAAATGGATGTGACCAAGATTTTTTTCTCTTTTATTTAAACAACTTCCCATAGTAAAGTACTCTTTCCAAGTCAGATTTCCTGATAAAGAGCGAGGTTGAAATTATTACCAACTTCTGACAGGGGGGGGGGTAGGATTCTTTTGAATTATTAAGTGAAGCAAGTGGATGCTTGGGATAGCTGAATTCTAAGATGTTGGACTGGCTCCAGTGGAGTACAAATCAGGATGAACATTAGCAGGAGGAATGTTTGTAAGACACATAATTTTGACAAAAACTGGATGAAGCATAGAGACGTTCCTGCCCCAGGAAGTTCATGAACTGACCTCGGATGAAACAGTCAGCATGTGTTGTTTCGTTCCATAATCACAGCAAGCACAAAGGCATGGACGTCCTGGAGGAGGCGAGGAGGCCACAGCCTTCTGCAGCCTTTCATCAAGTCATGGAATCTGTTTCCCAACCCCTTGAGGTTTTCCTAGCAAATAGGATATGGCAGAAGGGATTCTGTGCAAGCTCCAGGGCCTGAGTTATTAGAGGGCAGCCCCTCCCCCCTCTTGGAATGTTGCAGATGGAAACCAGGCTAGACTTCTGAGCGATTGAAAAAGGCCCAGGGAGAGGAAGGTTCGTTCGCTTGTTGGCCAGATCTCTTGCACCTGCATGAAGCCGTTTTAACACCTGCCAGCCCGAGATCAGGCAGCGAATGCCTAAAGTCATGAACTAGAGCAAGAATCGGGGAGTTGAGTCTGCTATGGAGGGTGATGAACAATGAAGCCGTGGCTGTTTTAAGCTCCTAAGGTCTGGGGTGACATGTTACACAACTACAGATTCTTAATATATGTCCGTACAGCAAGGGTAGAAAACCAAATGCAGTCAACTTGTCCAAGGTTTGGAGAAGCAGTAGGCAACCATCATGTTTGAAGTGAATCTCTTTGCCTCCCATTTCTTTTCTGCTTATCATTAATCAAAACTACTCCACTTCAGCATAAAACTCCCAAGGTGCTGAGAATGCTCAGATTTTGTTTGAAGGCCCAATCTCTCATAAACGGATGAAGGCAAAGAGGTAAAAATACAATATTGCCCAGGATTTATCTTTCTGTATTTACTCTCTAAGACACGTTTCCCGAAGCACTTTGGAGTATGTACCAAATGCCCTCCATGGCTTGTGTTTACTGAACTCCTCAGATGTAAATGTTCTCACACCTCTGTGCTTACGGCTCACCACAGATACAGGCCGACTTTGCCTTTCTTGAGAAAAAAAAAAAAAAGTATCTGCTTGAGAAAGGAGAGCCAATTCCCAGAGAGACTATTCCCTGTAAAGATGGCGGTCTGAGGCGCGCGCATGCGCGGATGTGTACGTGCCGAGGAAGCCCTTTTGGAAGAGCTGTGCTGACAGCTAGACAGGCGCCTTGGAACCTCCTGTGAAAGGCCAGTATATCTCCTAAACTTTGAAGGCTTTATGGTGTGTCGTGGTTAATGAGCTCTGAATTGTAGCTCCGTGGACACAGGCTGTAAGTAAACAAATAAGCGTGGCTATGTCCGAGAAGATCTTATTTGGGACTATCAACGGTGGAGCCAATTTGGTTTGACCAACTCCTGCTTTAAAAGAAGAGGCCATGTGCTCCAGAGTCTGTGGCTGTTCTGGCCTGACATCTGGAGGAGTGAACTAGCCACACAGTTTGTAGCTTCTGTTGTGTACTCAAGCTACCATATCATGCGTCATAAAATGGCTTAAAACAACCACCGCGTATTCATTTGCTTATTGTTCTCCATTGGAGCTAGGCTTAGGTAGCAGAGTCTCACTCCGGCTTCCCGATGTGGGTAATTACAGCCAGGATTTCCGGAAGCTCCCCTTCCAGTACTGCCATCAATTGTTGGACTGCAAGCAAAGCAAGTCAGAGGGCAGGGGAATGGCAGATAGCCTTCTGGCAAAGGCAGGCATCCAAGGTTGTCCTGGACAGATTGCTGAACCTCAGCTGGCTTTTCAGGGAAGTAAGGAGGGTAACGAGCAGCCGACTCAACAACATGGGTGGGCCACTCGTGCCAACCTCGTGTCCTCTTTCTACCTTGTCAAGTCCAGGACTATTTATCACCCGTTGTGGTGAGCAGCCGTAGATGATTCAAGTGAATTTGTAGGAAGTTTGGGAACAAGCTGATTGCCTGGCTGGCCACTGGCTCTCTGACACCGTCGCTGGCAGGACCCGCCTTAAGTGTTGTCCTACAGTCTGTCTTAGAATGTCCCTTGTGATAAGCACTCAGATGGGCTGCTTGGGATGTGGTGCCTGCTATTCCCTTAGGGGTTATTGCCTGATCAATAGAGGTTCCCTCTTCAGCGCAGGCTCACCAGATGGAGTTTGTTTGTTTTAAAAAAAAAATCAGCCTCAATCAGTGAGATCAGATATTACATGCTTGTAATTCAGTTTGCTGTTTGGAACTGTTTTGCATCCTTCAGTGGGGAGGCCATTAGCATCTGCTCCTTCAAGTTGGAGCTTGATTTATTTTGCTGGAACACTTTTTGGAGATGGCAGAGTAACAAAAAAGAAATGGGAACGGTCTCACTAAAATCAGTATCCAACATGATGGATCGCTTTCTCCAGTGCTCACTCATAGGATGCTGCCATGTTTGAATAGCATGCTGCTATCTGTGAGTACGGATTAATTCTAAGCATCTTGTGTAAAGCACAGGGTGGTCTGTGTTCCCATGTGAAGCGAAGAGCCTCACGGTATGAAATGTGTTTCTTTGGAAAAGTATTTGGCTTTAAGGACCTTCTGCAAATGGCTGGTTTCATTTACCGTTGTGGCAATTGAGTGGCTCTGTGTGGGGTTCATTATACGGCTTTCTGAGCTTTTCTGTCATATATAATTGTTCTGTGTCAATCAGGAAGAGGCTAGGAACTTAAGTAAGTCCTGCAATCTCCAGCCACCCTTTTCTTCCTATTCATTTCCCTCTTCTTCTTCCTCACATGTTCTTCTCCCTCCTCCTCCTCCTCCTCTTCCTCCTCCTCCTCCTCCTCCTCCTCTTCCTCCTCCTCCTCCTCCTCCTCCTCAGATGTGTGACCTGTGAACCACTGGTGTTTTTAATGAGCTATTTGTCATGAGACATCATCTTTAATTTTGGGTGCTAATTTAAGTTGCTCCCTTTATATAGTTGTTGATGCTGTAATCAGAGTCATTGCCCTCCCGTAGGGCCAGGTTTCTCACTGGTGCTGACATCTTGAAAACCAGTACCCTCAATTCCCAGATCAGCTTACTTTCCTACTTTTAGAGTCTGCCATGAGCGCTGCCCTTAAGTTAAACTTTAACTTAAAATCTAGGACTTCTCTGTCCTACTTTTAAGTTAAACACCCCCCCCCACACACACACACATGGCCACCACTACAACCATTTCCCATCCATTTCTCAGTTCTTACTCTCAGAACATTGGCTCTCCTGTGGACCAAGCTATTTGCTGTGCTTAGTTTTCACCATGAACCTAAGCCAAACCATAGGAAACCATAGTGAGGCGCACTTCTTGCGTGCCCATCACAGTGTTTTCAGAAAGTATTAACTGAGGAGGAAGCCCACTCTAAATGTAGATTGTAGCTTCTCACAGACAGGAGCTCAGTGTGAATAAAATAGGAGGGGAGAAAGAAGAACCATAGCAGGAGACAGACCTGCCCTAGCCTCCCATGGTGTGACTCAGGATTCCTCCCTGCCTCCCGCGCTGTGATGGGCTGGACTTCCTGAAACATGAGTCTGAATAAGCCTTCCATTAGGTTGTTTCTGTTGGATGGTTGACCACAGCCATGAACATCTTACCATCTTGCTCCTTCATCCACTCTCTCCTACCCACTTACATGGAATATGGTGTTCAACGCCTTCTCTTTAAATTCTCTTCAGCTCCTGTTCGAATCCTCATGTTCTCATTCCCACCTAAGACATATATTTAGGTTTTAAGGTCTTGAGTGTCTCTATATTCTTTCCTGGTCTAGTGGAAGCATGCATCTGGCTGTGGCCAAGAATATCATGGAAGCCATGATATTCATTGTCACTTCTGTGTGCCGATTTTTATCCAAACTCCCTTCTGCTCATTTGCAGTCACTATCTCCAGCCCAACTTGATTTGCTGGTAGAATGATTTCTTGTTTGTGTAAGGCCTACATTGTCTAGTCTTGTTGGCTGCATATATAACATGGACAAGCATTCTTGGTGCTAGGTTGTAATCCAAGAGGTACTGTGACAGTATGCAGCTATGGGACAGCAGCAAGCACCACCACAGAAGTCTTTCCCTTTCTGCCATTGGCCCTGAGAGCCACAGAAGCTTGTTTTGTTTCTTCTGGCCATCACAGGACTTGCGCCTATCTCTGCCTTCCCAGAACACCATTCCTCGATTGATTTTTGGCCTGAGGGGGTCTTTAAAGTTGGGCTAAGCTGATTGTAGATACTAAACAAAGCCACAGGTTTTCTTGTAGTCACAGGCCCCCCCGAGTTGCTTCTCGTCATTGTGGTCCATGCTTGGATGGATACTGCCAGCCCCCTGCCTTGCCTTGGAGTACACCCTTCAAAGAGAACAGCCGCAGGGCTGGACATTGTGAATAATGTTTTAATAACCACGTGTGTCCGTGTTGTGAATAAGTACAGAACTGAGGTTTCAACTCAACCATCCTGTCTCTTCCTAGGAAACATAGGATGGCAGAAAGAGGTGAAATCTGTAAGGAAAGGAAAAAAACTCAACAGGAGTCTAAACAGGAGACCTCAGATTCCCACTTGTGTCTTATTTGTCCTTCATGCGTCTCAGAGATGAGATAGAGATGACTACTGCCGATCACTAGGACATTGTCAC
Source organism: Acomys minous (assembly GCF_964271855.1). Taxonomy (NCBI): domain Eukaryota; kingdom Metazoa; phylum Chordata; class Mammalia; order Rodentia; family Muridae; genus Acomys; species Acomys minous. The sequence continues at coordinate 21,877,880 of NC_140486.1, forward strand.
ACCAACTAAAAAGTCTGTTGGAGATTACAAAGGACTGACCAGTAAGTTAATTGGCCCTGTTCCTTCAAGACAAGGTGAGCTGATTTTAAATACTCACACACAGAGACACATCACAGACACAGATGCACACAGAGACACACAGACAGACACACACACACAGAGACACAGAGACACACAGATAGACACACCCACATACACAGGGAGACACATCATATACACATCAGACACACACTGCTGCCCCAGGTTGGCCTCTCTCCTCAGAGAATCCGAGCACCTTGCACACCAGGCTGGCTGGAGGAGAGCTGGGGGAAGATGAGCGGTGGAGTGGGGCTGGGGGAGAAGGGGTGGGAGGTGCAAGCAGGATCTCAGTCGGCATGAGCACAGGAGAAACAGTCATCTTTGGAGACAGTTTTCAGTGAAACAGCTCTCTTTATTGAGGAAACAAGGGTTATATAAACCTTGGGGAGTGGGAAGAGGTTTTTGGGGTAAGTGGACATCATTGGCTGGGGCTGGGGTGCTGGGAGTGCTTCATTTGCATGAAGAGGAATTCCAGGCGCTAGCTGGACATTTCATTATAAGGAGGTAGGAAGTTTAATCTGAACCCTGACCAGCAGGCTACATGACCACCTCAAGGGTAGCAGAAGCGGAAGTCACAAGGAGTGCACTGGGACATGTAGGCCCAGAACAGGGAGGGGATAGTTCTACTCCTGCCAGGCTCAGGAACAGATTTTCAGGGTTTGGGCGTGTCTTGACCTTACTCTTGCTCTGGGATGGCTCCCCGGTGGCACAGCTCACTTGTTCCGCAACACACAGAGACACGTCACACAAATAGACACACACATAGGCACAGGCGCGCACACACAGACACAGGCACACACACACACACACACACCATAACCTCAGCAAAATGCTTAGCCATTCCTTGGCTTTAACCAAGTTTTGGCCAGCAGCATCTCAAAGCAGTGTCGAGTGTCCCTGTCTGGGAAAAATCTCAAATCTACATATGTCCCCACCTCCCCACCACCACCCGAGCCACTTACACTCTCTTGTGGACTTGGCTAGCCTTTTTGGCCTCAGCATTTCACCTGGAACTGGTTAGTACCATGACAGGTCTCCAAGAGGAAAAAAAAAAAGTATGTGTGTAGCACCAGGAACCATCTCAGACTGTTGGAGGAATAAGCTCCCCAAAGTTATGCACTCTAAGACATGGGGATGAATAACCACCCCTCTGATTCTGAGATCCTTCTCTGGACAAGGATGCGTGTTGCAGAGTGGGGCGCCTGAGGATGACACATGCCGAGTCTTCTAAAGGTATAATTGAGTTTTGAATCTGCCATTCATTTCATAGTGTCATTTTGCATGGGTGTTACTTCCCAGCGTTCTGTCTGGTAGGCGTAGCTCACCCGGCTTCTTCTCCTCAGGAAAATGGAGGCAAAGAAGATCAGAGGCAGAATGGTGAAAGTAGGCAGATACCCACCAAAACTAGGACTTTTATTGCTATGACTTTCAAAACAGTACAAAGTGACCCCTATGGCCAGTTTCAGGAATCAAAATGCTGTGGAAGCTACAGGCTGGTCCAGATGAAGTTTCTTATCACAGATGGAAATTCCTGAGATGATTGCTGTTGTTCTCAGATAGCACAGGCCTCTTTACCAAGCCCTTCTGATTCTCTGTGGAAACTTCACTCCCTCCCTTTTCTGAGCCCACTTTCTTTTTCCCCCCTGCCCTTTTCTCCAGCATCAACCTCACTGGTCCCACATTGAACCCCCCATTCTTCTCATCTGGAACCTTCCAGTACTTGACTAATAGCCTTACTCCCTTCTCTTAATCAGTGTTACTCCCAGGTTTGTAACAGATCTCACAGACAGCTCCCAGCTAATGAAGGCCACACTCTTTAATCTGGTGTCAGATGCTTCTCCACCACAGTGACCTTTATGACAGCTTGCTGTCAGGCATGCGCACACACTCACACAACACCTTCCCTCTAGGACTCTGTGCCTAAAAGCTCTTTCTTCCTAATGGCTCACATATGTGCCAGCTTTATGTTCAAATTCCACTATCTTGTGGGCTCAACCCGCAAGCCAACCCCTCCCACATTCCAACTTCCGTTTCCGGCCTTGAGTTATGACTGTGATCACATCTTTGTTCGTATGGAATGTCAACTATCCATGGCTAATGACTGTGTGTTAATGCTTTGTGTGACTGACTTTCCCAGTATAAGCGTTTTTGCTTAGGGTAGTGGTAGTGGTGGTTGGAAAGAGCGTCTTGTAGCCCAGACTTGCTCTCAAACTTGCTACGTATTGAGGATGGCCCTTAATTTCTCATCCTTATTCTTCAGCCTCCAAAAATGCTGCAATTACTATCACATGCCACCATGCCTGACTAGGAATTGATTATCTTATATTTTAAGTCTATTAAATTGTTTTCAGCATACTTTAAAGAATCATTTATGCACGTTAAAGATGTTCATATCTTAGTAATGTATTTAAACACATATTTTATTTCTAATTGTGTGTATATATGTGTGGAGGAGGGCATAGACACATGTGAGTTAAGATGCCAAAAGAGACCAGAAGGAGCTATCAGATTTGGTAGAGCTGGAGTTACAGGTGATTATGAGTCGCCTTCCATGGGGTTGGGAACTGAACTTGGGTCCTCTGCAAGAGCAGTGTGTGCTCCTCACTGCTGAGCTGTTGCTCCAGCCCCTTACATTTAGAGATGCCCACAGATTATGGAGCATTGACTTAAAATGGACGAGGATGGAGTTCTTAAGTTAGAGAATCATGCAGGTTCCCCAGTAACTATGAATTGTAGTCTTCCAGGAAGCAGTCTTTCTTAGAACGTGAAGGGACCAAATTCTGGAGGATGGGAAAAAATGGGACATCTGTGGGAAACTCAAAGCTCCATTAATTTAAAATACTTATTATATGCGTAAAACCTGGAAAACTGACAGGTTTGACTTCTATACTTTTTTTTTCCTTCAGAAGATTAATGTGTTTATATTCAAGTAACAGATTGGGGGAAATATTTAGAGAATGTATAATGGACAAAGGATTACTATTCCTCAAGTAAGAATTACTACAGGAATTGTAAGGATTAAAATTAACAAAAATAGATCAAAGCTTTTGTTTCAGGGTCAACTGCTTTCGAACGAACTGCCTCAAATGTAGCTCAGATAAATCCCATTAGGGTATAATCTTGGGGCACTAGGCTCAGTTGGGTGGTTTTCCTTTTTATTGTGTTCACAGGGCTCAGTGGTCAAGATTGCTTCTTCATTTACATATCTGGGGTTCAGCTATGGTAGTTGGAACAGTCAGCCCTTTCTTTCTCTGTGGAGGTTTTCTGAGAAAAGGCTGAGCTTTGTATGGTAGCTTAGATTCCTAAGGGCCAAGCTACTCAAGAAAATAACTCACTGTGACCGTACTTATCAAGCCTGTGAGAAACTCCTAATTTCCAACCGGCCAGAGCAAGCCATAAGACCAAGGCCATTCCCAGAGCCCAAGTAGGACATGAGGACACAGGAACATAAACCTGACATGTGATTCTGTAGAAGCTGCAGCAGCTGCAGTCCCAAAACACACACAGACAGACGATTTGCTGAATAAATGGGAAGCAGTAATGAATGTGAAAGAATAAAAGCTTGTTAAAGAAATGCAGATAAAGCTGAGATACTATTTACATTAGGACAAGGGACCGACCACACACTTAATCCATACATTCTCCAGTGTGCAGGTAACATCTAGTGTTTACAACCTTATGGAGTGTGTAAACCAGCATGAATTGAGAAAAGGGTCACTTGACAGAGCATATCCAAATTAGGACGTGCACGACTGAAATTCCATTTCCCCATATGAAAGCATTGCCACAGCTTTCTCAGAGTGCATTACCTATAGATTTATTTTTAACTTTTTGAGAGCTCCACACACTGAATCCAATGAATGATGTTTCCCTCTTTTACATCCTCTCCAATACTTGTTGGTTGTTTTCTTGATCTTTGCCCTTGTGACAGGCGTAAGATGAAACCTCAAAGTTGTTTTGACTTGTGTTTCCCTGATTGCTAAGGATGTTAGACATGCTTTGAGATATTTCTTAACTCCTTTTGTTTTTGTTTTTGCCATTTGTGTTTCTTTTTTTCCTCTTCTTCTTTACTATTTTTCTTTCTTTCTTTCTTTTTTTATATATACATATATTTTTGGTTCTTAATTTGAAAACACATTCTTCAAATCTGTAGCCCGTTTCCTTGTTGATTTTGCTTCCTTTTTGAGTTCCCTGTGTGTTCTAGATATTAAACCTCAGTCAGATGTCTGGCCGGCAAAGAGTCTCCCATTCTGTGGGCTACCTCTTCATCAGGTTGATTGTTTCTTTTAGCTGTGCAGAAGCATTTTAGTTTTATGAGGTCCAATTATTGTTGGCCTCAGTTCCCCGGGGCAACGGGATCCCATTCAGAAAGCACCTTTCTACCCTCACATCATATAGGGAGCCACCTATATTTACTTCTAGCAGCTCCAGTGTGCAAAGTTTCCCATTGAGGCCTTTGATCCATTTGCAGTTAGTTTTTGTTCAGGGTGACAGATAACGGATCAGTTTTGATCTTCTACATCCAGATTTCTCAGCACTATTTGTTGAAGATTCTGTCTTTTCATTGTTGTTTGGTTGGGGTTTTTTGTTTGTTTGTTTGTTTGTTTTTGTTTTATCTTTGTCAAATGTTAGAGTTCTGTAGTTACATATACTCAGGTTTGGGTCTTCTGTTTTAATCCGGTTCGTCTATGTGCCTGTTTCTGTGCCAGTAGTGTGCTGTTTTTATCGCTACAGCTCTGTAATACGCCATGAGATCTGGAATGGAAATCCCTTCAGCATTACTGTTTGTGCTCAGAATTGGTTTAGCTATCCATGGTCTTTTGTGGTTCCATACAAATTTTGAGATTTTTTTTTCTATATCGTAATCAGTGATATAGGGAATTATATTGGGATTGCATTGACTCCATAAATAGTTTTTTGGAAAATGGTCATTTTAAAAAATTACTACCAACCCATGAACACATGATGGCTTCCTTTTTTTTTTTAAGCATTTAAACACTTTTCTGCTTTTAAAGTTGGTTCTAAACACTTTTCTGCTTTTAAAGTTGGTTCTGTATCCTCTCACTTTACTGAAACTGTTGCTCATTTCTGGAAGTTTCTAGTAGAATTTTTAGAATCTTTTAGGTATAAAATCATATCATCAACAAGTGGGCATAATTTTACTACTTCTTTTCCTATTTGTACTCTTTTAGTTTCTTTCTCTTGTGCAATTGCTTCATCTAGAGCTCTGAGTTCTGCTGTCAGTGGGACTACTTATAATAATGTTGGCCACAGGTTTCGCATATGTCTTTATTATTTTGAGTTATATTCCCTCCAGTCCTACACTTTCTAGGACCTTTATCATGAAGGCATGTTAGATTTTGTCAAAAGCTTTTTCAGCAGCTACTGAGATGGTCATATGATTTTTGTCTTTATATTCTCTTGTGTGAATTTACTACATTTATTGATTTGTGTATGTTAAACCATCCCTTCATCTCTGGAGTACAGCCAACTTGGTCATGGTGGATATCATTTTGATTTGTGTCTGTATTGGTTTGTGAGTATGTTATTGAGGATTTTTGAATCTATGTTCATCAGGAATGTCGGATGGTAGTCTTGTTTTTGTATGTGCATGTGTGTTTAGATGGTTTGGGTATTAGAGTGGTACTAATTCATAGAAGAGGTTTGGGAGTATTCCTCTTTCTCTGTTTTTCTGGAAAAGGTCAGAAGGGTTGGCTGTAGATCTTATTTGAAAATCTGATAGGGTTCTGCTATGAACCCATCTGGGCCTGGATCTCTTTCAGTCAGAAGACTTTCTACTGCTGTGTCAATCTCTTTTGCTCTGTTAGGTTATTGGTCTATTCTTGATTTGATGTTGACTGTTTGGATGAGTCTAGAAAGTCATTCACTTCTTTCAGATTTTCCAACTAACTGGAGTATAGGTTTTTAAATCTATAATTTCCTCTTTAATAGTCAGCACTTCTTTGGTGTATGTCTGAGTGTTTCCCTGTTTATTTCTGATTCTGGTAATTTATTTGGTTTCTCTCCTTCTTTCATTCTGTTAGTTGGTCCAAAGAGTCTGTTGATCTGATCTTTCCACAGAACCACCTCTGAGCTTCATTAACGCTTTGTATGTATTATTTGTCTCTATTTCACTCATTTTGTTCAGACTTTTATTATTTCTTATCATCTTCTGGACTCGGGTTTGGTTGTTCTCCTTTTTCCAAATTCTTAAGTTGCATCATTAAGTCATTTATGTTTGTCTTTTCTGATTTTTTGATGGAGGCACACTGAATTAAAATTTTTCTCTCATGATACTGCTTTTAATGTGTCCCAGAGGTCTTGGTGTCTTTTCAGTTTTCATTTAGTTTTAGGAATTTTAAAAACTTTCTTTCTTGATTTCTTCTTTGACACAATTCATTCAGTATGAGTTGTTTACTCTCCATGAGTTTATGTGTTTACTGGGTATTTGTGCACTGCACATTTTAAGTTTTATTGTATGATGGTCAAATAGAACACATAGAGATTTTGAATTTTCTGAGTTTGAAAAGATTTGTTTTATGTTCCATGATATGGTCTTACTTTAGAGAAGCTTCCACGGGCGGCTAAGTGGAATGTATGTTCTTTGATGTTTAGATGGAGTATTCTGTAGATCTCTGTAGGTGATGTATGGAGATCATTTAATTTAATTTAATTGTTTTTCTGCTTACTTTTTGTCCAGATGAATTGGCCACTGGAGAAGTCTGTATGCTGAAATCACCAGCTTTTAGTGGGTTGATGTTAATCTGTGTCTTTAATTTTAGTAATATGTCTTTTATAATATTGGTTGTACTAGAGTTTGATAAGTATATGCTTAGCATGCTAATTCTTCTTTCCTAAGCATTCTCTTAGTTAAAATGAAGCTAGAATGAAGTGTTCTTTTTTGCCTCTACTGTTTTGGTCTGAAGTCTGTTTTGTCAGATATTAGGATGGTAGTAACTGCCTGCCCCCTGGTCCCCATTTGCTTAGAATTCTTTTTTTTCCCCATTCTTTTACATTAATCTGATGCATATCTTTAAAACTAAGGTGATTTCTTGTAGACAATGGATAGATTGATTTTGTTTCTTAGTCACTTAGCTAACTCCTGTTATTTGATTGAACAACTGAGAACATTAAGAGTTCATCATTTTTGAAAGATGTATTGCGTTGGCTGCAGTCATTTCATTTCCCCTGTGTTCTTAATTGTACTTTGTGTTTCAGTAATATGGCTTCATTTGTTTTCTCTCAGCTATTCTTATTTCTCTCATTAGTCCAAAGTATTGCTTTCTATTGTCAGTTTAATATTGACTTGCTTGGCATAAATTCTTTTTTAGGTTGTTTGTGTCATAAGTTGTTTCCCCTTTATCCTTCAACTATGGCAGATAATTTTGTAGGTACAGTGGTTTAGGCTGGTAGTTATGAACTTTCATAACTTGAAGTGCATTAGCTGCAAGCATTTCTGACTTTGAAAGTTTCCTTTGGAAAATCAACTATGAGTTATGTTTTTTTCTCTTAAAGCTTTTAATGATCTTTATTTCTTTGGAGTATAACTTAGTGTGTTAGCTATGGCATATTGTGAGGAGTTTCTTTTCTGGTCTTATCTGATGCTCTGCAAGCTTCTTATATGTGTGGATGTGTCTTTCCTTAGTTTGTGGAAGTTTTCCTTTATCATTTTGCTGATGAACTGGTCTGTACCATTGACCTTGGATTCTCCTTCCTCATCTATGCACATGATTCAAATGTTTGGTGTTTTTATGATGATCCATATCTTACATGTCCCCTGAATGTGTATGTGATTTGTTAAAAAGGTTTTTAAAATTATTCTTTGCTTGTTTGGTCTACCTATTCATGATCCATTCTACTAGTAGTATTTTCCCTTGAGTTTTTGAATTGGATGTTCAGTTTCATTTGAAAATTCCATTTTTGGTTCCATCTTCATTTCTTCTTGCATTCTCTTCAACATCTCTATCTTCTGATCTAAGTGAGTTTTTAAATCCTGGGTCATCATCTTCCTTGTTTTATTTATTCTTATATGTGTGTTTTTCTTGGGCTAATTCTTTACATCTTCTTTTAACTCCTTGAATTCTTTGAGTTTATGATTCTGTTAACCTCTATGTCCTGGTTCACCAAAGTAATTCTCTTAGGAGAACATTTTCATAGGACTGTCAATCTTGGGCTTGGAGTGAAGGCAAGGGTGGATATTGTCTTGATCTTTCATATTATTTTTGTTTCTTGTAACAAGACTTGGGCCTGTTTACTTCTTTTATAGACATGGTAGGCTGGGACAGAGCACAGGAGACACAAGAAGAGGATGTAGAGTAGGAGAAATGAAGGAAGTAACAGGGACACAGTAGTCTGAGCTGGTACACAGGATGTATATTCTGATCAAAGCCTGAAGGTTGGGGGGCAGCACGGGTGGGACTGACCAGACTAGACCAGGGCCCTACATGTAGATATAACTAGGAGAGGGTGCTTGGAAAGGAAGCTCTGGTGCAAGGTAGGAAGGCCTGGCTTCTGAGAGGTTGGATATGACACTGCTTTTTCTTTTTTTTTATCAAGGTCTGGATAGCTGCCCTTGTTGTCTCAGAACTCACTGTGTAAACCAGGCTGACCTCAAACTCACAGAGATGTGCTTAACTCTGCCTCCCAAGTGGTGGAATTAAAGGCATGTGATGCCACACCCAGTGATGCCCAGTTTTTTACAATCTACTCACCTGTGGCGCCCGCACCACCGCGATACCAAGTCGGGGGCAAGGGACTGTGGATTTAACTCATGCACACACGCGCGCGCACACACACACACACATACACACACACACACACACACACACACACACACACAAACACAGTGGGTCCTTCGTGCTAAGAGAGCAGCAGCCACAGCAGCAGCCGCAGTAGCGGTTTACTATTCTCGTGCCAGAGTTCCAAAGAGCCTTCTTATAGGCAGCAAAACAGGAATCCTCCTCCCAGGTGAAATCTCTCAAGAGGTGATTGCACACAGGAGGAAAAGTCTGGAGGAAGGGAGGGGCACGTTCTCAGAGCAGTAAACATGACTAGCTAACCAAGATAAACATAGACATGGAAGCTGCTAGAAACAGGACATGAAACAGCAAGACAGGCAGGCAGCCCAGTCGGGCCTGGTTCCTACACTCACCATGTTATTTAACGCAGATACGGAAATGAGCTCATATCAAACCCAAAGCTCCTGTCTGGGAGGTGTAATGTAAAAAGCCGAGTGTTTAATACCAAGACTACATCAGTGGTAGGAAGCCAGATCTGTGTTTTTTTGTCAAAGGTTTCCTTCTGCTACATAAACACATCACTGTCATCCAGTTTTCCTCCTCCTTCCCACATCTTCTTAATAGAGACAATGATATTTTTTACTTTTAGGGCTGGAGAGATGGATTAGTGGTTAAGAACGCATACTGCTCCTGCAGAGGACCAGCGTTTGGTTTCCAGCCCTATGTCAGGGGGCTCACAACCACCTGTGACTCCAGCTCCATGGAGAGTTGATACCTCTAGCCTCTGCTGGCATACCCCCCAACCCACATACACATAACTAAAAACAATTTTTAAAAATCTTCAAAATTTTCACTTTGTGCTATGAAGCTCTTTATGTGACATCAGCAACAAGAGCAGTAGGGGGTGCTAAAGATGGGGGAAGAAAAAAGGACCGAAAAGGGAAAAATCTATCTCACACACACTCTCCAAGATCCCACACACATATAGAATCTGCAAAAGCTATTCCCCCTAGAAGCAGAGGAGGAAGGGGGGCGGGGGGTTTACCAGAAGCCGTGGGTGGAGATGGGTTAACTAGTACAAAGTTAGACTTCCGTAAATTCTAGTGTTCTGTTACACGGGAGGGTGATTACAGTGAACAGGATCTCGTGGTATAAATCAAAATAGCCAGAGTAGAGCAGCCTGATGCTCTCATCACAAAGACATGAGAGCGCTGGAGATGACAGATGCCTTACCCATGCTGAGTCAGCCCATGCTCAGCCTATGATGCACCCTACAGAGCTGAATAGACCTGCCAATATAAGGCCATGTGTAGAAACCTAAAACAACAGACTTGGAAGAAAAACAGAAACGTAAACACCCCTCCCCCCCATCCCCAAAACCTCCTGCCTGAAGCAGAGGGATGAAGGGCTGTTGGTATGCATGACTCCTACTTTCCACATGTGTTGTGAAAGCCCGTTTTCCTTTGTCTCTATAAAGAGTGCATTCCAGCAAGGCACTCCTGTGTCTGCCTCGTGTCCATCATGATGGAGGTTGCTGAATAAGCTGTGTGGGCTGCTTAAAAACAAACAACAAAAATCAAAAGAAAACAAGAAGAACTTTCTGTCTGAAGGTCAGAGCCAGATGTGTGTGGGGTGCAAGGATGGGCCTCAGTCAGTGAATCTCACCATTTTTATAAGGAAAGCGGTATGTAGCAGTGCATATGCATTTCATAGTGGAGAGTTGATTTCTTTAAATCTCTTAGTAATAGGCGGGGGTGGGGGTGGGGGGGTAGATGCTCAGTATTTAAGAGCATCTACTTACTGCCTTTGCAGAGGACCAGAATTTGGTCCACAGCATCTGAGTTGTGTGGCTCACAATCACTTGTATAGCACATCTGACACACATACTCCAACATACACATACACACTAATAATAATAAAAATAAATCTTTATAATATTTTAAAAGATGGACTTAACGCAACATATTTGTAGCTGATAAGGGCATTAGAGTTATTGTTAATATTACTATGGAGAGGATCAGTGACATCTCATGAAAGATCAAAGGTAGGACAAAGTCAGTTTGACCCCAACCATCCCCATTTAGGGATTCACCCACTAAAGAACTAATGCCATTTATTAAAGTGACAGTGTTCTTGCAAGGCATGGCATTCATCTGCCTGATACAGTCTTTGTATTGTATATATTTTATGAATTTAAATCCATGTGCAATATTTTATTTCCTAGCAAGTTATTTTTTCTATTCAAATCCTTTATTTTATTTTAATTTCTTAAATTTGTTGTCTTATAAATTACATCTCAACTGCAGCCACCCAAGCCATCCACTCCTCCTCCAATTTCATTCAGAAAAGGGCCGACACCCCCCCCCCCCCGGCATATCAAGCAAACATGGCATGTCAAGTTGCAGTAAGACTAGGGACCTCCCTCATATTAAGACTGGATAAGGCAACACAGTAAGAGGAAAAGGGTTAAGTTATTTTTATAAACTGAAAAAGAAAACCATAACATCTACTTTCTATGATTTTGTATTTTTATAAAAGATGGGTCTATTTATGACACACGTTGAGATACCTATCACAGTCTGACCCTGTGTTCTTGCTTGTCGGATAATTACATGCTACTTTCAGATCTATAAATTTTGTCCTTAGCGTTGGTCTTAACTATTTTCACATTTTCCCAAGAAGATTCACCTAGTTTAAATACACAGCCAACGGTTTCCTCATTACATCCCTTTCTTAGATTTTTTTTTTTTTAAGTTAGGTGTCTATGTGTGAATGGCATGTGAGTACAGTTACCTGTGGAGGCCAGAAGAGGGTGTCAGAGGGCGAAGTTACTGTTGGTTGTAGGTGCTAGGAACAGGACCCAGTGTATGCTCTTGTAACTGCTCAGCCATCTTTCCGGTCTCTCCTTTTCACATCTTAAACTATTAGCCATAGTGAAACTTATTTCAAGTCCTTTCAGGGTAGGAAAGAGAAACCTACTTTAATATTTCATTTTTACTTAAAGCTCTTCCCCGAAACACTGTTAGTGTGAACCTGGCAGAGTTTTAGATTCTTTAGCTTGGTTGTTCATGTTGCCCTCACAGATCATCCATGTCAAATTCTGCAGGAAGTAACTCCTGTGGAATTCTATGCTCCTGCCAATCAAAAGCATGGGTCCAGTTTTCATGTTTTAATCGGCTTCTGGGTGACTTTAGAGCCCAGTGGACTATGAAGCCAAGGGAGTCTTTCTAAGACGGAATCCAAAATGAATCCTAGATATGTTTGCTGGTTTGTTCTTTTTAAAAAAAATTAAAATAATGTTTAAACTACTGGGTGGCCTGAGTTTGGGGGGAATCTTGGAACAATCAGTCTTTCCTTAGTGGGCTTTGAAAGTCCACTAGTAACTAGCTACAAGAAGAGGGGCGTGGCCAAGGAGGGCACTGGAGGGCTGAGTTCCATGGGGCTCTTTGTGAGGACACTTGGACAAGGATGACTATTCAAGGGGCGAGAGTGTTACCCGAAAAGCAAGCGTTCGCTGTTGCAGAGCACCCAATGCAGGCCTCTGGTGCTTTCTTGTATTTTCCAGGCCTGGCTTTGTTTCACAGCGCTGTTACACAAATTCTTTCCGGTGAGGATCTGGTTCTCCACCTCGTTGACGGTGTGGGCAATGGTGGTGAGCAGCTGCTCCCAGCCCCCACGCATATGCTCCACGATGTAGTTGGTGTGCTTGTTGTTGAAGATGAGGGCTTTCTGTGTGAGCTGCTGCTGCTGCTCCAGCAGGTCCTGGTTGGGCTTGTAGTCCACAATGCTGTGTTCATACTCCTTCAGGTGGCTCTGCGAGCCTTCCAGAGTCCCCTTCATCTCGACGGAGATGCGCCCGATCTCCTCCATCTTGGTCTGGATCCAGGGCCCCACCACATTGGCCTGGCTAGCAAACTGCGGGCGGAGGTGCTCATGGGATTGCGGTTTGCTCTGCTCCTCCGGGAGTGTGCCGTCCCATTTTGGCACCAGCTGCCACATCTTCTCCCACTTGGAGTCGATGATCTTGGGGGGCGGGGGGGGGGGAAGGTGGTGATGGCGGTGTAGGGGTTGCGGCATGACAGCTTGATATGGTTGCCCTAGGCGATCCTGTGGGCCTCTTTGTGGATGGCTAGAGTGGCCTCACGCTCCCTGTGAGCATCGGACAGGATAGACTTGAACTGGTCATGGGCTAAGACCAGGCCCTCGATCTCCTCGATGGTGTGGACGATGAACATGTCCGGCAGGTCCTCCCTCCATGCCACTCTCCATCCAACCGGTGAAGGGTGCGGCCTATTTGGTGTACCCCAAGTGCAGGTGGTCGACGGTCTCTAGCTGTTTCTCTGTTTTCTCCAAGGCTTCGCGGTAACTATGGGTCAGAGAGCCCAGGACATCCCACTAGTCGCAGATCTCCTGGCACCGAGTGTTGACGTTGTGGGAGTCATAGCAGTGCAGCTCGTTGGGCTCCTGGTCAATTGCAGCAATCCGTTCCTCTTGGTCCTCGTGTGCGGCCAGGTCACTTTCAAAGGCCTCGTGCTTGCACATCAGAGCTTTGATGTCGGCAGGGTGGCTGCCTCATAGTCCTGGTGCTTCCACATGGCCTCCTTCCTGTCCATCCAGGCCTCGTGGATGGGGTTCTTCTGCAGGAAACTCTCATCCAGGTGGTCAAGTCGCTCCAGCCTACAGATTTCATTCAACAGCCGTTCTCCATAGCCCTTCTCGGCCTGCTCCAGGTGTTGCCAGCCATTGTTGATGCCCGAGACCATGCTGCCCTCTGAGAGTCACCCAGGTGCTGAGCCGCAGCCTGTTTTGTAGTATATTAAAGTTGGTCTTCAGCTGGCACTCCTGCACCTTGGGAGGCTTGTGCACACACAGATAGTCTTGGAGGTCCTCGGGCTTCTGTTGTATCTCCTGGATCGCCTTCTGAGGCACATGGTCCTCCAGCCAAGGGATGGTATGTCCGATCCACTCCAGGAGATCACTCACTGGCCGGATGTCCATAGTCTTCCATCAGGCGCTCATTTTCCTGGTTCACAGCCAGCACCTTGCAGATCCGGTTGGCGGCAGTCTCAGCCTTCTGTCCTCCTGAAAGGGCAGGGTAGAAGCTGGGCACAAACGTCATTATGGGCTTCTTGTCCAGTTGGTCTGTGTTCACGATGTCCTCAGCATCCAACATCTTGGGGATATCAAGGTTATTTTCAGCCACTTCGAAAGCGCAGTTTAGGTTGGTGACTAGATCATCCATCAGCTCGGGTCTGTGAGGGTAGATGAGGGCATTGAAGGTGAGACCATCCTTCCAGCTGATGTGGATTTCTGGACGTTGACTTTTTTATATGGGGGCATCTTTCTCAGGCACCAGAGGAGGAGCCCTTCCTTGGCAGAGGTCTCTTCCACAGAGATGTCCTGGATGGTGAACCTGAGGGTGATGGGCAAGATCATTCCCAGAGTCATCTTTGCATTGTCATCCACAATCTCTTCTGCTCCAATGGACTTGACTCTCTTGCTGGCGATGAAGTCTAGGACTTTGTTCACGTTATTGGTCTTGCGCGCTCGCATCTTCCCGGGCTGTGACCTTGGCAACTGCTCCCCTGATATGACCTGCGGCAGAGGCATGCGCTTGAGCCTATCCCGGAAGTCCTTGTCCATGTTCTTTTTTTTTTTTTTAATTTATTCATATTACATCTCAATGGTTATCCCTTGTATCCTCCCATTCCTCCCTCCCTCCCATTTTCCCCTTACTCCCCTCCTCTATGACTGTGACTGAGAGGGGCTTCCTCCCCCTTTATATGCTCATAGGGTATCAAGTCTCTTCTTGGTAGCCTGAGTACCACCAGGTCTCCCCCTCCAGGGGACGTGGTCAAATATGAGGTACCAGAGTACGTGTGAAAGTCAGTCCCCACTCTCCACTCAACTGTGGAGAATGTTCTGTCCATTGGCTAGATCTGGGTAGGGGTTTGAAGTTTATGGCCCGTATTGTCCTTGGCTGGTGCCATAGTTTGAGTGGGACCTCTGAGCCCAAATCTGCCTGTCATAATGTTCTTCTTGTAGGTTTCTAGGACCCTCTGGATCCTTCTGCTTTGCTATTCTCCCATGCTTCTCTCATCTAGAGTCCCAATAGGATGTCCTCCCCTCTGTCCCAGTTTCCTGGTAAGTGAAGACTTTCATAGGACATGGCCCTTGGGCTAGTATGCAGATATAAGTGAGTATATACCATTTGAGTCTTTCTGCTTCTGGGTTAACTCACTCATTATGATCATTTCTAGCTCAATCCATTTGTCCACAAATTTTGGGAATTCCTTGTTTTTAAAAGCTGAGTAGTATTCCATAGTGTAAATGTACCACAGTTTCTTTATCCATTCTTCTACTGAGGGACACTTAGGCTGTTTCCATGTTCTGACTATTATGAATAAGGCTGCTATGAACATGGTTGAGCAAATGTTCTTGTTGTGTGCTGGAGCATCTTCTGGGTATATTCCAAGGAGTGGAATAGCTGGGTCTTGCAGAAGCCCTATTCCCAGTTTTCTGAGATAGCACCAGATAGATTTCCAAAGTGGCTGTACTAGTTTGCATTTCCACCAGCAATGAAGGAGTGTTCCTCTCTCTCCACATCCTCGCCAGCATGTGGTGTCACTTGAATTTTTGATCTTAGCCATTCTGATGGGTGTAAGATGGAATCTCAGAGTTGTTTTGATTTGCATTTCCCTGATGACTAAGGATGTTGAGCATTTCTTTAAGTGTTTCTCAGCCATTTGATATTCCTCTGTTGAGAATTCTGTTTAGTTCCAAGCCCCATTTCTCAATCCTTGATCTGAGTGCCGGCCTTCCGCAGGTGGGAGTTGTACCAGGCTGTGAAGGTCTTGCACTGCTGCTTCTCTCAGACCAGGTCCAAGAGCAGGTCCCAGCCCTAGTCATCCTCCTGAGCCATGTAGTCACCCGTGCTGAGGCTGCCGCCCGAACCATTGCTGCAACTACTCAGGCCTTGTGGGTATGCCTGGTTTGCCACGTGTACTCCATCATACCTCTGCCTCTTGCTAGCCCGCTGGTCCACTCCTGCCTCAGCTCCTGGCCCTGTGCCTGAGCCTCAGACTCTACAGGCTGCCACTTCAGCTGCTTTCAGCCTGCCCCTTTTTATTCATTTTAACATCCCATGTGTAGGCCCCTCCCTCCTCTCCTCCTAATCCCACCCCCCACCCCCTTTCCTCCTCCCATATTCAGATACTTAAACCGCAGCACTGTTGAGGTGGGAGCAGCGTTGAACTTAGAGGTTGGAGGCCACACAAAAGTGGGGCATGGCAGTGTCCTGGATGAAACAGGTGGAAGGATTCATGTTTTTATTTTTTATCATAAATTAGAAAATAAACTTCTGTGGTGTAGATAGATTGAGTTCATCTGCACAAGTGCTGCTGTGGGGAACTTCATCAGGGAGAAGAGGCCATTTTGGCACTTTACCCTAAATCAGTTTAAACAACTGGAAAAAGACCTACCCCTTCCATCAAAGGGGAATGGTGGCTTATGCCTTCCACTTTCCTATGCCCACCCACAGCGCTGACCCAACCACAGTCCAGCTGGAAGAGGGACAGAACCAGTACGTTCATTGGAACCTATCTGATCCTTTGTTATCCCAAATTATTTATGAGGCCGAAAATACACTGCCTTCTTGGTCCTGTTTATAATTTACTCAATTAATGATGTTGAGATTGAGGTGTTGGCTCCTTTGGGCTAGACCTAATAGAAGGACTAGAATAAACTCAAAACAACCTCAGATGGCCTGTAGCACTGGGTTTTTTTTTTTCCCTCAATGGAAGAAATATTAAGGACTGGTCATAAAGTCATCAGTTTCCTACAGATGATTAAGTATAATACATTAACATTGTATAAATATTTTCTTGTTCCCCTTGCCTCAGAACTCAGAACTGAGAACTGTATGGGTTCGGGTTATGCACTAATCAAGTGCTTTGAGGAGAACTCTAAAGAGAAGACAGGGGAAACTACCACGTACCACCACCTTGGGTGGATCAAAGGCATGCAGAATTTGGGGGAAAAAATCCAAACCCACTATTGCAAAACTTATTTTTAAAGCAAAGAGACTTATACTGTGTTCAAACCATAACCTATAAAAAAAAACCCTTAGCAATCATAGTCCCTTAGACTATGATAACATATAGCAGACATTATGGTTTTTAGTGAGTATGCTTCGAAGGCTGTGTAGATAATACAATTTCGGGGAGAACAAGACTTTCCCTTTAGAGTTTCCAAAGGGAGAAGAAAAGGTGATGCATTCGGGGGAACTATGGGTATAGTCAGATTTACCCGCCCCGGAGAATTAGGGGTGATGTTTATTTGACTTTCTGCCTGCTTTTTATCACTAGATGGTGGATGCTGTTTTTAATTATGCGCATATGTCTGTGTGTGCATATGTGCACATGAGAACAGATGCCTGTGAGAGCTAGAAAGAGTGTCAGATCCCCTGGACCTGGAGTTACGGGCAGTTATAACTGGAGATGCAAACATGGGTGCTGGGAATTGAACTTGGGTCCTGTGAAAAAACAGTGCCCACTCTTAACCACTGAGCCAGCTCTCCATACCCAAAGGTTAAAGACTATGTTAGGTATCAGTTGCTGTGTAGCAAATTATCTCACTCCCTGACAACTTAAAACAGTACATGTTTTCCTAGTTAGTCTTTGTTGGTAAAGAATTTGTGTACTGTCTTTGAGTCCCTCCTGGGTTATGGTATGTGTCATCTCAGTCATAAGGTTGAGGTTGCTTCATGGTTCACTCAAGGAAGAAAGAACTTTCAAGCTCCTGTGGTTATTGGCAAGGTTCAGTTTCTCATGAAATGCTGGACAAAGGGCCTCAGTTTTTCACTGGCTCCTGGCCATCCCCAGTTGTTTGCCAAACATGTTTCTACTGCATAGCAGCATGCTTCACCAAGGCATGCAAACCACAAGACATCGGCGACAGTTGGCCAGTGAGTGGAGGCCTTGAGCTTTTGTAGCTGAAGGGCAGAAGTGGCATCTTGTCACCTTTGCCATATCTCACAGCCTTCAAGGGACGAGGGTTCCATGAGGCACATCGCTACGCACAAGGAAGGTGAACTCAAGTGGTCAGCATACATACCTGTCTTCCAAAGACCTTGCAAGTCCTGCCAGGCCACGCCTATCCTAGTCACCTGTAAATGTTCGAAGTGCTTCCTGAATATATGGCATCCTTAGGGCTGCTCAGTTTTCACTCCTTTCACACAGGACGTTAATATGTAAGGAGTTTTATCCAGTTCCCTTTTCCTAATATTCACCATAAGTAAACACGTCTATTACAGTGTTGTTAAATTGGCCTTTGGGGAATTTGATATTTAGCATGACAGCCAGGCAACATGTACTTTGTGTGAAGAGAAGACAGGAGTAATGGGTGTGGAAGACACTGGCTATAGCATTTGGTCTGTTGGCGCTCTTTCATTGTTCTTGGCCATATCATGATAGTGCATGGAAACCTGTTTGTGATTATGCTTAAAAAATGGGCTTCAGCTTTTCTGACAAATAAGAACTTTATCAGAGATGACTCAGGATGGAAATTAAGAGAAAACAAGGGTGGGTGTGTATTTTGGCAACTGAAGATGCATGTTCCCTTGAAGTTCTTTGAAGCTTGGGATGCATCTGAAATTTACTACGGACTTTCTGAGAATTAACCCATCCATTTTCTAGCTATTCTATATTAGATTTAAATGTGCTTATATTATTCTTGGCATCCTTATTTTATGAGGCCATAAATCTTTAGGGATGTTATTGACTTGCCCTATTTAATGAAAATCAAAATGCTTTGCTGAAGAGTACCTTATTTTGGCAGTATTGCATATTTATAAGCACATCTATTTAAAATGTATTTTGTGGTCACTGTATTACAGGCATTCTTCATTTTCTAAGAAATAGTTCAGAGTCTATCACATGTCTAGAAGGAAGCTCTATCAATACTTCTATTTATAGATAAAGTAAGTAGCATCTACGAGATTAAGTGACCTGCCCGCCCAAGGGCACACCAGAAGGAAAGAGTATATTGTGAGTCATATTTTTATTGAGTTTATCGTGTTGAAGCGTAAAGGGTGAGATAAGAAAATATATCAAAAGCAGAAAAAAAAAAGATTAGCCACATGCTTCTTGAGTGGACACATTGAACACTGAGTCCTTTATTTACGAGTAGAAGAGAAACACACTTGGACTGGCTAGCGTTGTGCCCCCAAAGACTGTAATATGCACTATCCCCAGAAGCTGAGTTTAAAACTTAAGAGACAAGAAGTGGGCAACAGTGTTCTTGGAAACGGATCAGAACTAATGTGAAAAGGATGTACCACTCATTGTGGTGTTTTGAATGTGAAGTCCTTTCACGCACGGTCTTGGGCGCTTGTGTACTAGATCCTCAGTTGTTGGTGGTGTTTGGGTAGGCTTAGAGGGTGTGCCAAAGCAGCTTGGAGAGGAAAGGGGAAGTCAAGGGAGGAACTCAAACAGGGCAGGAACTTGGAGGCAGGAGTGGATGCAGAGGCCATTGTGGAGTGCTGCTCACTGGCTCAGCTTGCTTGCTTTCTAGCACTCAGAACCACCTCTCCACAGTGATCTGGATCCTTCCACATCAAACATCAATCAAGAACATGTACCACGGGGTTGCCCACAGGCCAATCTCTGGGGACATTTTCTCAATTGAACTTCCTGCTTCTAAAAGGACTAATGTGTCAAGTTGACACAAATCTAGCCAGCACACATGGGTTTTTACCCAACAGTTCAACCAAGCCTGGCTGGGAAGTATTTGGGAAATTGCACCTGTCCAAACTTGGCCATTTTTCTTGACATTATTCCAACAATACAGTTTAGCAGCTACTCACAAAGCATTTGCATTGTGTTAGATATTATAAGCATTATAGAGAAAACTAGAACACAGGAGACTGTCCATGGGTTTGATGTCAATGAGTCAAGCATTTGTGACTCTTACTCTCCCAGGATGTCCTGGAACCAGGGCCCTTCACTGTTCAAGAACAACTGAACACACTTTCCCAGATTTGAGTTGAATGTTTCCCGTCGTCTTATTAAGACTTGCATTCTTGACGACAACTGCTATTCTCTTTGATATAAATTGTATTCTGTCCTTATGCAGCTCGTTTTTTTAAATCTGGTGTTGCTTACTACAGCATGTTATTTTTCTGTACTTACATTTACATAAATGCTATCTTGATGGCATTTTGGGGTACTTTCAAAGTTTTCAGCTCTTAAATGTGCTACTGCAGAGCCTTGTGGGTAAAGTGGTCATGTTTGTCCTCAATACACTTCAGAGCAGAGCTGCTGGGACTAATTGAGCATGTTTAGCAAGGCCAGGCATTGCATGCTGTTCCTCAGGGCTCTACTGTTTTCCCTGTAAGTAGCATGGGAGTCCCAGCTGTCTGCATGTTTACTAACACTTGCTAATTCTGGCCCTTCCGGTTTGTCACCCTTGTGGGTGTGGACTCTTTCTTGGAGCTTTTAATTTCTATTTTTGTAGTTATTACAAAAAAGAAAGAAAAATAAAAAGAAGCTATGAGCAAGTACTCTAGACCAAGGAATGCTGTCCTGTTGTATCTCCAATATCTGCTGGGAGGTGTAGGACAGTGAGCTTTACCATGAGAGTGGCCTTGGGTTCAGTTCCTAACACACAGAGACACAGACACAGACAACACAGTCTGTGTCACCAACACTAACGGTCTTGTTTCTTTTCAGCAGTAAGGTTTAATTATACTGCTGATCTCGTGTTTGAGAGTAGAACAGTAGCATGAAGAATTGTTTACCCTGAGGGTTAAGAATTCATGGTATAGTTTTCACAGCTCTCTGAACTATAGAGGCTTAGCTACTTCTTGGAGGAACTAAGAATTAACAACCACTTCCTTTAAATGTAGGGGATAGGATAAAGGAAAAAAAGGCTTTTTATTCCCTTCAAAACCTGGGTGCCATGCCTTACTCCCCACTTGGGCTACAGTGTTTGTTTCTTTTCTATATGCATGGAGTCACAAAGGATGTGTGCTGGCTGTGAACGTATTATACAGATCTACGTGTGGGGCAAGCCTTGATGTCGGTGGCTTCGAGATGGGTGTCTGGACTAGGCCAGGCCACTGGCTGTAAGGCCTATGCTAGATATAGGGGATTGAGAGGGTGCAACGAGGGGAGGACCAGGCAGATCCACCTGGATTCGCCCTGGTACAGGAGGAGCAGAATCTGGCTGGGTGAAAGGTTGGGATATTAACCTAGATGATGTTTACAAAGGTCACAATAAGTTGTACCGAATATGGATCTCATATTCAATGTATGTTGATACATGTTGGGGGAGGGGTGGTTTCTACAGCGCCCCTCCCCAAAAAGCTTTAGATATAATAAAATTAAACCCAAGCTATTTACTATGTTCCTTCTATGTTGCTTGGATGTGGGAGGAATTATGCATAGTTAAAACTATTAGGGGAATATAAGCATGTGTGACTATAAAATCTGTGCTAAAAGTAAAATAAGGTTAAGAATTCTGCATGATCTTCAGTCTTGTGCAGGAGAAGCCAGTTAATCGATTTTAAGACCTCCACGGAGGATGTTTGCTTTGGTTCAAATTCCATTTTTGCTTTTTTTTATTTCAAAGGACAAATCCGGTTACATAATTGAAGTGGTTTCACTTTTTTCAAGCACTTCCAGAATCATGCATGAGTGCTTTATCTTAACCTAATAGAATCCCAACACTCAAGTTCTTCAGAACTTACTGTGTTCATAACAGAGTGTAATTTCTGCTCATAATCTACTCTCTGCTTTATATGGAAGAATTATGTTTGATCATATATTAAATGTAGTGGAATGAAAGCCAAGAATAGCTTGGGGAAGGGGGGAAGGGGGCTTGGGATCAAGGTTTCAAAATATTATGAAAAGGAAATAATCAAATGCAACACTTCCCCTTTCATGTTGGCCTCGCTCTGGCTCCTGACTCTCCACCCTCATTACAGCGCTCTGAAGTCTGTGGCCACTGGAGAACTGCCAGGCAGCCACCAGGCAGATGCTGTCTTCTAGCATGTCATTGATGGTATATAAGAAAAATGAATAAAGCCTAGATATATCCCCCACCCCCAAGTAATTGCATGTTATATAATTATTATTCCAGGAGGAAAGTTCCATTGCAATCTCTGCATTCCAAACTCCCAAGTGGCTTCCCACGGTCAGAAGGACATGAACTTTGAAATCAGATGTATACAAACTTCCTCCCATTTGTGACTGGCGCACTTGGTCCAAGTCCTGGAAACGGTTCTGCAGTGCATAGGGCAGTTGACACACTACATCACGGGATTCTGAGGATAGCACAAGACAGCAGGTGAAGCCATGTGAGGCAAGCTACTGATGCTCAGAGTTATTCACCACTATTTTACCCTATCTACAATGATCCTCTTTGCAGGATGTCAGCAACCAGGCAGCTCAGCAGATCACTGGTGCCATTGCTGAAAGAAATGAATTCAGCATACTATTACTAACCTTGTTATGTCCTATCTTGTACAACATTCTACATGCATGCATGAATGCACGAACGCATGCACACACGCACATGTGCTCTCTCTCTCTCACACACACACACAATAATAATAACAACAACAAAAGCTTATGAGAATGGCTTTGTAAATGGTCATTTCTGAATTTATGAATCAATGTTTGCTGGAGATAGGAATGCTGTGGCTTTTGGAAAAGAATGTATTTGAAGGTTTTAAAGGCATACTTAAGTGGTTAGGACATGTGTTCATTTGGGGACTGAAATGAGAAGTGACACTTTTCCAATTGATGTGTCCTTTTAAGTACCATCCAAGTGTTGACTTTTCTGGGGTGTTAAAAACAGCAGTGAAAGCCAGGCATAGTGGCACACATCATTAATCTCAGCATATTGTTTTTAAATTATCAGTATTACCAGCATGATCAGTAGGCCCAGCTAACAATCAATTAAGACACAGACACTTGTTATATTTTAAAATAGCCTTAGTTAACCTGTGCAGGGCAGATATCAATCCTCTAAACAACCTCCCGTAGCAGGACAGGCACGGGATCCCTGCCTCAATCCCATGCCATCTGCTTCTAATAACCTCTATCAAGCTACCTCCCATCCATCATCCCAAATACTTGCTAATGTTCTTCATCTGGGCTGGATTCTCCATTCATGCCAGCCATGTGTTTCTCCTCCATCTAACCCATGGCAGCCTTCTTCTCTTCCCTTCAGGGCTCTTTCCTTCCTCCTCCTGGTGGTCTTTCTTCTTCCCAGAATTCCTCTCTCTCTCCTAGCCTCACCTATCTCCTTTGCCCTGCCCAGGTGGGATGGCTTTTTATTAATCAAAAGGTGGGTCACAGAGATGGCAAGCAGTAATTAGCATCAAAATACATTAGACCATCCCCCAACATCAGCATTTGGAAGACAAAGGCAGGGGCATCTCTGTGAGTTCAAGGCCAAGCCTGGTCTACAAAGTGAGTCTAGAACAGCCAGAGCTACATAGTGACAGCCTGTCTCAAGAGGGGGTGGGGGGAGGCAGTGAAATCTGCTGTGATGTTTCACTCTAATTGTCAACTTGACACAGCTTAGACTCACCTGTGAAAAGAGTGTCACTAAGGAATTTTCTACGTTGGGCTGGCCTGCGGGCATGTCTGTGGGGGATTGCTGCAACTGTGGGCAGCACCATTCCCTAGACAAAAAGGTTCCTGAACTTTTTCCAGCTGAGTAGGAGCTACAAGTGAACATGGCTGATTTCATTCCTCTTTGCAACTGACTGTGGATGTGATGGGACTAGCTGTTTTGAAGCTTTTGCCTTGGTTTCCACCACAGTGATGGTCTACAGCTTGGAGTTGAAAGCCAAACTAGGCCTCTTTCACCTCTGAATTGCTTTTCTTTTAAAAATAATGTTTATCATATTAACAGAAGTGAAACTGAAACACCCCACAATGTCTGAGATGGAGCAGTCTGTCTTTGTACTTCAGTTTACAGTGAGAAAAGTTTTATGTTTTTTTTTCCCTAGGTGAACTCTCAATGTTTAAGGCTTGTAATTCAGATCTGTAAATGAACAGATGTCTATTGACTCCTTGGTTAACTTGAGTCACATAGTTATGTAAAGCAACCAAATACTAAAATAATCTACATTGAGAGCAACTTGTATTTTCCAGTGGTTATTGCACACCAGGTTTTACTGTGTGTTTTACATACCTTTGTGATTTTTGTCCTCAGAATAAACTATGAGACAAGTGCAGTTACATGAGAGCCTGTATGTCGGAAGTGTCAGGCACAGATACTATGACTGTGCTTGACTCCCTTGCTTTAATGAGGAAATCGGCCGGCGTGTAGCTAAAGTGAGAAATCCCAGTGCCGGAAGGTAAATAAGCATGGAATTGGGACCGAGACACACATATCTCGCCAAGCTCCAGAGTTACTTCCATACCACATTGTCCTTGAGTATTTCTGGGGACCTGTTTAGAACAAAGTAAACAGAATAGGACATTAATGACAAATACACGTGAGCTGTTAGCTGTCATTACTGGACCACCACACACTACTACATGCTGCTGCAGACTACCACACACAGACCCCACATCGCACCATCCTAAATGTCGCTTTTATGATCCCTGACGTGCTCCGTCTCCCCAACTGTATCTCCTCTACTCTTCTCTAGGTAGATTTTTCTCCCCATAAGCCTTGGAAAATGTACCCTGCCCTAAATTTATTCCTTATTGTCCTGCGTTGTTTTCCAGAAACATCATCCACACAGCTAATTCTCATCCATTATTCAAGATCTAATTCTGATCTTCCAAAGACTCCTCCTAGCAATTTTTCCTGTTTTCTTCCCATCCTAGACTCTGAGAGTTGGAGATAATGTGCCCTGGCTGTAAGCTAACTTAAATGGTTTGCCTCACATTACTCTTGTGGATCCTGGTCTCCTAACAGCTATCCAGTTGACGGCAGCTCATTCTAAGCAGTAGTAAGGATTTTATTATTTTCTTTTTGTTCCCAAGAACACATATTTTGGGTTTTGTCCCTCTCTCACATCCATTTTTTTTCTTGTTCTGTCTCATAAAAAGCCTGAGTGAATAGCCAATGAGATTCTTGGACAGGAGACAGAAAAAAGCAGTCATGTGACAGAAAATCAATGTGGTTTTTATTTTTATCTTGAATTGTCCCTTCTCATCTTTCACGCTAGCTATGGCATGGATGAGACAGTACTTCTAGTGTCTGGGTCATTTTTTTTTAAATGTTTGGCATTCCTTTTATTGAGGAATTGCATGGCCAGCAAGTTGATTTGGGGGAGATCAGATCATTCACCTTGCCCTGTCATCCCATGTTATCCTGGAAGAACACCGAGTACTCGGATGTACTTTTTTTTTTTTTTTAAAGGGGAGTCCTCTCCAGGGTGCTCCAGTTAGGAATTTGATATTTTAATAATTTTGAAAACCTCAGCTCAGGGCCAGCACTTAGCAGATGCTGTCAGAATGAAAGAATTTGTTCCTTGTTGCAAAGCATTCTATTGAAACATTGTGCACAAGAAAACAAATTCATTAGCATTCGAAAATGCAGTATTACCGTAAGGTAGTGTGAAACTACTTTGGTAAGTTATCTTCCGCAGTGATGAACACTAACACCTGTTGATGAGTTTTGACAAGAAAATTATATAAGAAAAACAGAAGGTAAGATGAAGGGAATTCATTTTCAGTATTTGTGTTTATTTTCACGGTCTTCACTCTTGTCCCTCCATTTTATACAGTAAACTGTAGTTTAAGTCAGATCCTCCAGAGAATTACAGAAGCTCTGTCTGTCATAGACACACCTCTACACAGCTGTGTTTGAGGAGTTCTGCTTTTCTCATGCTGAGACAGTTCATAAAAGCATAAAAAACACCTGCAGTTGGCTTAAAAAACGGAAGTGTTCCATTTCTTGTATGTGGTGGGCTGTCTTGTGGTGTTATGGGTTGGATGTTCTGTGTGTAAGATGAAGTTTAGAGTGAGGCCCAAGGGGGAAAGGACATGTAAAAATACTAATAAAATAGCGATGTGCCTCGCACAGAGTGACTATCCAAGGTCCAAGGTTACCATGGCAACCCCATCATGAAAGGGTTATTAATGTCTTGCCATGATTTATAAGGTAGTTCAATCCCAGTGATCCTTTCTGCTTTTTCTAGCCAGTCAAGAATCTATAAGGCATAATTTCGAATGCCTCGGTGCAGGGCCAGGGTGCAGCCACAATTCCTTTTCCCCAGTCCAGACTCTTCCTCCTCCTGGTGCTGCCTCCTCCAGCCTCCTGCACATTTCCCTGCCAGTGGGACTAGAAACAGAGAATTATACTTTAGGCACAGCTTTGCCCAAAATCTCCGTGTGAGGTAGCATCTTGCCATTAGGTTGTTAACACAGCTGCCTTAGAAAATATAGGTTGTTAAATCTGCTTGTTTATAGTTCTTTGACATTCACTTAATTGTACAAGTTTTAAAAAGTAATTTTTGTTTCTACTCCCTAGTTAGAGTCTACAAATATTTCAAGTTTCAGAAAACTTAATGCAAACAAAGTATAACTAGCTTCTGAATGTTTTTTTAAATAAAGTCTGTGGCACTTAACATTTCTGAAGTTACTGTCTCACACATCGTGTTAAAGTACAGCCCTAAAACATCACTGGGACTATGACATTTGAGCTTATTTTCCCACAATCCCATGCTAATAAATTATGTGTTATTCATCTTCTAGCTTGAAATAATTTCAGAGAGGGACCTGTTTCTTAACAGAGAGGGGGTAATGTTTGCTTCTAGGGTCTAGTTCTACAGTGGAATTTTTTGTATTAACCCCACCTTGCTCTAAGCTCATCCTGACCTCACTTGGTGGAAGCCAAGGACAGGAGGAACACAGACACAAATGTGTAAATCTGGCATATAGAAACAGAGAAAACAAAGAGGATGAAAGAGATGCCTATGACTATCCATCTGTAACTCCCGGTCTCTCTGTCTGAAAGGTCCATCTGTGGGACAGGATCACAGCTGCCATCCTTGGAGTTTGCATCTCAAGATGACAGAAGCCTTGCTTATTCCTCTGGCTTTGTGGTGGCTTGAATAGGAATGGCCCCCAAGGCTCTGATACTTGGAGGCTTGGTCATTAGGGAGTGTCTCCATTCCACAGGGATTAGAAGGTGTGGCCTTATTGGAGGATGGGGGTTGGAGGTGGGAGGAGCTTTGGGGTTTCAAAGGCTTAATGCAGGCCTAGTTTCTTTCTCTCTGCTACCTATGGATGGATACAAATGTAGCATTCTCGGCTCGGTTACCTCTGTAGCACCATGTCTTCCTGCATGCCCCATGTTTCCCGCCATGATGACAATGGACTAAACCTCTGAACTATAAGCCAGCCCCAATTAAATGATTTTCTTTATAAGAGTTGCCACGGCCATGGTGTTTCTTCATGGCAAGAGCACTGACTAAGACAGGCTTAAAGCACAAGGAGCCTTCATAACTTTCAGAACTAATCCCAGATCCATAGCGCTAAGCAGGACGTGAGATAACAGAAGTCAGTCTTAACCTGGGTGGGTTAATTCTGTCAATCAGGTAGAAAGGTCATTCTTTCCTGAATGTTTCAGAGGCTGCATGTGTTTGTGCTATAGGTGACATGGGGCAGAGCTCACAGCTAGCTAGCTAAATGTGAGCATAGCTGCCTGAATACAAAGAAGACAAGTCAATTTCGCTGCCTGGACTTAACAATGAGGCTGAAGAAAGGGGTCTGGCTGCTTTCTGAGAACTAAGAGGTCCGTTTTCAGGCCAGGGACCAGAACAGATTGGTTTTTAACCTTCCCTTGCTGTAACTCATAAACACAGGGCCAAAGCTGCCGCCCTTCTATCATCTCCCACAGAAGAGCAGAACCAGCTTCCAGCAGCCTACCTATCTAAAGCTGGGCCCTGGAAACAGTGTCAGTTCTGTGGGAATGCCTTTGCATACAGCTATATCTGGCTGTAGTCTTTGGTCACCAGCACAGAAAGCTGTCCTGTAAAAACCGTGGCAATGACTGGTGCAGATGAGCAGCTAAAGACTTTATCTCCCTCAGCCCTTGTTTGCCTTGGACCCTTCCCCATCTTAGCCTCATGCATTCTTTCTTTTACAGGAACTTTACCTTATCACTATCCATGCTTGTCTTTGGGAAAATGGAATAAATAAATGCGAAATCACTTGACAACGAAGCCTAATTGGTTATAAGCATATTATTGTCTTTCGATTCACGTTTTACAACTATAGTAATAGGTGACTAGGTCATTAGTGAGCACGTATTGTGAGTCATTAAACCTCATATGCCTTGAGGTAGGTAGAGTGGACTAATGAGCAATGCAAAAGGGTGACGTGGCTTACATATGACCAACCAGTGAGAGACTCAGGCTGTGGACACAGGTCTGAGCCTAAAGGCCACATCTTCACCAGGACACAGATGCCCATAAGTGCCAGGCCAGCCTGGGCTATCAGACAAGGTTCTGTTACAACTCCCATCAAAAAGAAACACCAACATTCTTGAACTCCTCATTTTTAAAATTACATATAGTGGTTCTCAACCTTCCTAATGGTGTGACATTTTAATACCATTCCTCACGCTGTGGTGAGCCTCCAACCATAAAATTATTTTTGCTGCTACTTTGTAACTGTAATTTTTGCTACTGTTATGAATTATAATGTAAATATCTGTTTTCCAATGACCTTAGATGGCCCCTGTAAAAAGGTTATTGTCTCTCAAAGGGGTTGCAACACACAGACTGAGGACTACTTAAGATACATACATCTTACATAATTAGTATTTTTGAGAAATAGGTACCATTTATTCATACCTAAAACTTTCAAATTTGCATATCACAATCTAATAGTTACTTTTCAAAAACTATGACTTTAAACCTTTTTCTCAAAAAAAAAAAAGTTGACTGAGTCTGATGAATTCACTTTTTGGAAGTGGGATTTCTCACAAAGTTTTCCTTCTGCAATGCACGCAGATTGCCTGTAGCTTTTTCTCCACATTCAAAAGTTAACAACAAAACCCCAAATGAAAACAGATCTTCCTCTGGCATGATGCCTTGGCTCGTGAGAAAAGGCCAATGATCAGATCAGATTCCTTTAGAAGCTGTGGGATTTTTCACCTGAGCCCAGACCGAGGCCACCACGGAAGAGGGTGACGGTGGCTGTGGGGAGTAGGGCAGAGAGGGGGCCGTGGACATGGGCTCCGCAGAGGACACACTAGGTTCTGCACTTTCCCAGATCCTTTTGGAATTCCTTCCTGAGCTCCTGGTGGTTTGGGAAATGTTTTCTCGAGAAAGAAAGAAAAAGAAAATGATATATTTGATCCAGTGTCTTCCGCTGTCCACATAATTCATGACTACATTTCTTGATTTCTCATCACAACCAAGAACCAGAGAACTCTGTGCTGAAGCCATGCTTGTGTTGAAATCATGATTGAGATCCAAGCTCACAGTTCTGATACGTCTCAAGATCAGAGTTAGGGGGTTTTTTATGTGTGTAATTCTTCTCAGAATTTGGCTCTCAATCATGAACTTTGTAAAAAAAAAAAAAAAGAAATCCTTGCGTGCTTAAAATAGTCTTCTCCACTCTTTGTTGGGCAATACTTGAATGCAAATGCAACACAGAAGATCATTGGCAATGATGGTTAACGAGTCCATTTTAGGTCTGTAAAATCTGCGCTGCTGGCCCGGGACTGAGAACAGATGGATTAAGTAGCTGGAGGCATTCAGCCTTCAGTGAATATGGTTCCAAAAAAAGAAAAAAGCTTTATAGTCGTTTTGACTGATGAAAATAAGCAAAACTCTATATTGAAGAGCGCATTCAATGCGTCTGAGTTACTTTTGCATTGCTCTGACTAAAACAGCTGATAAAAACAATTTCAAAGGAGAAAATAACTTTGGCTCTCAGTTTCAGGGACAACTCAGTGTGTCATGGCAGGGACGGCATGGCTTCTGGACAGTGTGGTGGCAGCTAGCCCCAGCGTCCAGCTTCACTTCTATGGTACCAGCTGAGGGGATAGGTGTTGAAGACATGAGCCTTTGGAAGGCATTTCAGATCCTAAAGTAAGAGAAAGACCTGCTGGCATTGGCTTAATGAGTGTGCAGTAGTTCGGGCGCTCATTTAGATTATTATCCGAGGCCATTTCAACTCATCCTTCTGGAAGCAGGGTGTGCATTGCCCGGGTGGAGGAGGGCCTAGTAGGAAACTTGGGTTCTTGTATTCTGAACCAACTCTGTATATCTTGTCAGTTACTCAGCCCATGTGACAGATGTCAACACACAGCCTCTCTGTGTGTGAATCCTATTCTCCAGTGTTCAGCTAAAAAGCTCACTGCAAGATGTCACCTAACTAATGCTCAAAATGATGCTCTACCTTAAAATTTCCCCCTTAGCTCATTGTCAAAGCAGATACGCTGAGCTTTACAAAATTCACTTATTACAAATCTCATGTCTGTTAACTCCAAAATTTTTTATTTCATATCTATTAAGAAATTTTGTCAGTGGAATGTTTCTGGCAAAATTTGGAGCATGGCTTCAGAAAAGGCAAAACATTTCCTGTAGAAGCTACTTTTCTGGACATATCCAGCAATATCATTAATTTTAGGGTACCTTGGTCATACTAAAGTGGTGCTTTTATATTGACATGGGGCACCAACTGTTTGTCTAGGGGTTGGACTTCCACATGCTAATGACAGCCCTCAGAGTACCTCAAAACCATGTTGAATATTAACCTGTAAAGAAGAAAAAAATGAGGCAAGAGGTTAGGACGGGTTCTATTGATACAGCATGGAACACAGTAAAAGTTCATCTAAATATGAAAATGAGAGTTTTTTTCAGCAATTAGAAATTACAATAAAAGATGAAAGAAAACATCCTGCAACATTAGGCCAGAAAAGTATAATGGTATGTCGCATGATCTCAAATAGTAAAAAAAATTTTTAAATGTATTTTATAAAAAATAATTGACATAAGCTTATAGTCTACACTTATAAATTATGGACATGACCTCTTATGTCATCCTATAAATTATAATATTTTCCATATTTGGATTTTTAAGCATATTACTTTTTATAGAGCTGTGCCATTCCTTTATCCAATACACAAATTTTATGTATTTCCAGTTTCCCTGCCTTCCTTATTTCACCGTCCTCGCTTCTAATGAACCTTGGGTCTTCATTTGTGTAAATGTTCATTTGGTATAATCTACAGATTTCAATTTGCAAGCATTTCCTTGTTCAGAGTCCAAACAAAAGCTAAATGGGAATATTGAGGAAAGTCTTCAGCTTAGTAAAAGAACCACTTATAGATGTAATTATAAATGTTTAAGTTTAGTTATCTTTTTTAGTTGAAACAAATTTTATACAACACATTCCAATTATGGTTTTCCCCTCTCCTGCCCCTCCTAAGTCCCCCCACCCATGCAAATACACCGATGCCACGACGCACACACTCGCTCGCACACATAGGAGGCCCTTCTAAACAAAACCAGAAACCATAATATCCAGATAAAAGGTCTGTAAGGAAAAAATGCCCAGACAAAGCATTATGAGACAAAAGCAAAACAACAGCAAATACAAAGAAACAAACGCTCCCCCAGATACTCCTGAGTTCGTTTTGTGGTACTGCTAGGCACGAGGCTAAATGGCAAAGCTATTTAGATTTTTTTTTTTCAGAGTTAAAAACAAATAGAACAAGGTGCCACAGAAAGTTCTTCGTTGTCATTGTGTATGCTGCCTCTCATCCTATGCTGTGTGGACAAATACTGCACACATTTCCTGGCTCTAACCGGTGTGCATGTAGATGTGTCCTAGAAAAGTGTGGCTGGTCACTCACTGAGTGTGGAATGTAAAGTAAACATTAGATAATTTCATTTTTCTATCTCATTAATTCTTATCAAACTTAGTTTTAATTCTATTTTACTAGTGTTTTTTCTACTAAGAAATTCAATAATATATTTGATATATTCCAATTAATAAATGATACATTGGACATGAGGTTAAATAAACAAGTAAACAAACAAAAAGGCAAAAAAAAAAAAAGAAGAAGAAGAAGAAGAAGAAGCACATACACAAAATCCCCTCTGTTTTAAAGAACTTTTCTTTTTCTCTGACCAGGTAAGAATATTACATGCTGCTTTACAGAATTTCTAAAAAATTCCTATTTATTTACAACTTAAGGAAGAAAATGATCATACTGTTATTCTACAGAGATAACATTAACATTCAGATTGGAAGTTTTTCTAGATCTCAAGTGAGATTATAAAGTAACTTGTGTGTGCTGTTATTCCCACCTTCCAGCTCGTTCCATGCTGTGTCCCTGCTATCTCACTGTCCCCTTTTCAAACCACACAGTTCCTCACTACACATCTTACAGCCCTTGCTTTAGCAACGCTGCACAGTTGGCTATTATTTATTTCCTTTTTAAACCTTCTAAGACCGTTCAGAATAGTCTCATTCGGACTTCCACGATCATTTTGTTGGAATAAATTCCTAGATGTTGGAATTCCCTGGGCCCAAGGGACAATCAAATTTTAAGGTTTTTCTCAGACATTTCTCTCTAGAAAATGGTACCAATTTACATTCTGACTGGCACAAGGAGGTTTGTCCTGTTCTCGTCTGCTCTGGACACTAGCGTTTGACCAGAGTTCCTTTTACACAAGCGCTTTTAATATTGGGTATGACTTAGAATCACCCTCTCTTTCTGGACTATAAACCCTGGGAACAGGCTTAGCCAGCAGCCAGCACCTCCCACAATGCCCACAGAGCGCGCACTCAACAAGTCACTAGAGCGATGAGTACTGGGGGAAATAGACAAAGTCAACTGTCAAATCTGTTGAGTTCCTGACAACATCTAAACCCTTCAGACTACTGAATCCTTAAAACCAAGAGTCAACTCCCCAGCTATAAATCCTGACTGCTGCTATGTGCTGATAGGTCCCTGTCACCACAGCTCAGCTTTTTAGGGACAATTAGAGCTGATTTGGAAAGCTCTGTGTGCACTATCACTTTCTCCTCTTTCTATTTGTTTAAAAAAAAAAATCCGTATTCAAATGAGAGAACTACTGGATTTTGTTTTTGCTTCAAGCAAAGACCCTTGAAAGTTGCATGTTGCAGTCAGGCACATTTTCTCTGGCTCGTGCACAAAGCCCAGCAGAGATGCTAACACCCAGAGGCCCAGTCCCTCACATATTCTGGATACCTGTGCCTACAATATCTCTCCACTGTGGATTTTTCGCCTTTATGGCAACACAGATAGGTACCCACACAATCATTTCTAGCTTTTTGTTTCAGCCTAGCGTTCAATAAACAGAGATGCTCAGGACTGTATTATAAGCCAGGCTAATTCATGCAGGATGGTTTTGAGCAGCCATAGGCTTCACGGAGCTCCTCTGAGCACCTGCGTCTTGGTGTTGCATAGATTTTTTAGGTGTGTTGCATGTATTCTTGGCTTTTAAGGAGGTAACCTCACCACAAAGTAATGACGCCCATGACAGAAGCATCTGAATGAGGAAAGTGCATCTGAAGGGAGGAACCAGGGGAAAACAGTATTCAGGTATTCAAAGCAAAGCTTAATGAGTATTTTGCTTATCTGGGGATAACCTGAGCCTAAGCATGGAATTGATTTGAAAGAAGGGCATATAGTGCTTTCTAAGGAAGAAGACGTAGAATGTTGCATTTTGACGTCTATGACACCACTCCTACGCAGCTTACCATGGCACTCTTAACCGATGCAGCCTCCTGGCTGCTCTGCTGAGTGTCCCACACTCCTACCCAGTTTGCTATAGCCCTACTGAAGAGTGTGTAGACTGGCCTCCACAGAGTGTTGAGTGTGAGGATCCACATGAGTGCAGATACCGCTAAGTAGAAGTTTGCCTAGCAAGCCTGGGTGGTCACAGTGGCGAAGCAAACAATTTCTTAGGAAGAGAAACTGCCCCCCACTGGTGAGTCGGGACAGAAAGGGTAAGCAAAATAAAATGTGCTGACAACCCCTCCTTTCAGCACAAATCCCTTTGCCCCAGCCAGCAGAATGTTAAAGACTAATTCCTATCCCTGGGCACCAAGGGAGGCACCTTTGCAACAACAAACACCAGCAGCTCCTGGCCCCATGTGGCACACCTGCTGGCCTTTCTCATTTGCACTGGCTTTAAAAAAAAAAAAATCTGCCTCCCTTGATGAGGAGTTGGAGATATTCACATCCGCAGCAGCAGAGAGAAGAGTAGAGGTCCCCTTGGAGGAGAAAATCTGTAGCCCCTTCCTTTCCATAATGGCTTCTATGCATGAGGACAATTGTGCTCTGCCAAGTTAATTAGAAAAAAAAAAGAAAATGTTTATTAAACATTAAAATGTGGCCAGCACTGGGCATACATTTTTCTTCTTCTTCTTCTTCTTCTTCTTCTTCTTCTTCTTCTTCTTCTTCTTCTCTCTCTCTCTCTCTCTCTCTCTCTCTCTCTCTCTCTCTCTTGTGTTTTGTCCATTATCTTAAAGGACTTTCTGTCCTTTGGGGATACAGCTAAACAAACAGGAATTTAAAATGTAAAACACACTCGAGGGTTTCCTGTCTCTTAGTTTTGCCAACGGAAGAATGGAGCTGTGTCTCTGAGCGTGGCCCCACTTCCAGCAGGTCCAGGCACTGGCTGAACTACGATCAGGAAAGCTGTAGAGAGCAGA
The DNA here is from genome assembly GCF_964271855.1 of Acomys minous. Taxonomy (NCBI): domain Eukaryota; kingdom Metazoa; phylum Chordata; class Mammalia; order Rodentia; family Muridae; genus Acomys; species Acomys minous. The sequence goes on from NC_140486.1 coordinate 21,912,376, forward strand.
GCTTTACTGAAGGCTGCTGAAAGACCTAAGTAAGGCCAGTGCCTCAGTTAGGGTTTCTATTGCTGGCATGAAACGCCACGGCCAAAAACAAGTTGAGAGGAAAGGACTTATTTGGCTAACACTTTCACATCACTGATTGGGATGGCTGTTGTTCTTGGATGTCAGTTTGGCTGTCAACTTGACCACATCTGGAATTAACTAAAATCCAAACAGCTGGGTATGCAGGTGAGGGACCTTTTTCTCAGATAAACCATTTAAAGTGGGATGATTCCCTTTCCATCTGGATCTTTTGAAGTATGAAGACCCACTTTAATCCTGATTTTTTTGAGGTGGGAAGATTCACCTTTAACCTGGGCCACACCTTCTGTTGGAAGCCTCTATCAGGAACATGGAAGAAGGAAGCTCGCTTTCCCTGCCTGCTTGCCCTCCCTCTCACTGGCAGCAGAGCCTTATCTTCAGGACTCAGGTGTCTACTGAAGACCAGCTGAGACAGCCAGCCTCATGAACACTGAACAACTACTGGGTGCCTGGGCTTTGTTGGTAGACAGCCATTGTTGGACTAGCTGGACCACAGCCTGTACGGCACTCTAATAAAGTCCCTTTTTAAATCAGTTCTGTTCTTCTAGAGAACCATGAATAAATACGCTGCGCATCACTGAAGGAAGTCAGGACAGGAGCGCAGACAGGGCAGGAACCTGGAAGCAGGAGCTGATGCAGAGGCCATAGGGGAATGTTTATAACTGGCTTAATTCTCATAGCTTGCTCAGCCTGCTTTCTTATAAAACCCAGGACCACCAGCCTAGAGGTGGCACCACCCATAGTGGGCGGGGCCCTCCCCCATCAACCACTAATTAAGAAAAATATTCTACCACAGTGGTTCTGGAGCTATGGATGGCAACCCTTTTGTGGGTTGACTGAGCCTTTCACAGGGATCACACACATATCAGCTATCCTGAATATCACATATTTACATTGTGATTCATAACAGAAGCAAAGTTACAGTTATGCAGTAGCAATGAAAATATTTTTATGGTTAGGGGTCACAACAACAATGAGGAACTGTCTTAAAGGGTCACAGCATTAGGAAGGTTGAGAAACACTGCCCTACAGACTTGCCTACAGCCTAATCTTATAAAGATATTTTCTCAATATAGGCTCCTCCTCCTTTGAAGACTCCAGCTTGCTTTAAGTTGAGGTAAAACTAGGCAGCGCCTGCCGCCAGCCAGTACATCTTGAAGCAGATCTGCTGAAGCTCATGACCGGCCCCTGCTGTGTCTTAGTGATTGAAATAAAAAAGGCATTCTTTTTCATGGCATGCTTTTTAAAATTAGCCATTGCCTCTCCCAGTTCTAGCCTGTTGTTGTTGTTTTAATTTTATTCTATTAATTTATTCTTATTACATCTCATTGGTTATCCCATCCCTTGTATCCTCCAATTCCTCCCTCCTTCTCATTTTCCCCTTACTCCCCTCCCCTATGACTGTTCCTGAGGGGGACTTCCTCCCCCTTTATATGCTCATAGGATATCAACTCTCTTCTTGGTAACCTGCTGTCCTTCCTCTGAGTACCACCAGGTCTCCCCCTCCAGGGGACGTGGTCAAATATGAGGCACCAGAGTATGTGTGCAAGTCATACCCCACTCTCCTATTGGGACTCGAGATGAGTTTTGTTTTGTTTTTTCTTTAATGTAGAAACTAAAAGAAATGGGAAAGAAGAGGAAAATAGGTTGAATCCCTATTGGGCATCTGTATTTCACAGAAAATGAGATACTGGACAACAGCTGTCCTTACACACACACACACACACACACACACACACACACACACACACACAGCTCCAAGCCCAGAGCTGAGCCAACAACATCTCTCAGTGAGACCTGGGATGCACACACTGGATTAGGCTGGCTAGCTGCTGAGGCCCAGGTCTCCTCCTGTCTCTGCCTTTCCAGTCCTGGTTTACAAGGACACCATGACACTGGGATTTTCATGTGAGTTCTGGCAATCAAACTTAGATCCTTGTGTCTGAGCAGCAAGCGCTTCACCAACTGAGCCATCTCCCCGGCTCCTGTTTTTCTTCCTCTTCTCTCTTTTCTCCCAAAACTCTTGTCACAAAGGGGAGCAGTAGTTCCCATCAGGAAAGCTGTGATTCCTGCCCATTCAGTCTCTCCGCTCTGGGTGCGAGATGAAGTGTGGGTGGAGGTTGAAAAGAAATGGCTACTGTGTTTTCAACCTTTGTCCTCCAGTGAGCTCAAAAGTTGCTTTCTTTCTACCACCTAGGGCTATTATTCCTCAATAGCAGACTTCTCCTTCCTCCACAAAGCAGCTTGAACATTGTTTCCATGAACAGAATTCTTGCAAGTTTCTGGGTGAGGGCACCTCCAATTTTGGGCTGAGGTATTGTTACTGAGATCCTGTGCGCATGCCCAGGATGCCTCTGAGGTCTGTCCCTCTAAGGGATGAGGTCAGGAGATCCCAGCTCCCATGCTGTGTCTCTTGATGCTACAAATATAATCCCAGTACTCTTCTCTTGGGTGAAAAATGGGGATTCTTTGGAAGACTGCAAAGCAATCACTAAACCCAGTGACAAAAAGTGTGCATGTGAGTCTCATGGGAGCAAGAACCAAGGGCTAAAGCAGTTGTTTTGTGTCTCTCTAAACACCTGCCTCCTGTGGATCTGTCCTGGTCTCCGTTCTGCCTTCCTTCTCTTCCTGTGTTTACTAAGTTATGTGTGTCCCCAAATGCCACCCAATCATATAGCCAGCCAGTGCTCAGCTCTGTTCTCCACAGCTGACAGGTGAGATCAGTCTCTTATTTCAAAACTCTAATCAGTTCCGTTGCTCTAGCCCAGCCATGGGTTCAAAGCTGGGTTCGCCCTGGAAGAAGGACTTCTACCTTATGATGCACAGAGGAGGAGGGGAGCCGTGCCCTGAGGGAAAGGTCAACTTCCCTAGAACTAGAACAAGATGTTTATCTTTATTCTTTCCTGTCACCACTTCTCAGACACGCAGCCTTTTGCATGTCAATATCTATAAAACTGCTGCCAGCCAGTAGTGTTAGGACCCAGTTTACATGGCTTGCACCTATACAAAGCAGTGAGTATAGCAACATCAACACTGTCATTATCAACATTTTGGCTGCCAGGAGAAAAGTCCGGAAGACACAGTAAAGCGCTCTGTGGCACATGACGACAATCAAACAGTGCTCACAGAGAGGGGACAAAATTGACATCTTCAGAAGCATTCTCCCAGGAGGAGTCGCAGGCCCACCCTGAGTGCCCATGGAGTCAGGTTCCACAGATGAAAGTGTTTCAAGATTCCCTCATCTCAGCACTAGGGAAGAAGATGCAGGCAGATCTGTGTGTGAGGCCAGCCTTATCTATATAGTGAGCACCAGGCCAACTAGGGGAACATACTGAGACACTGCCTCAAAACAAAACAAAAGACCTTCTGAATCTGTTGTCCATCCCTGCATGTGTGTGTGTATATATATATATATATATGTATGTATGTCTTATGATGTTGTAACTTATCCTACTAAGGTAGAACAGTGTGACCTTAGATCTTCAGTGAGTATCAACTATAATTGGCAATTTGAAGAAAAAAAAAGCCTATTGCACAGAGTAATGGTTCATCTCACTGTTATCTGTGGCCTCAGGTCTAGTGAAACATCACAGTACCGTCCATAGTGGAAGCAGCAAGTGGAGAACCCATCCACAGGGCCAACATGGCAGATGGTCCAGCATTCTCCAGTCTTCCTGGAACAGCAGCAGCAGGTCCTGCTGAGCAGACTCCAGTGTGCATTTGTCCTTCAAGGTTAAAGAAAAGGATGTTTGCCACCCTGGACTTCTCAATGTCAACAGCATTTGGATTCTATAGTGATGAGGACTCATATTTCAATATTGGCTCTCCCTGCGTCACCCTATCCTGGAGTATGGATGCCATTGGCTTTGGGGCTAGCTTCCTGCCTCTGACAGCCCAGCATCCTAGTCCAGGAGCTGTAAGCACTCCCCCTCCCATCCTTCCCCTTAAGCCACCCGCACCCCATCCCTTTGAAAACACGTTGGTTGGCTGACTTTTAATTATTATTCCATTTCTCACCCAGAAGAAATGATATTCAGTCAGTAAGTTAATCCTGTCTAAAAGTACTTTTCAGAGACAAGACTCTACCTGGATCCAGGAAAGTTAATAAAAAGCACTGAGAAATTATTGTTTTTAATTCCTTCTCATATGAAAATGGCACATTTCCACTGAGTGCTAAAGTCTCTCTGCCATGCGGTGTACTGCTGTGAACTTCAGAAATGTGCTAGATTCAAAATGGGTCCAAAATCTCATTGTTTCAGTGTGTGCTCCTGAGGATTTCTGGTTAAGGGAAAAATTCTCTGTTGGTTTGCCTTTTTTTACTTTGTCTTCTGGTATTAATTACATTCAAAATAGAAATGTTAGTATTTCCTTAGTATTGGTCTCATGTCTATGAATGCACTGTAAGAATAAAGAGAAGTTCTAGGACCTTCCTTCATCTGTTAATCATAGCAATTGATTTGTAGGCAGCACCTCTAAGATCCTAGATAAGCCAAGTGTGGTGGCACACACCTTTAATCCCAGCATTCAGGAGGCAGAGGCAGGTGGATCGCTGTGAGTTCAAGGCCAGCCTGGTCCACAAAGCGAGTCCAGGACAGCCAAGGCTACACAGAGAAACCATGACTCAAGAAAAAGGCCCTAGATAAGAACCATGACTGCATCACAGCCACTGCATATAAGCATTTGCTGTTCATCCCTGTTCACACCGTCATAGAGATATCTTTCAGATTGGCTTTGATTTTAATGGTTAGTATCTACAAGAAGCAGTGGACCTTGCTAACAAATGTGGAAATAATATGGTGGCCTACACCTATTGTGGACAGTCTGAAATAAAGGACATGGGACACTTTGTGAACTACAATAGCAGCAATTCTAGGCTATTTTTCAAAAGTGCTATGGAGGTTTATTTCTGCTTGCCCCCAGACCTGAAGAAGACAAAGCAAATGATAAAGAAGACGGTGTGATGCACCCAGCAAGCAACTATTCATATCTGGGCCACACGTAACTTAGGTTTGACTTCATTATTTCTGGAAGGATTATGTCACTGGGAGAGATATGGTCCTTGGGAGTATGATGTCTAGGAACATCTCTGTCTGTTCCCACAGACAGTAAGCCACTCTGTGTAAGCCGTCCTTCCTTGAAGTGTCTTCATCCTAGCATGCCCTCTACTGCAGGACTGGGGATCTAACTGGGTCTCTCTGACTTCAGTGCTCAAGATTGTGTCACAATGCTGTAACTTTTCTTTGTCCTACAGAAACACTAACCAATATAATAATACTTTACTGAAAGATTTATCTTAAAAAGAAGGGCATAAAGAAAGGCCTACGGGTTCACATTTAGGTCGATAATCAGTAGTAGTCACAAGGGAAATTCTAGCTGCACATATAAAGTTATGAATGCATTCAGGCCCTTGGGAGGCAGAGGCAGGTGGATCGTTCTGAGTTCGAGGACAGCCTGGTCTACAAAGCGATTCCCGGACAGTCAAGGCTACACAGAGAACCCCTGTCTCGTAAAAACCAAAAACAAACAAACAAAAAAAACAAAACAAAGAATGCATTCAGTTTAGTTGGATGTGTAGTATCTAAAGTTCAGGTAGCTGTTGTCATCAGATGGTAAATGGATCTGGAATAACTGTAGTGTGGGGAGAGGGCAGGAAAGCAGCCTGCTTGCGGAAGGTTCACAGCGACGCACATGGGGAAATGGGTCGGAAAAGCAGAGTGGAGTTGAAACGTGAAGCTCCCCAGAAGCCAGGGTATGGATGCTGACAGGCCTTGACATGCGGAAACAGTGAGTGTGGACCAGGACCTACGCCAAGGCGGTTTAAAGAAACAAGACGAGCAACTCTGAAGATGTTGGTTTTGGAAAAACACAGATGGCTCCTTTTCAGATGTTTTGACTTTGAACAGTTTCGGAGATCCCTGGGTGATGATTTCCTGGGGTCATTGAAAAAATGGAGTTGGACTGCATCAGGAGGTCAGACTAAGGATGCGGGTACGGGAATCAGCGATTCCGGTAAGTGCCACAATGAAGGCTGCCTGTGCATACAAAAGAGCAGAGCAAGAGAAAGGCTTGAGGTCAGGGAACCTCAACTAAAAGGGGTTGAGGAGAAATGGACCTGACGTGGGAGCAAGAGACTGACTGATGCTTACCATCACTTGAACCTGTGGACAGTGATAACCCCTATACTAAAAGCAGAGATGTAGGTGGCTAGTCTCCAGTGTTATCTTCTCAGAGGGGATGGCTGTTAAGTTTGATCTTCAGTCTTCCGGTTCCTCTCATGGGAAACCACCCCCTGTGTCCATGTGTGCCTGCCACTTGAGCTCCCTCGTCATCTCGAAGGGTTGCTGTGTCCTGGCTTCACCCTTTCTCTGAAGCTCATTGCTCCAGTTAAGGTTGGCAACTCGCTATGCTCCCTCACACTAGGATTTGTTATGTTTCCTCTTTATCCCTTTAGGAAGTGGGGTCATATCCTAGTTTCCCTGAGCTGCTACGAGCAATGATCATGGACCAAGTGGCTTAGGGCATCAGAAATGGATTATGATTGCAGCCTAGGAGACCAAAATTCTGAGATCCAGATGTCAATAGGGCTATGTCCTTCTAGAGAGCCCGAGGAAGGGACTCTCCTGTACTTCCCTTCACCTGCTGCTGCTGGTTGCAGTAGTCCTTGGTGGGTTGTTTGTTTGTTTGTTTGTTTGACATGTACATAACTCATTCAAATCCTTGCCTCCATATTTACATGTTTACTTTGGTCCACCCTTTGGGGTCTCCCATTAAAACATGGTTATTAGATATAGAGCAATGCCCTTACCTCTGTCCTTACTCACATCCTCAGAACTTTCCAGTGAGATTATATTCTGAGGTTCCTCAGGGGACATGAGTTTTTGGAGGTGAATGCTACTCTGTCTTATGTCTCCACTGTGCTTGCCTATGAGAGTTTTTCCTCTATACCACTACGGTCATCCAGGTGTTTGTAGTTTAGTCTCTGTGCAAGGAATCTCTCCTTGAATTATCATAGTTATTTGCCCTCCTCCTTGGATTAGGATTCACAGTAGCAGGCAGGCTTTCTTTTTATGATGTCTTAACTCCCATGTAAACCTGCATGCAAACTAGTTCATCTCCCTTTTAAAGCCCAGTATCCAGGAGAATTCGCCTTAAATCTAGTGCTCTGCTGCAAACGATCTCTGAGGCCCAAATTTCTACTACTGTTTATCTTTTACTCTGAATGACTCTTTTGTTTTCATCTTAACATTCCTGTATTAATTAGTTCAGAAGGTCTGAAGTTGGGTAACTTAGTAAAGACAAGCACTGGTTCTCTGAGCCTTCCTTTCTCTTGCCAAATCAGATTTGTGGGTCCGTTTTTTCACGTTCGGGGGTGGGAGTGGGGGGCGCACAGTGGCTAATCTAAAGCAGGATGTCTGTGTTCACACCGCTTGGTGGTGGCTGAAAGGCACGTTGAAGTAGTTTTCCCCGGGAGCACAGTCCTGTGTCTGTACACAATTGTGATAACTCAAGTTTAGCATAAACATTTACTAGCATAGCCAGCACAACCTATGGCATCAGGCCCAGCAACGGCCCCTCTTATCCTGATGGGCTATCTCTGGGTCTCATGTTTAGTTTGAATATGTCATCATGTGGAGCCCTTGGAAAAAGAAGAGGAACCTAGCAGCCAAACCGTTGTTTTCAGCTGTTAATGGTTTGAATGTGGCCCAGAGTTCTATACGGTCCCACTTCTCTTTCCATTTCACTGGCAAGCTTCCAAGCCTTATCAAGATAATCTGGCATCGTTCATACAGCCTGGGAGCTGGCGGGGAACAGAGAACGGCATCTTAGCCAGCGTAGCCTTCTCATTCTGCAATGGGGAAATGACCCGGAGAAGTGAGTCTGCCTCCCGGTGTTCCAGATGCATTCCTGCTACAGCAAGGAGGAAGTCAAGGATTTTACTCCCCTAACAGTGACCTCTCCACAGTGATTTGCTACATGACCTTGACACAGTCAGAGTGGCACACACAGAAAGCAAGTGCTGCAGGCAGGGGTTTAAGAGGGAAGAGGCCACAGCCTGAGTAGCTTAGAGAGCAAGAAAGACATCAGAGAGGCAGAGAGACGGGAGGTAAATCCTGGATGGTGAGCGAGGGTGAGCAAGGTTCTAGTCTCTGTGGGGCAGCAGGAGGGACTCAGCCTCCAGAGTGGTGTCATTTGAGAAAATCAAGCGGGCCTGGAGTCTGCCTAAGGGTACTACTTCTAAGACATGCCTGGCTTATTTTGCTAGTCAGTGTAATCTAAGCTTCCAATCTTTAAATAATCGAGGATAGTGATGGCTAGTAAAATCCCTAATTAAGAAAATTCTTTTCAGGCCAAGAAAGAAAAGGGTGGATATTCTAGCCTCAGATACTGTTATCAATAATGGCTGACTTCTGCTAAGGAAAATACTTCTGAGTGGAATAAAACTGGATTACAAAGCCAAGAAAACATGCATACAGCTAGAATTTAATTATTTAAATCTAGTTTCTCGGAATTATTCCAGAGATACGTAAGATCCAAGAATTCTAGAGTAGAACTGCTTAGGTCGATTACACCAAGGCCCCATGAATATATATTTAGTTGTCAAAAACTCAATGATCTTGGTAATTTTTTCCACCCCTGGGATTCTTTTTAGTCAGTGGGTTAAAGGACTTGGGTGTCTAAGATATGTTTAGCCCTTACCTCTGCCAGAGCCTGAGGAAGTGGCAGAGATGAACAAGATGAGAATTTTGCCTTCTAAAAGCTCCCCGTGGACACAGGGAATGATGAATGTGTTAACAACAGATCTGAAGGAGGAAAGAAAAAGTGTTGTGCAGAGGGCATCTCTGTCCTGGGCCAGTAGGTAGACAATAAGCTGTGGAGATGGGGCTCTCCCATGAAGAAGAGCTACTTATCAGGCTAGTAGATATGACTGGACCAAAGTGTGTGTGTGTGTGTGTGTGTGTGTGTGTGTGTGTGTGTGTGTGTGTTGGGGGGCTGATGACAGAGAAAAACTAGAAATAGTGGAGTGGGGACACTTGTGCTTTGTGAGATATTTAATGTGACTTTCAGATGGTAGATGCCAAGAGATTATATTGTGCAGTGTGTGTGTGTGTGTGTGTGTGTGTGTGTGTGTGTGTGTGTGTTGGGGGGGCTGGTGACAGAGAAAAACTAGAAATAGTGGAGTGGGGACACTTGCACTTTGTGAGATATTTAATGTGACTTTCAGATGGTAGGTTCCAAGAGATTATATTGTGCAGTGTGTGTGTGTGTGTGTGTGTGTGTATGTGTGTGTGTGTGTGTGTGTGTGTGTAATGATTGCCCTTGACAAAGTAGAGAATAGATGTGGTGCAGGAAACTCTATTAAGAGACTCTAAAAAGGGTAAGGATTGGAGACTTGAAGGTCTGAATTAAGACAGCCAGCTGCAGCGGTTATGGAAGGTAGAACCATGTTCAGCTCTGAGCTCTGATTGTTAAAATCTAGGTTTTGGAGTCAGGTAAGACTGGGCACAAAGTCCAACTCAGTCACTTGCTGGCTGCATGAGCTGGCCAAGATGCACGGCCTCTCCTTTCCAAACCTCAGCTTAATAATCCAATGCCCTTCCACACTACCATGCTGTGGTTTGGTGGGCTGACACGAGTGAGTGAATTCATAGCATACACTCAGTGGAGAACAGCGCTGTTGCCGGTACCCTCTGCCCGGGTACCCTGACTTCCAGGCTTCCTTTCCCCCACTGCCAGTGACACTTGATGGTATATTTGAACTCAGCTTCCATCCAGGAAGGCCAGATTTCTCATACCACTCAGTACCAGGAGCTGAGTGGCTGGTGTCACGGCCTTACCACAGACTGGTCTCTGAAATAGGCACAAACGCTTTCCTATAACGAGGGAAAGCAGGGCAGAGCATAGGTCTGAAGAAGCCCAGAGTCTCTCTGTATGCGATAGTCTCCCTTCTTGCTACCTTTGCAGATCTGTCTAGAGGTCTCTGTCCCTTCGTAAGGGAATTTGTTGTTCACCGGGGACGTAGAATTGTTATGTGTCTTCTGATGGGAGAGACAGCTCAAAACTGGCATAGCTTCAGCGGGGCTGCCTCCTTGCCAGCGAGTTAAGACTGTTTGATTTCAGCCTCCTAGCAACCAGATCATGGCTAGCAGACCAGCATGGCGTTTGTATAGCTCCCCTCTGGCAAGGCTTCCCTTTCAGAAATGGAATTTATGGCTTTGTCCCTGATGGGCCCTTTTCTTCTGTCCCTCCCCTGGAGGAAATTAAATCCACAATGCCAAGTCATGTAAGCTCAAGAATTCCAAGGCCGCAACTCCAGTTCAAGTATACTGGGCATGTGTTTGCAGCCGCCAGCTGCCCTCTGGCTCACCTTTGTTTAGATAAATAATTGAAAGCGTGCCATTTACAAGGCCGGGGGCCCCTAGAGTCACACACTGGAATCTGCCTGAAGCCTTCTTAATTGGAAGCAGGAGATAAGCAGGGACACAGCCAGCTGTTCTCTTGAGATGTTAATTGCAGGAAAGGCGAATGTTTTCTTGGAGTTGTCAGTTGCCCAAATCACAGGGTGACATTGGTCGGACCCTCACCTTATATAAAAGCAAGCCATGTTTTCAGATCCCACAGGGAGTGGCCAAGAGTGTAAGATACGATGTAGGGTACGGACACGGACTGGGGTCAGGCTGAGGCTGAGGACGGCACAACACGAGGCCTGGCATCCATGGCACCTCCAGCCCTGTTCTAAGTGTTGGGTGGTTTAAGAGATGTTCATGTCTGGTTCCAGCCCTGAGATTGTGACTTAATTATTTCACGCTTGAGCCTGGGCATGGTTTTATTTTCATTGAAACTTTTAAAAAGACAAATAAAAATAAATAAATTAAATTTTTAAAAATTAAAAAAAAAAAGTTTATTTCTCAACTTTCCCCTAGTGGGTTTGAGCATGCAGGCCAGACTGAAGACACTGCTCTTGCCCTCCTCTTTACTAAAATCCCTAAACTAGCACAGACAATGAAAAAGAGGAGTTTCTGAGAAGAAAGAAGCCTCTTTTTGGGGAGCAGCAGTTCAGGGAAGGCTACCAAGAAGAGGCAGTAGAACTGAAACCCAAATAACAGCAGAAAAATCTGTTTATCCCTCACCTGAACAGGTAAAGGTTTGAGTGTGCCCTTTCCTGGCCCACTCATCTCGTCTAAACAGCAGATCGAGTCCCCCCACTTTAAACACACTTGCTGTGGTAACTGCCCCATAGTCCTAACTTATGTTTGAGGAAGGACCAACTGGCTTTTATTTTATTTGTTTGTTAGCTTGCTTGTTTTTACTTTCGTGTGTCAGTGTAGTAATGATGGGTCCCACTGCATTACCTTGAAAACCACAGGCATGGAAGAAAAGAAACTGACCTTGGAGGGCAAGGGGTAGAGCCTCAGCCAGCGTATAGTACCCAGAAGCCTCACCAGCCAGCTGTTCCAGCAAAGCACCCTTGGCCCATCCCCACCAAGTAAACTTGGCTAGTGAAGGCATTAGCAGCATCCCTATTTGTATCTCTTCTCACTCAAAACCAGACATAGCTTCACACCTGGGCCACTGAGATCCCGGTCTAACCATATGATCTCCTCACTGTATGATCTCAGGCAAGACTCAGAAGCCATCTAATACATTTCTTGTCCCACACAATATAGATAAATGTGCACCTTACCTTGTCTATGGTCCTGAGGACTCTGTGAGATGACAGCATCCTGCCTCCATGACTCAGCCCTGTGTACTGCTGTCAACAGAAGTCATCCCCACCCTCTCTGAGTTTCCACTGATGTCAGGCTGAGGGATCTGATCATGAGAGACCCCTGTCTTCAGAAGAAGGAGAGGAAGGCCCAAAGACGGGATTTCCCTTTTGCTTCTTGACTTTCTTCTGTCATGAAGGGGCCCAAACAAGGAGCACAGGGAAAGAAAAGAAGTGTTTCCCATTTTGGGTACTGTTTCCTTTACCACTTGCCTTTGAGTGAGGCTTTTCCATCTGACCCAGCCTTGGCAAAGCTGTTTCATTAGGAAGGCTGGATGGATACTTAGGAAGCACCACTGACCTAGTGCAGAGGTGCATGCCTGTAAATCCCAGCAGTCGGGAAGGCAGGGGCAGGTAGACTTCTCTGTGAATTTGAGGCCAGCCTGGTCTACATAGTGAGTCCTGGATATCCAAGGCTGCACTGAAAAACTCTGTCTAGGAAAAAGAAAAGAAAAAGAAAAAAGAAAAAAAGAAAAGAAAACCTACCATTGACTCTTTGATAGGTGAAAGAGGTTGCCATCTCTGGGCCTACACCTGATGAAGACTACTAGACATTCAAGAGATGAAGACTAATTATAGTCGCTATGCCTGTGCACAAAGAAAAGGATGCCAAGCCAAAGTAAAATGCCATGCCTTGGTCCAGCCTGATCTTGACTAATGACCATCCCCACTGCTGGGCAAACACCTTCCCTGTGACAGTGGAAATACAGGAAAGCATTGCGGAATTTGCTCATGGTGGCCTCTCGCAGCTGAGTCACAAAGAGGGAAATTGTCATTTTCAGAGCTCTGCAAGTCTCTGCAGGATGGCATTCTCCTGTAACTCCAGATGCTCAGGATGTGATCCATGAAGACAATTTCAAAGCAAGACCCAATTCTGATCAGCATTGTTAGGGCATCCTTAGGCCTGTGTGTGGTCAAGGCGCTCCTCAGAATAGTGTTACAACTTTCCCTGAAAGTTGTCTGTTCACTCTAGCAATCTCTGCTGGGGCACTAATCCCTGCCTTGTAGAACTAAGTCATGTGAAATAGACCATGACTTTATAACACACACACACACACACACACACACACACACACACACACACACACACACATACACACACACATACACACACAACGGAAGTCTCTAATTCAGTGGTTCTTAACCTTCCTAATACTGGGACACTTTAATACAGCTCCTCCCCCAACCATAAAACCATGTCCTTGCTACTTCGTCACTGTAATTTTGCTGCTGTTATGAATTATAATGTAAGTATCTGATATTCGGGACATCTATATGTGGGACCCTTTGTTGAAACACAACAATGGCTCCTTTAAGAGGCTTTCACTGTATATACCTGCACTCAGGCTGCCAAGCATGAATAAACTTCCATCCCTGGAGTGCTCCCAACATCTTCCCAGTGCTGATGTGGCACCTTAGGCACAGTGGACCACTGTTCATCTGACAGAGGGCAGAGTCTCCTTAGTGTCATTAATCACACACCGGAAAGTACCCCTTCCTTTCTCCCCTCCTCTCAAAATATCACCCCACCACAGTATTTGAGATGGTGATGGAGGTGCCAACTGCTCTGCTAAGAATTTCAATAGTTGGGATCCTTCATTTTATTATAGTGGCCAGGGTTCCATGCATAAGTTATGCCTCTTAGTTGAAAGGCATCCTAATAGCTGATAATAAACAGTTTTGGCTCTTCTGGCATCTGTCTCTCCTCCTTGACTCTTGCTTGGCTGGTTCTTAGAATTTAATAAGGGACACTTCTGTTGGCAGGCTTGCTGGCAGTATTCGGAATGCGTAAGTGAACAACACTGAACCCATCACGGTCAAGTTCCAAGGTTCCACGTGTCTTTGAATCACACAGCACCATTTGCTCTTTGTCTTAAATGGCATACTTAGGTTTGGGAAGCAACGCTGTTCTCGCCAAGTTTAGGAGTTACTTGGCCATAGAATACCCCAGAAGACCAGATGGAAAAACATTTCAAATATCTGGGGGAGGCAAGACGGTTAACAATATGAAACAGGCCAACTCTGTGAAGCAAACATGTTGTTTACCAGTATTAGTACTCATTTTCCCAGGAAGCCCAGGGGAGCATTTCTTTGGCTGGAGAAAACCACCAGCAAAGTCAAACAAAAGATAGAGGGTAACAGGGCATTGCCAGTGAGCCACGCATGGAAGTTACCATGGATGAAAGAACTTCCGCATTACTTAAAGCAAGCTCACGTTTCTGAAACATGGGTTTCTGACTCTCCCCCCTTGCTTGGCTCTGCTTAGTACGGAGGGGATCTTGCTTAGACGTGGGCTCCAAGGCTTTCTCAAGGCCACGAGTAAATAATTCACTAGTGCTGTAAAACACTCGGACATTCAACTGTTCTTAGTAGAAGTGAGGTTTCCATATGCTTAGGAAGGCTTCTGTTTGAATTCTGAGTGACTTTTTCTATGATTAAAAAAACCTAGCTTTTGATAAAACATAGCTCACAGAAGACCACCTGGAACAAATCCCCAATTCACGAGACCTTTTACAGTTATTTTTCCAAATGGAGATTTATATATAAACCAGTGTTTCTCAACTTGTGGGTCATGACCCCTTTGAGAGGGCCAAATGACTGTTTCATAGTGGTCACCTAAGACCATCAGAAAACACAAATGTTTATAGTATGGTTCATAACAGTAACAAAATTACTGAAGCAGCAACAAAAGCAATTGTATGGTTGGGGGTCACCACAACATGAGGAACTAACTGTATTAAGGGTCAGAACATTAGGAAGGCAGAGAACCACTGTTTTAAAGCTTATGTTGATAAGTACTTATGATGCTGTCCACGGTATAGCATCTTTTTGCTTTATAACTCTCTGTATTTCTCTCAGGAATCTATCAGTGGCTTGCTTACGGTAAACATTCACTTATTTGTTATACTGTTTTCTCTCTCTGTCTCTCTCTCTCTCTGTGTCTCTCTCTCCCTCCCTCCCTCCCTCCCTTCGTGTGTGTGTGTGTGTGTGTGTGTGTGTGTGTGTGTGTGTGTGTGTGTGTGTGTACAGGCACACTGATGCATGTGTATATGCATGCATTTGGAGACCTCAGGAATTGTCCACTTTAGTTTTCTTATTAATACATCTTTGTTCTTTGATAATTTCACACATGTATGTAATATATTTTGATCACCCCATACACCCCCTCTGCCCTCTCTTATCTTCCTGACACCTGTGCCAGGCCCACTTTTTCCCTATAAATTGCTTTCAGTATTCATGACATTTTGCATTTTGTCTCACAGTGTTTCGCCAGGGCTGGCTGGCTGGCTATGGGTTCTGAGTGGCTTTCCCATCTCCCCGAATCTATAATCTGCTGTTGGTCAGTTGTACTCATTGTTTAACAGTAGGTGGTAGGGCCCATGAGCCCCTCCTCAAGCGATAGCTGACTATTGGCCAAGCCAGTCTTAAAAGTCACCTAGAGCCATGATTTCATACAACATCTTCATGATTTTTACTTTTCAGTGGACTTGATTCATCGGGACTCCTAAGGATAGACGTTACCGTGAACAAGGCTACAGAATAAATGTCATGGGGTGCCTTTGTAGCCTAGATAAAGTAGCCTAGTTGCCAAACAGCCCTAAGTTCTGGGTCCAGCTGCATCACTGTAAGTAATATTGGACAGCTTGCCTGACCCTTGTCAGCTCCAATTATTCATCAGAAACAGCAGAGTGGATGGTATTCACTCCAGATAAAGTGGAATGTTTCTATCCCCACGAGGCAGAAGATGGTAGAAGCAATCCATTTGTCATTGTTTCCTACAAGGAGCATTGCGGAGGCTATACCATGTGCCAGGCAATTTTGAGTCAGTCCTTTACTCCTGCCAGTCCCTGATTCCTTTTATCCTCTGTAATACAGAAAAGGAGGAAGGAAGGGAAAGTGAGATCCCACAGGAGACCAGAAGAGATAAAATGGGGGTGGGGGGGGGAGAAAAAGAGGAGAGAGAGCCATGAAGTCTCCTTTTATAAATAGTATCTAAGGTTCTTTCCAGAAGGAGGAATTCTAGCCAACTCTAATTCAGTAAAAACAGACTGAGCATCTGTGATCATTCAGACACAGGGATTAAGTCCTTGGTCCAGTTGGGATTCGATCTCTGCCCTCTTAGAGTTCTTACAGGTAAGCAACACCAGAGATGAGCATACTATCCCCCCCAAAATAGAGCATTCTGGAGGACGTCACTGTCCTAGCTTCCTTTCCACATCTGTCATTAAACACTGTGACCAAGCCGGGCGTGCTGGCACATGCCTTTAATCCCAGCACTTGGGAGGCAGAGGCAGGCAGATCGCTATGAGTTCAAGGCCAGCCTGGTCTACATAGTGAGTCCAGGACAGCCAAGGCTAACACAGAGAGACCCTGTCTAAATAAATAAATAAATAAATAAATAAATAAATAAATAAAAACACTGTGACCAAAAGCTACATAGAGACTCTGCCAGTGTGCTATGCAGCAAGTCCTTTTTGCTTTTTAAAACAGAGTTTCACTACATTTTCCAGGTTGGCCTTTGGCATCGGTTTCCCAAGTAGCTGCAAGTGCAGGTGCCTGTCCCCAGGAATGGTTTCTCTGGCTTCCTTCTCTATTCTTGGGTGCCTATAAAAGTTTTTAGAGCTCATCTTCACTTTTTTTTTTTTTTTTTGCCCTGTCCATAGGCAGGAATATTTCAGTTGCCTTTTAAACAGTTCTGTCTATATTCATTTTTAGGTAACCTCTAGTCATGACCTGTGGCTCTCATGACCTCCGAATTAAGTAAATTTGACCAAGGCTGTCTCAATTACTGGACATTATTGTTTATAGAGGATGGAGGGAAACATTGCCTGGAGGGAAGCTGAGACTCCCAGCTGAAAAGCTACTGGGTTTGAGCAAGCTAGGAGTGAAGCTGGTAGTCAGTGTGTTACCCGCCTCCCATATATAACTCCTCTAAGGAGACCTCTGCCATCTATGCCTCTGCCATGTATTCTGCCATGCCATGGTGGCTATAGTGACAGCGACATCACGCCTGTATTCCTCTGTCCCCTGAAATGGAGTGAATGCTCTTCCCTGTGTGCTGGCTGCTGTAATACTTTTGTTTCTGCCTGCCCTGGTCCCTTGCCACCTGTGTATGTCTCCCATGGATTGTCGCTGGGGACAAATGCCCAATCACATTCATCCCTTTGTCTCCTGTGTCACTAGCTCATGGCAGAGGCAGCCTCTACTCTCCAGCGGCCTTCATTCTTGTCCTAGCTCAGCTAGTGATGGACATTACAGGCCTCTGTTGTCTCAGCTCTAAGGAAGGGTTGTGAGAAACACCTAAGTGATCTATGGGAAATCCATAGCTTGCTGTAGAGTTTTTGACTCTGATATTATGTTGTTGGTTATGAAGTTCAGAATTTAAATTAAATAGATGCCTGTTCCCACATGTAAGTGATTTGAAAGGAGAAGTTCTGCTTTGAGATGAAATTCTCCCTCCAGTGGCATAGACCTAATACCAGGCGTACTTCGTTTTCCTTCAGGGTTGGATGTACGTGCGAAACAGGAGATGGCATGTCACAGTTCCCTACCCCACAAAAGGTCTCTAACCTGTTCCTCTCTCTGTCTTTTCATTGTAATTGACACATTTAGACTTCTTCGTTTAATTCCCACATGACCAACTTGTGGGCAGCAAGTTGAATCATCCAATTGTGGCTGTACGTTATTGGACTAAGATTTCTGTGGAAGTTGCCCCATTTACGTGGCAAAGTGTAAAAGAAGGCCTTGGATGCCAAGAGAATTCACCCCACTGTGTGAGGAAAGGACCCAGTGCAGCCCCATCATGGCAAAACATCCTCAGCTTTGGATAATTTAGAAGGAAAGCTTCAGACATTGGCATTTCAAAGATCAACAGTTTGTAAGGTTCAAAGGGGCCCCATGCAATTTGTTTCTGGAGCAAAGTAAAGGTTTCATGTTCTTTGGGCCCCTTTCTGCTCACTAACCTTGCATTTCAGTAGCCTTTCTCCCGGGCATCCAATTTGTTTTGTCACTTTGGCTTTGAATGTGTGTTATGTTCCAGTAGCCAAAACCAAAAATGGATCTTTTTTTGGTCACTTGCACAACACTGTCAGGTGTCTTGGCTCTCTTGATTACTGCAGTGTCTTGGACTCAGCGTCCTTGGGTATTGATTTACCTGCCACACAATGTATTAGTTAATTCTTTCATTACTGTAACAGGCTATCTGACAAAATCAGGCCCCTAGTTGGAGGATACAGTTCATCTTGGCAAGGATGCCATGGTGACAGGAGCAGGAAGCAGAAAGCAGAGATTTATACACATATTTTCTCCTTTCCTTTTAGTCTAGGCCCACAGCCCATAGAGCAGTGCCACCCACATTCAGAGATCTTCTCACTCAGTTAAACCTTCCTGGAAATGTGATCACACATGGGCTCAGAGGCACATCTGAGCCTTGTCATGTAGACAAGAGTAACTATCACAGCAGATACTAACTTCCCACAATTACCACAATTACCCCTCACCCATCTCATGGGAAGATGAGAAGGGAAGACAGAGGGGGGGGAGGGAGGGAGGGAGACAGAGACAGAGACAGAGACAGAGGTGGTGGGGCAGTGGACGGGGGAGAGATGTACCCTGCTGCTGAAGGATGCTACCTGAAAATCAAACTCTTATGACCTCCAGCATCTTGTTGGCCAACTGTAAGTCACATGATCATCCCAAGATGGAAGAGAGGCTGGGAAACATGGTTTCCTGCTGAGACCTTACAACCCAGCTAAAATTTGGGTTTCAGTAAAAAGGGGACACAGTAGAACTTGACTGCTCTGAGCTCATTGGTTGAGTAGAATCAAGCTGTTTTCCCTTTCACTTAGCATTGTCTCTTCAAAGTTTATCCATGTTGTAGCGTATTGGGATAGCTCTGATAAGACTGCATGATTCTCTTTCTCTCTGTCTCTGTCTCTGTCTCTGTCTCTCTCTATGTCTCTGTCTTTCTGTCTTTTTGTCTGTGTCTGTCTCTCTCTCTCTCTCTCTCTCTCTCTCTCTCTCTCTCTCTCTCTCTCTCTCTGTGTGTGTGTGTGTGTGTGTGTGTGTGTGTGTGTGTGTGTGTGTATCTTCCCATGGGTAAACATTCAAGTTCCTGTGAGCACTGATGTGCAGTGTCTGTTTGGACAAATACATAAATGCATTCTCTTCTCTTGCAAAGGGGTCATTAGCATATATGGTAAATCTGTTCACTTCTTTTTTTTAAGAAACCACTTTAGCATCGTCCTCATTTGATCTTGAGCAAAAGTAGTTGTACACATACCAGTAAGCTCGTTATGATTCTTGTATTTTTATTGTCAAGACTTGTATTTTTGCTGTCAAGACTTGGTAGTAACAAACTTAACAATGTAGATGAATAAGTAGGCAGATTGAGGGTGTTTCTTGGTTTTGGTCTGTGTTTATGTGTAACAACCACAGACTGTGACATTGGCTTGGGAGTGGCACTCTCTGGTTAAATCCTGTTAAAAGGCTGAACCAAATATGCCCAGATGGGAAGTGAATCGTTTTATTTGCTTCTGTTCTCAGGGCTTTGCTGTGAAAAGAATTGTAGTGGGGCTGCATGGAGTTAGGCAAAGCACAGTAAAGATTTCAACAGAAGGGAAAGGTTAGAAGGGAAAGGAAAAACATCCCTCACCTCAAGGAATGGTACAGAGAAATTCAGACCCACTTTAAAACACGGAGCCCTTAAAATGAGCCCCAAGGGACCCTCCTGTGTACACTCCCTGGCCACAGTTGTTTATATGATTTCTTCTCAGGCAAAGTACAGCCTGGTTGGCATGAGGAACATTATGCAAACTCTTGTGGTTTGTATTTTGCTAGTGTTTTTAAGGTTTTGCTCTGCTTTGGGTTTTGTTTGTTTTTTCTTTTGTTTTGTTTTAGGGCTCATCTGTCCTCATTTAGGACAGAGGAACTGTGAAGAAGGCCTATCTCTGTTGCCTTTAGAAGCCATTCCAGTATGGCCATCAACTGGGAAAGAATTTATAGACTAAAGGAATTCTTAAACACTTGGAGATCCCGGGCCTGGATGGTGTTACCGAATCATGGGGGCTTCCACCTGGCTCGCTGGTTTACCGTCCCAGAGTCTTGAACTTCTTGGTACAATTTTTCCAAAATGAATATACTTCTCCTAGAAGTGGGCAAAGGAGATGCAGTAGACTCCCTGGAGCCTATGAGGGCACAAACATAAACCTTCTCAGAGCACTCTCAAGTCATCTTGCCTGTCTTCTGGCCTCAACTTTCTTCACTAGCTGATGGAAGCTTTGTTAAGCCTTGCTGAAGTTCTACTGAATCAGTGAGATTGGCTCTTTGTTGTGACCACCTCTGAAAGCCACTCACCATCACAGCCATCCTCTCATCAATTAGATCCATCCCATCCTGAACTTTAGAGGGAACATGGTTTCCTAAACCCTTGGTATACAGGGTTGGAAGTTTGCTTTTTATCATCTTGGAATAATTTGTGACAGAAAGGGTGGATAGAAACTATACTTTGCTGCCCAATCCTTTCTTCAACTCCATTTTGGTTTTGGATAAATAAATATGTCTGCCTTTAAAAAGTGGGATGAAGGTCAGGTGCCAATACCTAGAGGTACTCATTACCCAGAAGCCTCCTGGCCACACCAGCCTGGGAATCAAGTTGGTGATCTCCACACTCTTTCCTGTCCTATATTTCCAATTGTCCAGTCTCATCTCCAGCCCCATAGCAGACCATCTGAACAAGTCTGTCTTCCCTTTCTGCCTCCATCTCCTGGGGAATCCTCAAGATCTAAGGGTTTGTCCCTCACCCCACCCCTGTGTGTCAGCCTTTAGCACTGGGAGGCTCTCTGACCAAGTAACCCCCTAGAAACACTGCCCTGCAAATCAGGTAGATGATCTTCACTTTCATCTCTGTCTTCCATCTCCAATTACCCAATTTCACCCTCTATACTATAGCAGACCACCATCAGGGCCTGTCTTCTGACTATATTACCTAGAGAATAAAAAAAACCAACCAAACAAAAACCTCACAGAAAACCCAGATTTCCTCCTTCCTGTGGATCCTTCCCCCTTCTGTCCAATCAAACAACCAATATCTAAAAACAACTTTAACCTGGGACCACCAAGGACAAGGACTCATAAAACATTACCTAACAGGAAACCCACACCAGCCACATTCTCCTAAGATCCAGAGAGGGCAACAGAAACCAAGGAATGGAATTTCCACCCAGCAGAGACAAGACTCAGATATCAACACTCAGATCTACGATCATCCCAAATCAAGATGGCTCGACAGCATAACACACACAAACACTAACATCTAGGATAATATGTCTCCAGAAGAACCCACCAACCCTGTTACAGTGGCTCCAAGAAATGCAATATAGTGGAAGCTCAAGACAAGGATTCCAAAATAGCTATTGTGAATATGTTCAAGGACCTTAAAAGGATGCGAATAAATCAATTAGTGAAAATAATTTTTTTAAAAAACCTCAATGGAATGAAATGAAGAAAGCAGTACAAGATGTGAAAGTGAAAATAGAACCAATAAGGAAAACTCAGACTAAAGTGAAACTGGAAATGAAAAATTTAGGAACTCAAACAAGAACCTCAGAGGCAAGCCTCACCAACAGAATACAAGAGATAGAAGAGATACGCTCAGTCATTGAAGACAAATGAGAAGAAATGGTATCCAGTCAAAGAAAATGTGAAACTAAAAAAAAAAACAAATACAGACACAGCAGGGCATGATGGTGCATGCCTTTAATCACAACGCTCAGGAGGCAGAGGCAGGCGGATACCTATGAGTTCAAGGCCAGCCTGGCCTACAAAGGGAGTCCAGGACAGCCAAGGATACACAAAGAAACCCTGTCTCAAAAAAACAAAACAAAACAACAAAATAGAAAAGAAAAAAATCCAGACAGAAAGCATCCAAGAAATTTGGGGCACTGTGGAAAGAACAAATCTTAGAATAATAGGAACAAAGGAAAGGGAAGAAACCCAGGCCAAAGGCACATAAAATATTTTCAACAAAGCCATGGAAGAAAATTTCCCTAACCTAATGAAGGAGACGACTATTAATATACAAGAAGCATACAGAATACCAAATAAATAGAACCAGAAAATATATTCCCTATGACATGTAATAATCAAAACATTAAAAATACAATACAAAGAAATAATATTAAAAGTTAGGAGGAAAAGGCAAAACAGTAGGCCTATTAGAATTACACTTGATTTTTATTAGAAGCTCTAACATCCAGAAGGACTTAGATAGATGTTCTACAAACTCTAAAAGACCACAGATGCCAGTTCCAACTACTATACCCATTAAAACTATTAATCACAATAGCATAAGAAAAAATTCATGATAAAATTCAGGGAAAAATGTAAGCAATATCTATCTACAAATCTTGGTCTACAAATGACACTACAAGGAAAACTTCAATCTGCAGAGGTTAAGCACACCCAAGAAAACACAAGGAGTAAGTAATACCAAACCAGCAAATCAAAGGAAGGCCAGGAAGAACTCACACGAGAACAACAATATATTGAGAATCAACAAACCCTGCTCATTGATAACTCTAAACATCAATCATCTGCATTTCTATATTTTTAAAAGCACCACAGACTAACATATTGGATTTTAAAATAGGATCCATCCTTGTGCTGCACCCAAGAAACACAGCTCAACATCAAGGATAGACATCACTTCAGGGGAAAAAGGATGGAAAAAGATATTTCAAGCAATTGGACACAAGAATCAAACGGCTATAACCATTTTATTGTCTAACACAAAAGACTTCAAAACTATTCAGAGGAGATAGAAATAGAAAAGAATATTATGTACTAACAGAAAATTTCACTAAGTAGATATTACTATCCTAAATATCTAAATATCTATGCACCAAACACAAGGGCACCCATGTTAATAAAAGAAGCACTACTACAGTGTAAATCATGTATCGATCCTCACACTGTGATGGTGGGAGATTTCAATACCCAACTCTGTCAATAGACAGGCCACCTAGTCAAAAACTAAACAAGGAAATTCTCTAGCTAAATGACATCATAAATCAAGTGGACCTAGCAGATATTTACAGAACACTTCACCCAAACACAAAAAATATATCAGCATCTTAGCACCTCATGGAACTTTTTCCAAAATTAACCACATACTTGGACACAAAGCAAGTCCCAAAAGATACAAGAAAGGTGAAATAACACCTTGCATCCTAACTGATCACCACAGATTAAAACTGGATATCAACAACAACAACAGAGAGCTTACAAACTCATGGAAATGGGAAAACTCACAACTAAATGAAAAATTGGTCTGGAAAGAATTTGAAGACTTTCCAGGACTGAATGAAAATGAAAATACAACATATTCAAACTTATGAGACACATTAAGGTGGGTGCTAAGAGGTAAGATCAGAGCATGTAGGACCTACATTAGAAAATTAAAAATGGAGAGCTCTTTCTACCTGAAAATTCTGGAACAAAAAGAAATAGCACACAGAAGGACAAGACAGAAAGAAATAATCAAATTCTGGGTTGAAATAAATAAAAGAGAAACAAAAAATTACAAAGAATCAATGAAATGAAGAGCTGCATTCTTTGGAAAAGAAAAAAGAAGCCCTTTGCCAAATTAATTAAAAGGCAGAGAGATCAAAATTAACAGAACTAGGGATGAAAAGAGGACATAACAACAGACACTGGAAATCCAGAGAATCTTAAAGATATACCTTAAAACCCTGCACTCTACCAAATGGAAAAACCTAAAAGAAATTGATCAATTTCTTGATATATACCACCTACAAGGTTGAATCAAGTTCTATAACCCTACTGAACCAGAAGCAGTAATTAAAAGTCTACTAATCCAAGAGGGAGAGGGAGAGGGAGGGAAAGAGAGATGGGGGGGGAGGGAGAGGGAGAGGGAGAGAGAGAAGGAAGAAGAAGAGAGGGAAGAGGAGAGAAGAGAAGAGAAGAAAGGAGAGAGAGGAGAGGAGAGGAGAAGAGAGGAGAGAGGAAGCAGAAACAGGAGAAGGAAGAGGAGGAGGAAGAAGAGGAAGAGGAGGAGGGAGGAAGCCGAGCGACAGTAGGATTCAGTGCAAAATTCCCCCAGACTTTCGAAGAAGAGTTAATGGCAATACTCCATAAATTACTTCACAAAGTAGAAAAAGAAGGAACATTGCCAATTCTTTTTATGAGGCCACAATTACCCTATTACCTTAACCACATAAAGACCCAACAAAAAAGAAAACTACATAGCAATTGCAATTTTCCTTAGTAACATAGATGAAAAAATTCTCAATACAATAATTGCAAACTGAATCCAAGAACACATCAAAAAGATCATCCACTATGATTAAATAGGATTCACCCAGAAATCCAGTGATGACTCAACATATGTAAATCTATAAAGGTAATCAAACACATAAACAGACTGAAAGACAAAACCGCACAATTATCTCATTAGATGTAGAAAAGGCCTTTGAAAAAAATCCAACATTCCTTCATGGTAAAAGTCATGGAGAGACTGGGAGTACAAAGACACACCTCCACATAATAAAAGCAGTTTACAGCAAGCCCAGAGCCAACATCAATTTAAATGGAGAGAGGCTCAAAGGAGTTACAGTAAAATCAGGTACAAGACAAAGTTGTCCACACTCTCCATATCTATTCAATACAGCACTTGAAGTCTTACCTAGAGCAAAAAACTGGAGATCAAAGGAATACAAAAATGAATGGGAGAAATCACCAAGTCTTTATTTGCAGATAGTATGCTCATCTACATAAATGACCCTGAACAGTCCACTGGAAAGCTTCTACAGCTTATTTACATCTTCAGCAAAGTAACAGGTTACAACATTAACACAAAAGGCAGCAAGCAAATGGACAGAGAAGTCATGGAAACAACACCTTTCACATAACATCAAAAAACAAACAAAAAAAAAACAACAAAAAACTGTGGGGTAACTCTAACCAAACAAGTAAAAGACATGTATGACACAAAGTTTAAGGCATCAAGGAAGGAAATTGAAAAAAGATGTCAGAAGATGCAAAGATCTCCTGTGTGCATAGATGAATAGGGTTAGTACAGTAAAAATGGCCATCCTACCAAGAGCAATCTACAGAGTCAGTGAAATCCTCATCAAAGTTTTAACACAATTCTTCACAGAACTTGAAAGAACAATTTTTGCCTTCATATGAAAACAGAGAGAGAGAGACAGAGACAGAGACAGAGACACAGAGACAGAGACACAGAGAGAGAGGGAGGGAGGGAGGGAGGGAGGGAGGGAGAGAGAGAGAGAGAGAGAGAGAGAGAGAGAGAGAGAGAGAGAGAGAGAGGAGAAGAAGGAGGAGGAGGAGGAGGAGGAGGAGGAGGAGGAGGAGGAGGAGGAGAAGGAACCACCCCAGGATAGCTAAATGATGCCTGAATGATAAAAGAACAGCTGAAGGCATCACCGTGCATGATGTTAGATAGTATTACAGACCTATATTCATTTTTTTAAAAGCATGGTATTGACACAAAAGTTAATCAACAGAATAGAATAACGCACCCAGACATAAGCCCATACAGCATGGATACCTGATTTTTTTTTTTACAAAGAAGCTTGAAATAATGTAAAAGGGCAGAATCTTCAACAAATGGTGGTGATCAAGTTTGATTGCTGCATATAAAAAATGTAAATAGATCCATACTCAATTACCCTGCACAAAACTTAGCTCTAAAAGGATGAAAGACCACAACATAAAACCAGATACACTGAATCTGACAGAATAGACTTGAATTATTGACACAGGAAAAAACTTTTTGAACAAGTTTTGGTTGCACAGACACTAAGAACAGCAATTAATAAATGAGAGTTCATGAAGCTTAGTAGTTTCTGTACGGTAAAGGACCCCATCATTTGGACAAAGTGGCAGACTACAGAGCAGGAAAAGATTTTTGCCAACTCCACATTCAATAGAGGGCTAAATATAAATTATATAAAGTACTCAAAAACTAGACATCAATAAAACAACAAAATATTAAAGTGGGTTACAGATCCAAACAGAATTCTCAAAAGAGTAAACTCAAATGTCTGAGAAGCACTTAAAAAATTATGCTCATCACCCTTAATTTTCAGAGAAATGCAGTTCACAACTACTTTGAGATTTCATCTTACAACAATCACAACGGCCAAGATCAGTAAAACAAAGGACACCTCATGCCAGTGAGGGTATGGGGTGGAACAATCATCCTTTGCTGGTGGGAGTGCAAACTTGTACAGCCACTATAGAAATCAGTGTAGTGGTTCCTCAGGAAGCTGGGAATTGATCGACATCAAGATCCATTTATACCACTCTTGGGCATATACCCAAAGGATGCTTCGCCTTACCATAAATACTTGTTCAGCCATGTTCATATCTGCTCTACCTCTTATAGACAGAAATTATCCAACAGTTGAATGGATAAAGAAAATGTGGTACATTTATACAATGGGACATTACTTAGTTGTGAAAAATAATGAAATTCACGGTAAGTTGATGAAGATAGAAAAAAAATCATCTTGGGTGAGGTAACCTAGACCCAGAAAGATAAATATGGTATATCTCCACTTATATATGGATATTAGGTATTAAATCAATGATAAGGAAGCTATAATCTATATAATCAAAGCTTAGGTATAGAGTAAGGGACTGGGGTAAGGGGTTATGTCTAGGAAGGGTAAGTGGAATAGATAATTATGGATGGATGAGTGGGAGGAGGGGATTTCAGCAAGATGATCAAATGGGGAGGAGTAGAGAAGAGGACTAAGGGAGGAAATGCAGATGGGAAGGAAAAGCTAAAACGATGGTTTATTTGAGGGGCCGTATAAAAACCTAATATAGTAGGATGTGTGCGTGTGTGTGTGTGTGTGTGTGTGTGTGTGTGTGTGTGTGTGTGTGTGTGTGAAGTCTAAGTGGGATCACCAAAGAATGTGGGAGACAAAGCTACAACTAGACATCTCTTGCAACCAAATGAAAGCCCCAGCGGTGGAAATGCATTACATGTAATTGAGTTGTTGGCTAAAAGACCCCATGGAAATCCCCAACAAGCCCAGGCTGTTGCTTAAGCTATTGGTCGCTCTCTATGAACTTGTTATGGAAAGGCCTTGTTGTTAAAGACAACACCTACACAATTCACTGAACACAGAGGAGCTGAGCTGCTGCCTACCTAGAGGCTTCACCTTCACTGACTAGTAGTGTTCATGGCATGGGAAGGGTACTCTGCATGCTACCACGGGAGAAAGGTAAACACCAACCCAACTACAAGCCCTTTGACCTACAATGTTGATCTGCCTGGAAGATAAACTGGTGCATTAGTGGTGCAGAAGTTGTGTGAGTAACCAAACCCTATCTGATTTGAATTAAGGCCCACTCTGTGAGATGGGACACATACCCAATGCTGCTTGTATGGCTAAGAAACTGAGACTAAATAGGCCAGGGACCTAAGGGAGAACCAAATACCACTGCTCTGCCAAAGAAACAGTGCACTAAAATGACTCTCAATGATATTTTGATACACTCGTAATAAGATCAATATCCTGCTCAGACACCATCAGAGAAGCTTTCTACTGCAATAGATGGAAACAAATGCAGAGACCTATATACAGTCAGATAATGTGCAGAGAGTGAGAGACTGAACGGAACACTCAGTCCTAATTGGGACGTCTCCATCAAATCCTCCTTTCAAGGCTCAGGCAAATGTATAGAAGAGAAGGTGGAAAGATTATAAGCACCAGTTGGCGTGAAAGACACCAACAAAAGAAGGCCTTCCCCACACACATGGCTGAGGCACATATGAAGTCACACAGGCTGTGGCAGCACGCACAGGGCCTACCCAGGTCTAAGTCAGATGGGGTCCCAGTGCTGAGAGGGAAGGTAAGACTCAAGCACCAATCCCTAACCCAGTGTCTATCTCCGACTGACAACCACTCACAAAGGAACAAGCAGTTTTCTCTAGCAGAGTCTCACTGGGTATACAATCCATATTTAAAGGCAGGCCCCATGCCTAACCATAGATGAACATACAAATGCAAAACAGAACAAAACAGAACAAATAAAACAAAAATAACAACAACAAAACCCAAAACTTAGTGGCACTTTTAAAGGTTTGTTTGGTTGGTTGTTTACCTTACAGATCTTTTGCTTATATATTATGCTTTTCCAATTTTGTTTTTATGGGTTTTCTGTGTGTGCAAATGTGTGTGTCTCTACATCTGTGTATGTTTCTTGTGCTTACCCTTGACACTTGATTTTTGTTTGTTTTTCCCAAATTTTTTTGTTTTTATTTCTATTATTATTATTGTTGTTGTTATTATTATTATTATTATTATTATTATTATTATTATTATTATTACTGACTTTTTGTGCTCTAATGAGAGAGGAAAAAAGGGTACGATTTGGGTGGGTGGGAAAGTGGAGTAGACCTGAAAGATGAGGTAGGGGAACCACAATCAGAATATATTTTATGAAAAAATCTATTTCCAATAAAAAAAAGATGCAGAAGAAAGATGAGTTTCAAGGTGAGAACAACTGAGAAACGTTATTTTTGCTGTTTGCTTAATGTACTAATAAAGCTGCAGCATAAACACTATTCTGTCCCCAAAACCAGAGCTCTGCTGGGCATCTTCATGATACTGTCCGTGATCTCTACAATGGTCCTTTGAGGCCGATGTATTCATGTTTATCCATGAGGAAGCTGAAACCAAGCAAGTGTAGGAAGCAAGCCTAAGTCACATCCTTAGTTCATTAAATGACAGGCAGAATGGTAAAGTTGATTTTCCTGGATGTCAAATCAGTTCTGCATTCTTTGTAGAGCCTGACACTGAGGACTGTAGAATGCTGTCAAACACAATTCTCCATTAAATAGAAAAATCTGTGTATCTGGTATATCAGTGGGCAGTATGCAAGAGAAACAGCAAGCAGATCATGGGGAAATTACAGTTAGGGCTTAAATATCTGTCTACTGCCTTATTTGACCCTTCAAGGTCCTGTCTAGTCTTCTGACTATGAATTTTTCTAAATGTTCTAGGCTAATGCAATGACCAGCAAACAGCCTATCTTTATCTTATAGTTTCATTTTTCCTTTCTAAAAGTGTGAATACACACACATGTATACACACACTTATACACACATTCATGCACACACACGCACATATACACATTCACATATACATGTACATATACACATAAGCACAGACAAACAGAGACACACACAGATACACAAACATGCACACACATACATGCATACACATACATGCATACACAAGTACATACACACATTCATACACACTTACACACAGCACATACAAACAGGCACGTAAATGCATATACACATACACACAAACATATATACATACAAACACACACACAGCTGACTAGTGGGCTCTATTTCTGAGTATCTAGTTTTTACTTACAATTTTATGCATGTGCTTACTCCCAGGGACACCCAGGGGAGCCATCTTTAGGCCTTCTTGATTAGCAGACATTGCCCTTGCTGTGTAATAACAATCTAATCACCACTTCCTCTTGCCAAGAAATGAGAAAATTATCCTCATTTGGAAGCCCAGCTAGAACACACGAAGTGGATTAGCCAGGCTGCCTCCTCAGCGTCCCTGTGAACATTCCTCATCGTAGTTTGTTTTTCTTAAAGATAAAAATTGCACAGCAGTGTTTGGCGTTCAGTCTAACAAGTGCCTTGCTTGCATGACAAGATTTCACTTGGGCTATCTCAACTTCAGTACGTGTAAATTATGTTGTAAGAAATCTTTGGCGTGGTTTGATGTATGTAGCCGGCGTTTATTTTCCTATAGATGAGAACGTTTCATTTATTTTTAGATGACAATCTGTGGTTGGTGGGTATTTAACATGCAAAGTAATGATGTGTTCCCAGGAACTGTGGGGAAAGTAGAAAGGTGGCCTCACATCTGAGCACCTCTTTGCTGGAACAGAGAGCTGAGCACAATGGCGCAATTGAGAAAAACTCAAAGTACATGTTAGTTCCTAATTAAGCCAATTTAAGTGATGTGCACCCAGCCTGCAACTCAGAGCCTCTTTGGGGTTTTTTGAAACACATCAAATCACTCTGGCTGTCATTTCATCTTGTAAAAAGTTAGCCAAGAAGAAGCTTCACACCACAGTGTGCGTTTGTCACCCGAGTGCATCTGTCACCCTAGCACGACAGGGTAGACACATGAAGGTTCCTGGAGGGCAATGGCCAGCCTGTCAGCTCAGCCCATGAGCTCCAAGTTCGGTAAGAACCTATCTATGAGGAAATACATGCATATGTGACTAGCATGGAAATCAGCCAAGGGAGACACTTAGTGCCATCTAGCCTCCATGCATGTGTGCACACACAAAACCAACCCCCCTTTTTCCCCCATCCTTTCCCCACTCTCAAAAGAATAGTGGAACCAGGAAAAAAAATGTTTTCACAGCCTAGAGCCTTTGAAATGCTTAAAACATGGACAGTACCTGAGTGTAATGTATTGAATGGAGAGACAGAGAGTGAGAGAGAGAGGGAGAGAAACAGAGAGGGGAGGAGGGGGAAAGAGAGAGATAAAGAAAGAAAGAGAGAGACAGAGAGAGAGAAACAGAGAGAGGGGAGGGGGAAAGAGAGAGATAAAGAAAGAAAGAGAGAGACAGAGAGAGAGACAGAGAGAGGGGAGGGGGAAAGAGAGAGAGAGAAACAGAGAGAGACAGAGACAGAGAGAATGGTACCATTTATTACGATTGTGTGTCTTGGAATGTGTCAGGAGCTGCGCCTAAGCCTTAGCACTTACATAGAAGTAGAAAGAACCTCATACTTGGATGACGTTAGAGTTAAGTATCAAGAACGTATGTCTTTCTATTCAACCTTCCCGTAGATCACTTGAGTGTCAAAGCAGCCAGAGCTCTGCTCTTCCTCTCAGAACATTCTAGAGAATAGCCACAAGTACCTCAGTAGGTCATAACCATAAAGGTGTAACGAACTGCTCCTTTCAGTTGCAGGCAGCTCGGACTGTTTTCTAAACTGTGAAAAACTAGGCCAGGCTTCAGTTCCGTAGAAATGTCAAGGTGGAAACTCTAGTCATCACCGCTAATGTGCTCCACATGGGCTTCCTTTGGAGTGAGATAGCTCAGTTGGAGATGTTGGGAAATTATGCCTAATTATGTCATTCAGACTGATGCTGTAAATTGTCACTGTGGAACACTTCTGGCACAGTGGCCATTTGCTGTTTACATAAAGCGCCACTTCCCTTAATGAAAGAGCCTCGATGTAAGCCCCTCTCATATAGGCTCCACTGCATCATGGCAGGTGGCAGTTACCATCTGAGTAAGTAGTCCTCAAGCCCTCCTGAGTCAATGGTCGTCATGCTGCCCAAACATGGGGGTAGCCTGTTAACCTTAATGGAACTGCTTAGATAGTGGGGAGAGGGCTATCCCAAGCCTACTTATTAGTATTGTGTCAGGGTAGGGATTCAACACTTTTCAGGGCCACTCGCACAAAAACAAAGACATAGTCACATCACCTCACCATGAGGGGGGGGGGGGGAAATGCCTACTTATAGTGCCAAGCTCTCAATGCATGGTTCTGATAGGAGGATCCACATGAAAGCTAGTCAGCTGAAAAAGTTGCTTGCTCACTGAGTTGGTAGATGGTTTCCTTCTAATAAAATCAATTAAAGAAGGAGTTAAGTTCATCTGTTTTGGGAGAACAAGACAGGCAGGAAAAAAATATGAATAGAGAAGGTGAACATTTCTCTTTTGGTTCAGATGTGTTTCAAGAGTATCCTGACACTGTTTGTGTGTGTGTGTGTGTGTGTGTGTGTGTGTGTGTGTGTGTGTGTGTGTGTGTGTTTTGCCTGCATCTGTGCATCATGTGAATGGTGAATGCTTGGTGCCTTTAGAGGCCGGAAAAGGGTATGGATCCCCTGAAAGTGGAGTTATAGCTGATTGTGAGTTGCTCTGTGGATGCTGAGAATCAAACCTGGGTCCTCTGGAAGAGCAGCCGGCGCTCTTAAACTCTAGCCCAGCATTTGTCTTCACCATGGCAGCTCACAGGTGTGCTTCTGAAGTGAGACTGCCACCACAGCTGGCCTCCCTGTGAGGGATGCTGCAGGATGTACCCAGCCCAACTTGAGATTCTCTTACATGACTTTGTATGACTTTTAATACATTTCATAAATATTGACATAGTAGGCACCTACTAACATTTTGTAAATCTTCTGTTTTTAGAAGAGATTACTAAAGCTTCCCACACAAACAGTAATTTACTTGGCAGACAAGTCATGTGTGTTGATTTTAACCAAATTTATAGACTGTACATCCTTATTTTCCTTTTATTGAAAATAAGTTTTTCATTTATTAACATGTTCATATTCATAACAATTATTCTGGTTATGACTTCCTGCCCTCCCACCTCTCCCAGTTCCTCCCTCCTTCCACCTCCCTTCC
Source organism: Acomys minous (assembly GCF_964271855.1). Classification (NCBI taxonomy): domain Eukaryota; kingdom Metazoa; phylum Chordata; class Mammalia; order Rodentia; family Muridae; genus Acomys; species Acomys minous. The sequence continues at coordinate 21,944,681 of NC_140486.1, forward strand.
TATCCAGAACAATGCCCTTTCTGTCTCTCATTAGAAAACGAGCTTCTAAAAAAAATCATAAAAAAATAAAATAAGACAAATAAAAGTCAAACAAATCAGAAAATGGCAAAGCAACTAAACAAGAAAAAGAGCCAAAGAAAAAGCGCAAGAAGTGCATATAGATATAGAGGCGCATGGGTTTGCACACTAAGGAATCCCACCCCCAAAAAAATTCCAACAGAAGCCATAATATACATACAAAGGCCTGTAGCATTAAAAAGTAAAAAGAAAAAAATGAAAATCTCTGACAGCATTATGAGGCAGAGGACCTCCATGGAGTTTGTTTTCTGTCATCCATCTCCTGCTGGACATTGGGTCTACGCATAAGAGTAGTTTGTTTCCCCCAGAGAAAACTAATGTTTCATTTGCAAGTGGCCATAAATTAGAGATAGCTTTTGAGTTGGGGTATGGGCATATGTCCATTTATCTTTTCAGCTCTAGCATCCCATGTGGTTCAGACCCATGTGCATGCTGCCAAGGTCACTGTGAGTTCATATGTGCACCAAACGCTGTTGTGTCTAGAAAGCCTTGGTTCCTTGGTGTCCTCCATCCCATTTGGCTCGCATGTTCTTTCCACATCCTCTTCCACAGGGTTCCCTGAGGCCTGAGGAGAAACAGTTGATGGAGACACCCCATTTAGGATTGGTCTTTCACTCTCTGCCCATTGTCCAACTGTAGGTCTCTGTATCTGTTTCCATCTGCTGCAGGAAGAAGCTTCTCTGACAGGGCTGAACAAGGCACGGATCGATGAGTATAGCAGAATGCTGTTGGGAGTCATTTTATTGCTTTATTTAGCAGAACAGTAGTGTGTGGTTTCCCGTGGGTTCCTGGCTGTTGAAGTTTCATGTTCTTGGCCACATAAGCAACAATGGTTATGTGTTCCATCTCATGGAGTGGCCCTGATGTCAAATACTGGTTGGTTACTCCCACAAGATTTTGCCATTATTTTTACCAACATGTATTGTAGACAGGTCACCATTGTAGAATGGTGGTTATCTTCATCCTGTGATAGCTGTACCTTTCAGTACCATGAACCTCAAGAGAGGTAAAGGTTCTAGGAAGGTACCAGTTGGACTTATCTGTGTTCAATGAGTTGTGTAGGTTTTGTCTTCAGCAGTAGGGCCTTCTTGTCAGTTCCTGGAGAGCAAACAATTGCCTCGGTGAGAACCTGGGATTTTTGGAGGTTCCCATGGGACTTCTTTGGCCAAAAACTTAAGTAAATGTAACTCCTTCCCAGTACTGGAAGCTTCACTTGGTGGAGAGATGTTTAGTTGGACATCAGTTTCCCCCAATATTTGAGGATTACTACTAAATGGAAAAATGGGTCAATAAGCTCCTCAGAGAGTTCCAGCCCATCAGGACTTGTACCAGTGGCTCCATTCAGATACCTGGCAAGGGAAGCGGTGTTGCAGGGCAGGAGGCTGCATTTGTTCTTTTCTTCTGGCAACCTATCTGTGGTGTCTCAAAGCTGAATTACCAAGACAGTGCTTTAAAGCTGAACATTAAATATCTCTATTATAGTTCTTTTGTGAATTTCTTTTTAATATTTAGATACATTTTATAGTTTTATAATTTCATTTTGTATGATTTTCTTTTATTTATTATTATTTAAGAGGGGAGGAGAGGTCACATAACGTATCACACATATAGAGGTCAAAGGACAACTTTCAGGAGTCAGTTCTCTCCTTCAACAGTGGAATTCAAGAATCGAACTCAGATCTTCAGGCTTGTGCGTCAAATGCTTTAACCCACTGAGCCATCTGGCTAGATCTAGAATTTCTAGTCATAAGAGTTTCTGTTTCTTTGCTAAATTTTTTGTTGTTGTTGTTGTTGTTGTGATTTTTAAATTGATTACAGCTGTTTTTTTTTTTCCATTACATCTTTAAGCCATAGATAAGCAGCTATTTGAAGTCTGATTGTTCTGACATCTGGGAGTTGAGTCCCTGACAGATTCTTTACGGGGGGGGGGTGGGGGGGGGATGTCACATTTGTATAGGCATCTATTAGCAACACTGAATCTTATACTCATTCAGAATGTACTGGCTTTCCTTGAACAGGCAACTTAGTTGATTAGATGTAAAGTGGAAGAGGGGCTGTGGTAGGCAATAGCTCAAGAGTCATCTAACCTTGTCTGTGGTCCTCCTTGTATACACGAAAACTATATTGCTCTCCAGAGGCAATTTATCTACTTCATAGGACCCAGAGGGTTGGTTTTATATAGTACATGGCAGATCCTGATAGTTAGAAGATGCGGTCATCTGATTTTAATATTTTTCATTTTAACCTCAGATTCGTTTAAACATGTTCCGCCTTTATGTCTTTTTTTTTTTGAAGATGTTGCTTTATTCAGTATTAGTAACTATGAATAACCTTATTTTCAAACTAACATCACATCTAAGATGGTTTTTGTTTGTCTCTTAGGAAAAAATGCTGCAAAGGATATAAATTTGTTCTTGGACAGTGTATTCCAGAAGGTATGTAATTTAACAGATGATTTCACATCCTCCCTCTTTCCGTGACTGAGGAATGGAGTCTACAAAGTTTGGGTGCATGTGGAATGTGGGTTAACTACACATATATATGTCTAGTTATGGATGTAATTGTAATTCTCTCCTCCAGTAATTGGATTCTATGTTGTGTGCTCTGTGTGAGTCACTGGCATGCTCAGACTTGGGGTCCGTGCTCAGCAAGCTGTAACCCCCTTCTCCAGCATCACAGGCATGAGATATAACATGTCCTCTCCCTGAACACTCTGCCTGCTCTCCTGCACGAAACATCAAGCCCTATTAGAGGACTTCCAGCGATGCCAACCAAATACACAGTCCAGCCCTAAAACCAGAAAGGTTTCGGTCATTGGCTGACCGTCCAGGCACATGCTTTGGAGCAAAGAGACAGAGTGAATCACGCTGAACACTATGAACAAGTTTTAATTGTGTTTTTGCATGCTACTTGATAGAACCTTGGGCAAATTACTTTCTAAGCCTTGGTTTTTACACTTAGGTTTGCTATCAAGTCATACCAGCCTTTAAAGAATTTTTCCATATTTAAAGTACTTAAGCCATGGGCTGATTCTTATAAAATACTTGATGAATGGTGGTTACTGGCTTCATTGGGAGAGGATGCATTTAGTCCTACTGCAACATAATGTACCAGGGTGGATTGGTACCCATGGGGGGTGGCCTTTTCTCTGAGGAGAATGGGAGGGGGGAATGGGTGAGGAAGGTGTGAGGGTAAGAATAGGAGAAGAGAGAGGGGGCTGTAATCAATAATAAATTAATGAAAATAATTTATTTCATTAATTATTAATTTTCATTAACTGCTTAGCTTTTGTTAACTTCATTAATGAATGAATGGATGGATAGATGGATGAAATTAATGGAAAAAAACTTCAATAAGGACCATAAAGACATTTTAGTACAGAGACATTCACAAGGGACACAACACAAAGCATCAATGGACAGAGGCAGGCTCAGGACAGAGAGACTAGAGCCAAGTCATCAATCAAGGAAGGCTGCCCAGGGCTTAGGTAGGAGAGAAATGCTGCAAAATATTCCAGTGTATTGACATGGAAGACTGTCTGAAGAGCCATGGGTTAATTTGCTTGGGCTGGGGTGGGGACAGGGAGTAAGGCATATGAAATAGCCTTCTTCATTGTTACTCTAGAAGCTGTCTCTTTCTAGAGCAGTGCTTTTCAACCTTGCTAATGCTGCAACCCTTTAATATAGTTCCTCATGTTGTGGTGACCCCCAGCCATAAAATTATTTTCATTGCTGCTTCATAACTGTAATTTTTCTAGTATTATTAGTTATACTGTAAACATTTGATATTTCCAATGATCTTAGGCAGTATCCATGAAAGGGTCATTTGACCCTCCACAGGGGTCGTGACCCACAGGTTGAGAACTGCTGCTCTAGAGGCCTAGGAGCCCAGACAAGCTAATTCTGTTGCATTATCTCATGGAACCAAATGTCTCTATCATCTTGAATTCTCTGGATAGCTCCCTCTTTCCGGTGACTTCCTACAGAAGGATGGAAGAATTGCTAACCTGTAGGGACAGTCATGGGAAGGCTGTCAAGAGACAGATCCACACACACTTCTCCATGTGTCTATAAATCTCTCTAAACTGAGGAGCTTTGAGCCAGTTGAGTCTATGGCTGAGAACCAGGTAGAAGGAATAACCATGAAAGCCGGAAGAGTTCGTGACATTACAGCTCTTCTCGGTCACCAGCTGTATCATTTCCGTTTCAGCTTGGCAAAGAGCAAAGAAAATTAGGTTTAGGCCTATCAACTTAAGATTTTTAAATTAAGATTATGTTTAACCTAATTAAAAACACATGGATGCTATAGAGTTGGCATTTCTTTTAAATGTTAAGTATTACAGTTTCAAATGCCTTGACCAAAATCTAACCTCCCTCACCTTAAAAACAACAGTGCCTATGATTAGTGACACCAAGGACAGCATATGCGCAGAGACAGTAGGCCCTAACATAGCTGTATATAACTAACTCTTTGCTCTATTGCTTTCCACTAGAACAGCACTTAATGTTTATTTATTTTAATCTAAGGGAATAACATGGTGATTATTTGTTTTCTTTACTAATGATACCATTCGTAGAGGTTTCTGTCATTCGAGAATGAAAAGTAAAGCCGAGGCTGGTGGCACAGTCTGTTATCCCAGCACTCGGGAGATAAATGACAGGAGGACCAAAAGCTTAAGAGCTGGGCCTGGAGAGGTGGGTCAGGGGTTAAAAGTGTGGACTGCTTTTTCACAGGACCTGAGTTTTGTTCCCAGCAGCCACATCTGACAGCTCAGCATCACCTCTAACTCCAGCTGCAGGGGGTCATATATCCACTTGTGGTCCCTGTGGGCCCCTGAATTCACATGCACATTTCCCATACAGATACGCATATGTAGATACAGAATTAGAAAACAAATAAAATTGAACCTTCTGTCTTAAAAAAGAGTTCTAGGCAAACCTGGGCTGCAGAGTGAATTCCAAGCCCCGTCTAGACTACAAAGAGAGACCATGGCTCAAAAAGGGAGGGAGAGCAGATAAGAAATGCAGAGCGCACATACAGGACTTGAGACTAGACACGAGGCTAATAAGTGTATGTGTGTCCAGACGTACGTACGTCTAGAAATTGAGTGTAGTTAATTTGTCTCCTGCAAGACTGACTTGTGAGCATGTAGAGCTGCAAGCCTAAATGTCTAGTGAGAGTCGCTGGCTTCATGTTATGGTTCAAATCCGAAGGCAAGTTACTGGCACCATCCCTATTCAATAAGATTGGTCAGCCTTCCAACAGCTGGGCATGGCTGACCTTCAACATGGAGTTTAATCTGATTTATTCAGAGTTCACCTAGTCTAAATGTTAATCTGCTCCTAAAAATACACAGAAAATGAGTTAGGCATGAAGGTCATGGGCAAGAGGATTGCACCAAGGCACCTGGGCTACAGATTGAATTCCTGGGCTACAGTGTAAGACCCTGTCTCCAAAACAAAACAGTCCACACAGAAACATTGTAGAATAAATATTTGATGGGGTATTCTGGTATCTGATTTTCAAGCAACAAGGCCATGACATATGACACAATGATATTGTGTAAAAATAGCCTAAACATTTCCCTGAGGAGCATACAAAGTAATGCTAAAATTTCTCCTTGATCTTGTGTAATTCAAACACTGTGGTGTTAAAGTCAGTAATCCTTAAATGCTACAATATGAAGGCAATATGAACAGTATGAAAGGGAATAAAGACAGCTGCACATAGATGTTTAAGGATATTCATAAGAGAAGAAATGAACATCCAGGACAAGTGTAGACCTCATTTTCATTACTGGCCCCATGGTCATACCTTTCATTCCTATTGCTTTTACCCTAATAAACACCTCACTTCACCTACTCACAGGTCTCATTACATGGTCAGGTGACCCCAATCCTCATTCCTAAAGCATCTACAATATTGATCCTACCTGAACTGACATAGTTTTCTGTTGACTTTAATCATGGTATTAATAACACTGAGAGGCAACCAAGGGCCCCTTGTATTACACACACACTTGCTCAGCTTATGCAGAATAACAGAACAATTTCTCCTTGGTGTTTAGAATCAGTTGACTATGGGTCACAATGACTTCTTTCTTTGCCTGGGCATAGGCATGAGGAAGCCAGGGCCCCAGCAGGAGACCAATGGAATCACTCTTCTCTTTCTTAGAGGGAGCATGTTCCACTTGAAGTTGAGGCAGTTGGGCTAGCAGAACATGAAGCCACAGAAACAGCAGCACTAAGATCACAGAGAGAATCTTCAAGTTGGCTAGACAGGGGAGTACTCAGGAAATGTGGTAGACTCTGTTAGTGCAACAGCTCCCTTTCTGTGTATTTCTAGGATGAGATTAATCTTTAAGTCAAATTTGAATAAAGCAGAATATACTCATGGTTCAGGTCAGCCTCATACAACTTAGGAAGGCTTAATATAAAAAAGATTAACCTCCTTTCTAATGCCCAAATTTTGAGAGACTCCCCAAACAGACCACTCAAGAGCCAAGTCCAAATGCAATTGTAAGGATGTCTTTATTGCAGGTTCAAACGCGGGCCACACCTCCAATGCACTGACATGGAAGATGCAGGGCAGTGGCCTCGAGTCTCAATTGAGAGGGGTTTTTAAAGGTTTTAGACAAATAAGTGGATTTTTACGGTATATTATTGGATGGCATTTGGGCAGAAAAGCTGCAAGCAGGGCAGCTTGGGTAATAGGTATAGGGGCAAGTTGGCCTATAGAAAAGATTGGTTGAAGCAGTCATGGGGGCATTAGTAACTTTGGCCTGGCTTCTCCTAATTGGTTGTTGCTATGTGCCAGACCACCTGCTGATCAGATTGACCAGCAGAGAGTATATTTAGACTTTCCCAAGGTGAGGTGATTGTGTTGCTAGAGAATATTTTTCTGTTTAGACTAGTTTGTGGGTTTCCTGGAATCTGGGTTCAGGCCTTGGTCAGGTTTAACACAAACTGGAGTTTCTTTTTCAAAATGGTGTTTGTCTGGTCCTTACACTTTAGCGAAGGGAGGACACTACTAATTCATGGAGAATTGTATATATTGAACACTGACTCACACAATACATACAATCTCTTGAGACATATGTATTCGCCAGACCAACTATTTGAGTATGTGGCCCAGCCAAGCTGCCTTCTCACAGAGAGCAATAGAGGACTAGAATGTCTAAACTAACCTGCCGCTGACAGAAAACACAGGTGTTAGGCTACTTCATTTAGTACTCTAAGTCCAGGACACTGAGCTGCAGCCTATGGGCCAGTCTGGCCACCTAACTCTGCAAATGAACTTTTGTAGAAACCCAGACCTAGCCATTCTCTTACGTTCTGCCTGTAGCCTCTTTTCATGGTAATCGTAAGGTTGAGTAGCTGCAAGCGAGGACTGTAAACCCAAGGTCTGCCCCTTCCCAGAAAATGCTTGCTGACTCCTATCTTAAGTGAGGTAGCAGGATGATTGGTCAGATTTATTCTGGCTAAGCAGTGGTGAATTGAGCATCAGCTGGAGAGGGAACCACACTGTTTCTTCCCGTGGATATTGTCCCCTGATGAGTGGCCAAACAGTAGAAAGGACTAAAAGCAAGAAACAAGAGAAGTAGAGAAAATGTCTCCTAGTCAGACACGCTCCCTCAAGAGGCATTTAATCTCACTATGAAAACACTGTGGTGTATTAATATTTTTGTTACCAATATTTTATAAGAGAAGAAATCGAAACTTCAAGACCTTGAGATGAAGCTGAGGATAGTGGCTTATACTTGTAATCCCAGCACTGGAGAATCTGGGATAGAAAAACTAAGCTAAGACCATGTGCAAAAAACAACAAAATCCCTAAGATCACACTGTGAATGTTCAAGTTGAGCAGGTGGGGGAAGATGGCTGCTCAGTAAGCATGGCAGAACATGTGACTGAAAGAGAATAAGAGCCTTGTGGGGGTAGTGATGACATAAACTAGACTGTACTGAGCGTCAAGAAAGACTTGGCATTGGCAAGGTCACTCGAAAACTGTTTAGATTATCAATTGTATAGCACTGGGCATAAGTGTGAATGAGCTGACTGGACTTACTTAGAGGTGAAAACTTGTGTGGCTGTAAGAGATATGACTGTGACACCGGACAAAGAGAGAGTTTAGTCTTTTAAATTCTAAGAACTTAAAAATGGCTGGGTGTGGGGAGGTGCACACTTTTGATCCCAGAACTCAGGAGACAGAGGTAGGTGGATCCTGTGAGCTCAATGCCAGCCTGGTCTACAACAAGAGTTCCAGAACAGCCAGGGCTACACAGAGAAACCCTGTCTTGAAAACACCAAAAAAACAAACAAAAACTTCATAAATGACTCTGAAAGTTGGAAGTCTCAAGGGCTATTATGCCAGACCTCAAATGCAAGACTGAGCAGTGGTTTAGTGCTAATGGCTGCAGGCTGAGGATCTCCCATCTGAAATGCTCAGGGCTATAAATGCCTCATATGTCAGAGACTTTGGACTGGAGAATATTTGTGCAGACCCTGCTGTGTAAGCATCCCTAATCTATAAATCTGAAAAGCTCCAAAATCCAAAAACATTATGGCACTTAGAGTGTATGAGGTTTTCCAATTAGAGACTCTCTACATATATAAAAAGCCTGGGTTAGTTGAGCAAGAGCTGACCCACACAGAGCTCCACCTTTGTAAGGATGACCCAGCAGCATTATATACAGTGGATTTGAAGGTGAAGGACCTTGGGGAAGATACTGTTTACACGAGAGACTCCGAGTCTGAATTAGAATAACGCCAAGAGAAACAGAACCGAGACAACAGAAAGTTGATAAAATTTAAAGATAGAAGCTGCATGACAGAAAGTGGGTGGGACTTGGAAAGCGAGCACCAAAAAATAAAGAGCTGAATCAATTCATTACCTTTGCTCCCTTCAGAAACCTACAAAATGGAAAAGACATAAACCCTCAAGAGCAAAAGGAAAAAAAAAAGAAAAAAGAAAAAGAAAAGAGCAGATCTCAGCAGCAGGATACTGGAAGCTAGAGAACAGACCAGGGAGTGGGGAGAAGCTTAGCAAAATGGGGACAGTGAAGCCTTAGCAAGGACCAGGACAAGCCAAGGACAACTGACGTCATACCAAAACAGTCAAGATCACTACAAAAGCCACGGGAGCAGCCCTGTAGGCAGCACTCCATGGCCTCTGCATCAGCTCTTGTCTCCCATTCCTGCCATGTTGGAGCGCTCCTATCCTGACTTCCTTCAGTAATGGACAGTGGTATAAAACTGTAAGCTGAAATAAACCCTTTCCTACCAAAAAGAAAAAAAAAAGTAACCAAACAAGAAGGGGATGGGAGAAATAAGTATGAGAACCTGAGTTCAAATTCCCAATGTCCACATTAAAATGCCAGGAGGCATATGTCTGTAACCCAGTGTCTGCAGGGACAGAGATAAATGAATGGGTCACTGGCCAGCAAGTTTACCAGGCTTGAGGAACCTCCAGGCTCAGCGAGAGACCTCCCTCTCTATAAGTGAGATGGAGTGTGACCAAGAAAGACCTCCAGCATTGATCATTGGCCTCCACACACATGTATATACAAACACACAAAAACAGAAAAAGAAGAATTGCCTACAAGTGAAAGAGGCTGGCCTCCCAGATCTTATTCTGTATCGTACAGACAGACCGCTAACCCTGGCATGGCAAGGCAAGAAGAGCCAAGATGGTTCTTCTGAGAAGGTGAAGCACAGGCTTTGGACACAGTCACCTGACCATAAGAGTCCAATACTTAAAACAATGTGTGACGTTGCTCATAGTCACACATTGCCTGTTCAAACACCCAGTCTTCTCTGTTCATTTGAGTTCCAGTGACTTAGTCTCAGGCTAAGATTTCAAAGTGTTGTCTTTGGGTATACCAGATGTCTCATGCAAAACGCATGACAGAAATATTCTAGCCAGGTCACTTATAGTGAAGCCTATATGTGACACAATCCCATATACAAAGAGCTGCTGCTGAGGTGTCAGTCATAAGTAGAGGTCCTCTGAAAGACTCCACCCAGCAGGGGATCGAAGCAGATGCTGAGACTCACAGCCAAACCTGGGGGTGGAGCACAGGGAGTCTTATGGAAGAGTTGAGGGATAGAAGGACCTGGAGGAGACAGGAGCTCCACAAGGAGACCAACGGAGCCAACAAATCTGGGCTTTGGGGGAGGGGAGAAAGGGAGTGCTGCAGAGACTGATGTACCAACTAAGGACCATGTATGGTGAGGCCCTAGACCCCCTGCTCAGATGTTGTCGATAGGCAACATAGTCTCCTTGTGGGTCCCATAATCTGGGGAGTAGGAGCTACCTCTGACACAGACTCTGGTGCCCACTTGTTGCTCACTTCCCCCTGGTGGGACAGCCTTGTCAGGCCACAGAGCAAGAGGATGCAGGCAGTCTAGATGAGACTTTGTAGGCTGGGGTCAGATGATAAGAGAGGAGGATTCCCCCTCTCTGAGGAATAGGGGAGGGAGAAGGTGGAGGAGAAGAGGGGATGAGGCAGGGCAGGTAGGGCTGGGAAGGGACATGGGAGGGGACTACAATCAGAATGTAAAATGAACAAATTAAAAGTTAATGGAAAAAAATAAATCATAAATAAGCTAGAGTAGAACCTAAGTGTCTTCAGACATTAAAGGGGAAGTCTTCAGAAGAGCCTTAGAGTAAACACAGATTTACATAGAAAAGAACACTTCAAAATAGCTACCATTTAGTCCTGGGGAGGAGAGAGGCACAGCATACATGATTCAGAAACATCCTGTTTCTAAAAAGGAACAGAGGAGAATAAAGAGTTCTTAGAAATTAAAGACATGTATTCCATACTATTCAGCTATTAAAAACAAGGAATTCCCGAAATTTGTGGATAAATGGATTGAGCTAGAAATGATCATAATGAGTGAGTTAACCCAGAAGCAGAAAGACTCAAATGGTATATACTCACTTATATCTGCATATTAGCCCAACGGGCATGTCCCACGAAAGCCTTCACTTACCAGGAAACTGCGACAGAGGGGAGGACATTCTAGTGGGACTCTAGATGAGAGAAGCATGGGAGAAAGGCAAAGTAGAAGGACCCAGAGGGTCCTAGAAGCCTACAAGTAGAACATTATGATAGGCAGATTTGGGCACAGGGGTCCCGCTCAAACTAAGGCACCAGCCAAGGACAATACAGGCGGTAAACCTTAAGCCCCTACCCAGATCTAGCCAATGGACAGAACACTTTCCACAGTAGAGTGGAGAGTGGGATATTACTTTCTCACATACTCTGGTGCCTCACCTTTGACCATGTCCCCTGGACGGGGAGACCTGGTGGCACTCAGAGGAAGGACAGCAGGTTACCAAGAAGAGACTTGATACCCTATGATCATATAGAGGGGGAGGTAATCCCCCTCAGGAACAGTCATAGGGGAGGGGAATAAGGGAAAATTGGGAGGGAGGGAAGAATGGGAGGATACAAGGGATGGGATAACCATTGAGATGTAACAAGAATAAATTAATAAAGGAGGAAAAAAAAAGAAAAAAAAAGAAATTAAAGACATGACACAAAAGTTGGAAGGTGAAACTAAGGAAGGTGAAACATATTAAAGGAATGAAAGCTAGGAAGAAAACACGAAACTGTTAGAGCAAGATCGAAGTACCTAAGAATTCCACACGGAACAGGGGGTGGGTGTCAGAGACAGGAATCCAGAAACGTCTCCAGACTGGAGGGCAAGCTTCTAGATCAAAAGGGCCCTTTGAAGACTGCCATAGTCCCACATGTAATAAATGCATTATGAAATTGCAACACACTACAAGTAAATAATAAAAATCCTAAAGTTTTGCAGAGAGGATAAAAAAGAAATTCATATGAAATATAAAGACTAGGATTGAGCTGTCAGAAGACGAAAGAATAGGGCACAATAGAGTGATGCCTTCGAACAACATAAAGTTATCCAACCTCACTACATATTTCAACTACCATCACTCCTATGTATTGACAGTCACTTTTACATAAGTGTGAGCCCAGAGTAATTTATTCTGTGGCCCTTTTCAGGAATCCACCTGCTGTCAGGCTCTGCTGAATGAAGAGAGTAAATCAGAAAAGAGAAGGCAGGAATGGTGGAGGGGAGGGGTGCCCCTCAAGAGGCATCTACACAAAGTCTTAATGGGAAAAGTCAGAATACTCCATTAGGTGTGTCCAACCTTCTGACAGTGTGGCATGATGTCATCTATAACTGTATCAGATTATATTCATAATTATCTAGGGACACATGAGGCCTGGGTAGGGACTGAAGGCTGGGCGTGGCTGTTTGGGAAAACCTCCCCAAGATGAAATCACTATGATATACAAACACCTTAGACATTTTAAGAGATTTTCAAATTGGAAAGCATCTCTGGGCATAAGTTAGTAACAACATTGAGGAAACTGAGTCGCATGGGTCAAACTTTAGGCCCAGAAGGAGAAATATAACTGATGAACAGAAAAGGTTTGATAGGAAAAATTTCTGGCTGGACACTGACAGTGGAAAAACAACATGAAAACATTAAGTATCTCAGAGATAAGAGGTGCAGGCAGCAGCTACCAGCTCTATGCAGAAAGCACTGAGAAATAGTGGACCAGTTCAGATGTGTAAGCTAAGAGGGAGGGTATCTGTGCTGGCTAGTTTTATGTCAATTTGACACAAGTTAGCGTCATCAGAAATGAAGGAGCCTCAGTTGAGAAAAAATGCCTCCATAAGATTGGGCTGTAGGCAAGACTGTAGGGTATTTTCATAACTAGTGATTGTTGTGGGGGAGGCCCAGTCCATCATGAGTGGTACCACCCTGGGTTCATGGTCCTGGTTTCTATTAAAAAAAAAAAAAGCAGACTGAGCAAGCCAGTAAGCAACACTCCTTCATGGCTTCTGCATCAGTTTTCGGCCCCAGATTCATGCCCTGTTTGATTTCTGGTCCTGACTTCCTTTGATGATGAACTGGGATGTGAAAGTGTAAGCCAAATAAACTCTTTACTGCCCCAACCTGCTGTTGGCCGTGGTGTTTCATCACAGCAATGGTGACCATGACTAAGATGGTATCACTGCATAGATCCTAGACCTCCGTGAGCTAGACAGTCAGAACTGTTGCTTTCAGCTCAGAGAACATGACTGATGGATTTTGAACCCACACTTTGGGGGATGGCTGGTGCTGGTGACTACCAAAATAAAAATATCCATTGACCCAAGTCAAACATAGCCCACAGAAAAGGAGATGGGACAGATTTGAAACCAATAGCAACCCCCCCCCAAAAAAAATGTACACTAGGGTTATCTTAAGTCTGAGGAAGTAAAAGGGCGGTCCTCCAGAAGATAAATGGTCGAAGTATATGTCTAAGCTCAGAAGAGAACAGTGTTCATTATTTTGTTTTGTTTTAATATTTATTATGTATACATTGTTTTGCCTGCATGTACCCCTGCATGCCAGAAGAGGGCATCAGATCACATTATAGATGGTTGTGAGCCACCATGTGGTTGCTGGGAATTGAACTCAGGACCTCGGGAAGAGCAGGTGGCACCCTTAACCTCTGAGCCATCTCTCCAGCCCCCATGTTGTCATTGTTTTAAAAACACTGAAATCTCATTAAACTAAAATTCCAAAGAAGTCGCTGACTAGATGGAGAGACTAAGAAGTGTGTTGTCCAAGTGCAGGGAGATAATAAAGAAGCTAAACACATCTTTTACATGACTGGAAATCAGTAGGGAGTGCTTAAAAGAAAGAAGTGATGTGAGCTGCCCATTGCGAGCTGCAGAGGAGCACGTGGGAAACACACTTGACTGGAAAGGGTAAGAATGCCACCTGGGAGAGCGAGACTAGAAGGGGACACAGCAAGACCTGCTGGGTACCACAGCTGATGCAAGTTCTTTAGGCAGGCAATCTTGCCTTTCCTCCAAGGCCAGTGCCCAGTGATGGTGGCCATTGGTGGAGAAGGGTGGCTTGCCAGCCATGCTGCACCCTTGTCATGCTGACCCAGCCCGCATCAGGAGCTGACAGCACACCTGTTTGGCTTCATATACACCAGAGCAGAGCAGAGCCAGGCTCTCTCTGTGTCCAAAGAGACTGCATCTGTCAGCACGTGAGGAGAGCAGTGGTGATTAATGAGATGTTAAATCTGGGCTGGGAGCAAACCCTGAGCCGGAGCTACAAACTTAGAGCCAAAAGCCTTTCAAGAGATGCATTAAACACCAGTTCATTGGAGCCAGAGGCGCATATGCCCTGATTCTTTGGGTAATAGAGAACCCACTCTAATTTACACGGGTTTCAAGCTGGTAAGACATTTGTAGCTGTGTCCACGTGCTCTTCTCAGAATGCAAGATCAAGCCCCCTGTGCGTACACCTGTAAATGCTTGTTCATGAGAGTGCAGGACCCAAGAAGTCTCCACAGCCCCAAAGTATCCTTGGTACTTCTCAGAGCCTGCCCGGCTCCAAGAACTTCCTGTCACAGCATAACACTCAACTGTCACCAGCTCTGGCCTGTCTTTACATTCTGCTAGAAGGAATACACTTTGTGTGCCATTTGGACACGGAGGTTCCCCAGGATGCTGTGGAGCCTGGATGTCTAAACAGCTTTGCACTCTGGATAGTGGTGAAAACAGGAGGGCGATGAGCTGACCAAGGGAAGAAAATCCGAGTAACGTTTGCTTTCAGTCATGGAGATGCTGTGCATTAAACCGTTCACTGTGGCACTCTCGGGAACTTCGAACGGGAGTTAATAGCCCTCTAAAAGTGGCCAGTCAGACTTCTCATTTAACCCTTTCTTAGCAAAGAGCACGCCCCAAAGCTAGCCTGGGTCACCCACACTCACAATTAATGTTAGTAACCTTCTTCTCTTCCAGATTACGACATTTGCGCCCAAGCTCCCTGTGAACAGCAGTGCACGGATAACTTTGGCCGAGTTCTGTGCACGTGTTACCCAGGGTACCGATATGACCGTGAGAGACACCAGAAGCGGGAGAAGCCGTACTGCCTGGGTGCGTAGGAAAGTCATTTCCAGTTTCTAGGCACAGGCCGTGTTCTGATAGATCGGCTCTTCGTGGGACAGTTCAGAGGAGCCATTCTAATCCTTGATTTCTCCCCAGAAGTCCTTGTACTTGTGAGGAGCAGTGTTTTGTCTTAGCGCGTGGACCACCCGAAAGCTTCATCATTATTATCAAGACAAATAATGTACGAGGATACCTTTGGGAGCTGGAGCTAGTCGGAGCTGAGAGAGAAGGGTGACAGAAGAGGGACAGTGTCCTATGTAAACTAGAATGGTATAAGGCAGAGAATAGAGGATCAGAAGTCAGGAATCCCACACTCAGGGGACAGAGGCAGGCAGATCTCTCTGAGTTCAAGGCCAGCCTAGTTTACATATCAAGTTCCAGGACAGCCAGGTTTACATATAGAGACTCTGTCTCAAAAAAAAAATCATAGATGTAAAAATCACAGAACAATATGAGGGTAGGTAGCCCCAGAGTTCAAGCGAGACAACAGAAGTGTTGGTGTGTTGAGCAGGTGGGAAGAAACTTGGAGAAAGCTGAGGCTGGCTGCATGGACTGCAGCTGAGCAAACAGCCCAGCTATCCTCAGTGGCCACCAGCCTGTTAGTTTTGTCATCATGGACTGGGGTTTCCCACCATCCCCTTCTAAGAAGCCTCAGACTCATTGTCCCAAGGGACTGTCCATCAAAGTGTGATGATCGTTCTGTGTTCAACCTGTGGTCTTGGCCTTCCTCCCACCCCACTGGGGCTAATGAGACACAGCTCTGAGCAGCGGACCCAGGAATGTGCCTTTTCACAAATGACACTAAGTGACTGACAGGTTTGGTGATGACATTCAAGAATCAGAAGATGAACCGAGACTGTAATAGAACCAAGTGGGAACTAAAGTCATCCTGATGAGCTCGGTTGAGCAGACTCTAGGGAGAACATTTGGGGAAAGATCTAACCATGGGCCATCTGCAGCCTCCCAAGGATGTCTGGAAACAGTGTCCCACACTAACAAAATGGAGGCATGGGGAGCAGGGGAGGGAGGACATGGGGGGATTGATGCTCTCAAGTAAATAGAGCAGGAGGCCATGACACCACCTACCTAGAGCAGGGGCTGTTCCCAGTAGCTCAATGCCACACATGAAGGCTAATATGTCAGGGTCCCAGAACCTATTTCAACCTGCTCCTTCCTTCTGATGACCAGAGGAACTTGGGGTCAACAGAGAGCCTCTAAATCACCACAGCTTCACAGTTAGCATCAGGACAGGGACACCTCCATGTAGGCTCCAGCTGCCGCCTCCGCCCTCCAGAGGACAGTGTGCACTGCCAGGGGACACCTGCATTGCTGCACTCTACTTGGTACCTTCAGCTCTTATCAGAGCCAAGTGTTCAGCAGCTTGCCCAGGGAGGGGTTGGGAAACTGTCAACTGCCCGCTGCTCAGGGCTGGGCTCTGTCTCTCACATGTGTAGAGTCTGAGGTTGGGTCCCTGTTCCCAGCCACTTCAACCCAGTGTCTTCATTCCAGTGAACAAGCAATGGAATGCAGCCTTCCTCTCTTTCCTGTGGTGAGAAATATTTTTTTTTTGTTTCCACCCCATGCCATGGGGAACAGAGTTGGTTTCATGTACACGGTCCATGCGGACTCTCTTAGGGTCCCCTGTTTGATGATCTCATGGCTCATTTCCACAGCTCACCAGGGGTCAGCTCAGGTCAATATGAAGCAGGGACTGCCCCGGGGAAACTTCTCTCCAGGACTATTTACTTTTGTTAGAAGTAGCTTAGTCCAGTTACTGCCATGTCTGTTAACTGCGGAAGAAATCATTCCTAAGTGACCTTTGGGTCAATAGCATGCTGTTTGGACCCTCCCATTCTAAGGGGGGAAGTTAAGCCTCAACCCACCTAGCTTCCCGTGAGAAGTCAGCTCTGTTGCTAGTCATCTTCCACGAAGCCCTGAGGAATGCTTAGGGCTGGCCTCACGGTCATGCTCCCACAGGTGAGTGAGTCTCTGAGGCACCGAGCCACATGACAGACAGCAGCTCTGCCACTCAGTCTATAATGACAGGTGCATGCCCAAAGTGAAGTTCTCATGCATGGCCTGCATTCCTAGCCCTTGTCTTTATTCCACACTTGTTTGGTCCTAGTCTAGAAGTTTCTCTCACTGCCGTGTTGAAATTGTTCTATGCATTTGGTTCAAACCAGATATTGACGAATGTGCCACCAGCAACACCACTCTGTGTGCACACATCTGTACCAACACCATGGGCAGCTACCGCTGTGAGTGCCGGGAAGGCTACATCCTTGAGGATGATGGGAAGACATGCACCAGGGGAGACAAATATCCCAACGACACTGGTGAGCAGGACAAGCATAAGTGCCCTAACTGTGTGCATGTTTCTATTAGATATTGTATAGAATGTCAGTTTGGGAATTATATACATATATGAAATTATGTCTTATATATGTAATTTTATATTCTATAAATGTAAGCTTATATGTATAATGCATATTATACATTTATATATATATTATGATATGTACACATCATATGTAATAAAACATACACACTATTATATATAAAATACAACTAGGTATAATCTACAGTTCATATTATGTTCTCATCCTATATATAGTAAATGTTATTTTTAGCGTTGTATATGTGTTGTTTATCCCACTTTACACATTTATATGTAGTATACATTATATGTAACATGTAAATTATAGGTTCTTGGGTGCCCAACCACTCCTCTGGGGACTTTGGGCAGGATAGGACATTCACAGGTGGGACCTAGGTGAGAACCAAAGATGAAACTCATTCTAAGGAGATCTGATGGGATCAGTGCCTGTGTCAGCTGTTCAAGCTGGCATATGCTGGAGGAAGGTGGCATGCCTGTGGAGAAGTCAGTACCAGTTGCCTGTGAGTTTTCAGAAATCTGGAATGAACAGGGAAGAAGTCAGATGTACTATGTTCTCTCAAAGAAAATGTGCTGAAACATGGATTTGTATAATTTCCGTATATTTTGTATAATTTCCAATCTATTTCAGCACAACTCAAAATGCAGTCCATATTGTGTGCCCATCTGTGTACTAGTCGTTTGATTCATAATCAGATAAAAACAGGAATTGAGAATATGTATGAATTTTCACACCAAGTTGACAGAGGAGATTTATTTTAAAATCCAAATTTGAGGCTTGTATTTCATGTATTATCTTCCAAGCCACTCATTTCATATCAGTCCGCTCCACTGTCAGCTGCAAAATCTCCACCAGATGGGGCTTCTGAGTGGAGCCATGAGGCTGCTGGGCGTTGTCATGGCAGCCAGATTCAGCCAAGGTGGCTGTCTCTGGAGCGGAGGGTCAGCCTGGGTGCTGGGTTTACTTCTTTGAGTTTGAAGAAAAAAGACAGAAAGAAAGAAAGAAAGAAAGAAAGAAAGAAAGAAAGAAAGAAAGAAAGACAGACAGACAGACTCAAGCAAACGAGGAAGAAAGGGAAAGAGAAGAAAAGAACTCCCAGATTGGTGGGCAAACGCTTCTAATGTTCACTTCCGAAGTACCTCTGATACCACTGCCAAACACCAAGCTGGTCATTAAAATTTAGAATTTTAGCCCGTGGAGACCAATGCCAATCACCTTCCAGCTGGAATGGACTTTGAGGCAAAATAGTCTTCGCTACCAGTGTTGGCCAGACCAGTTCCCTCAAGACAAAGTCCTTAGCCATCAGACGGCCAGAAGTTGAGTTCTGTATCATCATGAATGTGCATGCTTGCACATGCGCAAGGGCACACAGAAAGAACCGCAGTCACAGTCAAGAGAGGTTGGAGGGTCTGAGCTATCCCTGGGAAGGAAGGGGGCTCCTAGGGTGAGTCACATATACCAAGATGTGCAGGCAGATGAGAAAACCAGAAACATCTGGGCGTTCAAGAGATGGAGCCTCAGCTTCAAAAAGGGCCGGGAGGCAGCAGACAGCTGGAGACCAGCTGCCTCACAAGGAACAACTACAAAGGCAGATTCTGAAGGGCAGCTAGGTTGAGTCATAGAGGAGTCACCATGTGCAACAAGTAAATGCAAAATAGCTACTTGGAGGCAGCTCAGGACAGGGCATTTAGGGATCCCGGGCACAAGCTATAGCATGGGGCCACCTTTGAAACTCTGAATCATGTGGAGCCTACACATCCAGAGAGCACCACAGATCAAGGGACAACAGTCTTTGGGGAACAAAATTTAATCGGGAAAATAACTTACAAACCATTTTTTTTTTATTTAAAATTAAAATCCCTGAAGTTGTCCCTGGTGACAAAGAGGGTGAAAGAAAGGCAGGGCAGTATGGAGTATGTCTTAGGTTTTGTTATTTATTGAAATAAATGTGTTCATTGGCAGTGGGTGCCACCTTTTAGCTACCAGTCCACTAGTATGCAGGACCAAAGGGGAAATCATCATAAGAAAGTAGCATTCTAACTTCTCACTGTAGAGCTGGCTTTCCAGCTGCCTGTGCACAGTCTGTGGGTTGCCTGAATTGCTATAGAGATGACCTTCTTTACATGGGAGTTACGGAGCAAAACCATCAGAACAGCAAACGCGTGTTTCTGAGTGTCCTGGCAGAGCTCCCTTCTAGGGAGCGTTCAGATACCCATATCATAGATCAGGTCCCTCCCCCAAGAAGTCCCTGCCTGGTGGGGCAGAGTGATCGTCAAGGACAGAGACATTCGCAGCAAGAAGAAGAAAGACCAGATGGGAGTTGCGGAGACCTGCATAAGACTTGATGTGCTGGGTTCACTTGTTCTCTGGTTTCCAGAACACTCCATCCCCTGCAGTCATTCCCAGCTTCTCCACACACATTTCTCTTTGGTCCTCAGGGCATGAGCCCCTATAGTCCATCAGCTCAGCAACAGGATCTGCCTTGGTGAGAAGCCCTCGCCTGTGCCCCACCTTCAGAAAAATGAGCTCAGCAAGGATGAGAGGCGAGGCTGACAGATCTCACTGCATCTTTTTGCTCTTTTTAGGTTTTTGTTTGTTTGTTTGTTTGTTTTGAGAATTTCATATAGTTTTATATACTCTGTACCTTGGCCAGTTGTAGTCCTACAGTGATAATCATTTCTAGTTCCATCCATTTGCCTGCAGATTTCAAGATTTCTTTGTCATCCTCTACTGCAAACAGAGCTGAGAGATGCCCTAATCTATGGGCCTGATGATAAGTCATTAGGAGGTGATTCAACCCTGTGTCTGAGTAATAGAATAGTAGTAGCTTCTCTCCTAGTGTCTATGCTGTAGGTTCTCAGCCTCATAATGGTGTATAGGTCTCATCTTGTGGAAAAGGCCTCAAGTCCAACCAGAAAGTGTTTGTCTCACTCTCTGGCTTAGTCAGCTCTCAGGGATCGTCCAAGGACCACCTGTTGAGGGGTAGTGCTGCCCTACGGAATCAATTAATAATTGGTACCATCCTTACAAACACGCCAACAAGTCAATCTGATCTGGGCAAATCCTCAGTTGAGGCTTTCGTCTCAGATGAGTCTAGCCTGTGCAAGTTGACAATTAAAGCTAACTGTGACCCTTGAATTTCACATAATTACTTAAGCAACTTTATAAACCATCTAGCAGGTCTGTAGAGCTGGCACAGTGGGTAAAGTGCTACACAAGCATAGGACCCAAGTTCACATCCTCAGTGCCCACATGAAAGCCAGATGGAGCAGCACACATCTCTGACCCCATAGCTAGTGGTTCGGAGACCAGCAGATCCTGAGGCCTTGTCAACCAAATAGTCTAAGCAAAATAGCAAGCTCAAACTCGAAAGTTCATGAGAGAGCTTGTATCAAAAAAAGCTGGTGGTAGGGCTGGAGAGTTGGCTGGGTGGTTAAGAGCTGAGCTTGGGCCTAGCATCCACATCAGGCCTCTTAGAACTACCTGTAACCCCAGTTTCAGGTTATCTGGTGTTCTCTTCTGGACTCCTCAAGCACCTGCATGAACATGGTGCGCATACATATACTCCATCACACACACACACACACACACACACACACACACACACACACACACACACATACACACACACACATACACATAAATAAATGTTTGACTTTTTAAAGTAAGATATGTTGGAAAACACTAGCAGTAGACACCGCATGGACATGCACATCACATACCCACACATGCGTACAAAATAAGAATTTGTAAAAGGAGATTTATATTTTTAGTTTATGTTTCTTCTATGTGCTTGGGTGTTTTGATGCATGCATGTCTGTGCACATGTGTGCAGTGCCTGAGGAGGCCAGGAAGGGGTATTGGATGCCCTGAGACTGGAGTTACAAATGGTTATGAGCTGCCATGTGGGTGCTGGGAACTGAAGCTAGTCCCTGTGAAAGAGTGACCAGTGCTCTCAACTAATGAGCCATCTCTCCAGCCCCAAAATTATAAGTTTTAAAAGATCTCATAGGTGATGATGTTCTGGACAGCACAGACTGGAAACCATCTTATGTCACAAACCTAAGCTCTGGGACTAAACTCAGTAGGAGATCTGGGCATTCTCAGACAAAGGTGTTACCAGCAGATGGAGTGTCTCAAGTGCAAAAAATAGTGATTCCCTATACAGGGGCTGGCACCTGCACAGAGCAGGTAGAAACAGGGCAGACCTCTTGAATTGTTCCATATACAGAGATACTTGGTTTCTCTAACGGTGGCACAAATAGAAAATGTCCTTGTCGTTTGCTAGTACAAACCATCTGGTGATCTTACCACCAAGCCTTGCTAAGACACAAAACCTAAAAGGACCTGCACTGCATTGCAGGTTTTCTCCAGTTTCCCTCTGACTCTTTTTCCACCCTCTCCACATACAGCAATTTTACGTGTTTTGAAATAAATAAAACACACTAATTAAATGCCACCATCAGGTCTTTCACACTGCCCAGAAGTGTAATCCTTACAAAATTATTTCACGATATTTACTCTTAATTTTCAATTTACAGTCTCCACTGAACACAACATGTATGTGCAGAGAAATTTGATTTGCTTCCATATTTTACAAAGAAGCTCTTTGTTTTGTTTTGTTTTGTTTTTTGAAACAGGGTTTCTCTGTGTAGCCTTGGCTCTCCTGGACGCACTTTGTAGACCAGGCTGGCCTCAAACTCACAGTGATCTGCCTGCCTCTGCCTCCCGAGTGCTGGGACTAAAGGCGTGCGCCACCATGCCCAGCTAAGAAGAAGCATCATTACACCTGGGATCTGGGGTGTCCAGGGTAGAAACTGAGAAGTCATTCATACAGATAGTTTCAAGAAAGGACAGGCTCTTCGTGCACCTAGAAGGTCCCTGTCTTTCAATTGCTTGGCCCCAGTGCCACCGCTGTCTCAGGATGCTGTCTCCTGCCTCTGATGACTCTGCGGACAGAGAGAAGAAAGGGGGGTGGAAAGGGCCCTGCAATCATTTGTCTCACAGCCATGATGCCACAGAAGTTCCTTGCCTGGGAAGTTAGAGCCGTTGACCAGGGCTGGGTTAACGGTTCGAGACTGGTGTCTGGGAAGTTTTCCTCGGTATCTGCGGACACTATTGATGTCCGGCTCCAGGACCCCTTAACTTTTAGAAACCTTTTCAACATTTGCTGGGCTACAACATAGCAATGCAAGTCCTACCTGCCATTGTCATGTCCTTGTCCCCTAGCTGTGCAAAGACTCAGACTTGAAAGCCTACCCAGCTCTAACACCTTCTGTGTAGGGAACACTCCTCAGAGTATCTCAAGGGTGAGTGATTTCACATCTGAACAAGCAACTCAATAGTAAGATGCGCTCACGGCCAACAGAGCCTTCCAGGCATGAGGCAGCTAAGCATTTCCATCTGCTTTGGGCACATAAATTAGCCCAGTATTTCACCACTCTTTTTTTTTTGTAATGAAGATAATGATTATTAAGTATAAACACGTGATCTAAAACCACCTCTCCCTGTCTGGTATATGTTTTTGAGTTTGAGGGAAGTTCTTCAGGAAGAGATATTTCTCAAGCTTTTCATTGTCCAACGTCTACAATGTTAGAGTCGGACAAATGTGAAAAGGAAGTCCAGGGTCAGTGAGCTGCTCATCATACAAGCTTGATGGCCTGAGTTTGATCCCAGAACCTATGTAGAGGTAGAAGGAGGGACCCAGCGCCCCAAAGTTGTCTGACCTCTGCATGCATACCTTGGCACACATGTACAGGCGCATGCACGCACACACACACAGTATAATAAACTTTAAAACTAAAGTAATAAGATGGAAGGCTAGCACACAGAAGGGGTCTGGCCCCAGGACAGCCTCCAATGATTTGAAAGATTATCTCCTGGTCCGGTGATACAAGCCACCTGACATGACAACTCAGTGTTCAGTCACTTTGATTTTTATCTTTGAAACCCCAGAGCTGGAGCCAGTTGGGACACAAGGGAGTCTGTGTAGCACCACGGGGAGACGGTGAAGGAAATGTTGGCTCCGTCGTGAGTAGCTTACTCGCCTTTATTTTTCAACTTGTGTTTATTTTTTGATAAAGTTACCGTGACCCCAAGTGTCAATCAATACAGTTCAAAGACTCAGAAACCACCAGGTGTTTCAAATAACATTTAAGCTCTGATAATACGTAGATTAGGGAGCTCTTAACATGGGCCATGTTAAAACATACTGATACTGTCCCTTGCTGCCACCCGCAGGTGGGTGGGTGGAAGTGGATTCCAAAGGAGTTTTCAAAGCCCCCTGGATGGTTGTAATGTACCAGGGCTGAGTTCACAAAACAGCACAATCAAGTTTTGGAACTCAAATGCTTTGTTCAGTTGTGGCCTTCCCATATGAAGGACATTCTTGGGGTTTTCTGAGTTTACATGATAATGTTTATTATCTAAGCTGTTACATGCTCAGCATGTTTAACCTGACTCTGATTTAAAAAAAAAAAAAATTATAGTTTCATGCCCCCGTGTGGCTACTCAAGAGTACTGCATCTTTAAAATCTGGAAAGTCAGCAGAGTTGAGCTCAGGGCATATTTAGACAGAGAATAAGTTTAATACAGTAGCTTCCTGGACCTGTCTGACCACATCTGGATGTTCTCAGCAGAAACTCCAATAACAGGCTCCCTTTGTGCCTACCCCATGCCCCAAAGGACCAATTGGGCCTTACAATTGTGTGGCCTGCACACAGCACTCTGGGTAATCAAGTTACCCCCACCCTGATCTTATTTTTCTTATCTGTGAAAGAACATACATACATACATACACACACACACACACACATACACACACACACACACACACACACACACACACACACAAAATCAGTTCTAATATTCCATGGTCCATATAATATGAGTCCAGAGCCAAGTGATGGGGTAGCTTTATTTTGTCATGCTAATGTGCAATTGCTCAACCACATCAACACTTGGAAAATTCAGCCAGGAATGTGAAAATAGGGATACAGCAATGGGCTTTTCTCTCCTGTATGTGTGCCCTCAACTGATGGCTTGGCCTTATACCAAGGTCAGATATAAATTGTGAAGCATCCCCAACACCTCCCTTATGCAGGGCATGGCTCTACAGAGGCAGAGGGGTGGAGTAAGGATTGGTGTGAACAGTCAACTCCACACACTGTCTCATCTGCAAAGACTCTCAATGAGGAGTTATCCCAATTGCCACACATGAAAGATGCTGATAACAAGACCACAACACGTGTTCTCACACATATGGGATGTATAAGAACAGCTGGCTCCTTCTCTATCCCTCCACTCTCTCCTGACCTTGGGTCATGAGGACCCTGTCAGCATGAGAAGCTGAGAACCGCCAAATTGTCAACACCTATCCGTGACACCCTCCATGGTCAGCCTCTCTGTGTCCCGTGTCCAGGGACTGCCCCACCGATGCCATCTCTCTAGGCATGTGCCCGGACAGCCTCCCAACTGGATCTGAGCCTGTCTCCTTTCCCAGGTCACGACGAGGAGAAGTCCGAGAATGAGGTGAAAGGCGGGACTTGCTGCGCCACCTGCAAGGAGTTCTCCCAGATGAAGCAGACGGTGCTGCAGCTGAAGCAAAAGGTACCGTGAGCTAGGCAGGGGGAGCCGGGGGTGGGGGGGAGCGGGGAGTGTCCCACACAAGGGTTTGGGGTGAGTGAAAAAAAACCCAACAGGTCATTCTAGCTGAGCACTCATTGTAACTGATGTCAACTAGATATGGATTCTGGATGTCGCTCCCACTCCAGAGCTGAGCACCTAAACAGCAACAGAATACGAGGCAAAGACCTGAGGAGAAGGAGGAGCAGGAGGAGCAGGAGGAGCCAGAGGAGCAGGAGGAGCAGGAGGAGGAGGAGGAGGAGGAGGGTTACTATAGCAGGCCCGAAAGAGTAGAACCAGTAGTGTCATGATTTCTTGCAGAAGGTATAGATTCCCAGCCCTAGGCAGACCTTTGCAAGACATTTTTTTTTTAATCTGTTTCATTCATTGAGAACATTCACTCTTAAAGCTTCTGCAAACTGATGTCATTCTGCGGTGCCTTTATTTTCTCGGGTAAACTTTATGGTCTGGGGGGGACTCTGAGAAAGCAGTCCTCTGAGTGCTTCATGTCACCGGAAGTGAGGACCAACTCCCTTTCTTAAAGACTCTCCACCTGGTAGAGGGGTACCAGGGAGCTGGTAATGTCATCCAGCTGTGCGGAGGGGGGAGGGGCCTCATGATGGATGCCGAGGCCTGAATTCTTGGGTCACTGTCCTCGGCTGGTGTTCATTATACCTGAGGTCAGCACACTTGCTGGCTCGTCAGCCACTCTGAAATGGCTCTTCAGCTGCCCAAACATAAACGTACGGCTTTGTTTGTTTAATCACTTCCACTCAAGGCTCTCGGGAGATCAAAGCGGTGTGTATAATCTGTTTAACTTTGGCAGTCAGTTATTCTAAAGGGCAAAGGGGTAAACATGAGACGCTATCTCTTTGCCACAGCCAGAAAAACTGGCAGTCGCCCTAACGAGAACCCCGGCTACCAGCTAAACCGTCGAAACAACAGGCTGAGAAGAGAGGCAGCGTTTCCTTCCTCTGATGCATGGCTGATGAGGTCATGATGGGCTTTAGCAGAGGCTTGAATGTCCCTGTATGTTATATACTTGCACAATCACGAGTAAAACATGGACCTAATCATAAATAGCTTGTGATGCTGTAGAAAGGCAGGAAACCTCGTCTGTGTGGCAGTATAAACAAAGTGAAAGGAAGAACTATTTCCCATACAACCATCCCCAGGTGACACTTGAATTGACGTTAGCATTGTTTAGAGGAAACCCCGAAGGCTTGTAGAAGCATTAAGCTCGCCTTTCATAGGCTAGTGCATAGGCTTGGGGGAGGGGCCTGATTATGGTCCCAGGGCACAAAGCTGCCCTCGCTTTCCTTCCCTGGAAGTTACCTATGATCTTACATCAATTGTTTCCAGCTGGGATGGTTTAAAGACACTCAATATTGCAAGCTGTTCGCGCAAACTCGGCTGCTGGCTCTGGGCCTTGCAATAGTGTGAGACCCATGCAAGCTGAGAAATGTGAAGACGCTGAATGACTGATGAATGAGACACATGTGACCCTCAGGGGTTCACTGACACTTCTTAGGAATCATGAGTTTGTCTCAGCCCTCCACTAGCTCCCCAGGTGCTTGAGTTGAGCAAGAATCGCTCTACCTTATACCTCACTGTCCCCAGGCATGCAGCATGAATTCACACTGGCATTCATGGGCCATTATGAGAAGTGACAGGGGGGAGAGATGTGTGCGGAGACCGGAAGTCAACATTCATTGTCTTCCTGCATCATTCTCCAACTTATGTTTTGAGACAGGATCTCTTGCTGAGCCTGGAGCTTGCCATTTTAGCTAGACCGGCTTGCTAGCAAGTCCCTGACATCTGACTATCTCCATCACCCCCAGTGCAGGGCTTAGGATGATGTGAGCTTCCATGCCCCACACTTACATGGGAACTGAGGGTCCAAGCTTTGAGCAACCACTTTGCCCACTGAACCTTCACCCTTCCCTGTTTCTTTTTATTCCTTTCTTTTCTTCCCTTTCCTTTCCTTTTCCATTTCCTTCCTCTTCCATTTCCTTCCTTTTATCCTTACACTCTCTTCCCTTTCTTATTCCTCTTCCCTTCTTTCAGACAGGTCTCATCAGTAACCCAAGCTGGCCTTGAACTAGCTATGCAGTACACCATGATCTTGAACCATAAGACACAATCTGAAATGATGCATGCTGATTTTTGGATTACACAAGACTGCCTGCACCCATCTCTTCTGTCAGAGAGGACATTAACTGTGTAGTTATTAGGTTACCACCAAAGCTTTCACAGAGTCATAGGCTACCCAACTTCAATAAATATTAATATCACTTGTCCAAGTGATCCTCCGGCTTCCTCTGGAATGAGCAATCCAAGAGAGCAAGCAGCACCCACAGGCTCAGAAGTGACACACGGCCACCTCTGTCCCCTAGAAGCAGATAACCAACCCAAGAATGAAAACAACCATCATCGTTGGAAAAAAAAAAGAGTATTGAAGAATTTGTAGATTTTTTTTATTAATGTATTCATATTACATCTCGATTGTTAGCCCTTCCCCTGTTTCCTCCCATTCTTCCCTCCCTCCCACTTCCCCCCTTCTCCCCTCCCCTATGTCTGTGATTGAGGGAGACCTCCTCCCCCTATATATGCTCTTAGAATATCAAGTCTCTTCTTGGTAACTTGCTATCCTTCCTCTGAGTGCCGCCAGGCTTCCCCATCCAGGGGACGTGATCAGAAAAGGGGCACCAAAGTTCGTGTGAGAGTCAGATCTCACTAAACCACAAAAGTTTCTACTGTCCATGTGTTCTGAAGATTTTCCCTGAATGTATTTTGATCAGTCACCCACACTCCTGTTCCTGGTTCTTATTTTTTTTATCTAATGAATTTTTAAAATTATTTTTCTTTTTTTTACATATACATTTATATTATTACACATGTATACAATAGACTACCTACAGCAAGAAGAACCACAAAACAATCAGGAATTTTATATATATATAAATATATATATATATTTATAACCTTCATAGTGGTTTGGCTATTTGTATTTGGCAATCTTTCCTATCTTGGTGAGTCTAAAATTCTGAATGTAATCAATATCTATCATATCTCATCTTTATCAACTTCAAAACATCTATCTAGACCTAGAAACAACTTAACTCCTAAACAACTAAGCTTAATTATAAAACTAAACAATATGGTCTTTAACCCAATCAGAGACTTGAGAAGGAATAAGATAAATTACCTGAGTAGACAGGAAGTGCAGGTTAGCACCTTCCAAAATGAGAAAATGACAGACAGTTTGCTGCCTGAACAGTCACCCAAAACTCTCTATAACACTGGAGCATATCTTCAGCCTTCTGGCCCAATATACTTGACAGACATATTTGAGGCAGGAACTATTGAGAACTTACCCTGTCTTGGCAGAGTTTGGCCATTGACTCTGCCTGCATCCAGGCTTGTAGTTCCTGGTTCTTTAAGGAGAGGGGCCATGTCTTGGTCACCACTGGATCCATAAAACAAAGCACAGGTCCTGACATATTATATATAATGAATATGTGTTTGATTTATAAAGTAGTTACTTGAAAGATTGGAAGTTCAAAGTTAGCATGCTTTATTAGTCATGGTAACTGTGTTCTCTGGATGTCCCTGTGCCCCTAGATGTACCTGGCTTTAACCAGTGACTCACCAGACACCTCATGCAAGAAGTCGCACAGCTCCTTGGCCACAAAGGAGCTGGCCCCTTTGCCCTCTGACTAGCTACAGTTAAGAGCAGAATCGTGATAAGGCCTTCCAGCCTCTGCTGATGGCTCTAACACAGGCTTCCTCATGGAGCCTCCCTGGCTTTCTAACCCATGTCTGCTTTGCCTCTGTAGATTGCTCTGCTTCCCAACAATGCTGCTGAACTGGGCAAGTATGTCAATGGTAACAAGGTGCTGGCCTCAAACACCTACCTTCCTGGACCTCCTGGCCTGCCTGGGGGACAGGGCCCTCCTGGTGAGTATGAAAAAGGAGCCTAGGATGCCAGTGGCATCTCTGCCCTCTCCACCCACTAGACCATAGGCCGTCTGAGAGTTCACACTCAGTGAGGTCGGGCAGGATTCTCACAGGCAAAAGTGGATGTGCGGAGCAACACACCTATACAATGAGAGGCCACAGGAAGTTGGGTCCTATAGCTTGGGAAGAAGGGGTGAATTTTCTGGGATCAGATAAGACTCCTGATGATTATTTTTAAAGCAGACCATGATGCTACACAGCTGAACTCCCACTACTCAGGACTTAGTGGAAGAAAGACCATGAGTTGGAGGCTAGCCTGGGCTACATAGTGAGATCCTATCTCAAAAGCGGTTATTTTAAGTTCATGAGAAGCACCGTGAAGACTATTATTTAAGTTCACTCTAGGGGAAAAAAAAAAGAACTTTAAGATAGAGTAACAGACTCAAGATTATTCAGGTCTACTGAATCACAGCCAGCCCCTCACTACTGGCCTTGGTTCTGTCTTCACCTTCTCTTATTGCTTAATGCATTTTTAACTATATTCTTACTCCTGTCATGTTGTGGGATTTGTTGAGGGAGAGATCATACAGTGAGGTGCACCACTCCAAGACTGACTTTGAGTTTTGACAAGTATAGACTCCACACCAACCTCACAGGACAGGAAGCTTCCACCATCCAAAAAGTCCCCTTGAGACATGCACCACCGTGCTCTCGCCATACAGGCTCGAGATTTCTACCCGCTGCTTTGCTTTACCATTCTAGGGCGGCATTTCAGAGAGCTCTTTTAGCTTATGTTCCATATGACTGGCTTCTTTCTATCAACATACTGTTTCAGAGATTCACCCTTACATCACTAGAAGACCCCAATGTCCTGTCCTTTCACCAGGAAAATATAGTTCTGAGTTGTTTTTTCACTTTTATTGTGAATCTCTCCATCCATACCTCAGCAGTAGAGAAGAAATGGCATCAGTGTGCGACTCTAAACCATGGCTGTCTCATCCCTGGTTACCAACCCAGCAGTGTGATGGCTCTAGCCTCTGATGTTCTATCTGAGAAGAGGTGACACACTCAGTGACTACAACCAGAGGAAAAGTAGGCCAGACTTCCACCTGCAATCCCAGCACTAAGGAGGCTGAGGCAGAAAATTGCTGTGAGTTTGAGGGTAAAGAATAAGATCCCATCTCAAAAAAATAAAAAACAACATACAAAACAAGAAAGGCTCCAGGTCAGAGCACATGAGCTTCTTTTCTGAAGGCTGCAGGCAGATAGCGTGTCGCTGGCAGCCAGAGGTGAGCACTGGAGGAGTGAACTGGTCAAGGAAGATTGGTAACGTAGCACAACAGGAGAAGCATGGCTCAGAGTTCTTTCCAAAGGATTGAGTGCTTTCTGTCTATGTAGGTCTTACTTAATCCCCTGGTCTCCATCGTTGGCCTGAGGCTCAGTCTACACAGAAGAACTGACCAAGGACTTTGACTTATCTTCTTGTTCATCCAATGGCCTGAATAATCTCTGCACCATGGCCATTTTGTCAGGCAGACACGTCACCCTGGCATCTTGCTTCATCTAAGTAGGCAGGGCTCTCTCCTTACACACTGATTGATTGCTAGCATAGTGGTCCTAGACCCTCTGTAAGTGCATGCTCTTGCTTTGCCTCTCAGGCCACTTGGTTTTCCTTAATGAAGGACTCGCTAGTTTGCCTTCCATTCCTGCCTTCTGCTTTCTCACATGGTTTGAGCTGTCCAGGGTCCTTGAGGGAGAATAGCCTGACTGAAGATGAGTGGGCCTGTGCAGTGCATGAAGAATTTCTCATTCTTTTCTAGACTTGGGTGTCTTTCCTATGAAACGTATTGTGGTGTCCAGAGAGCTCATGAAGGTCTCACTTTCCATTTGCATATCAAGGTCTGTCCAACATTTTAAAGGCACTTGACACACAATGGCCTCTGATGTTTACTGATTAGGTAATTGTAGCTGACATCTCGCCTCTAGCTTGTCTTCCTGCCGTCAGAGAATAGTTACAGGAATGTTCTGTTCCCCCTTCCCAAATAAACTCTTCCAATATGTACCCAGAATGGGAATTGAGGGTTGGGACATGAGACATGTTTGGGTGGAGCACTAACTGCTTTCAGCTTCACCTCATTGTTAAATGAACAATGGAACAATAGAAATGGCTTCTCCAAATATGAAAAGCCTAAGATCTTTGGAGCTTTGTTTTTTTTTTTCCAGAGTCTGGAATCATGCCATGTTGTCACTATGTGCTGTTAGTAGGAGCTAGTTACCAGTGAAAATCTAACACACAGGAGACAGTGTGGCGCAGTGATCAGTGCAGCCTACTGGCATACACCCGTCTGGGAGAGTGCAGATGAACAAGATGCACAAGGCAGATTTTCTGAAGTGGGCTCAAGCTTGCTGATCTCCCACCTGCAGGATAATGACCTGCCCTTCCTCCAAACAGACAAACCTAACTCAAAATTAATTAAAGACCTAAATGTAAAACACCAAAGTCATAACAAGTAGCATGACCATGGATCGTTCAGTGATTTCTTAGACACATTCCCCAAAGCAGAAACAAACAAAAGTGAAATTATGTCAAACATAAAAGCTTATGTGTATAAATGAAACACTGAAAGGGGTCAAAGGGCAGCCTATAGAAAAGGAGAAAATGTTTGGAAGCCATTTGCCCAATGAAGAGTTAACATCTAAAATATGCTTTAAATATAATAATCCAACAGCAATAAAAGCCAAACTGATTAAAAGATGGGCAAGAACCAGTAACTTGAATACCCTTTCCTCAAGAACATACACAAACAGCGAACAAAACCATAAAAATCACTCAATTCACAAAGCGTTAGAAGAAAGCAAACCCAACCTATAGAAAGATAGTCACTTATGCCCAGTAACAGAGGAAAATGGCAAGGGAAAGTTAAGCATTTGTCAGTGTTGGGGTTTGGCTATAAAGTGTACCTCCCCAACGTCCTCATGTACTGGGGCGTGGTACTTTGCTGATGGCATCCTTTGGGGGTATGAGATCTGGAGCAAGTCCCAAGGGCCATGTCCTAGGATCTGACTAGTCCCTGGCACTTCCCTCCCTGGCTTCTCTGCTTCCTGTCCATCAGCTTGTGAGCCCTGCCTTGTTCCCTCCACCACAGTGGGTTGATAACCCTGAAAGCATGAGCCGAATTAAATCTCCCCCTTAGGTTTTTCAGTCAGTATTTGGTTACAGCAACAATAAAGCTAACTGATGTAGAAAGACTATAGAAAATTACAAAATTATAAAAATTATAAAATGTAAAATAATATAGCCACTATGGTAATATAATGAGGTTCATGTCTGAGTCACCTCAGAGTCTGATTCTGATCACTCCATAGCTGCGTGCTGAATTTCCTCTTGTTTATTTATGTGTGTCAAAAAAAAAATTTTTTTTTATCAAATGCTGCACATCATTTCTAGATAAACACTAGAGCCTGAGAAACTTGGTAATCACTCTTAGAGACAGGCCCCCTCTTCCTTTGTCAGGTTGATAACAGGAAGTTGAGTCATCCTGACAGGTAGTTGAGTTCCTCTGGAGCTTTGTTGTCACTACGGTTGCCTTCATGGCTTCCCCATCTTGAGTTGTTTAAATCCCTCCAGAGGTCGGATGCTACTCCTTTGTGCTGAGTCAGCATTGGTGGATTTTTTCTGTTTGTATTCCACTCTTAGCTTTCCGAAGTTCCTACACAATTCTCCACATCCTTGTCCTTGCCTCAATAATAAATTCCTTTTACTTTATATTTCATGCAAGAGTTGTGGGCAGAGGGACAGTTTCACTTTTCTTTGTCCTGTGTTTCCGGGCCTTGAATGAGCATGAACTCTTCTTCACACTAATCCCTAGCAAACCATGGAGAGACCAGCATTTCCTACCCTTCCCTCACCAGAAGTAGGTGTATATATATAATGCTTTCAGGAGAGGGCACATGTTCCCCATCTTGGGGGACTGAAGATTTTATGATGATGGCTAAAGGTAGGAAAGTTATATGTAGAGATAGTATCTTGTGTATTGTGTGGATGCGTTGCTTGTCAGTTAAAAAAAAATCTATGGCCTATAGAAAAGAGTACAACAGAAGGTGGGACATCCACCAGGCAGAAAGGATTCTGGGACAGAGCCAGGCACAGGAGACTCATCAGGGAAGGTGTGAGGAGGACAGACACATAGCACCTAAACAGAGGTAACCAGCCACGTGGCAAAATGTAGATTAGTATAAATGCTTTATTTTTAGTTATGAGCTAGTCAGAGAAGAGCCTACCTATATGGCCTAGGTGTTTGTAAATAATTTTCTTGAGTCTCATCAGTGTGTTCTGGAGCTTGGGGTTGGGAGGAAAAGCACGCACCCTACTACAGTTGTGTAGTTAAGGAACACTCCATAGAGCTACAAAGAATGGCTAAGGGGTGAACAACACTGGCAGGAGGCAAGCATAGAAAAGTGGAAGCTTAGCAGAGGTTTAGTGCTTACTGTGTGAGAAGTAGTAGTCCATGTAGCATGTGTGTGTACCTAAAATTGTGTCGAATACAGCCACAGAGTACTGGAGTTTTGTTCAGATTTGGAGATAAGAGACTAAAGTTCAAAGAACTAAAGCAAATTGTCAGGGATTCAAATGTAGGTCTCTCTGATGCCAAAACTTCTACTATCTGTGTGTGTGTGTGTGTGTGTGTGTGTGTGTGTGTGTGTGTGTGTGTGTGTGTGTGTCTGCGCATGCACATATGTGTAAGCCAGATGGAAACATTTCTGTGTCTTTCTGTATCACTGCCTGCATCTCACATTTCAGAGAGACTGGATGGCCCCAACCCCCTAGGATCTTTCTATATCAACAACCCACTCACTGCCTGAGATTGGGTTTACAGATATGTACTACCACACCAAACTTTTACATGGGTACTATGCATCTGTGCTTGGGTCTTCATTCTTATGCAGAAAGCACTTTATCCACTGAGCCATCACCCTATCCCCAAAACCATGGACTCTTAAGTACTCTTTAGATAACATGACATGCTACTGTGGTCCAAGGGTAGAGAGAGGCGCAGAGCAGGGCACGCTTAAAGGGTAAAGCATGTAGATTACTGACTGAGTAGGGAGGTTGTGGGACTAGGGGTCTACAACAGGAAGACTCTCAAGTTTCTAGCTTGAGCAGGTGGGTGACAGAGGGAGAAAGGTGAAGTCACTTTTGTGTTGAGTTTAAATTCCCATAGACACATTAATATAAATGCCACAAGCAAAGAGCAGAGTTAAAAGAAATGTCTACAGTGACCCCTAGATGCTCTCGTTGTCCTTATTATGGGGTAAATGCTAATAAGTGCTTCTTAATTGCAGGCTCACCAGGACCCAAGGGGAGCCCTGGATTCCCTGGTATACCAGGCCCTCCTGGACAGCCTGGCCCACGGGGCTCAATGGGACCTATGGGACCATCCCCTGACCTGTCTCACATTAAGCAAGGCCGGAGGGGTCCTGTGGTCAGTGTCTTCTCTGAGAGCCATGTAATATTGGGAGGGGGGTAATCTGTGTTTTGTCCATTCATTTGTTTGTTTGTTTTGCATTTTTTGTTTGTTTGCTTCAGTTAAATCATCAGATGTTTGTGTCTTTTAGGGCCCACCGGGAGCACCAGGAAGGCATGGCTCCAAGGTGAGTCTTATAAACAGTCCTTACCAGCTGCAGGTCTGTTTCTACCCACTGTTGTGCATCCAACAAAGCTCAGAAAGCCCTATTTCCCTTCCCCATGTTACATAGAGCAAAGCTGAAACACAGATACACAGGCTGAGAGTGGCAAACCACTCAGTCCTAGAATGCTTGAAAATCCTAAACTTTTGGAGCCCATGTAACACGGTGGGGGGAAATTTTAAGCCTCTGTGCAGTGATTTGGGGTTCTCACTACTCACGTATTTTAGAATGGCCTCCCTTGTTTAAGGGGAGAACCACACACAACTCCATGTACACAAGTGGTGGCTTCCCTGTAGAAAGTTGACTGTTGCCTGGCTCATAGAGCATTCAGTATGCCTTACTTCAGAAATGCTGGTGTCTCACATATTGCCTAGAAAAACAAGGTTCCTTATCCGATCTGGCTTGAAAATAGATAGTCTTGTGAGAACTCAGCAGCTGAGCCACTCGACCCAAGCTTGCCAGTTCCAATAAGAGGCCCGCTGAGCCCAGCTTTGACTCCATATTGATTTCCTGTCCACAAAAGCCTATTTCCTACAGGAGGGTGGTTGTGGGTGGTGGGTGTCTAGCCAGACACTGTGGTATTTATATCCGCGTGATCCAGAATGTTAACCTTCGCCTATTGGTTTTAGGGGGAGAGAGGAGCACCTGGGCCCCCAGGGTCTCCGGTAAGTTGCACTGTCTGTCCTGCTTACCCAGTGGGTGTGGCACTCATAAAATGGTAGATTGGGGCTGCTGAGATGGATTAGTGGCTAAGGACACTTGTCACCAAGCCTGATGACCTCTTCTCACATATGAACGCTGGTGACATTGTCTTCCTTTCTCAGGGGACTTTCCAAAAAAAGCTAGAAGTCAGAGTAGTGGTCAAGAGGTTAAGGTCCTGCTGGATTTGAACCAACTTCTCCCATACTGTGTGACCATGGCAAAAATCCCTGATTTTTATGAGTTTAAGCTTTCCGTCTGTAAAATGCAGGCGCAACATCACAGGTTTCCACTGGGCTCATAGGTAGACATTTAAATGGAAGGCAAAGGGCTTAGAAAGAACAAATAGGTCTAATGTTTTCTGTTCTTTAAAAAAATGAAACTATTAATATGTTTATATGATGAACAACAGGGGCTGGAGAGATGGCTCAGAGGTTAAGAGCACTGGCTGTTCTTTCGAAGGTCCTGAGTTCAATTCCCAGAAACCACATGGTGGCTTACAACCATCTATGATGAGGTCTGATGTCCTCTTCTGGCCTGCTGGCATACATGCAGACAGAATACTGTATAAATAATAAATCTTAAAAAAACAAAACAAAACAAAAACCAAAAGATGAACAACAGGACGCATGGGTGGCAGGACTAGGCAGGATGCTGCTGCTGTGACAGGTAACTGATTTCATAGCTCTCGTTCCTCCCACGTGCACAGGGACCACCAGGGTCTTTTGACTTCCTGCTGCTTGTGCTGGCTGACATTCGAAATGACATTGCCGAGCTGCAGGACAAGGTGTTTGGGCAACGGACTCACTCTTCTACAGAGGACTTCCCCCTACCTCAGGAATTTTCCAGCTACCCAGAGACTCTGGACTTTGGGTCCGGGGATGACTACTCTAGAAGAACTGAAGCCAGGGACTCTGAGGCCCCGAGGGACTTCTATCCATAATGCATCCCATGTCTTCATGCCCGCTAGAAGAGGAGCGAGCCTGCGGCCAGTCATAGCATCTGAAGAAAAATACCACTGGAGGCCGGAAGCCTTTGTCTTCACTGTCTTTCTGCCTCGTCCTTACTCTGCTTCCAAACCCTGTTTTCCAAGTATCCTGCACATTGCACTAACTACAAGAGGGCGTGATGGGTTAACGTGCTGTTCTTGAAGAGACAATGGGTGGTTTTCATTAGGGCTTTCCTTGACATCGTGGTTTCTCAGGAGCTTTTGGATTTCTGAGTTAATTGCACCCACAGATTCTTAAACTTTGGCAGAATGAGTGAAAAGAAGGGGAGAAATGGCAAAGTGGGTTCTTAGAAGTGTAAGGTCCGTGCTAAAAAGAAAATTATGTTCAAAATACTGGACTACTCATTCTCTGCTGTCAGGAGTAAACTCTTCCATTGGCAAGGTGGAAGGCGCACCTCCTTATCAACATCACAGATTTCAAATTCTGCATCCCATTTTCCAGCCGCCTTTTTCCAATTTGGTTATAGAAACAAGAGAATAGAAGAGAATGTGTTGGGAGAGACAGAGAATTAGCCTTATATTTCCTGTAACGTAGATTGTTGCCACAATTTCAAATTCAAATATGACAGTCAATGATCCATGCAAATCCTACTGGGAGAAGGAAGTTCCTTTGGTTGTAGGGCCAAATCACATTGTCTAAGGCCTCGAGGTGATGAAACACCCTGTACGTACTAGAACAGGAAGCTCCTGGTGGCCAGGACATTTGAAGACTATTTGATCAAAAGAGTTGTCCTGCTCCATACATATCAGATGATTTGTTAAATAAGGTGGCTGGTCTTCAAGAAGTACAAAATGCTTGGACCCTGACCATGTGGCCAGATGTGCCATCAGGCCCTGATCCAGGAAGAATGGAGGCTGGAGGAAAGTTGCTGGCCTGGACTCTTGGCCAAGGATGACAGGGGGACAATGAGAAAG
This sequence comes from Acomys minous, assembly GCF_964271855.1. NCBI lineage: Eukaryota > Metazoa > Chordata > Mammalia > Rodentia > Muridae > Acomys > Acomys minous. The sequence goes on from NC_140486.1 coordinate 21,982,048, forward strand.
GCATCACCGAAGCTAGATTACAGTGGCAGATTAATCTGCTCTGAGATGTTTGACATTCTCATCCAGAGCCAGCCAAGCTTACAAACACACTTGGAAGAACATCCAGCAGAGAGGTCTCTGACAAAGAGAAGGAGGAGACGTTTCTTCTAACTTGACATAATTTTCCACTATTTCCCCCCAATTTAGTTAAAAATCCCTGTTGTTCTAGGTCTCCTTGAGCTTTTTCTCCTGGGAGGGAAGCACATCTCCCAATGTCTGCCCGAGTCCTTTCTTGGCGCACTTCTAGATCCCCAGGGAACCATGTGCCTGGAAAGGAGCAAGAAGCCAGGTTCCTTCTTGATGTCTTTGGTCCTCTTGTTTCAGGGATCATCTACCAGGTTCCTTCATGAACACTCTCTCCTTGGGCGTGCAGCACACTCCTTAGCATTTTCTGGCTAACTCCGCCTTTCTCTTGAGCTTCCCATGGGATCTTGCCCACATGCTCACCTATACCAGGGTCTCTGTTTGCTATCCTGCAGTGTCCCCTTGTATTTCCAAGAAGTTTGTGTTTATCTTTTCCCCGTGTCCTTTTAACCTCCACCATCTTCTCACCCACTACTGTGACAATTTGTTGAAAGAAAACTGTCATTGGGTTTGCATGACACTGTATCATCCATTCTTCTTCCTGAGCAAAGAGTCTACAGAGCTTGGGAGCCCGGTGGGCTTTTGCTTCCTCTCCCCTGTTTCCCTTCCACTCTGGTATCTCTCTCCTGGCCTTCTTACCCTCACTCTCTTTTCTCTCTTCTTCCTTTTCTTTGCCCACTCTCCTTCCTTCCCTCCCTTTCTCTCTCTCCGCCTTCCCCTTCAATTCTCTTGCTTTCTTTCCTCCTTCCTTTGTTCCCTCCTCCTCTTCCTCTATTCCCTGTCTGTCCCTTCCTCCCTGCTTGCCTGCCTGTCTTCCTGTCCTGTTAGGAAGGCAGGATTCCCACCCACTCGCGTCTAATCCCCCAGTGGCTGTCCACCAGCAGTTCACGATGAAGACAAGCACACACTTGCTCTGTTTGATTGCTGTCTCTTCACCCACACCCTCTCAGTCTCTTCAGAACCCAGCATCATCATAGATGGCCTTGCCAACCAAGGGTTCCTAAAGAGATGGATGAAACTACAGTCAAGTCCCACCTGGAATCTATTTAGTGCTCCTGCTTATAGAACCCACCATTTACAGGGTGTGGATGGATGAATTCTCAAAACTATGCACAGTCTCTGTGAGCAATGATTATGTCCATCTTTTTTATGAGGAATTTTATAACTACTTTCTATGTCTACTCTTTCTAGACAGTGAACTGTGTGTAGAAATGTAATCTTTATTGCCAAATACTGGCAAAATGCAAGCACACTCCAAGCTGGCTGGAGGCCAAGACAATGTAGTAAAAGAATGAAGTAAAAGCCGTAATCTCTGGGGTTTGTGAGTCTGCTCTAGATAATTATCTCAAAGAAAATGTACAAGAGCCTGTATTCTGTAACCTTGACCTGCGGGACCACATCAATTTAGATAATCATTACTCCTCAGATTTCCAAAACTGGAACTACGAACTAAGCATAAGACCAAAGTATGTCCCCTTCTTGTCCAAATTATAGTTTTTTAGTGGCAAGGCATTGTTGCTCATCTGTCTTTTAATTGTGGGTAGAAAAATCAATGCTTTACTATCTAAACAAACTTCTGCTCAAAATTCCATAGGAAGGTCTTTGGGAGGAAGCACAGTTCAAGACAGATTTACTGAGTCACTTCATATCTTGTGGGGAAAATGTTTTGGTTTTCTATGCCTCCCCCAATCCTTTAGAAGAAATGTTCAGTTTTTTAATATCCCCACAAGTAAGCCTTGGTTATACATTGCCTCTGTGTTTATAAGGCAATGAGAATAAAAAGTCCCTGGAAATAATGTAAGGAAGATGTGCATTTTAGATCAGGGAAACTGAATTTCCCAGTTCCAGTGGGGAAAATAATCAGCTTTCCTGTGCCAAATAAATATTAGGAGGCAGATGTGGCAGTGTACATCTGTAATCCCAGCACCTGAGAAGCAGAAGATAGGCAGGTCAAGAGTTCAAGGTCAACCTTTGCTACATAACAAATTTGAGGGTAGCCTGAGCTATATGAGAGTCTATCTCAAAATAATTAATAATAATAATAATAATAATAATAATAATAATAATAATAATAATCAGGAGACTGGAGAGAGATGGTTCAGGAGTTAAGGATTCTTGCAGTTCTTCCAGAGGACCAGAGTTCAGTTTCCATCTCCTGCATCAGGCAACTCATAAACTCCTATAACCTCTGTGCCAGGTGCTCTAATGCCATCTTCTGGCTTCCATGGCACCTGCACTCAGATGTACATACACATGCACATAATTGAAAATAAAGTCTCCTTTTAAAGAGTGGGTATAAAAAGGCTGCTTCCTTTCCTTGTTTTCTATGCTGCTCTCCAATCCTTGCTACAGAATTAACTAAAGTCATATTGATATGTAAAATCCTTTGTCCAGCAAGTAAACAATGAGTGCCCATTGACCTTGGAGGGAAAAAAGGGGCATCGGCCCCACAAAAGACCAGGTGCTGAACACCCAAGTAGATCCAGGTAAGTCATGTTCCCTTTCCAAGGTTCTGAACAATCTTGGCCTTGGGAGTGTCGCTATCAGGCATGTTGGGACAGAGCTTTTTCATGACCTGGCATCATACTTCACCTTGAGGTCTCAGAAAGCAACTCCCTATCTTAGTTTGAGCATCACATTCCTTCTCTTCTTGCCTTAGCCACGCTGCCTCACAGAGACAGCTGCAGCGAGCAGAATCATCTTCCGGGAAACCGTTCTAAAAGGGAACGTCATTTGCTGGGACCTGAGCCAAACAATTGGTAGAACAGAGCCTTCTAAAGTCTTTAGTCATGTATTCAGGGAAATACATGGGTTGCTTCCTGACACAGTAATCATGTATGTCTACAATATGTCAAAAATAATTTTCTATTCAGATTTTTTTAAAAAAATACTGAGAGTTGTAATTGTTAAAGCTGAAATGGTATGCTTTATATATTCCTCCTACTATAAATGTTACTGTCATAGAGAAACCATGGAAAAGGACGTTTGGGCTACACATCTCTTGGGGAGCTCAGCATGTTTTGTCTAATTCCCAGAGCTTGTTCCCTGAAGGGTTCATGAGTCTGTTTTTATTTCTCAGTGACTGGTCATATACATCAACATCTCTGCTCATTATTTATATCAGGTCTTATAAGAGTCAAACTTATATTCCAACAGTCATGGATACTATGAAGGGCGTTTGTATGACTGTATATGCTTAATAACAAAGTTATTTTTCTTATGTGGTTCTCCTGTGTTTTGTCCTGGCACTACTGTAAAAGTGGTCACCCTGTGACCAACTGAATATGGTTTATCCATTACTTTTCTTGTTGTATGCCAAAACATATGACAAGAGAAGCTTTAGGAAGTCCCCCATGCACGCACTTAGGGCTTGAGGAAAACTTTATAACGGTGAGAAAATCATGGCTGAGGGTCCATGGTGGCTAATGGCATTGCATTTGCCATCAGGACGCAAAGATCCATGCTTCCCTTTGATTGTTGGCCCCTCTGAGAACTAAGTACCTATCTGTCTGCCTCCTTTCTAAACTAAGGAGGCCTGGGATGGCTGAGGAGATGCTTTAGTTGATAAAATACTTGCCATGCAAGCATGAGACCTCAAATCCAGATCCCCAGCACCCACAGAAAAAGCCAGGAGCTGCAGTATGCACCTGTAATCCCAGCACTGGGGAGGTGGAGACAAGAGCAGCCTTGGGGCCAGCTTCATGTTCAGTGAGAGACCCTAATTCACAAAATAATATTGCAAGTGATTAAATAAGATACCCTTTATTGACCTTTGGCCTCTATTTGCAGGCATGCACACACACACACACACACACACACACACACACACACACAAACTTTCTTTTCTCTATTGGTGGTATATGTCACAATCCCAAGGATATAGAAAGAGTTGAATAAATTAGATTTAACTAACATTTATTTTTCATGGAAGCTCTAGGGTAGGTGCCTTTGTTATACCACACATCCTGAGAGCTAAGGTGTCTTGTCTAATGCCACAAAGCTAAAAACATTTCTAAGAAAGGTGTACATCAGAACACTCAATAACTCACTGTGTTTATTGATTCTGTGAGTGTAGCGCAGACACACATAGATTCTTTCCCCACTTAGGAATCACATGAAAGGCTGCCATGGTGCCCAGGATAAAACAAAGAAAATGTGTCTTTGAAACGAGACAACACAGGGCCATTTGCTTCCCAATGCTCTAATCTACACTGGGTTTACAATCTTTCTGCCCTTCTACTGTGAGGCAACTGAGAAATGCATAAGGAAGGCTGCTAAGATTGTCTTTAGTAGCAAAGAAAAAAATAGCAATATTACTACAGTTACTCCCCAAAGGTAACTTGAAGTCAAGATTTCAAAAGGGGAAGACTCAAAAGGGGAAACAGAATAGACTTAAGAAATAGTCTAATACAAGGAAATATGTAATTGTTTGGAATAATTTCATGTTGATTCCTGACTAGTAGCCATTACCAGCATATTTCACATGGGACATGAAGCATGCTCCGATTCGGTCTCTGCACAGGGCTCTTTCTGAGCAGATAGTGGTCTGATAAGTTAACTTGATGACAGGATAAAGCAAAGAAGTCCTGGAGGAGTGGCCAGCCAGATCATAACTTCAGTGGTTTTCAAATGCTTCTGAGCATGACCCACTGGGAGAGCATGGTTTACACAGTGCACGAACACATACACTCACATAATTGAAGCAAACATTTCACAGTGTTTACTCTAACTGTATAGACTACATTCTTGTGTTTTTCTCTACACAATTGTTAATTTGGATCACACCCCTGAGTTGTCTTTATGACTTACTTTATGTAACTTGAAGACTGCTTGACTAGATCAGCGCCCCCCTCAAACTTAGCTGTACACATAATTTTCTGCAGATCTTTATGAAAATAAACACTGACTCAAAGAGTTTGAGGTTTGCATTCTTGCAAGCTCCAGAGTGATGTGATGTGTTCATGAAACGAGTTGTATGTCTCCCTCACACAGGAATGTATGCCCTGAGCATTGCACAAAAGCAAGGCAAAATAATTAATATGCAACTCTGGCAGGAGTTGGCTATTATATTCTGATTATTCCATCTCTTCTACCACTTTTTAAAAAAATAAAATGTGTGATTGGTCCCATGTCTGTGGATTCAACCGAGAATCTAAAATGTTCAAGAAAACATTTTGCATCTGTACTGGATATACACAGACTTTCTTCTTGCCCTTCCCTGTGCAGTACAGCTATTTACACAGCATTTTACTGTGCTGGTTGTACACATAGCCTGGAGAGACCGAGTCTGAGGGTGGCTATCTGCAAGTACACCACTTTTTAAGAGTTACTTTCATCTATGCATGTGCATGGGTATCTGCGTGCCTATATGCCATGTGTGTACAGTGCCCTCGGAAGCCAGGAGAAGGTCTCAGATCCGCCTGGTATAGGTCCTAGGAACTGAACTCGGGTCCTCTAAAACAGCAGCAAGCACTCCGCTGTGATACCTCTCCAGCCCCACATATGCTACTTTTTAATAAAGCGCTTGAAAAATCCTCAGAATGTGTTAGCTAAGAAGAAGGGGTTGTTGAGGCCAATCCCTTGGGGAGGAAACTTGTTGGAGTATGATCTAATGTTTTGTATTTGTCAATTGCTCGCCCCTCCCCAAGAGTCTTACTGAAGACTCTCATGTACCCCAAGTGTTGCCATTTAACCTTGCCTCCCTGTTGGACTACTGAAGTAAGGCTTTACCTGAGCAGGGCTGGAGGAAGGTAGGCATGGTGAAAGTTCACAGGCTTCTGGGAAAGAGAGATTCTTGAGAAAGGAAGAGACCAGGAGAGGATCTTGGGAAGGAGAGAGGAGAGGAGAGGAAGGAGGCTCCTGCCGTGGGTTCGATGGAATAAGAAACACATGGCCAGCGTGGATGGAGGATTTGGCTCAAATGAAAAACATTAGCAAGCATTTGGGAATTATGCATGCAAGGTGGCTCAGTAGAAATTATTAGAAGCAGATGGCAGGGTATGGGATACCTGCCCCAATATGGGAGGTAGTTTAGGGGATTAATAGATGCCCTGCCCCAGGTGAACCAAGGCTATTTTAAAATCTAACAGTTGTCTGTGTTTTTATTGATTGACAGCGGGTTAGAAAATACCACCCCAGTAACCCTAGCCTAATAATGAACATGTATTAGACCATATCTTCAAATTAACAGCAACAGAAACTGGCCCATCCTAAGACACCAAAATTAAAACTTCTCCAGTAGCCTTACATAATAACACACACCTTTAATCCCAGAGTTCAAGACTCAGAGTTTGACAGATCTCTGAGTTTGAGGCCAGTTTGGTCTATAGAATGAATTCCAGAAACAGGCAGGGCTATGTGGAGAAACTCTGTATCAGAAAAAAGAAAGAAAGAAAGAAAGAAAGAAAGGAAAAAAGAAAGAAAGAAAGAAAGAAAGAAAAGAAAAAAGAAAGAAAAGAAAAGAAAAAAAGGAATCGCCTTCTCAAGTAACATTTTATAAATAACTACAGCCAGCACCAGGAAAGACGGTGTCTGGAAGGGGAAAGGAGACCCTGAGGGGGAAGTAGGAAGATAATAAACATGACCCTTGCCCTGGGTGTTGACTCTCTCTCCAGCTCAGGCCCTGGCCTTGCCACAGCCACTAGTGTTTTAGAGGCTGGCTCAGAGTTAAAAGGGCAGTAACAAAGTCCACAGAGCAAGCTGACCCCTCTAATCCTGATTTGCTCACTGTGCCTGCATGGTGTAAATTCCACCAGCTTCCCCAGGTGATACAAGTTCCTGATTCCATTCCAGGCCTAGGAGATGGCTTAGATTCTGGAGTAGCACTGCCCCAATGTACCCCCCTGCTGCTTGGTACCCTTTTTTCTCTCTAACATCACCTGGGAAGGGAGCCAGAGGGAAAATGATGAAGCCAGAAGGAAGTTGGCATCTGCAGGGTCATATTTTGCTATCATTTTTGTGATGCACGGGAATGGAACTATGTCCAAAGCCAACTTTTGGCTGGTTTTGAAGCTGTCTTTGGGAATGTCCTTGGCTCTGTCTCCCTGATGGTAACATAGCAACACTCAGCTCCTTCCCTGACTCATCTTCATGTCTGTAGCTGTGGACCTTTCCCTGTGAGTCTTCTGCAGAGTGTACAGTCTTCTGCCCCGTGCCATGTAACAGAGAAACTATACCACGTGGAAGAAATGCTTTGCCCCTGTACTGACCGGATCACTTATCTACAATTCAGTAAAAATCTCAGCCAAAACCAGCTGATGACATACATAAACTCAAAGAACCATCTGCGGACAATTTTTGCCTTCTGGAAAAGAAAAAGGTGCCACAGAGTGAATTAGACCAGATTATTCAGAGAGGAAACAACAGCTGGAAAACATTTTGAAAAGAGTTTCCTTCCAAACAGTCTTCCAAAGCACCAGGCAAACGCATCCTTCTTCCAGGTTTTGTTCTATCAGCATCGTTGACTGCCGGAGACCCAGTGCCACCAGCCATTTGTGACACAAGCTTTGTCTACAAATAGCTCCATGATATGGGATGAAAGCCTTTGATGTGATTTGATCTGGGCCCTGTCAATAGCTATCTCAGATATGCAGGTACTATGACAACAAGGATGACCCTGGGCTCTGTGTGAAAATGGTGCTTTCTCTTACGAGTGATAAGCAATTTGGTTGCACCTACATCATCATTGACTTACCCCACGGTTACTACACCTGAAGTGACCCCTCAGTGGCGGGCCCATCATCAGGTGGAACCAGATGGCTGCTGCTCGGGCTTTGTCTTCTGCACTAAGTGACCAGACAGGCTTAGCAAACTCCACAGTGCCTGTTCAGGAAACAGAATTGCCATGTTAAAACAAAATTGTGTCGTAGATGCAAAAAAAAAGGGAGCGAACGCATCAGGAAGCCCCACATTCTAAAGGGCACTTCAGGGGATGGGGGAGGGTGCTGAAGGCAGTGTTTTGTCTCTCTCTCCACCTCATCCACCTGCAGGCTGCAGAGGAAACAATCAGGAGGAAGGACATCGAGACAGCCACAGTGAGATCACCATGCTTTTGATGACAAAAACTTTCCTTTTTTTTAATGTATTTTTTTATGTGCATTGGTGTTTTTGCCTGCAAGTATGTCTGCGTGAGGGTGTCAGATCTTGGAGTTACAGACAGTTGTGAGCTGCCATGTGGGTGCTGAGAATTGAATCTGGGCAGCTAATGCTCTTAATCACTGAGCCATCTCCCCATTCCTCAACAAATGAGTTTTTACCTGTTAGCCCTGCCCATCCCCATAGCTAAGAGCAGTGGTTCTCAACCTGTGGGTTGCGACCCCTTTTGGGGTCACATATCAGATATTTACATTATCATTTATAACAGTAGCAAAATTATAGTTATAAAGTAGCAATGAAATAATGTTATGGTTTTGGGGTCACCACAACATGAGTGACTGTATGAAAGTGTCACAGCATCAGGAAGGTTGAGATCCACTGGCTAAGAGGAAAAGGGTAACGATGTATCACTTTGTCATTTATTTTTATTTTTATTTTTATTTTTTAATTAATTTATTCATATTACATCTCAGTTGTTAGCCCATCCCATGTATCCTCCCATTCCTCCCTTCCTCCCACTTCCCCCCTACTCCCCTCCCCTATGTCTGTGTCTGAGGGGGACTTCCTCCCCCTGTATATGCTCATAGGGTATCAAGTCTCTCCTTGGTGACCTATTATCTTTCCTCTGAGTGCCACCAGGCATCTCCATCCAAGGGACATGTTCAAATATGGGGCACCAGAGTTTGTGTGAAAGTTAGATCTCCTTCTCCACTCAACAGTGGAGAATGTTCTGTCCATCGGCTAGTCTGGGTAGGGGTTCGAGGTTTACTGCCTATTTTTTCCTTGGCTGTTGCCATAGTTTGCGGAGGACCCCAGGGCCCAGACTCGCCTGTAGTTTTCCAGGACCCGCTGGATCCTTCTATTTCCTCTTTCTCCCAGGCTTCTCACACCTAAAGTCTCAATAGGATGTCCTCCCCTCTTACCCACTATCCTGGTAGGTACAGTTTTTCATGGGGACGTACTTACATCGAGACACTAGTCCAAGGTGTACGTCCCCACTTTGTCATTTCAGGGTGCCAGGTGCCCTTGCTGGGCAGGAGCTAAGCTGCAGAACTCCTCACAGGTCCCTGCTGTGTGCTTTTCAGGCTAGGCATGAACTTTCCCAGGAGGATGATGAAATAGTCTGTGTGTCTGATTGGCTGTCCTGCAAGGATGGAGAAGGGTGCTTGGCAGAGGTGCTAGCAAAAGGAGACACACTTATTCATAAAGGCTAACAGCTGCTCCTGTGACATTGGAAGTCTGGTAAGAGCAGTCTCATCTCAGGGACTGTAGGTGATGGCCCAGCTGTGAGCAAAAGAAAGTGCCTGTGTGTGAAAGGACAGAGGTGACAGGAGAGTGGAAGGCCAATGCCAGGAACCTGCTGCCTTCCTCTGGGGCACAAGCAAAGCTGACCCTTGAACTCCTACCACTTGCCTGCCCCCACCCCCGGGGAAATTTAATTCCTAGAATGAGATGGCTTTTAACTGTCTTTACTTGTCCTCGGAGCCAGGTTTGAGTCAGTTTGTCTGGTTGGTTTCACCTTTTTGTCCAACCACAACCCAAGCAAAGGCCATGAAGCTGTGGGTCTGAAATCCTGGGCTGGTCCTTCCTCTTGTTGACATGTAGCATCTTGTCGCTGTTGGCACCGTTCCTCAAAGTGGCCCCCTCTGTGCATGAGAGACCTGTGCTGGAAGGAGCCCCGTATTCCACAGCCAACGTGACCACAGGGAATGCGAAGAGAGAATCCAGACCTGGCAAAGACCTACACAAGTGACAAATGGCGAGTCAAATCCAGAATCATCTGCCTTCGAAACAGAGGCAAGTCATGTGTGTGAAGATCTGTCTGCAGAAATTCACAGCCTGTGGCCTCGGTCATAGCTGGAGTGTGAAGCTGGGCTAGAGAATACATCCAAATAGTCCCGTGATTACTTCTGATTGTGGTGACTCACTTGGCTGTTGGATGGAAGAAAGAGAAGAAAAATGGGAGAAAAACATTTTTTGCCTGAGTTTGTGAAGTTCTGACCTGTGAGTTTGTGAAGAACAGTCTCAGATACAATTAACACACTTATTTTTCCATAGATGAAAAAAGGTAAGATATGGTCTCACGTAGCCCAGGCTGGTCTAAAACTCACTACATAAGTCAGTATCACCTTGAACTTCTGATCCCCCTGCCTGCCTCCACCTCTCAAGCACTGGGGTTATAGGCCTGCGTACCCATGCTTGGCCAGTAGACACTTTGAGTGGTCTTACTGTTTTTAATTGTTTTTTCTATTTGTTGTTCATTTTTGAGGTTGTATTGTGATTACATTTCTCCCTTCCTTTCCCCCTTTCAAGCCTTCCCAGATACCCCTCCCCACTCTCCTCCAATTCATGGCCTCTTTTTTATCAATTCTTATTGCATCCATATATTTATTTATACATACGCATATGTTCCTAAATACAACCTGTTGAGTTTATATAATGTTACATGTATGTGTGTTTTTAGAGCTGACAGTTTGGCAGAGAACAACCATTAATGTGCTCTTCCTTGGGGAGGATCATGCTCCTGTTATCAGCTTTATTCAGTTGCCTGTAGTTCTTTGTATAGGGTTCCTTTGCGTAGACCTGATGCAGTTTCCTGATAGTTTGGCATGTCCGTTGGTGCCCTCCTTGTTCATCTCACATTTGGGCAGTCATATTGGTGAGGCTTTATAGCTTCTGGTGTTACTAAGAGACATAATCTCACAGCAAACCCCATGCTCCTCTGGCTCTTAGAATCTTTCTGCCCCCCTCTTCATTTTTACAGTAGTTATTTGTAATAGTATAAGGCCTGAGAGGGGTATGGTGGTACATGCCAGTAATCCCGACACTTAGCAACTTTGAATAGGAGTGTGACAAGTTCAAAGACAGCCTAAGCTACATAGCAAGACCCTGCACTCCTATCCATAAAAAAGTAAATGTGTAATGCCTGTTACATGATACCCTTATTGGGTAAATGGAAAGGCTATATATCAAATATATATCAAACAATATTGTGTGTGTGTTGATACATTATTGATCCTTATTCGTGTGATGACTTGAACTCATGTGATAACTCCCAGAGTGTTGGAATTAGGAGTAAGGCCTTTGATGTGTAGTTAGATCGTGAGGAAATGTCCTTCTAAGTGGGATTCATGCTAGTATAAAAGAAACCCCATATGGTGGTGTAGATAGTCATTGACTCACGTGTGTGAATGCTTGGCCCATAGGGAGTGGCACTATTAGGTGTGGCTTTGTGGGAGTAAGTGTGTCACTGTGCAGGGGAAGGGGGGTACTTTAAGGGTGTGTGTGTGTGTGTGTGTGTGTGTGTGTGTGTGTTGTAGAACAGGCTGGCCTTGAACTCACAGAGATCCATCTGCCTCTGCCTCCCAAGTGCTAAGTTCAAATCTTGCCAGTGTACCTCAGTCTCTGCCCGCAGATCAAGATGTAGAACTCTCCAGCACCACGTCTGTTTGCACACTACCATGTTTCTCTCCATGATAATAATGGTCTAAACCTCCGAAACTGTAAGCCCCAGTTCAATGTTTTCCTTCATAAGAGTTGCCATGGTCCTTGTGTTTCTTAATAGCAATGTAACCCTAACTATGACACCTCAGACCACATGGGACACAGCAATGGGGCTCCGCCCATGCACTACAGACTGACTCCTCACCAAACATTGAACCTGCCACACATGGCTTCGTCTTCAACATCCAACCTCTAGAACGTGAGAAATAAATCCCTGCTTATGAGCATTCCCCTTCATAGAGTTCCGTCACAGCCATCTGAACAAGCTGAGATTATTATCATAGGCTCCTTGTCTCTGTACATGTTTGCCAAGGAAAATCTCTATAGAAGCTTTTCAAAGTTGCATGACTGGTAGGAAGAGAGAAATGGCATATGGGTGACTGATGGTCCTTAAAGTTGGGCTGGGGCAGAGATTGCTGATTAACCCCAACTCTCTCCCTTAGGAAAACACAGCAACAAAACACTCCTGGTTTTAGTAGGGCTCCTGGCCATCTAAGACAGACACCCTCTTCTGCCTCCCCTGCAGCTGGTGGTGGTGGTCGTGTGACTGTTCTCCCTTCAGTGAATGCTATGTTTAACTTCCAGAATGTGTCCTTGAAGGAAACTGGCTCCTGAAGTCATGTCTTTCTTGCTGACTGATATTGGGATGTCATATTGAAAACAAAAGCAGTTGTCAATGCCATGGCTTGCTCATTGGTGGCAACAGAGGGAAGAAAAGGGATGCAAAGGTCCCTGCGGATAATGAAGCCGTTTCTCCAATGAGGCTGTCTGCCTCTAGCCTAATGTGAGAGAAGGCATTTCCTTACTTTCAGCCACTGGGATTATTGATGTTTTGAGGATTTCATAATGTGTAATCAAACCTGGTTAAATCTGGTTTAAAAAAAAAAACAACTCTCAACCCACTAGTGCCTGGCTAGTGAAGATTAGCCAGTTCTCTGGCCCCAATTAGAAACTCAGCCACAGTTCTGGAATGGACCATCCAGTAGCTCATATTGGTGGAGGAAGTAGTCCTTCCTTCCCTCGTCTTTGCCATTTAACACACTTCAAAAAGTGGTAGAAGATGGGACTGGAGAGATGGCTCAGAGGTTAAGAGCACTAGCTACTCTTCCATAGGTCCTGAGTTCAAGTCCCAGCAACCACATGGTGGCTCATAACCATCTATAATGAGATCTCCTTCCTTCTTCCAGCATGCAAGTGAACATGCAGGCAGAACACTGTATACATAATAAGTAAATAACATTTTTTAAGTGGTGGGAGCTGATTGCTCTCTTTAGCACGGCATTGAGTAGCTCTGAGGCTGCTGACTCTCAGGTTAGTTCTTCTTCTTAAAAGAGGAGGCAGTTAAATGTTCAAACTTACATGCTTCCATGCTTGTCTTTCAGAATTATGCTTTTCTTAGGGCCTACATTTTAATAGAAGACTCTGATGCTTGTTAGCACCACTAGGGGAACCTGGATCAACTGTGTATGTGTACATGCACACATACAGGCACTGCACACACACACACTCACACTCACACAAATACACACACACACTGCATCAGAATCCCCAGGGAGAAATGGTCAGTGGTGACTCTGACACTAGAGTCCGAGCCTGGGCCTGACTAGGGTCAAACTGGGACATTTTGCGTTTTAGTCCAGCAACCACCTTTGTTTTGTTTTGCATTTGTCTTTCAGACAGGCTTTTAACTATCACAGGCTGGCCTTGGCTTCACTATGTAGCTAAAGATGACTCAGAACTTGTGCTCCTCCTTTTTCCACCTCCTGATTGATGGGGTCCCAATGCCCAGTTTCTGCAAAGCTGGGAACTGAGCTCAAGAATTTCTGCATGTCAAGTAAGTGCTCTGACAACTGAGCTATATCCCCAAGGAGCTACATTTTGAAAACCCACACATTTTTCACCAAAAATACAAATAATAAATGGGTGGTTTATTTCTTTTGATATTGGTCTTCTCTTTGACCATGGTGTAGGGAGGGCACGAAAGGACAAGAGTAATTAAGTGTCGATGTGTTCTTTCCAAGTGCGGAACTAGAAGAGAAGGTGCAGATTAAAGGGAAAGATGCCTGCAGGGTGCAATATGAGTTCCGCAGAGGCCCCACGGAAGACCTGGAGAAGATGGGCGGTGGAGCTGGCGGGGGAAGGAGGAGGTAGAGGGAGATGCTTGGAGTGTGTTGTATGGTTGGGAAAGAATAAAATCCAAATTTCAAAAATGGCAGAGTTCAGTGAGTCCCCTGAGGAAAGAATTAGTGAGAAACCACTATCTAGGTGGAAGCAAACACAGAGTATGGCTTGACATGTAAGCCAATGGGCCTCCCTGTTCAGACCTACTAGGAAATACAGTGTCTTCCTGGTCTGGACTTGCAGGTTGCTACTGAAGGCTTTTACTGAAGGATTTGCATCAAGCTTCTTTTAAAAGCATAAGAGCAAAGAAAACTATTGTGAGTGGTTCCAAATTCATATCAGCGTCTCACCAGTGCAAGCAATATTCATAATACCAATAAATATTTTCTTTTTCTAAGCATGAAATTCTACCAGAATTCAATTTTTGTTCTCTTATCTTTCACATCTTGTGTTATGTTAAATGGAAGAGTATTTGGAAAGTTTATTCAAAAGCACTGGTCACAGTAAATGAGTGATTTAAAATTACTTCTTTTCAAGGGGAAGTTAGGTAGGGCTTTTGCATTCATTTTGTCCCAAAGAGGTTCCCATTTACAGGAGTAACTTGGAATAAATACTCATTTTTAAATCATTCTCTTTGTGGATCTGAAGAGGTGTCTAAAACTTTCCAGATGTCTTTTTAGGTGCTTGTTTGACTCGTGGAACACTAAAGGGACAATTTGGAGACAAAACATGACAAAGTCCGAGAGGTAAGCAGATATGTGAGTGAGATTTATCCTCAAGCACCTGCTAGTCCCTTGTCACCTGGGACCTCCATGTCAATAGACCATGCACATGTTGACAGCAAGGCGGGGCATGATTGCTTGGACAGCATTCCCACAAAGTTTATATATTAAAAGTCTAGCCCCCATACATAAGAATGTGACATGATTTGGAAATAGGGCCACTGTAGATGTCAGAATGAGGTCATAGGGCCAGCATGATCGAGGTACTTAGAGGAAAATTTTGGGACACACACACACACACACACACACACACACACACACACACACACACACGAGACGGAGAATGGATTGAAGTTAGGGTGACGTTCCTGTACAGCAGGGAACACCAGAGACACCCGCGCTCCCCAGATCCTTCATCACAGCCTCAGACGAGCTCAGCCTCACCCACACCTTCCTTTGTATTGAGTTTCCAGCCTCCAGAACTCTGCAGCCCTAGAAACAACACAAGGGAGGAGACTAGACCACGCCTAGCTCCGAAGTCTGGGCATCCACCCAAAGTACTACGTGTTCAGAAGGTGAACTAGGGAAAGAAAATAGTCACAAAGGACCCGTCCAGGTAGTGCCAGCCCTCACCCCCTTCAAACTACTTCTGTGGCCTGAACATGCCAAGGGCACACTGCTTTTCACGTGACCCACACCTGATAGTATTTCTAGGTCCCTAGCAGAAGGAAACAAATCCCTCCAAATGAATAGACTTTGTTTTCAACCCAGGCCTCAAGGAAATGTCTCCCAGGTAAATTTCCAAGAAACACGAGCCTCTGGATAAAAATCACAAGAACCCAGAGTAAGACCACGGAGACAGTGGCATGCCGAAACAGAGTTGCAAAGAAAACAAACATGGACTTTTACATACAAATACATATATATAAACAGACACCCTTAACATGATTTAAGAAAAGTCACTGAAAATATGAAGCTGAACGTGAAAACCAGGCAGATTTAGAAAAAAAACTAAAATACTGTGATGAAAGAAGAGTCTACTCGTTCTTCAGTAAGAGAGGTGGCCTGGGCAGCGGGTAAAGCTGTAGCAGAAAAAGTGAGCCAGAAGAGAAGGGAATGGGCAAAGTAAAGACAGAAACAAAGTATAAAACTATGAAGGAAGTGGTATATGGGACAATATGCAGCAGACTAGAATACTGTGTCAGAATAGACGCCTTAAAAAAGATGGTGAACTCCTGGAGAACAGCAGACGGTTTTCCTGAATATTCACAGATGATGGCTCTCAGATTTAAGAAGCCAAAGTACGATTAAGATGAAAACAACAACAACAAAAACACCACACACACACACACACACACACACACACACACTATAGCCTACCACAAAAATTGAGCAATATTGTTTTCAAAGACACAAGCACATAGTTGGGGTTTCCAGTCAGTAAAGCCGTTGCCATGCAAACACAAGTGTTTTAGTTCATATCCTCATAGTCCGCATAAAAATCCAGGCATAGCGGCACACCTACTCAGGTGACAGGAAAAATCCAGGCATAGCGGCACACCTGCTCAGGTGACAGGAAAAATCCAGGCATAGTGGCACACTTACTCAGGTGACAGGCAGAAGCAGGCGGCTCTCTGAAGCCTCGGGGCCAGTTTGTTTGGGATATGTGGTAAAGTCTCAGACCAATTAGAAACCCCGACTCATCCTTGAGGACCTTACACGTGTTCACCAGGGCAGGCACAGGGGTGCTCAAGCTGGTGGTGTTTACAGTAGTAGATACAAAAGGCGAGCCCAATGTACATCAGTGAGAAAGGAGTGTGAAATTAGGATGTATCCATTCCACAAACTATATTAAATAAACGAAATGGGCCAACCTGTCTGCTTAGGTGTGGAAAGAGCTCTACAGCATACTGTTAAGTGGGGTGACAGGGAAAGCAATTTAAGGCCTTCATAGTCTTAATGTAAAGGTATGGACCCCAAAACACAGGAACGCATCCTCCAGATAGGAAAGTGAGTGCACAAAGAATAATGTTGGCTGATGTGTAGGACCTGTCCTAGTTAGGGTATTGAGGAGAGAAACCCTGAGAAATGTGTCAAATAGTTAATTCTATTTTCTACTTTTTATTTTTATAATAACATGAATATAAATGTTATAATAATATAAAATTCTCTTAATTGCAAAAAAAGCTTAAAATATGAAACTCGCTTTTTTATAAAACAACAACAGTACTAAACTACAGTTTTATCTTCTCTACACAACACGGTTTATGATGGAGTTTTCCAAACATGAGCTTTCTGGGTCCTTTATAAAGCTCATTTTTACCATTCTCTCTCTCTCTCTCTCTCTCTCTCTCTCTCTCTCTCTCTCTCTCTCTCTCTCTCTCTCTCTCTCACACACACACATACACACACACACACACACACACACACACACACACACACACATTTTCCCATCTAGATGTGCTAGGAAACTACCATACATTTGCTCATTGGACAATAAGGAGGCTGCGGTTTGCCCAGACTTGCTACTGGGCTTTAGTTTCTGTTTGTAGGTGTGGTGTTGCTTTAGCTGTGTGTGTCCATCTTCAGCCCGGCTCAAGAACTAGATAGAACTCAGCCAATGTGGAACTTTAGGCCACAGAAAAGACACCGACGGTCTCTGAGTTCTAAGTTCCACGTTTCTAAAGCTCAGGATAGCACCTGCTCTAGCGGGCTGGATGCTCTAAGACTAAAAGTGAAGCTGCTTAATGCAGGCTGTGCTCAATATTAGCCTTTCCTACTATAGTGTAGTGTTATAGAAGCAAGTGTGCCTCTTAACGTCGATATGAATTTGAGCCAAGAAATCCACCCCGAAGTCCAGGATTTCTCATCTGAAATAAGGATAATATTTTCCTTGCACACATCCCTCTTAGTCATAATGCGGCAAGAAAGAAGCACCATTCATTGACCACCTGCCGCCATTGATTGGTTGCCTTCTATTCTTTTGCGGGTGGGGGGATGGGGGTGGAGGGGGAATGTCTCTTGCACTTCCTAGAATGCCCAGCAGGTGGAGCAGGTGAGTCGCCGTGGTTACTCTGGCAGGAGTTCCCAGACTACTTTGGTTCAAGGCAAACCTGTTTGTCCTGGATGTCTTGGAAGGCAGCCTTCCTGGTGGAGAGCGGCCACAAAAGCTTCAGATACAGCAGAAGGGCCCTGGATAAGCCATCTGTGCCGTCCATCTGGCAAGCTGATCACCTGGCCCTTCCGGGCAGGCTCTTGGGCACACTTGGCCTGCACTTCTGCAGACCCCCGGGTTTGGACAAGGTAGCATTCTATCTGTTCAAGATGGTGCTAATAACGGCCTAGGCTTAGTGAAGATATTTTAGCTTTCAGAATACACAATGCATTGGCCCTGTATCGTTTTATCTGCTGGATGAAGGAAAGCTGATTTTCTAGGTTGGATGCAAGACTGGGATAGGACAGTCACACACAGCTTTTTACAGAGGGAGTCTTTCCTACAGCAATCCTCTTAGGTCCAGCACCCAACTTCTCGGGGGGGGGGGGGGGTTCAGACAAATGATCCATCTACTCTGTACTCTGCCAACACTTCACCTATGTGACAAGCAGGTGCGGGAGGGAAGGGGCACCCGCATGACAGACAGCAGCTCCACGTGGAGTTCATGGCAAGGCTCGGCCGTGTGCCAAAACAGAGCCCAGAGCAGTGGTGTTCCAGCACGCAGCCAGTTCCCATGGTTTTCAATCCACATATCAGCCAGCGTGAGCCACAGTTCTCCACTTTGCGTTAGAATCCTGTCCCTCTTTCCTAATAGTGTGGATTACAAAACTGACCACCACGCCCACAGGAAATTATAATAAATTACTACGTATCTCAATATGTAAATACTCAGACAGCTACTAGAGAATACTTGAGGAGTCTGTCCTACTCAGGCCACCATCCTGAATATGCCGGCCGTAAACAGTTAACTATTGGTGAACTACGTTGTGTAGGTGACTACTTAATAGTGCTCCCACCAACTGAAGCGTAACCTGTCATTGGCTTTAACTGTAGGTTAAAGTGGGTTTTGTTTTGTTTTGCTTCTTGTTTTTTGTTTGTTTTTACTGTTTGTTTGTTTTTTGTACGTTGCATACCTATGTAAAACAGTTAAGTACTATGATTCCCAGTGATTGTGAAGACTTCTCTTCCGTCCTCTCGCCTTCTTCTTCTGGCTGTCTTTTTTGTGAGCAACCACCAGGAGGCAGTAAGTACCGCTACTATGAAAAACGACTAGCAGAGCGAGACAGACAGGACTTGCTGCAGGGGTCGGGTAGGAGACCCTACCCGCGTTAGCCGCTTTCCGGAACTCTTTGAAAGAATCAGGTCCTTTGAGGGATTACCTAAAACCCCTAGAAGTGCCAAAACCTCTGCCTACCTGGCGCCAGACTTGACGGTGGCTTGCCCTAGATTTCAGTATGACAACGCAGCTGTTACGACACTGAACAACACTGTCACCAGAATCAGCCTATGAAATGCAGGCACAAAGGGACATCTGGTTCCTTTGCTGCAGTCCATCTGGACAGGCTGCCAGAAAGATCTAGAAGCCAGGCCCGAGGCAGAGCTCCGGTCCACAGTTAGCTCAGCCCTGTTTACTGCGGTTATTTACGAGCTAGGGGGGGCTCCACCGGCTGCTGGAGTAGACTTGAGGTATAGAATATTCTGGTGACTTGACAGCTACACTCTCGGCTTTGTTAGTCAGAACAGTTTGGTTTTAATTCTCAAATTCACCTGTCATCAAAACAACAATGATTTAATTGACAAGATTCCTTTTTTTTTTTTTTCTTTTTTCTTTTTTCTGTCTTGAGTTTTCTATAATGGGATTGCTGTGCTTTATATTAATAGAAATTAATTAAGTAAATACAGGCATCCAGTTTCCTTAGTAAGATGTATAAATAATGAGGAGGGTGCAGGAGAGATGTTGAGCAGACTCTGTGAGCCTGCAGTCTGAACACATGCAGAAAGGTGGAAGGGAGCTATTGCCATAAAGTTAGCCCCTGACCTGCACGTACCTTCCACGGTGTGTACACCTACACCCATCTAGAAGAAGAAGATGAAGATGACGGTGATGGTGGTGATGAGGAGGAGGAAGGAGGAAGAGAAATTACTAAACTATTATGCTCCAAAATGCTGGAGAGTACATTTGGGAGGTTGAGGTAAGAAGCTCATCTGAGCCCAACAGTTCAAGGCCAACACGAACAACACAGGGAGAAAGCCCATCTCACAGAAACGAAAATCATCTACTGAAAGGCTCCTGGCTCCTCCTCTCTGTTCACAGTTCTCGCTACAGAGAAGGAAACTGTGGGTGGCACATGTATTCTCACCTCAGGATGAGATGAGCTTAGTGGATATTTTTTTCCTGACAACTGTATTGTGCAATATATGAGCTGGAGGTCTTCCCTGGAGCAGATGGAAGCTAAATTCAATACACACAGACACTAACCAGGACATGGGAAGGAGCCAGGACAATCACTGCTATCAGGCAATGCTGGCATGGTGCCAAGTCATAGTGCAATTACAGAGGTAAACACTCACCGGGGCTATAAAAGTGAGCTCATTAAAGAAACTCTCTTCGGTCTATGCTGGCTAAGTTAAATACTTTGAAGAGGTGTGGTATAAAGACGTAGCCACAAAAACATCGCTTAATCAAGTCAGAGGTGGCCAAGGTTACTATAAATGTTTTGGTGAAAAATCAAATTTAATCACTTCTACTCTGTTGCTGTATTACAATGTCTCTGGTGTTGAAGAAAACAACTGTAGACAATTGTCCAAGGTTTAAAAGTGTGAAATATGACCCATAGAAGAAAACAAAACAACAACGAAGAGATCTGGGATGGATCGAGCACATGTAAAGACAATAAACAGGCCTGTATCTCACAGTTGGTGCAGATAAATAGACATTTATAGCAAGGTAAGAATGCTTACT
Source organism: Acomys minous (assembly GCF_964271855.1). Taxonomy (NCBI): domain Eukaryota; kingdom Metazoa; phylum Chordata; class Mammalia; order Rodentia; family Muridae; genus Acomys; species Acomys minous. Next base: position 22,002,569 of record NC_140486.1, read on the forward strand.
TTTTTAAAAGGTCTATGAATTGATAAGTTTTCAGTTACTCAACCAACTCCTCTCCCGGAATGACCTTAAGAAGCGTGCGAGCATCTTCAACAGCCTCACCACTAATATGTGTGGGATATAATACTGAGCAGAGGCTCTCCTGGGACGGCAGCCAGTGTAGGCTTAGGGCAAGGTGCTTTTGTTTGACAAACATTTACTAAGAACGGTTTTACAACCTTGTCACATTATAGACAGCCTGCTTTGATTGACATCTGTGTTTGACAAGTGTGTAAATACATATACCCTTAAAAAAAAAACAAAAACAAAAACAAAACACTATATCGTACATGTGGGGACTACTTGAGATAGTGATCATCTCAGCCAGTGAGGTTTTTCCTCTGTCCCCTCGGCGCTCTATCAAAGGTGCTAAGGGACATTCAGCAAAGGGCTTCCTTACATCGCAGCTGTTTTTCATTTGCTTTTTAGACACAGATGTTGCAAGGGCCTTTCAGATCTTGTCTTCCCAGAGGAAAGAATTCAGTCAATGGAGACAATGATTCAGCAGAAGATTGCTTAGCGAAGCAAAGAAAGCACTCCAAAGAGATTGGCAAAGGCTGCCTCTAGAGGCTCTTAGCACTGTGGGTTCTGGGCTGTGGAGTCTTTTTAAGGGTTTATGAATATTTATGAGGTGGTTGACATATTCATGTAAACAGCCTCAGTGTGCCTGCAGAAGCCTGAGGCTCCTACAGTTGTAAGCAGGGCCAGGAATGCTGGTGGCCACTGTGTTTTGTTGTTGTTGTTGTTTGTTTGTTTGTTTGTTTTCTTTCCATCAGTCTGGAAGCCCAGCATATATTAGGATTAGGGTGGGCCTTCCATCCTCAATTACAGCTCTTTAGAAACACTCCCTGACGTGCCAAGACACCCCCACCCCCACCCCCCACCCCTGCCCTGTTTCCTAGACCCTATTGAGTTGGCTGACTTAACTGATACACAGACGATGCGGGCCTTTTACTGGGGGCTGAACCGTCTGTCCTGATAAGCATGCTGCCCTCAGAAGCTAAGAGAGGCATCCAGTGTGTGGAGCATTAGGACTCTCCAGTTTGGAAAGAGAAAGCTTAATGACAGAGGAAGGCAAGGGACAGAGAAGAGTGTGCTTCCAAAAGCAACATGACCTACAATCCTCCAGGCTAGGCAGCCCCTCTGCGAACTTCAGGAGGAAGCATCCGCACCAAGTAAAGCATTAAACTGAACACGTGCAGTGCTGTGTCTGGCTATGGTGTTTATGGGTTCTTGAAGTTTCTGTTCTCCCATCTGGGCCTCTGGAGTGCTGTAATAACATTGTGTGCCACCATACCTCCCGTGGGCATGGTCCTTTAGCCTTATCCAGGGTCAGAGCCACCTGTTGCCTCAGCGAAGCAAGCTCTTTACCCTTCCCTGGAGCGTCCAGGCTGAAGTGTGTCGAGGAAGAAGAGCCTGACAAGCTGCATTTTCACCAACGCTCCATGATTTGAACAACACTACCCTGAGATGGGAACGGCTGGAAACACGGTTGTCCTCGAGATTTGAGATTATTAAGTAAACGAGAGCTGCACATATGGACTCTGTAGTTCATAAAATTGATTTTTATTTACCTTTAGGTCTGTGTGTATGACGTATGTGTGCAGGTGCATATGGGGGCTAGAAGAGGACACTGGGTCCTTCCGAGAGTCACAGGCAGTTGTGAGCTGCCAGATGTTGATGCGGGAAACCAAACTGGTCCTCTGAAAGAGCAGAAAATTCTCTGAAACATGGAGCCATCTTTCCAGCCCCACATATGAGCTCTGTAAATTTTGTTACACGCACCATGAAACTTGCACAAAAGAAGAAACTTGAGTATTATAATTTAGACCTTACATATTCCCCTAAAGGTCCAGATACTAAAGGATGCATTGCCAGCCAGTCTCACCATTGGCAGGTGGGGACAAAGTCACTGGGGCATGTCCTTGAAGCCTATCTCTCCTCCTCCTTCTCCTCTTCCTCCTTCTTCTCTGTCACAGCCACCGTTAGCTAAGCAGTTTCCACTACCGCTTCCACCATGGTGCCTTGACAATAGTCTGAAGGCAATGTGGCCAAGTGACCAGGGAACTCCCAGTCAAAATACATTTTTTTTTCTGGATGTTGGGTTAGAACAAGAAACCTGACCCCACTGCATGTATAGAAACTCTGTAGTCCACACCACCTGGCTCTAGAAATTGTCCTTTTACAGACCAGCTTTCATCCATATTCCCAGGAACTTGTTGGGTTTGTTTGTTTGTTTGTTTGTTTGTTTGTTTTTGAATGAAGCATTTTAAAGCCTATGCCAGGTACATGATTTAATCCGTAAACACTCAGCAGTCATTTCTATCACCTCCTCACTCCCTTTAAATCTGTTTACTTGTCTCAGGAGGCTAGGATGTTTGGGATAAATTCCTAAGGAAAACTGGGCAGAAGGGACCCTCCCTTCCTGCTTGGTGGGATGCAATGTTTGCTTCTGCCCATTTCTCTGATCCCAGATCATTCTAAAGCCTGAGGCCTCCACTCCACCCTCATCAGCTTTGCTCTTTTCACATAGCTCACATCAAACCTTTAAGACACACCTTTTTCTACAGCACCTTCCACTAGCGGCCAGTCTATGCGTCCCTCCACATTGATGCCAGTCCATGTGTCATTAGAACAGCAATACGGAACTCTCTGCCCGCTCTTCCCCAGGATACATCTTTTATCCCCTGGGTACCATATATTCTCTGAGAGTACAGTGGAGAAACACACACACACACACACCTTCCTCCCCAGTGTCTCGCCGCCCCTAACAACTGTGAGATCTACATCTTTACTTTTCTGCAACCGCTATCCCTTAGCCCCAATGTAAAAGCTGCTTCACAAGGTCCCTCTGAGATCAGATGTATAAATTAGGTTTCTATGCTGTGACCAACAACAACTTGGGGAGGAAAGATTTCATTTCACTTGGTATCTGTAGTTCCTCGTGAAGGGAAATCGGGGCAGGAACTCAAGGCAGGGACCAAGAGACAGGAACTGAAGCATATGTCCTGAAGGAGTGCTGCTCACTGCCTTGCTTCCCCATGGTTTGCTCACCCTGTTTTCTTATACTATTCAGGGCCACCTGCCCAGGGGTTGCTCCATCCCTAGTGGACTGGAGGCTCCCACATCAATCACTGATCAAGAAAATGCAATGCCCCTCCCCAGAGACTTGCCTATAGAGGACATTTTCTCAATTGAGGTTCCCTCTTCCCAGATGACTCCAGCTTATGTCAAGTTGGCAAAATGACTAACCAGGACATATAGTCACTAGGCCCGGCTCATGGGCCCACTCTCTTAGCCAGGTGTGTCCTAAAATTCTTCATTCCCTTTATGGTCTGTACTCTCATCACCAAGCATGCCGGTGCCACACTTAATCAACAACTTAATAACACACAAGTTATCCTACACTCAGTATCCTACAAACTACAGGTGAATTATAACTGCCATTGACCAGTAGACAGCCTTGCCTGGTGGTGGTATTCACCTACAGATCTGCACACACCCCACTGCGGTTCACATTGTCACCACTTTCACAGGGCCATATTAGCTGCCCCCTTAAAGTGCTTTAAAGACATCGCTTCCTCTTCCAGCAGCTCTTTGCTCTAGACATCAGTTGTCTTCACCAGCAGGGTTGAAACTCCAGGTTTAACAAGCATTCCTGGTTAATGGATTTCCAGGAGGGGGAAATTCTTCCATGGTCTTTGGAAGAAATGTGGCTTGTATCGCCCAGGTGGCTTGTGTTACTTTCACACTCAACATCAACTGCAAAAGTAGCTCAAAGCCAAAGCCTATTTGTCTTAACCCATCCCATGAGGAGATGAACAAGCTTGGAAAGCTACTTCTCCCTCCTTCTCTGAAGCTCATTGCAGTTCTTATATTTGAAGATGAGGCTGAAGCCCTCTTGTCCAAGCAGAGAAGCCTGGGTACCAAATGCCTTCCTTAGTTCCACAGTTATCTCAGCTTTGAATACCACTCCAAGGCACAGTGCAGGGAGTCAGAGGGTAAGGACTAGGCAGGAGTAAGGTGCTTTGCCTTATCACTGCTCACTGAAGGTTATCAAAGAAAAGCTCAGTGGCATAGGCTAGATCTCAGGAAGGGTTTTAGGAGCACAAAGAGAAGGAAATTCTGAGAACAGTGAGTGTTCAGGATAAAGTAGCTTGGAACTTCTGGTCTTTTGAGGAGCAGTAGTAAGTGACTGGGTGTGGCAGAGCAGTTTAGTGTTGCCTAAGGCTAACAAGTTTTAGAAGAGCTCACCCATGAAGCACCCATGACGGAGATTTGGACTGGCTGAGCATCACCGTCTTGAGTGAGTGGATGTCAGGGGCTTGGGGGAACCTAAGTGTTACCTAAAACTGTTATCCTTGGCATGGGAGGCATGGTTTTGAGCCTAAAAATCTACTAACTTTGGCAAGACCTGGTGTCTGAATAGGGCAGTATGGAAAACCACACACAGACTTGAGCCTAATTCTCTTCGTAACTAATGTATGGTGAATCACAAGAGAGTTCCTGTTAGAAAGTTTCACGGTACTGTCACGATAAATGACGGATTCCACTTTGGAACAACACAATACAGTTTGAACACATGGTTTTCTGTGGCTACAATGGCCGTCCATCCAACAGCTTTGCTATCGCCGCAGCAAAGCCACCTCCCTCCTTGTGGAGCAGACAAATCACCCCCTGTGGTCTTATACCCTGCCTTGCCCCCTCCCTCAAAAAACCTCCTTTTTTATTCTTTCCTTTTTTTCTCTCTCTCTCCTTTATGTGCAGCTTGTTCCCACAGGCTGCTTTTATCAATATTTCAATTGGTTGTTGCTGACCTACACTTGAATCCAAATATTTGCCCTATTCAGTGCGAATTGCCCATTCAGCCCCGTGCCTGATTATGTCTGTGCTCTTTTGAGCAAGCTGAATGGGCTACTTGACTATGTAATGCCGATATAACCTGGTCATTAGTAATGTTTGTCCGAGTCGGCCACATACATGCAACAAGGAAAGGCGGGGGGCTGGGCTTGCTACTTCCTTCCAGCGCAATCAGGGTGAAGGAAGTGAACCACACGTACTACAGCATATGTACAAACTACACCCATGCCCTTCAGAATGAACCTGTACTCTGTGAAGAGTCAGATAGGTCATGAATCAAGGATGGGTAGTTTTTAAGACTCACAGTCTTATGTCCTCCCTGGGAAATTATCCCTCATAAAACTAACATGGTATTTTTTTTAATGGTGACCCATTCTTGTCTTCATTGTTTTGATCAGACATGAAGTTGAGTGAAGTGGTATGCACGAGACATACACACACACACATACACACACACACACGCGCACACACACACACACACACACACACACACACACACACACACACACCACCCCTGGTTAATATCACCCTATTTTCATGGTCTGACATTAACATTTCTTTCCAGAGTAAAACTCCATATTTGTGACTATCAGGCAGCATTTGTCTGTACAATGCTTCCTCTTGCTTGCCTTACTTTTGTCAACTGTACAGCCTTAACCATCACATGCCAAACCATAGTCCACACTATCAGTGAGGGGGAGCCTGCTCCTCTGCCCTTTCTGTGCTGTGACTGGTGCTCTGTACCTAGTTGGTTTAGACTTTGTGGTCCTCAACCTGTGGGTCACAACCCCCCTTGTGACTGTATATCAGATATCCTGCATATCAGACATTTACGTTGCAATTGAGAACAGTAACAGTTTCTTAAATTGGCTGTGATGATGAATTGTGAGTGTCCACTTGTCGGGCTTTAGAATCACCTGGGAGACACACTCCGTGGCCAGTGTGTAAGGGTTACTAACAGAGAGAGTTCTCTGAGTGTGGAAAGACCCACTGTGCAGGAGGGCTGCAACACTCTAAGACCCAAAGTCCTAGGCTGGGTAAGAGAAAAGAAAGCCAGCTAGCTGCAGCAGTCATGAATATCCTGACATCAGATACAATGTGACCAGCAACCTCACACCTCTGATACAGTGGCTTTGCCACTACCGTGGAATACACACTCTCAAGCCCTTCCATCCTTACGTTGCTCTTGCTAGACACTTTGTTAAAGAGGAAAGAAAAGCACTCAATACTGTCTTTATTACTTCACCGCTAGGATTACTTCTAAAATCAGACAGTGAAAATCCTGTTTTGCCTCTTCTCTGAGCTCGTGTCCTTTTTGAGGCCTCTTCCTGCTTTTCCGTGTCCTGCAAGCAAAGCCGGTCACAGCCTGTTCCACACATTGTTCTCCCCAGGAACGAACTTCACGGCCACTGCCCTTGTGTCATTTGAAAGCACACTCAGCCTTTCTCCTGTCTTGCACAAAGCCCTGCAAAGGGAATGCACTTCAGATAAATCTATTTTAAAAGGCAGCTCTGCTGGTCACAGGTTGTACAGCCTTTAGAAGTCTTGCTCTCAACACATGTAAAAAGAGATATACTAGTGCTCCTCGCTGGGCTGCCAAAAAGCATGAGCAGTGCCAGAGGTCCAAGAATGCCACCCTGCGTTGCGTGCAGGCAGTATTCTGGCATCAAGACATGAATCTGCTGATAAAAGCAGGCATGGCAGGGGAGCTCGCCTCCAGCGCTGCTTTGTCTGAGCAGGAAACAGAAGGGAGCCTGTGCTTCTGGGCCTCTCTAGGCCCCAATGCCACCCGCACTGCTGCTGGTGCCCCGTGACCCAGAACTGGAACTCAGCACGTATGTCCTCATGTCTAAAATGCATGCCTATAATCCTAAATACAAAGGAGGCTGAGGCAAGAGAGCAGTGGTCAAGTTCAAGACCTGCTAGGCTATAGGCTGAGTTCAAGGCCAGGTGAAATAAGTTAATGAAATCCTATCTCAAAATAAAAAAAGGAAAAAAGATGAGAGTGGCAGAATGTTTGCCTAGCATGCACAGGGCCCCCATTTCAAACAAACAAACAAACAAACAAAATAAATAAATAAATAAATAAATAAATAAATAGAGAGGCTTTATAGAATTTTGACAATCAAAGTGAGGAATTATGAGTCCATATCTTAGTGTCCAACCACACTTGGGTGATATGGGAATATAGGGGTGTCTCTGAGAATAACAGGGCCTTTCTTGGTTCTTAACTTGGAGGACTATGGTTCCCAAAACTTGATTGCCACCCAAGCCACCCAAGTCAGTGATGTCTGAGCTCTTGTCTCTCAAATTTGAAGAGTGAAATTCACAGACCATGGAGGGTTAATTTTAGAGAGATGATTATTGTGTGTAATTAGACATTTATGAGAGAGGGAGGGGAGAAATGAGAGATGAGGAAGGAAGCAGGATGGGAGAGAGAGAGAAGGAAAGAGGGAAGGAGGGAGGGAGGGAGAGAAGGAGGGAGGGAAGGAAGGAGGGAGGGAGGGAGAAAGAAAGACACCTGTATTGCAGGAGTGGGTCCTAGGAAATGGAATACCATTGAGCCGTTCATGGAGGGCTTCCCCCCCCCCCCCATGGAGGGCTTTTTTATTCTTGTTTCAACTCTTGTTTTTGTTTGTTTGTTTCGGGTTTTTAAAGACAAAGTTATGAGACCCTGGCTGTCCTGGACTCACTTTATAGACCAGGCTGGCCTCAAACTCAGAGATCCACCTGCCTTTGCCTCCCAAGCTCTGGGATTAAAGGTGTGTGCCACCACGCCCAGCTGGTCTGGGGCTTTTAAAGGACTTATAGCAGACACTTCGGTGAGGTGCAAGGAGGGCCTTGAGCTGGTCAGTCCTGATGGCCTGACTGTGAGGTGTCCAAGTGCTTGCTCTCAGTTTGTCTGAGGTGAGTCCTGACATACAGCCTCTGGGCAGAGGTGGAGAAGAGGTAACAGGGAGGCAGAAGTCTCTTCTTCATCCTTGGCCCCCAGCAAGGATACTCTTAGAGCTGCCGCTTTGGGGTCCTTGCTCTGCCTGACCAGTTTCTACCCCTGTTCTCATCAAGCGCTTCATTGAATTGCCTTACAGTTTTTGAGAAGGTGCATGTTGTCTTTATTTTAGCAATAAGGGATTGACGTGACTTCCTATTACTAGTGACAAGATTGCCCTGAACTTTAGACTTTTCTCTATGGTGCAGAACAGTCCCAAAGGAAGCTGTCTGTAGGTAGACCACTTGACTGGTGAACAGTGGGACTGGGGAGAGAAGGAAAGCATGTCACAGGAGTGCTTGGGCAGGTTTTTTTTTCTAATGAATATCTATTAGTGATCAAAAATCACATGGAGATCTTTGGAGGAAAAACAACTGGTAAACAATTAAAAGTATACTGCTTGAAGTATATTTTTTTAAAAACCTACTCTATTCATCATGATATAAGAGGAAGCCAAATTACTAGTAACATTGTTAAATAATTCTGAAATTATTTGTGCAGAATGTGTGTTCATTATGGGGGGCGGGGGCTGTCAAAGGCAATTACCGTTAGCTGGGTGATTCAAAGACAGAACAATGTTACCCCCCAGTCCTGGAGGTAACAAATCAAGGTGCATGGGAACCACTTCTTCAGAAGGAATGGATCTGTTGCAGTCCTTGCTCCTGGCATCTGGGGTTCAGTTAAAAGTCCATCACAGCCCAGCTCTGCTTTCAAGGCTGTGCAGCCTTGTCAGTCTCTTCAGTTCTCCAAGTTTCTGTTCCAGTGCATGACCTGGCCCAGCATCCTTCCAACTCCCCCTGAGGCAGACAGAAAGACAAGGAAAACTATGAGAGAAAACAGTGCCTCCTGCTGCAGTTGGCTGCAGGGCTCTCACCAGCCAGGAGTCAGTTGGCACTGGCTGTGAAGGGTACAGAGGCAGGCGCTTCCACAGATCAAGGCATTGCAAATAAGAATGTTCAGATGGGAAAATTCAGAGTGGGCATGGTGGCACACACCTCGGCATTCAGGACGCAGAAGCAAGGACATCTCTGTGAGTCAACCTGGTCTTCAGAGTGAGCTCTGGGCCGACAAGGACTGCGTAGTAAGATCCTGTGTCTGTGGAACAGACAAGGAAAACTAAAAGCTGAGACAAAAATGAAGAGCAAAGATCAATCAGAGGTGGGACCCACACAAGACTGCATCTCCCACACATCCCATCACATCTCCACAGCAATTTGCTGAGTATTTCAGTCCTCCAGAATAAGCAATATTGTTTCTGTTGGCTTTTTCTCTCTAGTTCTCTTGTCACTGGAGCTCTGTCTTGACTGAGCCATTCTGAAGTGTGTACATTCCTGCTTTTTCTCTCCCCTCCCCCCACACATCCTTTTCTTCCTCTCCTTCCTCCTCCTTTCTTTTCCCTACTCTCTGTCTTCTCCCCCTTCCTCCCCTCCCCCTCCATTCCTGCCTCTTCTCCATCTACTTGTGCTTTATAATTAACTGCCGCTTTGGGCTCAGAACGACTGTGCCGCATATTTCTGGCTCTTGGACGCTTCATTACGTGTCCTGTATCACTTATACATAATATAGATATCATTAGCACTATACCGATATTGCTGGTAATGCTCTCTGCCTTCTTCAGCCACAGATTGAATCTGAGCCAGTGTAAACGCACTTGACCTTTCTAGGTATTACCAAAAAAAAAACCAAACCAAAACAAAACAAAACAAAAAACAAACAAAAAACAAAAACAAAAAAAACAAACCAGTCCTGCCTTCCGAACTAAAAGTATAGCGTTTCACCCCAAGCTTATGCTCTGGCAGCCTCTGGAGGAGCTGCACTTGCCCTAACCATAAATCTGAGTCACTCTCTGGGCCGCAGCCCGTGAAACGCTGCCTTTTTGTTAACACTTGACACTTGCATCTTCCCAGAACTGTTGCATCAAATAAGAAAAGACACACTGGAGGTTGAGTTCCCAAGGTTTACAACACCCACTTGCTCCTGACTCAGGGCTCACCTTCCTGTGTCTGCCCCCCGCTGAGGTGCTGGGCCGGCAGCCCAGTTGCTCAATATACGCACTCACCATTCTGTTTTTCCCTGGAAACAGCGACATGCACGGCGCCCTTCAGAACTCGTGTTAGAAAGCACAAATAATAAATTATTAGGGGAACAAAGATGGAGCTCATGGAGAGACGATCGCTCTGTGGGTAAATAGAACCCCACTGTGTATTAAACAAAAAGTAAACCCCATTTTCTTTTGGATAGTTAAGTTGCCATCAATTCAAATGGAGAATAAGGCCCTGGACATAGTTAATAGTCCACAGACTGGCCAGCCCCGGCTTTGAAAGCATTTCAGCTTTCCTGGAGTGCTGCTTGTCCCCAATTATAACTCACTACTCACCATCTTCATAATTTAAATCTGTCCGCCCCTCAGGGGGGAAAATTTTTTGCTAATCAAAGCCATGAATGCACCTTTTTCTTTTTGACAGCATTCAATTAAAGCTAAATGGTTGGTTTTGAATGAGTTACTGTGAAGAATAAAGGCATTAATGAGGTAATTTCATTATGGAGACTCGTCCAGGCCTATGTGAAAACGAGGGAAATAAATGGAGGGGAAAGCTGCTGAGGAAATTAGGGTTTCTTCCACCCTAATTAATGTTTGGGGGCATTTAGTACAGGCACCAAATTAACTGCTCCAAAGAACTCTCATTGAAAAAAAAAATACATTGTTACTCTCTCCTGTAATTAGAAGACAGTACAAGGAGATCCCTCTGGGAGTATAAAGCTGGCCTTTAACTTATTCTGAGGGCCACCGAAAACACACTATTAGGGATCTGGAATTTAAGGAAGCGGGCATACAATACGGGATTGTTTAGGTCCTTGGACTCTCTGAGAAGTAAACAGGTAGCCTCTGAAGGAGGAATTATGAGACTCCTGGGGGGCCTGTCTTCCCAGGCAAACAGTCTTAAATGCATCCAAAAGGAAGAAAAGAAGGTGAATAGGCCCAGTGTGGGTCGCCCAGAGAATGCTCAATGCCTGTCTTAAGTGATTACATGATGTTGCGCCCGCCCCTCTCACTGAGTTATCTTTACACTACTTTTGTCTGCTCTAATTGGAGCTGATGAGGTGCTAATTGGAGGCCTTTTTAAAGAGCCCACGACTTTAATCACTAGGAAAGCGAGGGAATCCGAAGGAGTGGAGTTAATGAGATGGAGCAAAGAGAGAAACCGTATGTTGCTCAACAAAAATAAAACTGGGTTTGTGTGCGTGCAGAGGGAAGTTTTAAGGAAGGGAGAAAGGAGTCCAGGGCATTTTACAAGCCTTTCCAGAACATCGTCACAGAGCAGAAGAGGCATCTTGTCAGTGCAGCAGTTTTTGCCTTTCAGTTTCCATCTTGGGCCTGAAACGACAGGTCCCAACTCCCTGGTTTCCCTTCAAAACCCGCAGACTAATACAAGCTCCCTGTTGCCCAGCGTCTTGTTTCTCAGAGAGGAAGTTTCCCCGAGATCTTTAGAAGCAGCTTGCCCTCCGCTGTGGAAAAGGTGTCTCCAGCAAATTTCCCCCATACTAGAAGCATGAGGTTTGACAAGGGGAGGACAAGGATCCAGGCCACCCTTAACCAAGTGACCCTGAGCTGGGTCTATTCTGATTTGGAGTTTGTTTGTTTGTTTGTTTGTTTGTGGGCTGCTGTTTTAATTGAGCTTCTTTGTTTTTTATGTTGTCCAAGTCTCTACAAGAAACTGTATACTTTTTAAGAGAAAAGTAAATGTTTAGCATCTATTTGCATTCAAGGAACCTTCGATTGTTGTGCTTCTTTGTTTGTTTGTTTGTTTGTTTGTACCACAGATGGAGTGGCAAGCAGAGAGGAGTCACTGTGTAGAGCAAAAAAGGGATTTTGCAGAACCATCGTTTAAAAGGTACTGAGTCTGACCTCCTTGGGGAAGTCCGGACACCATGAGTTTGAGGTTTAGAGTGACGCCTGCGCCTGCGCACGCTTTTTACCCAGGCTCCCTCCCACAGTCGGCTTCCTGACCTCGGGAGGATTTGATAAGTGTTTGTGGAGTATTTTATAGGATTTTCAAAGCATGCCACGGAGTTAGCACTTCGTACAGTATTTCACACTTGTGGTTAAGCCGGTCTTGAAGGTTAATTTCCTGACACACTGTGACCCACTTGAGGCCAGCGACCCTGCCATTTGGCTTCTCTTCTCACCGGAGTAGCTAACTGTTTCAGTCACGTTTTTCCAAATTGCCTTAATGTAAAATCCATGCTACGGGACACCAGTCACACAAATGCAAAACTGACTTAACACGATACAGGTCAGCCTGTGAGTTTGAGCACGTGATGTGTGAAGGGTTCACTACGTTTAATTTTGTCCTTGGGAAATTTGGAGACGCCTGTGAGGAGCTTAGAAACCATGCCCGAGCTGCCCCCTGGGAGCCAGTAATCCAGACTTTACACAGCCGACTGAGAGGAAAGAGGAAGCTGAAGAACAGAGAGTCCCAATAGGTGAAAAATAATTTGTGCAAAACAAAAGATGAACTACATATGGAAACGGTAGCTCTAAAGAAGAGAACTGAGAAGGGGTGAACACTGGCCATGACCCTTAGAGACTCAGTGTTAGAAAATGCCCGTCGGGTGCTCTGCTCCCAGACCACTGGTGCTCAGATTAAGTGACGGTTTCAAAATCTCCAGGTCAAAGAAAGTGCCTATGTTTGCACCTAATTCTAAACCAACACATTTGGTACTGGTTTTCTTTCTTTCTTTCTTTCTTTTAATTTTTATTTATTTTATTATGTATACAATGTTCTGCCTGCATGTGTGACTCTCCACAAGATCTCATTATGGATGGCTGTGAGCCACCATGTGGTTGCTGGGAATTGAACTCAGGACCTCTGGAAGAGCAGACAGTGCTCTTAACCACTGAGCCATCTCTCCAGCCCCTTTTCTTTCTTTTTAAGATATATTTTTCTTCTATGTGTATGCCTTCATGTATGTGTGTATGTATGTATGTATGTATGTATGCATGTATGTATGTATGTATGCATGTATGTATGTATGTATGTACAATTTGTACATGCCTGGTGTTCACAGAGGCCAGAAGAGGATGTTGGATCCCTTGGAACTGGAGTTAATGGATGATTATCAACTACCATGTTGGTCCTGAGACTCAAATCCAGGTCCACTGTAAGAGCAGAAAGTGCTGTTAGCTCTTAGCTGAGCCATCTCTCCAGCTCCATGATACTTTTTTTTTTTTTTTGAATAGCACAAGGGGCTGACTCCCAAGTTGAAGAGTTTGACAGCCACTTGCTGTGAAGTTCCTGATTGTATTAGAGTAGACCAGGAGAGGCCAGTGAGATGTATGTACATACCTACATACGTGTATACAATGTACTAACACTTCACATCAGTCCCAAATCAGTGAGACGGAAGGATCTTTTTATTGCCATAGACAAAGGTATACCTAAGAGGAAAATCAGTGTGTTTGTCAGCTTGATTCCTTTGGCCATCCTTTTACTCACACATTTAGCATCCAGCGAAAGTTGGGATACTCACAATATGGAGGTAAACGAAACCTGGCTGGCCCAGCCTACCCTCGTGGAGCTTGGTGTCCTGTGCACAGTGCAGATGTTGCGGTGAGATCTCCACCCCCAGATACACCTCTTCCTGCTGCTGTGCAAGGTGTCTGTGTGCGGTGTCACAGGGGATGGTCACTGTACTGAAGATTTCAAGTGGTACCAAGTTGGACATTTCCAAAGCCCAAGCCCTGCAGCCACAGACACAGAGCTTCTCTCAGCTACTGGTGGAGCCGTTTCTAATGAGTTAATGAGCAGCCTGAGCATGGAGGGCGAGGAGCAGTGGGAGGGTCTGGTGGGGGGGGGGGGGCAGGGGGGGTTATCTGGTAATCTCCACACACTAGCCAATGCTCCAGCAGGAGCCTGGGGAAGCTCTTTGCCAATTGGTTGCAACTTCTGAAAGAGGCAGCAGAAGGCTCGGTCCATGTGTCCTTCCGTCAGGTCAGTGGCCGTATTTTCAGTGATAGTCAGTAATAAAACCTGGGGGACACACAGACTCTATCAATGGTTTTGCTTTGTAATTTAATTTGATAAAATAACTCACACAAATATTAAACTGAACTTAATTAGACAACATTTCCATTGGTGTTATTAGAAAAATCTTCATGTGAGGACAGGGGCCTAGGAGAGCCAGAGGTGAATATCTCAGTTTTGAGATGGAGACCGAGTCCCAACTTCATAAAGAATCCAGCCAGCAATGTAGGAGGCCTCAGACTTCTCTGAGTCCTCACCACCGTTTTTGTAATTTTTCTGTTTTGTTGGGTGTGTATGCATGCTGTGTACGTGTGTGTGTGTGTGTGTGTGTGTGTGTGTGTGTGTATGTGTGTGTGTGTGTTATTTGTGTTCTTGTGTGCAGGTACATGTGTGCATGCCAGTGCACGTGCATCATGTATAATCCAGAGGCTAATGGTCTATGCCTTCTTCAATTGTACTCTCCTTTTTTTTTTCTTTTTTCTTTTTGTTTTTGTTTTTGTTTTTGTTTTTCAAGACAAGGTCTCTCTGTGTTAGGCTTGGCTGTCCTGGACTTGCTTTGAAGACCAGGCTGGCCTCGAACTCACAATGATCTGCCTGCCTCTGCCTCCCGAGTGCTGGGATTAAAGGCATGCGCCACCACGCCCGGCTTGTATTCTCTTTATTTTTGAGACAGGGTTTCTCGCTGCAACTAGAGCCTATCGATTCAGGTAGGCAGGCTGGCCAGTGAGCTCCAGGCCTCTGTTTACCTCTCTCCCTATCTGTAGATGCTCACTACCACACCAGGTGTTTCTTGGGTATTAATCACCCAAACTCAGGCCCTCACACTTGCATGACAGACACTTTTGAACTATCCTCTCACCCCTAATTTCCTTTTGAAATATTATTTAATATTTTGTGTGATACTGGGGATCAAACCTGAGGTATCATGTGTGTTAGACAAGTCCTCTCCTGCAGAGCCACATCCCTGCCTTGTCATTTCCTTATTAAAAAAAAAAATACCATAAGCAGCCAGGTGTGGTGATGCACACCTTTGATCCCAGCGCTCGGGAGGCAGAGGCAGGTGGATCTCTGAGTTTGAGGCCAGCCTGGTCTATGGAGTGAGTGTGTAGCCAAAGCTACACAGAAAAACTCTGTCCTGAAAAACAAAAACAAAACAAAATGAAAACCACTATAAGCATCTCGCATCCTTCGGGAATCTTATGATGTAAAGCCCAAGGCAGCCAATCTGCAGGGGAGCTGAGCTTATGAATTAATAGAAAGCTGCTGCTGGGAGCTGCTGAAGCGCTTGACTTACCTGCCAGAAAAGAGCACATGCATTGTTAGGGCTGCCTACTGGCTTAGATTAGACCGTGTGTCCCTCCAGCGCTGTTGTGAAGGCAGCCACCAGTCCCCTAGACCCGCCCGCCTAGTGCTTTCCTTCCACAGGCCAGTCCTTCTCAGCTTCTTGTCCTCCCCCTTCAGGGCCTTGACTGAACCTTCTCTGAGACACTTGCCTCTTTATCCTCACTTGTGGCCCATTTATCCCTCAAATCAGGTGACATCCACAGAGAGGATGCCATCCTGTACCGTCCCACTGCTCTGGTGGCTTTAGGGCACGTTCCTCTGGTTTTGTTTGCATGCTCACAGGTGGAGACATCCTTAAAGTTGTTGGCATCTTTATTGTGTTGGGGTTCAGAATATAACACCCCGAAGCCTCAGGAATAGGGTTTCTCTCTGCCTTTCTCCTACCCTTCCCACTTTCATCCCACACAACTCAAACCTGGAAGCCAGAATTTCTTTTCCCCAAGGCAGACCGTAGGAGCTAGAACCTTTCCCTCTCAGAGCCAACCATGCAGGCTGAAAATACTAGTAGAAAGCATCGCTTATCTTCTCCTGGGAGCTGGTTGGAAAAGGCCTTCTCTGGCCTACTTTGGGTCATAGTAAATCACAAGAAAGGTCTATCAGAAAGCTCTTGTCCTGAATGGGAGGAAGGAATGCAACAACTGAGACACAAGGAGTGTCTGGGTGGATGGACCTGCTGTTTGGTCCATGGTCTGCTTGCATTACCTCAGGTCCTGTGATCCAGCCCTGTTCTACAATCCCGTCCTTGACTTATCAAACCTAAACATAGAAGTGGTTCATTTACTTGAGCCTTTGGGTCTCCAATCTCAAAACTCCTATGATACAGAAAGCAATGATCCAGTACATCTGTAGTGTTTTCCTCTCGCTGACCTGTCTTCTTGGCTCTCTTTATGACGGGCAGGAAAGGGATCAATGCCCCTCCCAAGCACGCTTCTCCAATTGTGTCTCTCCCGGCTGCCATGTAAAGGACAGAGAGTTCTTGTCTACCTTCTCTATGGCTGTATCCATAAAGCCCAGCACAGCACTAGGTGTTGTGTATAAAGGGCACAATGAATGCTTCCTGAACGAATGAACAAGGTAATTATAGTTACAGGTTGCCTTCTGGCATATCCCCACTATTTCAGGTATAGCAATGGATATCTGAGATTTAATTCAGGAATTATGAGTTATTATCATGTATATATTATCATATATATATGTATACATATATACACATATAACAAGGTGATATATATATATATGTATATACATATATACCGACTCCTGGATTATTTACACAGCCATCAGATGGACCAGGGCAGGAGGAGCCCAGCCTCCCAGGCAGATCTGTTTGTTGTCTGTGTTCCAAAGTTTACTTTCTGCCCTAGTGTTTTAACTCTATTTACAAACACTCAAGAAAGAACAGATTGCCCCCTCCCCTCTGCCAGTTCCATTTCCCTGAGTAAACACCCACAGCCCTTCAAACATCTCTGAGGAGGGGCACACAGCCTTTGCCTCACTCACTCGGTCCCTGAGGAACACCAGTGTCTCCTTACCCGTGTGTTTGCAATAAGCCAAAAAACCTTTTTGGTTTTTCTTCTATGAAATTGGCATCTTGTTTTTCCTTTAAATTGTTTCTTTTACATTTATTTACTTACTGTGTGTGTTCATTTGGAGCTCAGAGGGCAGCTTGCTGAAGTCAGTTCTCTCTCCACTGTGTGAGTCCCAAAAACCAAACTCAGGTTTGGGACAAAGTGCTTTCTTTTCTGAGCCATCTTGCCAGCCCCCTCATTTTAACTTTTAGCCCAATGACTCCATGGTTTTCTAGACTCTCTCTGAACCTCTGTTTCTCTTTCAGTAATCCTATTTGGGTTTCACCTTCCCAGAATGCTTCAGGGTTTCCTGTACCAGACACGTCCATCCCTTTTGCTTTTCCTACTAGTCAACACTTAGTGATCATTCCTGCCTTAGTCAGCTTTCTGTCATCATAACAGATACATGAGGTGATTAAATTATTAAGAGAAAAGGCATCTTTTCTCTCATCATTGTAGGCGGTCCAGGACACAAACAGTTGCTCCCCTTGCTTTTTGGCTTGTAGAGGCACATCATGGTAGAAGTGTGTGGCACAGGACACTAGAAAGAGAAAAGCTAGAGAGACCACTTAGGAGTTAAGAGTGCTTGCTGCTCTGGCAGAAGACTGGACTTTTGTTCCTCTCACTCATGTCCAGAGTCTCACAACTGCCTGGAACTGCAGCTCTGAGATCTAACGCTTTCTTCCGGCCTCAGCAGGCGCTCAGACCTGTGTGCGCATACGCATTCACAAACACATACAGATAAATACAATAAATCTTGTGGTTGTTGTTGTTGTTGTTGTTGTTGTTGTTGTTGTTTCAAGACAGAGTTTCTCTGTGTAGCCTTGGCTGTCCTGGATTAACTTTGTAAACCAACTGGCCTTAAACTCACAAAGGTCCACCTGCCTCTGCCTCCCTGAGTTCTAGGATTACAGGCATGTGCCACCTTGTGGCCTAAAATAAATCCTTTTTTTTTTCTTTTTTCTTTTTTTTTAAAGAAAGTGAGAATAGGCTCCCACTTTCTCCACCAAGCACAAGCCCTCACAAACGAAAAGACCACCAACTAGGCCCTACCCTCCAAAGTTTCCAACACCTCCCAATGACACTGAACTGAGGACTGAGCATTTGACACCTGTCCCTTAGGGACACAACCCTTTGGATCCAAGCCCCAGCAATCCCTTTATCATCAGCATAGTTTCCTACATAAATATCTGACTTAGAAGCCACAGAACCCAAAGCCTAGGCAAAGTGGATTATAAACGAGCACAGAAAGAACGTATAGTTAGGTGCGCAGTGTGGGTTAGAAGTGTTCAGAGAAGGGGTGTGAATGAGTTCTCAGATAGCTGCCGAGTGGGTTAGGGGGCAGAAGAGAAGACTAGAATAATCTAGAGTAAACTTTGTCAGAGGTGGGGCCAGGGATGTAAGGCAGGAGTAGAGGGGCCTGGAGGAATCGAGAGAATTGGGTTTTTTACTCCAACTCTCAGGGTTCTTTTTGTATTGCTTTTGGGTTTTTGTTTGTTTGTTTGTTTTCTCTTCACCTGCGGTGGCATCTCTTTGCCTCACTCACTGAGACTCTCCTTTTCCACCTTTACCAGCCTGGGCTAAAAGTCCCATGCTCCTTAACCTTACATTTCAGTCCAACCTGGGCGAACGGAGACTCAGACAGACAATACTCCTTCTGCCTTCTTTTCCCAAGTCCCTTGGGTCACTCTCGTCAGGTCGTAGACAAGGTGCTCCTTCCTCAGAGGAAGCCAGGTTGTAGGTGACTAGGTCAGAGAAAGTAGTGCAGACAACTGATTTCGCAGGGCACTAGGCAAAGTGCGTAAAGGTTGGCCTGGCTTGGGCTCATGCAGGCTCTGTGGAGCTGTGTAAGCCTGGCCTGGCAGAGCAGGGATAATTATCTCCATTCCTGAAATGTTTTTCCTCTGCTGGCTTTTGGAGGCATTTATTCTCCAACACCGAATTACTCAATAGCCGTATAATTGTTGTGTCCATTACCTTGGCTCTGATGGATGGGAGAGCCCGTTATCTTTCCCAGTTCATTAGCCGACTGGCCTTTGCATTAGCAGCCCCACCCTTGGGGGGTTGCCTTGGAGACAAAGCTTCCTGTGGGTAATCCAAGATTATCCACCTCTTTGTCCTGCATGTGACCCATAATTACTTGCTAAATTAGAATGGTTTTTCTGGAAATCACAGGCGGGGGTTAATATGTTCTTCCAGAACTGGTCAAGCTGAGATGACACTGAATTCAGAGGGAATTCAAGTCACATGATCCCTGAAGGCGTCTCTTTGAGTAAGAAGATGAACTCTCCCACTAGGAAGCACTGTGCCCATAAAGGCCCTGTCACTCACACAACCTCCGCCTGCTTTTCTGATTGTGGTTTAATCTCACGACAATTCACTATGTCAATATCGAGTAGACTCACTCTGCAACAGGAGTCTGCACCCATTTGTCTCTGATAACGGCTTTACACTTCAGTACACATCTCGCCTATAACTGCCATTTTTACTCTGCGCTCACACAGTTGTAATTAATGTACCAATTTGGGGCAAGCAGGGAACTAGTAAAAAAAAAAAAACACAGAAGAAGAACATGTTGGGGGGGAAAAAGATGTTTGATCGCTAACACGTCCTCCCTAAGATTTTGTAGTGAAAGGAAGAGTAGGTCTAGAACATTCCTAATGAGAAGCCTCTTCAAACACTTTTTTTGTAAATAAGTTCCACAACAGTGAATGCAAATATAAAATGAGAGCTGTCATGCACCTACTGTAACATTCTTCGATGGTTTTATCCACTTAAACTGTAAGTGAAGCTATTAAGAGAGATCTAGAAGTAAGGAGACTAAGACGCTAGCTTACAACTTTATTGTATTTTATTTTATTTATTGGTTTTTCAAGACAATGTTTCTCTGTGTAGCCTCGGCTGTCCTGGACTCACATTGTGGACCAGGCTGGCCTCGAACTCACAGGGATCCACCTGCCTCTGCCTCCTGAGTGCTGGGATGAAAGGCGTGTACCGCCCGGCAGCTTACAAGTTTAAATGAATAGTTTTCACCAGGAAAATCTCAAACTTGGAATTGTGCAGGGCCTTGCAATCTCATAGTCACCCATCTGAAAGGCATTTAAGAAACCAAACTGAATCGTGTTAGAATAAACATGCTTGGGGATACGATCATTCAGATTCCTGCTTGATGGATTCCACAGCAGGTTCTGTGTTTTCACGAATTCATTTCTCAGCTAGATGTCACTTGGAAAGTCTTTATGCATCTAGTGTGTAGAGAGTGTCCTGAGACCTCATTTTGTTGAGCTCATTTTACAGAGCCATTAGCAGATAAGTCCCTTGTCACATTTGCTCAGATCTTGATCATGTATGTTAAGCACTGAGAAACTGACTTTGACTGTGGTATACTGAGGTCAGCAATCACATTGAATTTTAGAGGACAGGGAGTAGTTAGCTAGTAAAGGGAAATTGTCTTTGACAGTGTTCTCTGGCACTAGTTAGCCAAGGTGCTAGGGCTTTCTGTATTCAAAGTAGGCAATTTATCTCCGAGCTACATCCCCAGACCAACTTGATAGCATATAAAAGCAGTATCATTTAGCATTTCCTAAAATGTACTCTACAAGACAGAAATATTAAGTATTACAAAAACAATTTTGTGATCAAATAATCTTAATAAATGCTGTGTTAAATGGATTTTTAAAAATTGTAAGTGTGTATGTGTGTGTGAGTGTGTGAGTGTGCAAACCTGAAGGAAAGGGTGTGTGTGTGTGTATGTGTGTGCCACAAGTCAAATTCAAGTGTCTTCTTCAACTACTGTCCACCTTATTTCTTCTGTTTCTATATAGTGTCTTCCGTTGGCTGGAGGTTTCTAATTGGCTAGACAACTGGTCAATGCAGCACCAAGGATTCTGTTTCCATTTACTAGTGCTGGGATTCTAGCGTGTGTCTGACCTCTCCATGGGGGCTGGGGATCTGAACCTAGGTCATTATGCTGAGCTACTGCTGCTGAGCTCCCACATGTGTTTAATATATAGACATGCTTTATGAAGATGCAAGTCTCCTAAACTTATTTGCTTAAAGGAATTCTTTTCTCCCAGTATCTGCAGCACTTGCAACCAGTAAACTTTAACAAATGGTGTAATTTGGGCAACCCAGTTAGACTCCTCTTACCTTACTTTAATTAATAGATACAGATACAACCAGATTCTTCCAGCAAGGCACCATCTCCCCAACACCTCTCTAAATAGCATCACCAGCTGGGACCAAGTGTTCACATGTCTAAGCCCACGGGGACAGTTCTGCTTCACACCAGCCAAGTCACTGGGAAGCACTGGGAGGGATGCACACACCAGTGTTTCCAGGCACACCCTAATGTGTGTTCACACTTTTCTTCCACAGCTTGCTTCCATTAGAGTAGAAGCGAGTTTTGTTCAACATTTCAGGCAAAGTAGCTAGAGGAACACGCTGGTTAGGTTTTTTGTTTGTTTGTTTGTTTGTTTATCAACTTGACACAAGTTAGGGTCATCTGGGAAGAAGGAACCTCAATTGAGAAAATGCCTCCTTCAGATTGGCCTGCAGGCAAATCTTTGGGGTCACTTCCTTGATGAATGCTAGATGTGGAAGGGCTCACACCGCTGTAGGTGGCACCACCCCAGAGAAGGCGGGGCTGAGCGAGCCATGAAGAACAAGCCAGCAGACATCACTCTTCTGTGGTCCCTGCTTCAGTTCCTACCTCCAAGTGCTGCCTTGAGTTCCAGCCCTGGTTTCTGTTCATGATGGACTATAAACCATAAGGTGAAACGAACCCTTTCCTCTCCAAGTTGCTTTTGGTCATGGTGTTTTATCACAGCCATAGAATCCTAAGCAAGACTTCATGCCCAAGCCGCATTCAAAGAGAAGACATGTTTGTTTGGGCCCCTGTTGGCCATGTGGGAAACTCCCACGCAAAAAAAAAAAAAAAAAAAAAAAAAGTCCATTGGAAAATAAGGTTTCAAGAGTTACCCTTTTGTAAGCAAACAGAATAAAACACATTTTTAACTCATATCAATAGGAATAGGGGGCATTTTTGCTACATATAGACTGTCATTGCCAATAAGGTCTCCTGGTTTTGTTTGTTTGTATTGCTTTTTACTCTTGTCCAAAGAGACATGGTATACAACGTTCTTTGCTAGTCTATTTCAATATGTTACCATTAAAGTGTTGTCTTTATTTGAACTGAATTATGAAGTTCTAAAATATTATTCTCACTTAATACCTGCTACAGTGTGATGCTCCTTCCAGAACCTGGGTTGGAATTTAGACATCTTACTGCCATTTTGACAGTGTTAAGAAGTAAGGCTTCGAAGGTATCCCTTAGCAACCAAGTCAACTGGTGTATAATTATCAGCATACAGTTCTCCTGAAAAACAACAACAACAACAACAACAACAAGCTAACATCTCTGATTTTTTTTTTTAACCTTCTGAGTACACTTAACGCACTGCCATTATAGGCTTAACAAATACTTTTCATTCAAGCTAAAGTATAATAAAAATCAGGCCAATATTGGTTTGGGTAAAATAAATAGACCATGTTCTAAACTGTTGGAATTTGAGATGATATGGATTTACTAACTGCTTGCTCTTTTCTCAGGAGGAAAGTAGAAATAGACAGTCCATAGTTGGGCCTGAACTGGTGATGATTTCCTTGTCCAGTGCCTGACAGTTCTGTCTCTTCACTACTAGAAAACTGTTCTCTACAGAGTCATCGTGCTACAGGTATTGCAACCCCAGGTAATCTCAAACGATCAGGGAGGAAAATATCCTATCCAGTATGATGCTCATTTTGTCAGCTTGATAGAGTCAAGATCTGCCAAGTAGCTAGGCCTGTGGTCAAACTTAAGAATTATCTGGGGCTGGAGAGATGGCTCAGTGGATAAGAGCACTGTCTGCTCTTCCAGAGGTCCGGAGATCACTTCCCAGCAACCACATGGTGGCTCATAACCATCTATATTGGGATCTGATGCCCTCTTCTGTCATGTGGGTGTACATGCAGATAGATCATTCATACATTAAATAAATAAATAAATAAATAAAATCTTATAAAAAAAAAAGAATTATCTGGATCTGTTCCTTGGTATAGGAACATGTTAACGATGGGTGAGGCATTCCCTGGGTGGAGGATTCCTAGACTGAAGAAAATGGAGAAGGGGACCCAAGATGAGGGCTGCATTCATCTGTTTGCCCAGAGCCATGATATGTGACTGGCTGCTTCACTCTCCCGGCCGCCTTGATGGCCTGTACATTGAGCTGTAGCTAAAAATAGACCCTCCCTCCCTCTGAGTTGCTTTTGTGATAGTGTTTTTATCACAGCAACAGGGATGGGATCTAACTAAGGCAGCGATGGCAAGAGATCCAGTGACTGCAAGAATCCATTATTATCATCGCACGCGCTGCTGGGATTTTGCTCCGCTCTGTGCGCTAGCATTTCCAGTATGTGCAGACTTTGTCTCTGAAAAAAGATAGAAAAGCTCCCACGAGAGCTGGCTTGATTTAGCATAGAGTGGGGGGCGCTAGACTTTGTTTCTGAAAAAAGATAGAAAAGCTCCCACGAGAACCGGCTTGATGTAGCATACAGTGGGGGGCGCTATTCTCCCTCTAGCACAGCTTCCTCTTTCTTTGCACAGCTTGATTCCCAGTTGAAACATCTTACTCAAACTCTTATTGTCTTCATCATTTGTGTCAGGATATCACTATCTACAAATACTTATTTTGTGTTCAAAATAGTACAGACTACTAGAGTTGAGGTAAGAGGGTTTTTTCCCTTCACAAACATTTCTTTCTCTCCTATTGTCATTTCAGTTTCCCCACATTTTTCTTCTTCTTCACTTTTATCTGAACTGTTCTTTGAACTAAGAAAATGAGTAGAGAATAATATTTAAACCAGTGCGAGTATAAAGGATCACATTACTGCTGACCTTTCTCATAGGAAGAAAAGTCTGTTAGTTCTGACTTACAGTAAACAGTGCAGCACTATAGCACACGGAGCTAATGTATTTGTTTTGGTAAACTTTCAGATTTTAAAAATAAAAGGCCTATGACAGTAGCTCAGTGATAGAGTATTGTTATAGCATGTGAGAGGACCCAAGTTTGATGTCTAGCATGACAAAAACAAACAGGCAAAAATGAAAAGAAATAAAAGAAAAACCTAAAGACTGGAACAGAGCCATCTAGTTTACCTAAGCATGGAAGGACACAAAAGAGTATCTTTGCATGATCAATTACATAAAATGAATACCATTTAGTAGCTTGGGGATACCTGATCTCATGACAAGTTAATATATGGACAAGTGATACCAACACAACCTATATTAAATATGACACCGTTCTCTCTCTCTCTCTCTCTCTCTCTCTCTCTCTCTCTCTCTCTCTCTCTCTCTCTCGCTCTCTCTCTCTCTCTCTCTCCTATCCAAAATCCCAGTGAGGTGTGTGTAGGTGTTGTCTCCAGCAATAGGGACTTCTGGAAGCTTCGTTTGTTGAACTGAGATGCCCAGCTGAATCTATCTCCCTTTCTCCCCCATTTTTGGTGATTTCATTCAGATACCCTCCACATAGGTATATGTTATAGGAAGCCTGAGCTCTACTAGGTTTCCGTACAAACCCTCAAAAGGCCCTCAGTTTCAGTTCTCCCTCCTTTTCCTCCCTCCTTGTCCTCCTTCCTACTCATTCTCCGAATGTGTTCATTGCTTTGGTAGGCTATCCATTTCCACTATATTAACCCTACCTATCCACAAGCATGGGCGATCTTTCTGTCCTCTGATGTCTCCTTCAATTTACTTCTTCAGTGTTTTAAAGTTTGTATTGTACAAGTATTTGACTTGCTTAGTTGGAGTTACACCAAGATATTTCATTCTTTAAGGCAACTCTGAAAGGAATTGTTTCCCTGGTGTCTTTCTCAGCCCTTTTGTCATTTGTATATTGGGGGGCTGCTGATTTTTTGTGAGTTATGTTTGTATCCGGCTACTTTGCTGGAAGTGTTTATCAGCTATAGAAGCTTTCTGGTAGAGTTTTTGGTGTTATTTATGTATTCAATCATATGATCTGCAAATAAAGATAATTTTACTTCTTCCCTTCCTGTTTTTATCTTCTTGATCCCCTTAAGTTGTCTTACTGCTCTAGTTCAGACTACATTGTACTATATAAGTGCTATATTGAATAGTTGTGGAGAAGGAGACTACTTTGTTTTGTTCCTGATTTTAATGGAAATGATTTTAGTTCTCCTCCATTTATGTTGACATTGTCTTTGAGTTTGTTGTAAATCACTTTATTATGCTGAGTTCTATCTCTTCTATCTTTAGACACTCCAGGACTTTTATCATGAAGGACGGTTGGATTTCATCAAAGAACTTTTTTGCATCAAATGAGATAATCATGTAGTTTTAGTCTTTCACTCTGTTTACATGGTGGACCGCATTTATCAAGTTCCATATTATGAAACATCAAACATCCTTGCATCTCTAGATGGAAGCACACTTTATCACGGTGGATGATCTTTTTGGTGTTCTTGGATATAGTTTGTAAGTATTGAGTGTTTGTCTATTTTTGAAACTATGTTCATAAGGAAAATTGGCCTGTAACTCTCTCATTTCATTGAGTCCTTATATGGTTGTTGTAGCCACATGTTTATGGCCT
Organism: Acomys minous; assembly: GCF_964271855.1. Lineage (NCBI taxonomy): Eukaryota > Metazoa > Chordata > Mammalia > Rodentia > Muridae > Acomys > Acomys minous. The sequence goes on from NC_140486.1 coordinate 22,028,040, forward strand.
CGTAAAAAGAATTAAGCAGTGTTTCTTCTATTGGGGGGGTGGGTTTGAGAAATTTTGGTGTTAATTCTTTTTTGAAAGTCTGGGAGAATTCTGTACTGAATGCATCTCACCCTGGACTTTTTTTGGTTGAGACACTTTTAATTACTGCTTGTATTTAACTAGGGGCTATAGGTCTATTTAAATTGCTTATCTGATCTTGATTTAACTTTGGTGGGTGTTTTATATCAAGAAGATGAGCTGGGCAGTGGTGGTACATGCCTTTAATTCCAGCACTTGGGAGGTAGAGGCAAGGGAATCTCTGTGAGTTCAAGGCCAGGCTGGTCTACAGAGCAAGTTCCAGAACAACTACAGATGTCACACAGAAAAACCCTGTCTCAGAAACCCAGAAGAAGAAAATGAAGAAGAAGAAGAAGAAGAAGAAGAAGAAGAAGAAGAAGAAGAAGAAGAAGAAGAAGAAGAAGAAAAGAAAGAAAGAAAATGGCCCACTTCTTTTATATTCTCCACTTTGGTAGAGTAGACTTTTTTGTTGCTTTTTTGTTTTGTTTTGTTTCGTTGTTTTTATTGATTTCAGTCCTGAGTTTGATAATGTCTTGCCATCTACTCATTTTGGGTGTGATTTCTTCCGATTGTTCTAGGTCTTTCAGGTGTGCTGCTAAGTTACTAGAATGAGATTTCTCTAAGTTGTATTATAAGCACTTAGTGCTATGAACGTGTCTCTTAGGATCATCTTCATTGTGTTCTGTAAGTTTGGATATGTTGTGTTTTCATTTTCACTCAATTCTAGAAAGGTTTTTTTTTTCTTAACTTTTGTCTTGAATTATTTTTCATTAATTTGTGAGTTTTTTTTTTTTCAATTTCCATGAGTTTGTAAGTTTTCTGGGTTTTTTTTTTTCCTGTTGCTGTTGATGCTCACTTTAATCTATGGTGGTCAGATAAGACACAGGGTGCTATTTCAATTTTCCTGTATCTGTTAAGGTTTGATTTGTGTTCCAGCTTGTGGTCAGTTTTGGAGAAAGTTCTGGGAGCTTCTGAGAAAATGGTATATTCTTTTTGTGTTTGGGTCAAATGTTTTATAAATATGTTGGTTCTGTTTAGTTTATGACATCATTTAGCTCCAGCATTTCTCTGTTTAGCTTTTGTCTGAATGGCCTACTGGTGAGAGTTAGGTATTGGAATCACCTACTATCGACGTGTTAAGATCAATATGTGATTTAAGCTATAGTATTGTTTAGTTTATGAATTTGAATGCCTTTGTGTTTGGTACAGAAATGTTTATAACTGAAATAACCTCTTGGTGGGTTTTTCCTTTGATGAGTATGCAGTGTCCTTCTTTGTCTCTTCTGATTGGTTTTTGTTTTATGTCTATTTTTTTCAGATATTATAGTGGTCACATTGGCTTGCATCTTAGGTCCATTTGCTTGGAATATTTTTCCATCTTTTTGCCTTCAAGGCAGTGCCTGTCCTTGATGTTGAGGTGTGTTTCTTAGATGCAACAGAAGGAAGGATCCCATTTTCACATCCATTCTGTTAGCCTGCATTTTTTTTTAAATTGTAGAATTGAGACCATTAATGCTGAGAATTATCAATCAGCAGTGTTTGTAGCTTCCAGTTACTTTGTTGTTAGGGTGTGGGGGTGGTTCCCCATCTTTTGATTTACTGGTCTGGAATTATTTATTCTTTAGGGTGTGTGTGTGTGTGTGTGTGTGTGTGTGTGTGTGTGTGTGTGTGTGTGTGTTAGTGTTTATTTAACCTCTTCAGTTTGAAGTTTTTCTTCTATCACCTTCTGTGGAGCTGGATTTGCAGACAGAAATGCTTAAATTTGGTTTTAATCATGGAGTGCTTTTCTCTATTGTATTGAAAGTTTTGCTAGGTAAAGTTGTCTGTGTTGGCATCTGTGGTCTCTTAGAATTTGTAGAATATCTGTCCAGGCCTTTCTGGCTTTTAGAGTCTCCATTGAAAAGTCAGCTGTTATTCTAGTAGGTCTGACTTTATAGGTTACTTGATCTTCTCCCCTTACAACTTTTAATATTATTTCTTTGTTCTCTGTGTTTAGTGTTTTGATTACTATGTGTCAAGGGAAATTTATTTTCTGGTCTAATTTATTTAGTGTTCCAAAAGCTTGTTGTACCTTAATAGGCAGCCCTTCTTTAGGTTAGGGAAATTTTCTTTTATGATTTGTTGAAAATGTTTTCTGTGACTTTGACCTGGATTTCTTCTCCATCCCCTATTCCTATAAATTGTAGACTTGGTCTTTTCATAGTGTTCTGGATCTCCCAGGTGCTTTGTGCCTGGGTATTTTTAGATTTAACCTTTTCTTTTACCAAGGTATCCATTTCTTCTATCTTGTTTTCAATACCTGAAATCCTCTCTTTCCATCTCTTATATTCTGCTGGTGAGACTTGCCTCTGAAGTTCCTGTTTTAGTTCCTAAGTTGTTTATTCCCATTTTCCCATCTAATTAGATTTTCTTTATTGAATCCATTTCCACTTTTATGTCTTGAACTGTTTTTCTTCATTTCATCCCACTGTTTATTTGCGGTTTTATAGGTGTCTTTGATTTATTCATTTCCTTTTAAGGGAACTCTAACATATTCCTAAAGGCTATTTTGAAGTCCTTGTCTGGTGGTTCAGCTGTGTTACATTTCTCAAAGCCTCCTAATCGTAGAGTTGCTGGGGGAGACATTGTGTTTTTATGCAGATTTTATGGCTTCTAGACAGTCTAGTTTGGGATGACTATAGTGCTAGGTGCTCATATCTGGTCTCATCTTTGCTGGGCCAGTATTCCATTTCTTGTTTTCTGTTGCCCTTTCTGGTTCTTCGGAGAGGAGGGTGTCTTTGAGTTGCCAGATAGGAAATTCTTTTAGGATCCTGCCAGGTGTGGCCACCAGTGTTCTGGGTAGAATATTTCTCTAGGCACTGGGAGTTGACACTTGGGATGAGAATGGACTAGAAGTGGAAGGTTAGGGGGTGGAGGATGAGGAAATCAGGGTGTGCCAAAAGGATCTGCCTAGTCCCTCTGGAATGGGGGCTGAGAAGAAGAAAAGGCCACAGCAAGTAGTCTGATGCAGGGCTGGCATCCCCCGGGAGACTGGCTTTGAAGGATAGAATAAAGATCTGAACATCAGCTACCTGCTTCGCTGGAGAACATGCTCAGTGGGTTCCTGGGGAGTGTCAGCAGGAATTGGCGGCTAAGACAAAGGGATGGTGTGGTGAAGAAGTGTGCAGGAGAAGATCTGGGTTACTCCTTGGAGATGGGGACAGAGAGGACAGGAAGCAGGTGGTCTGCTGCAGAACTGGGGATGAGACTGGGAAACTGGATTTGGAGGAGAGCGGAGAGAGAGAGTGAAGGTCTGAAGATGACTAGCTGCATCCTTCCAGTGAGAGGGAAGTTGTGCCTAGTAGCGGCTGGTGATGTTGTAGACCCTACAGGAGATGTTTATTGGCACATTACTAAACCAGTATAATTCCTACCTAGATTCTAAATACTTATTCATTTTCCCAAATATTCATTCATATACACGCTGATAAGTGTGGCTCTCGTCCCCTCATCAAAGATGGAGATTATCACAGAAATCTATAACTGGTCCAAATGCAAAAAGCAGAGTGTCGGGTACCTAACCCCAAGTGATACATCTACAGTGTGACCTAAGGCAAGAGTTATCTTGCAGAAGAGGGGGTGGGGGTGCAAAGAGTGTAAGACACAGAGGACGAGGATGTCTGCAGTGAGATGTGACTTCTATACATGAAACTCTCAACGAAGTGGTTGACTAAATCAGACCCGCATAATGATATCTCCAGGCAACATTCCAGAGCAGATGAGGGAAACCTCATATCATCCCATGCCTAGACAAAGAGCTATGGGAGAAAGGGAGCAATCTGAAAAAGGGAGAATCATTCTTCTTCAGCATCAAACCACTTTATAAGTTATCCAGTCCCGAGCAGCCAGCTCTAAATGCATATACATATGAGCAACGCCTAATGGACTCACCAGGTTATATACATACACATATGTATATATAGGTAAAATATAATGATATAAAAAAGAGGTCGGTGATTAAGGGAAGGACACAGGTGTGTTGGAGAGGGGAATGATGCAAATATATTGTATGAAATTAAAAAAACAAACCTAAATAAAAGAAAAATGTGCCAAGAATAGCCTATGCAGTGCTGAAGAATTCGCTGGAGGGCTTGCATGACTAAACACCGCTTGTGCAACACTCTGGACTAAAGATGCAATCATTGGCACAGTGATAAGGAAACTGACCTTGGAGCCAGAGTCCAAAACTACACTCCTATGTGTCTGCTACCTGGCATATGACAGAAACCAGCGAGGAAGGGAAGGTACATGTTTATAAACGTTGCTGGGTCAGCTGACTCTGCCTGTAGAAAATGCACATCTCTATGGGAAATCAGTTTATAAAGAATGCAGACCAGAACAGTAATACTTTCAAAAGAAAATGTCCTTGTGCCGCTGGCACACGCAAAGATTTCCAAACAGAACATAGAAACCCCCAACTACTTAAAGGAAGGTGTGTGTGATAAACTCATGTATATTAAAATTCTAATCATTTATCTGTTAAAAGACAAGATTTAAGAAAATGATCTGAAACAACATATAATCCAAGAGTGACATCCAAAGTAGAGAACTTCTGGAAACGTGTAAGACAAAGTTAGAAGCCTGCGTTCCAGGAGGCTCTCAGTAAGAATGTCACTTAAGGCCAGCGTGGTGGCGCACGCCTTTGATCCCAGCACTCAGGAGGCAGAGGCAGGCAGATGTCTGTGAGTTCAAGGTCAGCCTGGTCATCAAAGGGAGTCCAGGACAGCCGGGGCTACACAGAGAAGCCCTGGGGTGGGGGTGGGGGTGGGGCTGGGGGTTGGGGGATGTCAGCTAAGTACTACTGCTTTACCCAACTGCTTAGTGATGGCTTCCATGTCCCAACAACTCTGCTTCTCCAGATGGACCGGATAGAAGTGTGTTCCTTTGCTCTTTCCTTTTAAGATGGAACGCTGATTACGTAAGATACATTTGCTATAGGCAACTCATTAGGCAGTGTTCTTAAGACCTCGCTCTTTCTGTATATATTATGTTTAATGATTTTTTAAAAAACAGCCTTATGTCACACAATTTATGTTTTGGTTCTTGAAAATTACAAATTATAATTTGTATTTCCTTTTCATTTTTTTTAGATATATTTATTTTATTTTGCATGTAGGAACATTTTTGCCTGCATATGCATATGATATATGTGTCTAGTTTTCATAGAGGCCAGAAGAGATCATAAGATCCCCTGGAACTGAAGTTTCCAATGGTTGTGAGTCTCCGGGTGGGTGTTGGGAATTAAGCCCTGGTACTCTGCAAAAACCAACAAGTGCTCTAAACCCGGTGAACCATCTCTTTAACCCAACTTGCATTTCCTGTGCTTGGAATACAGGTATCTCATAGGTAGAAACCATTAACAACACGTTTAAAATATCCTTTGTATTTATTACATAAGACTGGGTCTTTTTCTCCCCTGAGACAAGATTTCTCTGTGTAGCCTTGGCTGTCCTAGACTCTCTTTGTAGACCAGGCTGGCCTTGAACTCACAGAGCTCCACTTGGCTGCATCTAAAGGCGTATGCAAGCATGCCTGGCTGATAGAATGAGTCTCAATACTGTGAACTTTAATAACAGAATTCTTGGAATTAAAACCCATCTCTGTTTATACTGTATGACACTGGGCAATTTTTTTTGACTGTTTCATGCCTGTATTGTGTCATTGTAAAATGACAATGCGAACAACAGCACCTGCCTTAGATACAGAGAGCTTGGTGCAGCTTCCGTCACTGTAAGGACTTGGGTGTTTGCCGGTTTTTATTAACTTCATGGTTGCTTAATAAATAGTTCAAGGCCACGGTGCAAATCTTGGCTATGGTTTCTAGAGCTTAGAGAACCGAAGAGGGAAAAGATGTGGAGTTAAGATTCCCAGAGCTCCTAGGGCAATGACCCACCCAGTCCAGTGATGCACAGCTACAGACACTGGTTGCTGTTGTACCTGAGAGGGGACTGAAGAGGCATATTTCTCCAGGAGATGAGAAGTGTACTTCTGTCTAAGCAAACAGGAAGCCTTGCCCGAGGCTACATTCAGCATGAAGGTTTGATTTGTGCTATAGAAAGGGGGTTACTGGTAACAGCTAGGGAGTCTGAAAAGGAGAAACTGGGAGGTCAAACAAACACAAGGGATCATACAGACCTAAGGATAGTGTGCTGTTGGCAGGCCAGACGAACTAGAATTGTGTGTAAAATGAAACAAATCATTTTGCTGGGTTTTTTTTTGGGGGGGGGCGGGGGTTAATCATCATAAAACAAAACTGGATTAACCATGAATATGTTAACAGAACAAATGCTATGAAAACTTGAAGGTGTGAGCTTAACCCCAAGAACAGAACACACATAAACATGGAAAGCGTGAACCTACGCCATAAACTTGTCCTCTGACCTCCACATATGTGCTGTAGTAGCTGATGTGCGCGCGTGCACACACACACACACACACGTCACATACACACAAAATAATAAAAATAAAATAAAATAAACTTAAAATAAATAAATAAAATTAAAAAATAAAAACAACTTATTTATCAACTCTACCCATAGCGTATAAACTTGCAACAAAACTACCTACTTTTATTTGAATGTGCTGTCCCATGGTTTCAAATATTTGGAAAGCCTTTGGAGTTACTTTTTCAGAAGTGAAAGTTCATTTCACATAAACTCCCCTGACTCTACCACCTAAAAGATCCTAGGGCTCTTTTGAGATTCTCTCAGTGGGTTGAGACTGTTACAACTTAAGGTCATTTCTGGAAAGTTGACAAAAGGGAAGCCAGCCACTGAATAATGAATGCCTTTATTCTAAATATAGTTTATTATGGGCTGGCTCCGCAAGCCACAAGTCTTAGGGCTTCTGAGGTTTTCTAACCCACAGAAAAGTCCTCTACCCTGGGGCTTGAAAAAAATTGGTAGTAGGAACACCTCAGTGCCCGCCCCCACCACACGCTGCTGGAGTTGTGAGCTCTTGGGCCAGCTCCGCCTCCCAGTCTTGCCCCACCCTTTTGTGGCCCCGCCCACAGATACTCATTCCTTAGTGGCCTCCAGGATAGAGGAGGCCAGGGGCGGGGCTTATCCCTTGTCCTTGGGTCTCCTGGGCTCCACCAATCAGTGAGCGCCCTGTTGGCCATCCACGGCTCCCGAGCCCCTCCCTCTCCCGCCGGCCTCTGCGTCCCAGAATCCAAGATGGCGGGGTCCTGGCGGAAGGGTCCCCAGGCTGGAGCGCGGTCGTTCTTCTGCGCCTTGCTGCTGTCTTTCACCCAATTCGTCGGGAGCGACGGCATGGGAGGCGACGCTGCGGCCCCCGGCGCCGCGGGCACCCCAGCCGAGTTGCCACACCGCCGTTTCGAGTATAAATACAGCTTTAAGGGGCCGCATCTGGTGCAGAGCGATGGGACCGTGCCCTTCTGGGCCCACGCGGGGAGTAAGCCGGGGCTGGGGCTGGGGGCGGGTTCCCTCCTTGCCTTCTGTCCCCATCGGTCCGTCTTCCCAATGCCTTGCAGTGCCGAGGACCAGCTCCAGCCCTTGCATGCCACATGCACTGGGGCAGCAGTCCCTACTCAGGATCCCCCTAGCCGGCAGGTTTCCCGCGTGTCCCTGAGGCTTCTCACCCAGCTTGTCCGCCCGCTACCAGCCTTCTCTTCTTTAATCTCATCTGTACCTTACTGTCTGATTCCGAGGTGTTTTGTTACTTTCTGCAGTTCCTTGCACGCAAACCAGCTTCTAGGTGTCACGTTACCTTACACCCTGATGCCACGTCTCAAGGGTACACTTTCCTTGGCCATAGCAATTTGAGACCAGTTCCAACAGCGTCCTTCTGCTTGCTTGTTTTAGGGAGTAACCATGGTCAGTGGTGAGGTTTGTGTCTAACTTCCGTGACCTCTCCAAGACATCATAGGCTTAGACTGATTTTTAGGTCTTTGGATGTCGCTCTTAAAATTTTGGGATTACACCATAGAATTGCCACTCAGTGATTGTGTGTGTGGTCTTTGAACTTTACACTTTATATTAGTGTCTTTATTTAGTTAGTACAGGAGATTTTTTTTTTCTATCAGTTGTTTCCGAACATGGGACTAAGAATAGACATCTTAGGGAAAAAAAAGAAATACTTTCTGCTTCAAGTTTTATTCACTCAGACAGATGACAGAACCATTAGAGTGAGCATTGCCCTTGTTGGGGGAGGAAATAAAAAAGTATTGCACTCTTTAGTGCTGATGTGTCACTGCTGACCAAAGAATTTAACAGCACGTGTCATTCCATAAGCCCCTCAGTGGCTGTCAGATACATCCATCAAAGCAAGTAGTAAATACCTTCTATTTTTGTGTGTAACTCAAGTGTCATTTATAGAAGGCTTTTCTGTATGATTTGAGATTGTCCAGTGACTGAAAACAAAACGCTTTATTTCTAGAAAGTATCTGCTAACTAGAAAGCACACTTCCAGGAAGGGCCAAATTCTCTCAAATTAATGTGCAATTATCAGGTGTAAATTTCACTGAACTTAATGACTGAGTCATTATGTAGTTGAAGGAGGGTGCAATTATGCTGTTACCCAGTTTGTTTATTATAAGCCTTCTGGGCTTGTGTTATCAAGACAGCTCTGAATATACAGGGATGATGGACATGACACCAAACACAGGCTTTCAGACCGTCTGGTTTTGTTTTTCTTTTGAGAATGATGGTGAATTTATTGACACCTCTTCACTTCTGAACCTCTCCATGGCCTGTCTGCTGTTTTCTGTCTTTTCTATCGCACTCACAGTAGCAGATTCAGAATGTTAATCGAGTACCAAACTTAGTTATCTGCACTCTCTTGCACAGAGCCACAAGCAATAAATCTAGTCACTGTGAAAGAGGTCAAAATAAAGAGTTAGAGTTGTGGCTCGGTTGGTAGGCCGCTTGCCCAGTGTGCACCAAGCCCTGGGTTCAATCCCCAGTGTCCTATAAGCCAAGTGTAGTGTTTCACGCTTGTAATCCTATTACTGATTTCACTGGGAGGTGGAGGCAGCAAGGTCAGAAGGTCAAGGTCATCCTTGGCTGAATTTAACTTCAGTCTGGGCTAAAGATGGGGGTGGAGGGACGTGTCTAATGAACCCTAGTGCAACTTGGTGGTTAGACTCACTGGTGTGGGCGGCATGGGAATCCCTTGTTTCTGTTGTTACTGTAATTTTTAATCTTACTGTTCTATTAATACTGTTGTTCATTTTTCTCCCTTTTCATTTATTCCTGCAACCCATCATTTGAAACAAACAAACAAACTAGAGAAACTTAGGATTTAGTTTAAGCACAGCCGATTCCATTCAGCCTAATTAGGATCACATAGATACTATTTCTCTTGTATAAATCCTATGTCCTTTGTACTGTCAGCACGTATCTTTAGGTTCATAAGGGCAGAAAATGAAAATATTCTATAGCTGTTCCTAACTCTCAAACTCTCACCTTCATTCTCCTATTGAGTTGTAGTAGGCAGCCAGGTGTCATCTCCTGTATAGATGGGACAAGTGACTAAGAGAGATGAAGGTTCTGGGACAATGGGCGCAGCTCTCCAGGGTGTGTGTCCAGGGCTTTTTCTGTAATGTTCTACCCCCAGCCTTTGAGTGTCTGAACCAGTGAGTAAAGTACCTCAGCTTTCTTTTCCTACCTATAAAGTGGTGTCATTACAGTTGTCTCATGTCCCAGCATAAATGTCAGAATGGCTACAATCTGACAGGATCTGTTTGAATAGTCCTTTTAGGTACCTTATGGTGAGAGGATTGAAGGATTTACAAGAATACCTTGTTTTACTGTGTCTCCATTTATCTAATTTTGCATAGAATATGTTTGGTTGGCTTTTTGGTTTTTGGTTTTTGATTCAGACTGGAGGTATGTTAGAAGGACTCAGTTAGAAGGACCCTTTTTTAGGGTGTCACCAGATGCAGTCTAGCAGTTTCAATCAATGACGCTGTTAGTTTGGTTTTGGTTTTGGTCTCTGGGGTCCTGGGAGTTAAACGCAGGTCCTGTGAGTAATAAGACAGGTGCTCTTCCACTGATTCATGTGCCAACTCCTTGATACAGTTAAAAAACCTTTCTCATTGTTATTTTAGACATGTTGCTGTTATACACTCAGTGTACAGTATAGTATACATGTAATTTTTAAATGTACTGAACCCACCCACCCCCAAAATTGTGTGCCTTACTTTGCTGTGATGGTTTGAAAAGGAACCAGCAATGTCCCTATGCAAACTTTTATAGTCAATGACCGGCCTAAGATCATAAGTAGCTAAATTGGGACTTGAGCCAGTAACTCTTTTGAAGAGTCACTTGTTTTCTCAGAGTCCACCTTTGTGAAAGAACTGATTATTAAATTAAAATTTAGTTGGCCTTCTTCGTAGGAAAATGTAAATATGCAGGGTATTTGACATAAGATTTTGAAGTGTTTAGAAAAGTCAGGCCTGGCCCTCATTTTACAGATGAACATATAATGAACCCAAAAGAGTAAGGAAATGATTCGTTCAAAGTCAGAGCTGAACTTGATTCCTAGTGATGGGTTCTTGTCATAATGTGCTTTCTAACTAGTTAAATACATTGAAGACTTTTAATATTGGGAAGATTTGGGGGGTATTTTTGTTAAAAGAAGATTATGAAAATCAAATGGATGGTTTGCCTTTTTTATTGAAGATTCATATAATCTGCTCACCATTTTACCTCCCCACCTCCTCACCCGTCTAACTCTGTGCCCCCTCTCTCTTTAGAAAACAAACAGGAATTAAAAACACACACAGGAAAAAAAGCAGAAGAAACAGGCATACAACAGAAAGAAAACCTATAAAAACACAAAATCAGAAACCACAATATAAAAGCAATAGTTTTAACTCTTAATCTCCTTCCTTGGTGTGTGGGAATTTTATTACATGGGTATAAGCTTCAGATATATTTCTCTATTCAAAGTAAAATTCCAAAGTCATAGCAGTCAGCAAGAAGAAAATTTCTAACAAAATTATTATGTACAATATGAAGGTAAAATTCGGTCTTTGTAGTTACATGCAGCAGTTCAGAGATATGTTGAATTCTGCATAATTATACCATAAAGCTTTTCTTTTCTGATTTCTACCTTAGATGCTATTCCAAGTTCAGATCAGATTCGAATAGCACCGTCATTAAAAAGCCAACGAGGTTCAGTGTGGACAAAAACAAAGGCAGCCTTCGAGAACTGGGAGGTGGAAGTGACATTTCGAGTGACTGGAAGAGGTCGAATTGGAGCTGATGGCTTAGTATGATCATTTCTGTTACTTGAGCTAGTATCATTGGCAGAAGCCTCTGTCTCCTAACTGTCTTCTCTTATGTATTTTCAGGCAATTTGGTATACAGAAAACCAAGGCTTGGATGGCCCTGTGTTTGGATCAGCTGATAAGTGGAATGGTGTTGGAGTATTTTTTGATTCTTTTGACAATGATGGCAAGGTATTCATTGTTAAAACTGTTAGCCATTTTCCATTTAGGCTGTGAGAAGATGCCTCACCTGGCACCTAAAACTTAATAGTAAAGAACTCAGTTGATAGTCTGAGCATGGTGATTGGTCTTGAGCAGAGAATCTATCAGGTACAAGCTTGTAGACATGATTTGTTGCACATTAATTTATTATCATGATGGAGACCTAGCTGTGAGGACCTGTCACTGATTCACACCCTGTGTGCACTCAGTGTCTATGAGAAGTCAGCATGAGTTTTTAGATGTGGGCAGTGAAACCAATAGAGTTTAGGAAACTGTGGCAGAGTTCAAGTGCCTGTGACTTGGCTGTGACTGGCTCTCATACTGGGATTGTCTCCTGTGTTAATTACTTTTTGGTCAGGCCTACTGTCCTGATGATGTCTTAAAAACAGTTTAAAACAAAATATGCTTACATGCTGAAATTATTAACTTGTGTTTGAAAGCTTAAGATTGATGCTCTTCCCTTTACCTAGTTGTTTATTGAGTTTTCAGAGTTACTATTAGCATTTCAAAGAATTTTTAATAACTTTTTGAAAACTTAAGTCATAGTATTTTAAAAATTTAAGTGCCCTAAAATCTCAGCAGTATGGGGGTCTTATAGCAAATTAAGAATGATGATTTTTTTTATGAAAGATATTAAAATAAATGTGTTTTCTTTATTTTTAGAAAAATAATCCTGCTATAGTAGTTATAGGCAACAATGGACAAATTAATTACGACCATCAAAAGTAAGTGTGATTTTTGCAGTATTTCTTATTTCAGTTTCATTTTGGAAACCTCATGAAATGTTTTGCTTCCAATCTCAACACTCTTCAAATGAAATGATTACTCCTTTTCCTGAGCTGTTGTATTGCAGCTAGGTGAGACTGTATACTCTGCTTTTGTGTCTTGAAGTTCTTTCTGCAAACCATACTTTTTATGTTTCATGAAAGAAATCTTTCAAAAATAAATTTAGCTTTCAGCAAACCAATGAGCATAGTCTGTTTTTCAGAATCAGTGTCACTTTGAAACTGTCAGTTACACAGTTTCTAGGTGCTGAGGGTAAGCAAATTGCTTATTTATCTGCGCCTGGCTTTGCTCTTTCCTGCCTTAGTGACTACAACGCTGGTAGCTTTTATACCCGTGGTGGAGTGGTTTAAAGGGAAGTGCCTGGGCCAGTCTTTAGCTTCAGCTTCAGCCGCCTTGGATAGGAGTTATAGACTTTTGTCTTTAAAAACTCCACAAGGGGCTGGGGACATAGCTCAGTGGTAGAGAGAGCACTTGGCTAGCATGTGTGAGACTCCAGGTTCAGTTCCCAACCGCATAAAAAGTAAAATAAAAAATAAAGCACCCCTGAGTGACTTGGATGCTTCATCCCTTCAGCACATGGAGATGTTGGCCCTCCCTTCCAGAGTTCCCTGGAGTTCTGACAGGGAAAGCCTTTCTGTCTTCTGACCTGCATGGACTGTCATACGCTTCGTTGTAACTTGATATTTTTGAATCTACAGTGATGGTGCTGATCAGGCTTTAGCAAGTTGTCAGAGGGACTTTCGTAACAAGCCCTATCCTGTCCGGGCAAAGATTACCTATTACCAGAAAACATTGACAGTAAGTGACAATAATTAAATAAGGAATATTCTAATAGAGCTTTTCTTTTGAATTCTTGGCAGAAGTTAATATACGTAAGTGATTTCTACATATCTGTATGCGTTGCCCTAATGCTGAGAACCTTTAATATAGCTCCTCATCTTGTGGTGACCCCAAAACATAAAATTATTTTGTTGCTATTTCATAACTGTAATTTTGATACTGTTATGAATCTTAATATGAATATGTGATATGCAAGATATCTGATATGTGATCCCTGTTGACCCTCAGAGGGGTCACGACCCACGGGTTTAAAACCACTTCTCTGAGAGACCAGAAGTTAATGCATCATCTAGTATAAGGGATCCTCTGTAGGGCAGCTTTGCAGTAAGTGTCTGTTCGGCCAGAGGAACCTTAAGCTCCCCACTCGAAGAGACTGTACCTACCGTGCACATCCAGGTCTTCAGGATACAAATACGAGTAAGACAAAGGCCGTTCTCCCTGAAGCACTTGTAGACCGTAGAGGAAGCACGTAGCATCACCATGCTGGGCGACAAGGGCTCTGGCACAGCAGGAAGGAGTTGTGAGCTTGGAACCTGGACCCTGAGACCTGACCCTGGGGAAGGTCTGGAAAGAGTTCTTAGTTGAGGTGCACCTCAGTGTGCATGTGAGTGTAAAATGTGCGTGTGTTCCAGGCACAAAAAGCAGACAGGGCCTTGAAGAAGCTGAACATTTGAGAGAGCAGGTGGTTTGCTGTAGCCTGAAGATAGAGGATGTTTCCAAAGTGGGGTGGAAAGACTCGCAGTGACCATTCATTTGAGCAACTAGGAGAGTTGGCACTCTCAGCAGGAACAGAAGTGATGGTGTTTGCAGTTTTAACAAGTGACTTAGGCCCCAGAGTAAGTCTTAAAACACCGTGATGGAACAAAAAGCGAGATGGCTCGGGCTCTTTGACTCTGAAAGCACCGCACCTGGTGCTTTAAATGCCGCTTTTCAAACAGCTCCTCAAGATCCATCTTTGCATTGGCAACATGGAGAAAGTGAACGTGGGAGATTGCAGGTAACGTGGAGAGAGCTGCAGTCTGATCCCATCTTCATCTTATCTGCCGGGCTCCACTTACTGCTGACCTGAGGTGGTAGCTGCCAGAGGAAGGTGGAGGAGGAGGAGCGACACTGTCCCATTTGCTAACCCAGCATAGCCCAGAGCAGTTGCGTCCCTGCTGTGTGGTCCATTCAGAATGATCAGGGCTCCTACAGCTTTTCAAGAAAGGCACTTACTTTACTTTAGACAGATCAAAGATTGTTAACCTGTCAGCATTTTATCTTTTTGAACCTTTAACATATAATGGATTTTTTAAAAAAATTAAGTGACCTATCTCACTGTTTACTGACGGCTGGTGTGTGAGTTTGTTTTAGATTACCCTTCATAGGGCTGGGGACATGGCTTGGTGGACAAAGAACTGGCCACGCAGGTTTGAAAGCCAAGGCTCAGAGCTCCAGAACCTACATGGAAGCTGAGAAAATGTGGCCACCTGGGATCCCAACACTCAGGAGGCAGAGCAAGATGGCTGGCTGGTCTAGAGAGTCACTGAGCTCTGAGATCAACTGAGGGACTCTGCCTCAGTAAATAAAGTGACAAGTGGTTGAGAAAGATACCCAGGGTCACCTTGCGGTCCCCATATGCTCACACACATGCAAGCATGCATACTCAAACACACACAATATCCACATACAAAAAGAATTATAATAGAAGGAACCAGAGTGAATATTATTAATCATAAAGTGCTAAAATTTATTTTTAAATGTCTGTTATAAGAACCTCAACTTTAGTATGTCTTCCTAGGTCATGATCAATAATGGCTTTACACCAGATAAAAATGATTATGAATTTTGTGCCAAAGTGGAAAATATGATTATCCCCACACAAGGGCACTTTGGGGTATCTGCTGCAACAGGAGGTCTTGCAGGTAAATCTTGCTGTCTTTTCATATTGAAAGCTTGTGTACGATAAACTTACTGGTAATCGTGTGTTTAGGGTATGTAGACTCAATTCCACCTCACTCTTAAGTGTCTTTGGAGCCTTCCCATAGTGCATTCTGCCAGTCTTTGGCTGTATGGGAGCTGCATGGAGGCATGTAAAATACTTTGTGCCTTTTGTAGTGATGGGGGACATTTAAAGTTGAGGATATAAAAAATTAATTCCCAAGTGTTATAGGACCCTTGAAAGTTGCTGTATCATATACAAATGAATTTGGAAGCCCAAGGAAATATAATTTGGGGCAAATTTAAAGGAAAATAATTGCTATTATTTTCTACATGTGTTGATAAATGAAATTCCTCCACGCTAATACTTCTTTGTAACCATTGGCGCATTACTACTTTAATTATTTCCAAAACTATACATTGTTCTATATGCCTCAAGCAAAGAGGGGCAGCCCCATCTGTATCCCCTTTGCAGGTGTTGCACGCCCAGGTGAAGGCTGTTTCTCAGGGTCCCATAGTCACCCCCAGAAAGTCCTGTTCTGCATTTGTGATTCCAGATGTGCAGCACATGTCTCCTCAGGTTACCCAGTGTGCAGTGTGTCGTGTTCTGTTTACCAGCTGCCTCTGTAGGTCTCCCCCAGACAGGCAGACATACAGAGAAGCTGCACACTCAGAATAAATCACTCCGCAGCATGGATGGGCCAGGCCAGGACTGGCACAGCAGCTCGCTGCCTTGGGGGCCAGTCTCCGTAGTTCCTCCTGTCAGCGGAAACCACTTGGTATTAATTTGACTTTACATGGTGTAGATAAAATAGAGGTATTACTGTCATCCAGTTGAGAAAAGCAAGTATGAAAGGCTAGAGCTGGTGTGTACCAAAGGAAAGCATTGGGAACTCGGCGGACAGAGGTTTGTGCCATTGGAACAGGACATTGTCCATGAAGAAGCCTGGGAAGGCAGAGGACGATCCTTTAGACCGTTCCCGGCAGCTCCTGTTGAACACTGTGCAGGGTGAAGAGTGCAGAGCAGTTCTCATGTCAGTCTTTCATAGTAAGCGCCTGTCAAGTGAATTCTCAACTGAAACAGCTGGTTACAGCACGTCCTGAAACTGTTTTTATGTCTGCAGATGACCACGATGTTCTTTCTTTCCTGACTTTCCAACTAATGGAACCTGGAAAAGAGCCAGTGAGTATCCACCGTCTCCCCAACCCGTTAATGTTCAGTTTTCAGTGGTGTTGCTCCAGCTATGGCGTTTGCAAACTTGACCTCAGTCTGAGTCGGTCCAGTCACTGCCATTTGGTCTTGTTTCCTCTGTGACAAGCAGATGTCTGTTTAGTGGCCGTCTCTTGTGCTGTTAAGTGTTAAATGATGCACGTGTGCTTACAGTAACTGCTCCTTAAATGATAGCAGTTAGTGTGATTTCTGGTGTTATTATTAAAACCAAGAATGAATTAGTTGTAAGTTAAGTAAGAGATAATCTTCAGGTTAGTGATGAACTAGCAAGTGTGAGAAGGACAGATGCCAAGATGTCTCCCCCATTCCCTTTCTTACATCCTACTCTTCCTGTGAAAAAGCCCACAGCAGAAAAAGACATTTCAGAAAAAGAAAAGGAAAAGTATCAGGAGGAGTTTGAGCACTTCCAGCAAGAATTGGACAAAAAGAAGGAGGAATTCCAGAAGGACCACCCTGACCTCCAGGGGCAGCCAAGTAAGTCGTAGCTGGGAGGACACTGGGATCTGCACTGCCTGCCTCACCTTGCTCTCTGACCAGCACACTCAGTAACAGATGGAAATGGTGGAAAAGCAAATCTTCGGTCCTTCAGGGTGTGAGTGTGGCTTGTGAGGAGCGGATGAAGAACACCATGGCATTGTGAGTGAACACAGGCCACTGTGCTGGAGCTTGGTGAGGACAGCATTGCTGTGTTCACCACTGTGTTCTTTAAACTAAACAAATGAAAAACAGAGACAGTGCTGCCCTCATGGGAAAGTGCTAAGTGAAAGCATCCAAGATCACTGTCTCCTCTCCGTGTTACACAATTGCCTTTATTAAAGAGTTCTGGTAGTTTTATGGATATGTTGGAATTAATTATATTGGAAATTGTGTAGTGGTATATTGCCCCATTACCCTGTGTTATCTTCCTTTTCCTCTGAACCCCTTCCTTCCAACTAGTCCGGTAGAGGCCATACCGTTGAAAAAACATGACACCCTCTTCTCCAGCACCAAGTCAAGCTTCTCAGGAGTGGGTGGGGCTCATGGGTGCCTCCTTGATCCATGAGGAAACGTTGAGGTCAAGCTTGTACAGCTGTCATGTATTCACAGTGGCAGCTGTGTGGTGTCTGGCAGTAGTTTATGGCACTCTTTCCCATGTCCCTGCTCTTATGGTCTTTTTATCCCCTCTATCATGTTCCTTTGACCTTGGGGCTAATGACACACATGACCTGTTTAGACCTATCAAAACTATTATGAACTTAAAGTGAAGCAATGCCTACTTCTTTTCCCCTTATTGCTGGGAATCCTGGACTTTAATGGTGGAAAAATGTTACATGCTAACTTATGCCAGAGAAATTGAGACCTTCTATGTTACATTGTCAGAAACATAACACAACTTTATATCTGGTTTGCTCCCATCAATTTGAGTACTAGAGACTGCACTCGATGAAGCCCATGTCTGGCGTTTGAACACTATGTAATACAGTTCTCACAGTGATCAGTGGCATGATAAACATGTAATTTGTGACCATACCTTGAAGCTGCTTTTCTAATGAGTGTATAGAGCACAGTTGGTTGTTGGTATTTTTTTTTTCATCCCAGAAAGTTCTCTGATGCCATAAGCCCACTTCTCACATAGCCTGTCACTGTTTTGCTTTCTGTTACTCCAGATCAGTTCTCCCTAATAAAGTCACCCAGGATTTATAAAACAGAAAATTATTTTAAGTGAAAAAGTTCAGATCTAACTTACCAAAACAGTAATTCAGTCACTGTTGAGATAGGTGTCTGCAGCTGTACTGTTTGGAAGCTTACATCCCTGTGTTGTTAATGTTCTAGGTTTGGTGTATGTCAACACTTGGCCCGTTAAAGTAGTTTGAAGCCCCAGATGTGTAGAGAATTGTAATTGTAACTTGTGGTTCTTTTCAGCGGATGACGTCTTTGAGAGCATAGTTGATCGTGAGCTGAGGCAGGTCTTTGAGGGACAGAATCGTATTCACCTGGAGATCAAGCAGCTTAACCGGCAGCTGGATATGATTCTCGATGAGCAGAGGAGATACGTGTCTTCCCTGACAGAGGAGATGTCCCGCAGAGGAGCGGGGGCCCCAGGGCAGCCTGGACAGGTAGGTGCTCAGATGCAGTGCCCCCGCCAGGGGAGAGTGCTGTGCTCTGCGTGGCCAGCGGGTGCAAGCTGCCCACCCTCTTTCCCTCCAGGTCTCACAGCAGGAGCTGGATACTGTGGTGAAAGCCCAGCATGAGATCCTGAGACAAGTGAACGAGATGAAGTAAGTATACAGCAGTCATGTTTCAGTGTTCTGTGTCCTTGTCCTGTGAAACTTGTGTGCCTGCTCTCCTGTGTGAGTGCTCTGCAGGAGGGCAGGCTGCACAGCCTAGTGTCGTGTTAGGAATAAAAGTATATATTCAAACTGCAAACATCTAAATTGTGAAAATCATTATAAACTGAAAAAAGAAAAAAAATGCTTTAGCAAAGAAGTTTGCTGTAGTGACTTGAAACCAGGAGTGTGCCTCTCTTTGGAAATTATAGAGTGTAGTGTGGCAGGTCAGAGCTCAGTGAGAGATACTGGGGGCAGAAGGACACGTGCTGTGGCAGGACTGGAAAACAGGCATACTTGCTCAGAAACTTCCTTTTGGTGCCATCTTCTGCCCTAAGACAGACGGACAGAGAGTCGGACAGAAAAGAGATGCCTGTCTCTGGATGATATGTTTCTAATGAGGGTGGCTGGCGCATAGCCAACATCCTCAATGACTGCAACAGGGAAAACAAGCTGTGTGTGTCTTCATAAGCTAAAGCTCTAGCATGCCCACCCAGTTCAGCCCTCGACAGAGGAGAAGTCAGGGAGAGTTACAAGGGACTGAACAGTACAGGACCAGGGTAAGCAGCATAGGACGCTGAAAGGACTCGCTGACAACTGGAGATTGGTGTTTAAGAAATACTTTTTGTTGTTAATTCACAATTCTCAAGTGAGTCCTTGCCCTATTTAAATCAAATGAATAGATTTCTCTTAGAAGTAGACTGGGTTGTAGAACAGTATTTTTTATTTTGATACAATGTTTTAGAAGATTTATTTGTTTATGTGTGTGTGTATATGTGTGTGTATGTGTGTGTTTGTCTATGTGTATGTCTGTGCCATGTGCATACAGTGCCCTTGGAGGCCAGAAGAGGGTACAAGGAACTGCAGTTGGAGGTGTTTATGAGCTTGTATGTAGGTGCTAGGAATGAAACTTAGGCCCTTTGGACAAGCAGCTAGTGTACTTAGCCACTGAGCCATCTCATAAGCCTCTTATTTTCATATGATTTTAAACTTTAGAAGCTATATGGTATATTGTTTCTGTGTGTCTTTTACCCATCTTTTACTGTTGATATTTTACATAATCACAGCATAATTGTGAGAGCCAACAAGTTAACATTCATACTATATGATCAGCTAAACAAATAAGCTGGGTGGGCCCTCCATCTCTGGGGAGCTGTACTACACACACACACATGCACACGTGCACATGCATACACATATGGGTCACCCCTCTTTCAGACCTGCATTCTTCTCCCATGTCCCCATCTGATTAGCCCTAGGACTAGTGATCTGTTGGGGCAAGTGCTCGTCCACTGAACTGTACTTCTTTCCTGGCCCTTTTCTGTCTGCCCTCATAGGCCGCAGATCCATTTTCAGTGGGTTTGTTCATGTTCCTGTCTCTGGGGGGGCATTTCCTACACTGTCTTTGTTGTAGAAGGACCATATTCTAGGGATCTTGTTCTTCACCTGTCTCTCCATGTAGCACCAGCACACCCTAAAGTGCGGGTGGTGGTTGGGAAACTCAGGCTTTGGACTGCATTATCCGCAGAAGCACCTCCGCAGATATGCAGCAGCCCTTCCACACGCCCCAGTTAGCAGTGGCAAACACACGTTATCATATGGTAGGTCACTCAAAAACTGAGCCCAAATAGAAGCGTCAGAAAAATGTAAAGAGGAAATCGCTGCCTTTCCTGGGAATGATGGTTGTCTGGATGGGGTTTCATGTGGAAGATTTTTAGCAGCATGCAGTTCAACCCGCTGCTGTAGGGAGGGTTTCATATCTCTTCCCATCTCAGATCCTTCCCCAGACACCGAGCCCTCGGCCTGCTGAGCTCAGGGCATCTTCCTTTGCAGGACTCTGGTTGTGCCTCTGGGGCATTGCCCTCTGGCAGACTGTGGCTCTCAGCAGGGCAGAAGCAATGTTGCTTTCACAGTTCTGCCTAGAAATTGCCCCGCTCGAAACATGGCACCCCACAACTGTTGGCAGAGTCTTGGACCAGGGAATGAGCAGAGAGGAATCTGTTAAGAGACACTGTCTTTGTATACTAAAAACCTATTTCATAATCAGATTTGTGATTCTGACAAGCAGTAATGTTAAATGTGCATTTATGAGAAAGTTATACTATCAGGATAGCCTTATATGTGTCTCGGATATATTGAAGTTTTAAGAGGAAAACACAGATACTCTGCCATTAAGATAAATTGTAATCAGCTTCTGACTGAGAAAGCCGGGGTGTGGTGTGGTTTTCACTGCTCGCTCAAGTCAGGTAGAACTTGTCTATTTAACACCAGTGGTCATAACTGCTAGAGTTTGCTCTTCTTTCCTTCACTGTAGTTCCTACTTTTGACACTAAGATTGACACAGAGGAAGTAGGAGAAAAAACCTTATTGCTTCATCTAGATGGAGCCGCTGTTGTTGAAGGCACAATAGAAAGTCTTCTCCTGGAGCCACATAGTCCACGGCCCACACAAGTGGGACAGCCTGGTTCTGTCAGGAAAGGATTCCAGGAAAGTCAGATGGGTGTTAATTAGTCCACAGAGAGGAGGCAAAGGCCATGTCTAGAAAGAGCAGTACACTGCAGGCCTGTAGTTGAAGGATATCTTCAGGGAATGGAAAGAGACAGATGAAGGAACAGGAAGAGATAAAGTCAGCAAGATGGTAGAGACTTGGTGTTCTAACTACCTTAAAGGTATTTCCTATTGTCAGTGATGATCACATGACTTACTAATTATAAAGCTTTGAAAGTACCTCTAGCTAAAGTACCTTGGATATTTCTAGGCCCGTTCATCCCTTTTTATAAACAAATCTGTTCATTTCCCCCATGACTGGAGTGCTTACGGTTTCTGGCTGACATGCTGCCACTCACATGCGCAGGGTTCCGTGTCTGCTCTGCCTTAGATTGGAACGGTGGAGTCATGGAGTCAGGATGGAGAGTGCAGGGTCAGGAGACTCACACATTCCTTCATATGTTAGCAGACACTGCTGCTTCCTCTGTTGGCTTCCTGCTGCCTCACTGGACCTGTCCATGAGGGCCACCTGACAGGAGCACAGGGAGACAGAGGCACAGTTCATTTGTGTCAGGAGCCCCTAAGACCCACAGAGTCTCTGATTGGTCAGAGGTACTAAGAGAACTCAGAACTCGTTGCGTTCCCGGTCGTGGTTTGTTCCAACAAAAAGAAACACCATCATCACAGAAGGGTGACAAGTGATCAGAGTGCAATCACAGAAAGGTGACAACTGATCAGAGTGCAGGCGCACCCAGGAGCTCCCAGCACACACAGCCCCCAGCACATGGAGCTTGATTTTCAGGTTTTTACTTTACCATGGTTTGGAAGTAGTAACTATGCATTAAAAACCATACCACAGACTTTGCATTGTCTCTTTCCCTGGATATGGTATGGGTGTGATGTAGCAATAGTAGTCCGTGGTATCTAACCTCAAATCCCAGTCGACCACTCAGTCATGAGCGTGGACAAGCAAAGCTCTACCCGCTGTGTTACTAAGCCAAAGTGTTCTGTGAGTGAGGTGTTAAGTGTGCTTTTCACTTAGTTTATGGTAGGTTTATCTGGACTCTAGGCTCCATAAGTCAGGGGTCATTCTCCAAGTAGTGTGGGAAACTCACTCAAGCCTGCAGCTGGCCTTCAGTGAGTTTCCAGTCCCTCTGGAGGTCAGTCCTTTAAGGTTCAGGTAAACACAACAGGCACTGTCACATTGCAGTAGCCAGACCTACCTCTGTGGCAGAATCAACCAGGGACTCAAGTCTGCCGGGGGCTGGCTTTACATCAGCTCCAGCCTCTCTCTAAATACATGTTTCTTCCCTAGGGTTCTTTCCCCTTTCCATTTCCCCCTCCCCTTACCCTCCTCTTCTCATTCATGGTCTCACTCTGTAGCCCAAGTGGGCTTGAACTCCCAGCCCTCTGGCTTCGGCCTCCAAGAATGGGTATTACCAGTATGTGCCACTTCTGTCTTCTGGCATTGTGTGCGTGTTGCTGGATTTTTGTTTTTTAAATGATCTGATGTGTTGAACTTAAAAAGGTGTAACCGTCTGAAGTTTATAACTGGAAACAAACAAACAAAAACAAAACCCTTGTGATTTCAAAGGGCTTCTTGTGTTCCAGGAACTCCATGAGCGAAACAGTCCGGCTGGTCAGTGGCATCCAGCACCCGGGCTCGGCAGGCGTCTATGAGACAACGCAGCACTTCATGGACATCAAGGAGCACCTGCATGTGGTGAAGAGAGACATCGACAGCCTCGCGCAGCGCAGCATGGTAACATGGCTCCCTGTGTCCTGGTGCTCGTCCCTAACTGTCCCATCAGCTCTGGAAGCTTTGGCATTGGGTTCCTAGGTAGAAGGTAGAAGTCTGTCTGCACTCACTGAGCAGAAGCAAGCACTGGGGGCTTTGGGGGGGAATTTGCATTACCAGAAAATGAAAATATTTGTATTCCCATTTTAATGTTCTCTATAATCCATGTTCTTAAAACTTTGTTTGACACTATGTATGAGTATAAGGTGGTTTTGTTTTCTTTTTTAATTGAAAATAGATTTTATTTCCAGTACAATATATTCTGATTATGGCTTCCCCTCCCCCAAGTCCTCCAAGATGCTTCATTTGGTGATAAGAGTTGTCCAACTGGGGCTCCATCTCCCCACTTATCTGGTGATCCCCATTAGATCACCTTTGCATTTGTGTATATTTTAGGAAACTTGTACTGTGTTAGGCTTCCACACAACTCCTCGCGTGGCCCTCCGTCTTAGCTGCCCCTCCTCATTTTTCCTCTCTCAACTCCTTTCTTTCCCCTCCCCATTTTCTCCTGCTGTTCCTGTCCTCCCTACACCCAGCCATACTGTCTCCTCTGTTTCCTCTTCCTAATGCGCCCTGCCCTCCCACTTACTTCCTTACTCTGTGACCTCTGCCTGTGAATTGTAGCCTCTGACAAGGCCTTACCAGCGAGCATCGCATATAAGCGAATGCACACCTTGTCTTTCTTTTTGGGGTCTTGGTTCTCTCACTCAGAGTGAGTGAACTCCCAGCCCTCCTAGCTCCACCCATTTACTTGTAAATTTCATGATTTGATTTTTTTTCTTTAAATAGATGAATGACAGCCTTATCTTGTTGCTGATTTTAGTGGAAATGCTTTGAGATTTCCATTTAAGTTGACATTGGCTGTAGGCTTGCTGGAAGCTGCCTTTATTATGTTGAAATATGTCTCTTGTATCTCTAGGTCCTTCAGGACTTTTATTATTATGGGATGTTGCCCTTTGTTAAAAGCCTTTTATGCATCTTATGAGATGATCATGTTGTTTTAGTTAATCATGTCATTTCATTACCCTCTGTGTGCTGTCACAGATTTCACTAGTGGATTTATTCATATCCTCTTTAAGGACCTCAAACAAATTCATAACAGCCATTTTGAGGTCCTTGTTTTGCTTCGGCTATCTTGCATGTCTTAGGGCCACTGTCGTAGGGTTGCCTGGCAGCTGCTGTGTTTTTATGCTGCAGCCGAGGCAGCTGGGTGTGGGATGAGTGTGATTCTAGGTGTCATCCTTGTTGGGTGAGTTTTCTGGTCCTTGGTTTCTGTTGCCCTCTCTGGCTCTTAGGAGTGTGTGGTGGCTGCGCATTTTCTGGTTAAGAGTGCTTCTAGGTCCCTGGCAGGTGTGGGCCCCTGGGTGTCCTGAGTGGACTTGTTTCCAGGTGTTGGGAGTTGAAATGCAGGAATGAGGGTGGGCCAGAAGGGCTGGGGCAGGGGTGGGGCGAGGCTGAAAGAGTGGAAGGGAAGGAGGGAAGCTGAGCCTGCTGAGAATAGGGGAAGAGAGGGAAGGCTAGCAATTGATCTGCTGGGAATGCAGCTTGAATTGGAGGGCAGGAAGGAGAGTGAGGATTGTTTTCCTCATTCCCTGGTGGGCATGCTTAATGGCTTTCCAAAGAGAAGAAGCTAAGGTGTTGGCCAGTGAGACTGGCGACAAATGGCGTGCATGAGGAAAGAAGGCTGTGGCGAAACTCTGAAGAGAAGGCATTGTGATCAGTCCCAGTGCCCACTCCTCCCCATTTCATGTACTCTTGAATCCACTTAGTTCTGTATGTGCATGAGGGCCACCCACCAGAGCATTGGCAGCCCAGCAGGGGCCATACCCCTGAAGAGAACTGACTTTCCCTCCCCCAGTAGACAGGATTTCATTAGCCCCTCCCATATTAGTGCTGGGATTTTAGCTGGCTTGATCTTATGTAATGTACTTTTGTGAGTCTGTTTTTAAAAAGCATATTTCTTTGGCATATTTTCTCCCAACCTTCTGATCTGAAATGGTCTTCCTATTTTGTTACTATTTCACATCAGTTAGGTTTTATAAGATTAGATATATTAAATAAGATTGTGTTGAGTGCTTTTCTCACTCAGCTAGTTGGTCCTAGTCAAGCTTAGAAGAAACAGAAGACCCAACCCCTTGAAATATGTTATATTTATATCAGCAATGAATGACATTGACATGACTTTCTCAAGGTCATTTGTAAGGGAAACCACTTGAACTTCTTGTTCCCATTACATTTTGACACTGCCTTACTTAACTGTTTCTATGTACATGCCTTGAGTCATTTTTGCAAATCTTGCTTAATAGTTTTCTTATTGGCTCTGCTTTTCACCCAAATCATTATATTTTAATTTTGTTTGAAGATACTCTCCCTCTTTGTTGCAACGGCCAACTTGGTACTGTGGGAGATTTATCCCCAAAAATATGCCTCATAGTTGGAACTGGGTTGAGAACAACTAATCTTAGAAGTCTTTGTGTCTGGATGACATCTGTGCTCTTGGTATTAGTTATCTCCTTAGAATATCATATCTTATGGAGACCAGAAGATAGACAGTTTTCCAAAGTCAGTCAGATACAGTATTCTGAGGTTGGGAAGGATGTGCCAGGAAACAAAATTCTGTTTAAGTAGTTTGTTGGCAAATACCATGTAATTTATTGTATGACCTGGAACATTATTGAGCATGAGGTCTGTGCTGTTAATTATTTGCCAACACAGAAATTATGAACTGGAAGCCTCAGGGGCAATGGGAGTCTGTGGGGACCCCAGTCTCTGGAAACATGAAGGGCACTGAAATCATCATTTATAGTGAAGTCGGGAGGCAGGTGGCACTTGTGGATGACTTGACAGTGACAGAGGGAGCCTTCTTATGTCAGCTGCTCTTTGAAAGAAAAAGAATTTTTAAAAGATAGTAGAAGCTAAGTAGGTAGAAAATACTTAGTGGAATGAATAAAGAAAAGAAAAGTACTTATTTATTTAACAGACTATGAGTTCTGTAAAATTTCACATTTATATCTTTCCAGATCATTATTTGACTAATTATAACGCAGGCTTTTTGCTTTACAGCCATCTAATGAAAAACCAAAATGCCCAGAACTGCCGCCATTTCCGTCGTGTTTGTCCACAGTCCACTTTGTGATATTTGTAGTGGTGCAGACAGTGCTGTTCATTGGCTATATCATGTACAGGTGAGTCTCATGAGAACACCAGCCCAGCGTGCTTCTGGATGAGGTACTTGGTGCAGTTAAGTGGCTTTCACTAACATAGACAGTTACTACAAAGCAAACTGGTCTATTGGGTGTGCGTGTTTACAAAGTGTTCATCTCAATACCATTTTCTACTTCAGGGGGCATTGATAGCTTAATTTAAATAAGCCCTTTTCTTACCCAAGTTAAGTGTATAGAGCATCTATCAGTTTTTCTTTTCTTTTTTAGGACTCAGCAAGAAGCAGCTGCCAAAAAATTCTTTTGACCTTCATTTTCCTATATGTACATCATGTATGTATGTATGTGCAAATGTTTGTCTTTTTGAGGGGATTTAGTATTTAAATTGCTTCATAGTCTAAGTTATTAAATTTTGTATAAAATAACTCTTAAAAACTAATTTTTTTTTTTTTTTGGTAAAAATAAATGTTAAAGACAACCATATTTTGTTCATAGTAGTACATGTCTTTAAATGTCAGTGAGTCTCTGGCCGACTGAGTGCAGCCACTGAACAGAATAATGGCAAGCCAAGGCCTAAAGAAAACAAGAGCAGCCACTGGCTGTGGGTGTTACTCTCTATGTCTCTGGTGTTGGAGGTTTCTTTGTTTATATAAACAACTTGCCCTTTGCCCCCAGAATGAGGTCTAAGCAAGAGCACCCTATTCATGTGTGCTCTGTTACCAGTTGGTTTTAGAAGTGAGCATTTGTTTCTGTAAAGAGTGAGTTCTACAGCCCTTTGGCCCCAGCACAGCTCCCTCTGGAATCAGTGTTTGGTCTGCAAATTTTAAACTAGACCCAGGCATCCGAGCATTTGATGAAATGTTTCCCCTGTTTTCAATGTGGAGTCCACTGTTAAAGGAAATTTTGGTGGAAAACTAATAACTAGTTTTTGCCTAGATCCTTTAGCTGAGAACATTCCTGTGACAGTGTTTATTGAGTATTTTGCCTGGTAGCGTATTCACTCATGATGCCCACTGTCTTGAGTATCTTTATTCTAATAATGTTAATTTGATATTACAGAAATGATTTTTATACTTTTAGTTTGTGAAATTTTTTCTCCCATTGTGTCAAACATGTACTTAGCTCTGATTACAAGTTCTGCGGCATTTTAAACTCACAAGACTTAACAATATGTTCTGGTTTACATTACTCTATGTGACTGGAGGTTTATGACTTTCAAACTCTTAAATGTAGGAGGCTGTGGCAGAAGCAGCTTTGAGCTATTTGAAAGCAAATTTGTAAAGTAAATACTTTCACTGTTTCCCCTTTCAATGTTAGAAATAAAGATGTTGTGGGGCTAGTGAATTCACCGGGAAACACAGGGCTGGAAGGAGCACTGTCAGCCCGTGGTTAGTTGTAGGGACTGAGAAATCACCTGTGGCATTTTAAGTGCAGATTTTACTTTTCTCTTCACAGCTGGCTTCAAGACAGTTTACCTCTTATTAAAGCAGTGGTCTCGTTTGCTATGGGATCCAGAACAACACAGTTTAATAAGATATGCTACTAAATTGTTCTAAGCCATCGTAAGTTTTCTCTCAAATGTCATTTACAGATTGAGCTAACCACCTAAAATCATTATATATAATGACTTTATGAAGAGCACTCTACATTGTGACTACCTGACTTGTACCATGCCTGTGGTCCCCCCATGCATTTTATGCTGTCATTTATCCTGCGAAAGCCACAGTGACTCCCCAAAACTCAGTGCAACATAAAGTGCTTCCCCCTTTCCACTCTGTAAACTTAGCATTTTGAAACTTAGGTTCCAATAGTGTTACCTTCCAGAATTTACTAACATTTGAAAAACCTTTCAGAAGAATGTCAAGTTGTAGACTATGGATCTTGGGAAATCTTGAGATAAAAGGCTGCCAAGTATTAGAGTCCACAGTCACATATCCTGGACATTAAAAGAGTCCCAGATTTGGGCAATGTACGGTTCCAGGCTCAGATCCAAGGGAAAGTAAAATCGTCCCTACTGTGATTGCAGACAGCCATTGTAGCAAGAGCAGGGGTCTTTTTATTTGTGAATTGCTTAAATATCACATACCTGTCTCTATTTGTTTTCTTCAAAATCATTAACTCTAAATAGCTCACTTCTGAGCATACCTCTGCTCTGTGGAAAACTATCACTGCCGGAACTCCTCAATCTCTGTAGTGTCTTGTGTAATTGGAACTCACTTTTCACACCAGCAAGTATATTACAGGTGCCTTGGATTAAAACAAAATTTATTTTAAAACTTTAAGTCATTATTTATGATGCCACTTTTAAAAGAAATCTCAATTATGTAATTGCTGATAGGCTTATTTAATATGCCATTTGCATTCAGATTATTTGAATGCTTTATTTAGTCTTAAAACTTCACAAACAATAACCAGTGTTTTGTCACATATTAAAGGCACATCAGTGTTTTTCAGAGTATGGCCCATGGACCAACCATTCAGTTATGGAATGCTTAGCAAAAGTGCAGAGTCCAGGCCCCCATCCCCCTCCATCACATCACAGCTCGGGTGGGGCCCCAGAGTGCCCATCCCACAGGCACCACAGACACAGCACACTGACAGCCGAGAACCACTAGAACGAGGAGTAGGGGAAAGTGTGTGATGGGTATGTGTTTTGTGGGCTCAGAACTGAGCTGCACACATTTTCACTGTTATTGAGAGCAGCATCTGTACTGGTCCTTCTGTTCATCTTAGTGTTCATTTTGCTAAAATCTCTCCATTCATTAGCAACTACAAACTAAGCCCAGGTTGTTGCCCGAACTCTCGGCACTTAGTGAAACCCATAAAGTGCCCATGGTGAAGCCTGCCTGCCCAAGCTGTTGCCTTCCTGATGCCACCACGTGTTACCCCAGACGGCTGCACGTGTTGATAACTTGAGGAAAATGGAAAAGACTTGAACACAGGGTTGCTCAGCTGCTGCTCCGCAGAGTCTCTGGAAAGAAGCTAGCTGGTGTCGTTCCCAGGCTCTGGTTCTCTCGCAGTGCCCACAATGCTGGTAGAAGGAAGGCAATGAACGAAGCAGTCATTGGGAATTTTGTATTTGTAAGATTTAGGGTGAGATCAGCTCTTGTAACTTTTTAAATCTGTATGTTGCCCATTTTAATATATTTCTTTCATGATGTTAAAAGTTTAAAAGGGTTTTCTATCCACTGTCAATTTCAATTATATGGCATTTTGTCAAGTTTTTTTGTTTTGTTTTGTTTTCCTTTTCTGATTGTTACTTGATGCTAGCTGGAATTCAAGAAATGTCAATGACCTTATTCAAATAAAAGAAATATTTTAGTAAATTGGTTTCCTCCTTTGTTGATTTGATGTTGGGGCCTAATAGCTGTCTTTCTCCTACTGTCTATACCCTGCTGTTCTGTTTCCTTTCCAGTTGCTCACAAAGCAGCTTTAAGAAAAGAAGGGTAATTCATTTGCTTCTAATTCCCATTTAGAATGCATTATTTGGGGGATGTCAAGGCAAGGATTGAAGCAGCTAGTCACATCCAGTGACGAGCAAAGAGAAAGTCAATATATGACTTGTGCTCATGCCTGCCCTACACTGAAAAGTCAGGAAATGGTGCCGCCCACAATGGAAGGGCCTTCCCACTTCTATCAACACAGGGAAAACAGTGTCCTAAAGGTCAGTCTAATCCAAACCATCCTTCATTGAGACGCTCTGTTGAAGTTATTCTAGATTGTATCAAGTTGACAATCACACCTCTCCTAGGTGGCCCGCCATCTGTGGCCTCAACTCATGGTGAGATAAGGGGGCCAGAGGAGAGTAAGAACAACAGATAGATGTTTGCCTTTGCCAGTGATGAAAAGCACACATTAGTTACAACAGTGTATTTGGTGTTCTCACCCTTTGCTGGCCAAATGCTAGGAGTGTAGAACACAGAGAAGACACTTGCCCAGCATGTGTGCGCTGCTTGCTTCAGTCCCCCAGCACTACACAAAACGTATAGACATGAGCAAAAGCTGGCATCAGGGTTAGTTTAGCTGCAGTGTTCAGTCATTTTTCTTTTTAGTCTTATGTACATTAGTGTTTTGCCTGCATGTTTCTATGAAGGTTACAGATCCCCTGGAACTGAAGCTATAGACAGTTGTGAGCTGCCATGTGGGTGCTGGGAATTGAACCCAGGTCCTCTGGAAGAGCAGCCAGTGCTCCCAACCACTGAGCCATTTCTTGTTCAGCCTCATTCAGTCATTTCTAAGTAGTAGCCACCACTGGTGGGAATTTATTGTAATTCTAGCACTGGGAAGCTAGAGGGAGAAGACAGAAGCATTGAGCCAGTACAACCTGATAGCCATGCCTTCCTCAGGGAAATTCAAAGAAGAAGCTACAAACCACAGACGAGCCTCAATTACAGGCACAGGCTCTAGTGTGGGGAAAAATAATTCAAGGTGAAAGATCTAAATGGATGTATATTATTTGGATGGAATTTTAGGTGGAATAAGTCAACTAATCGGTATTTCAAAAGGGAGCCATTAAGTCAAGATTAGGCATGATTTAAGAAACAAAGCAGAAAACCCAGCATGGCAACCAGGAAAGCAGGGACACCATACAGTTTTTCACTTCTCCAGATCTAATCTCCAGTCTCACCGTCCTCCCCCTCTTCCCCCCCACCCACCCCCACCCCCGCTCTGTAGCAGACTACCTGTTGTAGCTCTCATTACTCTCTGCCCCTGTTCCTAAGAGACTAAGCAGATCCTAGTAAAGTCCCTTACCTCTCTCCCTCCTGTGGAGCACCCCCATTCCTAGTCATCCACATTCCTAAGTGCCAGCTCCCAATACCTAGAAACACATTTTACCCAGACCCCCACCCCCACCCTACCCCCCGCCATGGCCACACCTGGCATGGTCTCGGAAGCACTCCTTATCAGGCAACAGAGCTACCCCACTGTCCTAAGAACCCAAGAGAGGCAGCAAGAAGGAAGAACAAAGTGCTCACCCAACCAACACAAGACCAGGTATCCGCACAGAGAATTACACTCATCCCACACACAGGTGCCCAAATGCGGGACAGCAAGTCTCCACTGGAGCACAGCAACCCTACTACAGGCTCTGATACTGCAACATAGTTGGAACATAAGACAAAAGCCTTAAAATAACTATCATGACTATGATAGAGGTCCTTAAAGAGGAAATGAATAAATCCCTTTCTTTAAAAAAAAAAATCTATGAAGATACAAAAGGTGGAAGGAAAGGAAGAAAACAGTTCAAGATCTGAAAGTAGAACTAAAATCAATGAAACTTAAGTAGGAAAAACTGGATATGAAAAATGTAGGAACTCAAAACAGGAACCTCAGAGGCAAGCTCCACCAACAAAATACAAGACAGAAGAAAATCTCAGGCATTGAAGACACAATAGAAGGAAGTAGATAACTTGATCAAAGAACAGTGTATTAAATCTAAAAATAAATAATTCAGGCACAAAACATCCAGGAAATCTGGGATACTATGAAAAGATCAAATTCTACAAATAATGGAATAGAAAAAAAGAAAAAAAAGCCCTGGTTAAGGCATAGAACATATTTTCAAGAAAATCATAGAAGAAAATTCCCCTAACATAAAAGAGGAGTTGCTTATCAAGGTACAAGAAGCATTTGGAATACCAAATATACTAAACCAGAAAAGAAATTCTCCACAGCATATAATAAAACACTAAATGTACAAAACAAAGGAAGAATATTAACAGCAGCTGCAAAGGGGGGAGACTAAATAACATATAAAAGGTAAACCTATTAGAATAGCACCCGACTTCTCAATGGAGACTTCTCAATGGAGCCAGAGGGTCTGGACAGATGTTCTACAAACATTAGACACCACATATGCCAGCACTGCCTACTATACCCAGCAAAACTTTCCATTAGAACTGTTCTAGAAAAGAAGGCATTTCATGATAAAACCAAATTTAAGCAACATCTATCTACACATCCAGTCCCACAGCAGGTACTAGAATGTACACTTTAACCTAAAGAGGTTAGCCACACCCAAGAAAATACAAGGAATAAATAATTCCAAACAAGCAAATAAAAAAAGGAAACACACACACACACACAGAGGAATCGATAACTCTCAACATTAATGGTCTCTTTCTCAATAAAAAAGACATAGACTTAACAAAATGGTTGCAAAAACAAGATCCATCCTTGTACTACATGCAAGAAACATACCTCCACATCAAGGACAAATACTACCTAAGGGTAAAAGGGATGGAAAAAGATCTTTCAAGCAGATGAGTATCAGAAACAAGTTGATCTGTCCATTTTAATATCTATCAAAATAGACTTAAAGCCTAAACTATTCAGAAGAGATCACAAAGAACTCTACATATTAATGCAGAAGTCCACCAAGAGGACATTATAATTTTTAACATCTATGCACCAAACATAAGGGCACTCAAGTTCATAAAAGAAACATTGCTACAGCTTAAATCACATATTGACCCTCACACAACAATAGGGAAGGTGACTTCAATTCATAAATCCACACACCTATAGACACCTGATTTTTTAATATAGAAGCCAAAAATATACATACTGGGAAAAGACAGCATCTTCAACAAATGGTGTTGGTCAAAATGGATGGCTGCACATAGAAGAATCCAAATAGATCCATACTTATCACCCTGCACAAAACTCAACTGTAAATGGATCCAAGACCTCAACATCAAATCAGATAAACCAAAGTTGTTATAAAAAAAAGTATGGGATAGCCTGGAACTCACTGGTACAGGAAAATACTTTCTGAACAGAATGTCATTAGCACAAGCACTAAGATAATTAATAAATGGGACCTCATACAACCGAAAAGCTTGCCAGGTGTGGTGATGATCCTAGCACTCTGGATGACATAGGCAGGCAGATATCTGTGAGTTGGAGGCCAGCCTGGTCTGTAAAATGAGTTCAGAACAGACAAGGTTACACACAGATAAACCCTGTCTTGGAAAAAAAAAAACAACTGAAGCCCATTATTTGGACAAAAGGGGAAAAGACATTTTTCCCAAACTACACATGTAAATATAGGGCTAATATCCAAAATATAGAAGAAACAACAACAACAAAAACAAAACTAGATATAAAGAAAACAAATAACCTAGTTAAAAATGGGGTACAGATCCAAACAGAATTCTCAAATGAGGAAATGGCTGAGAAACATTTGAAGAGTCAACATCCCTAGCCCTCAGGAAAATGCAAATTAAAACGACTTTGAGATTTCATTTTATGCTGGTCAGAATGGTCCAAATCAATTTTTAAAATGACAGCTCAGGTTGGCAAGGATGTGGAATAAGAGGAACACTCTCATTCATTGCTGATGGGAGTGCAAACTTAAACAGCCTCTATGGAAATCAGTGTGGCGCCTCCTCAGGAAGCTGGGAATAGATTTACCTCAAGGTCCAGCTATAACCACTCTTGGGCACATACCTAACATGTGCTTTATCCTACCGTAGAGATATTGCCCAATTCAGGTCATTGCTGCTCTAATCATAGTATCCAGAAATTGGAAACAGCCTAGAAGTCCCTCAACAGATGAATAGATACGAATGTTTACATTTACACATTGGAATATTACCCAGTGGTTAAAAATAATGAAATTCACGATAAAAAAAAAAAAACCTCATCCTGAGTCAGGTAATCAAGATTTAGAAAGACAAATATGTTATACATTTGCTTATATGTATATATTAACCGTTAAGTCAATGATAATCAAGCTACAAACCATAGAACAACAGAGATTAGGTTTGAAGTAAGAGGCTATGGTGGGCAGATAGAGCTCCCTAGGAAAGGGTAATAGAAGAGTTGGTTATGGATGGATGGAGTGGGGGACTGGAGTGGAGAATCAAGTGTGGAGGGGTAGGTAAGAGAGGGAGGGTATATGGACGGAAACCGCTAAAACTATGGGCCACCTCGGCATAGAAGGAAAGCCTAATACTGTAGAAGCTTTCTAGAACAGGTAATCTAAATGAAATTACCGAATAATGGAGGATACAGAACTCCATCTGGACACCTCGTCACAAAATGAAGTTTCCAATGGGTTACACATAATCGAGTTGTTGGCCAAAACTGTCCCTTCGGAATCCTCAAACAACCCAGGTTGTTGGCAAGACTCTAGGTTGCTCTCTACAAACTGATTGCAAGGCGCTATTGCTGAAGACAACACTTACACAACTCATTGAACAAGAAAACGTCAAGGTTACGCCTTCATAGAGCCTTCACCACTACATTTGAACATCTTTGGTACAGGAAGATATTCTGGTACCCTACCACAAGAGAAGTGTAAACCCCAACCCAGCTACAAACCCTTTGATCTACACTGGTGACCTTCCTATGAGATATCCTAGTATGATGGTAGCACAAAGTGTGTCATAGTAACCCACCAATGGCTGATGGAATGCATACCTGATACTACTTGAGGAATCAAGAAACTGAGTCTAGATAGCGCAAGGACATAGGGTAAAACCAAATACTACTGTTCTCCTAACAGAACACAGCAATAAAGTGACTGCTAATGACATTGGCGTATATTCACATTCCAGATCAGTGCCTTGTTCAGCCATCATCAGAGAAGCTTCCTCCTGCAGCAGATGGAAACAAATACAGAGACCTCCTGTCAGACATTATGGAGAGAGTGAGCGACCTTGGAACATTCAGCTCTAAACAGGATGTTTTCATCAAATCCATCTCCTCGAGGTTCAGGGCACCCAGGACATAAGGTCAATCATGGATCCCTGATCAGTCTCCAAGAGGTTACCTCCAAGAGGCTAGCCATGCAGTAACCAAGAAGACTCCAGCTATACCTGATAGCTGTGTGCCCCATCAACGCCCCCTTTCCAGTTAAATGTCCTTGAGGCTGCAGGAGATTGTTCCCAATATATCAAAAACTGAGGACAGTTTGCCACCTATGTGCAGGGACAGCCTCTCCAAGAGATCTTGGCTTCACTGTAGCATTACTCACATTGTTTTGATTTTGTCCTTTTGTTGTTGTTGCTTTTCAGTCCTCCTGTCCCAACTTTGTAGACTCTTCTAGAATATCATAGAAAAAAATACCCTACAGGGGAAATTTGACCCACCTCAGATATTCACAAAATCTCAAGACCCAAGCCTAAAATCCACTGGGCTGCTACTCCCACCCTTAGGGGTTGCCTAGTATAGCTCTGTATTTTCATTAATTGTTGTGTGTGTGTCTGTGTCTGTGTTATATGCAGGTCCATGTGCCCGTGCATAGAAGTCAAAAGAGGCTATCAGATGACTTGCTTTAATACACTTTAACCTATTTCCTTGAAACAAAGTCTCTCATCGACTCTGGAGCCAGGCTGGTGACCAGCAACCTCCAGCAATCCTCCTGTCTCCGCCCTTTCACAGCGCTGAGATTTCAGCCACACTGACCACGCCTACCTTTTATATAGGGATTTGAACTCAGATCCTCATGCTTGCCAGTTGAGTGCTCTTACCTGCTGAGCCATCTCTTCAACCTCTACTGTTTGGAGTGCTCGCTTTGTGTTGCTGTGTTTAATAAACTTCAGCTGTTTCTCTACTGAATATTTTCTTCCAAGAAAGCAAGAATTTAAGAAGACATCTCCCCCACCATACACACACACACACACACACACACACACACACACACACACACACACACACACACCACAGTAGAGACAAGCTTGAATAAAGTGATGATAAAGACATCAATATGATTGGAGCAGGCTGGACAAAAAGAAGTGTGCTAGGTGAAGCTGGCAGGCTGACACAGCCCAAATCACGTAAGGCCTCACAGGCCACAGTGAGGTGCAGACACTTAACCCAGGCACAGAAGGAGCCATAGGAACAGCAATACCCATTACTTCACAAATCCTGTGGAATTTATTTTCCCTTCCTGGAGGAGCAGAAGATTCTACAACTATCTCTTCAAAAATTTGGCTTGGGGCAGAACATAGTTACTAGTTGTCAAATAAAAAGGCTGCTGCAATTCAGTAAGAAAGCAAGGCATGAGGTGAGATGTGGTTCCACATCTTGTGGGCGCACTGGCTGGAGAGTGAGCCAGAAATTCATTTCCCAAAGCAAAGGACTAGCAAGTGGCATTCCATTTTCACACTGATGTGACTGCACTTAAGAATTTTCGCAAGGCTGGGCGTGAGCTCCTGTGCACATGCATGAATGCACGCCCCACCCACCCTTACACAGACAAGAGGAAAATGTTAAACAGGCTAGTTTGGAGTTTACAGTTGATGCTTTCTCTATTAATAGCATTGACTAATTTTTAGTAAAGTGAAGTTTTTATATTTTAAAATAAATCCAAGTAATTTAATCAGCTACAACAAAATGGCTTTACGTTTTATTAGTTTGGGTTTTTTTTGTTTTTTGTTTTTTGGGGGTTTTGTTTTGTTTTGTTTTGTTTTTGGTAGTTTGCTACTATGATGTAGACCAGACCCATCAGCTCCAAGCTGCTCCTCCTGATACCTGTTGCAGAGGGCAGCACTTCAGCGAGCTGTTCTTTGCTATGGAAAATGAAGGTGTTTTAGATGTACAGAATTTTCTAAGAGATAATTTTGTACACTAACTTGTAGGAGGGCAGGGGAACCCCACAAGGTCAAAAGGTTAAGACTTAGAATTTACAGTCTTAAACAGCTCTCTGAGTTCCCTCAGGGAGATGACTTTCATGTCAAAGCTATAGCATTTTAAAATGGATTAGTAGGAGGAAAATGGGTTTAAGATAGATACAGTGCACATGTTATACAAAACCCAGGTTATCTATTTCCATTTACTCTTAGGGATGGTAGCTTATGCCTGGGAGGACTTGTTCCTGCTGAGAAAATAATGAACATGAATTACAAGTAAGTTTCCAGTTCCCACCCACCCGCCCACTCGCCCCCCCAGCTCTTTTATTGGAAATAGTCAAGTACAACCTTCCTAGTGTTGTGACCCTTCAATGCAGGTACTCACGTTGTGATGATCCCCCAACCATAAAAGTCTTTTCATTGCTTCATCATAACTGTAATTTTGCTGATGTTGTGGATCGCAATGTAAATATCTGATATGCAGGATATGTGATATGTAAAGGGTCATTCCACCCCTCAGAGGGGTCGAACCCACAGGCTGAGAGCTGCCGGATTAAGGTCTTAGCTGTGCCGTGCTGCTCTGTCCTTACCTTGACTTGATGAAAGAAAGCCACAGAGAGAATGCCCTGTTTACAAAACACTGCCAGAACTGTAGCTTCCTTAAAGCAGATAACCTAGGAAGTGCACTGTGTGTAAAGGAAAATGTGCTCGGGGCATACTGATGACTTGACTCCCATGGGTCCTATCTCTGACTTAGGGTGTCCAAAATATCCTTCTCAGGAAGAGGAGTGACACTTCCATGCAGTAGAAGCCAAGAAAAATCTTCCTGCGTGAACTAAAGCCCATGGCTCACCTTTCGGACTACCCCCGCCTCCTGCCTGGCTTGTGTATTTCTTTGTGAGACGCCGTGCCCAGTGATGTGGAACAAAACTGAACTGAACCCCAAAGCAATGTTTGCCTAAGTCTTAGAGTCCAGTGAGATAAAATATGGATCAGAAGCATTACTTTTGCTTAATAAAGCATTCAGGGGTTTGAGTCTCACTGGATGATTTCCAACAGGATGTTGTAGTCCAGGGCTGGGATATGGAAATTCCACAGCAGCCATATATAATCAGTTGGCTCCAATTAATGTAATTGAAATGGGACTGTTGATGAAGCCCTGTTGTCTATATAGCTTGAACTTTAGGGGATGGGAGCATTGCTCAAAGGTAGTATGCTGGCCTGACACGCACAAGGCCCTGCTCTCAATCTCCAGCTCCAGCCAAAAACAAAATAAAATTTTCAGATAGGCATTCTTTGCAGGGCAGAGAATGGGCAGGGTTTCCACCCCATGAAATTAGCTGAGTGTATTAATCATAAGGCAGAGGGTTGCATCTGACCGTGGGCTTTAGTAATCGGAACCATCTGCCTCTATGCTAAGAGTTCACCCTCTAATCCAGCTTACGAGCAGCAAAAGCACTCTCCCCTGTGCCTCTGTGCCCTTGGACAGAGGAGGCTGCGCAAATCCGTCGCTCCCAAATGTGTAGCTGTGGTTGAGAATATTTGGGGGCGGGGGTTGCCTCGATTTGCTTGGTTTATTGTCAATCTTTGACTGGGTTTCAGCTCTCCGAAGCAGAGACAATGGCTTTCTTTGTGAAAAATATGATAAGTAACCAGGTAAAGAATTTAGGCTTCGGAGGTGGGTCTGAAGAGAAGAAAGAAGAAGGAGGCGCCTCGGACCCCGCAGCAGCTCAAGGGATGACGAGAGAGGAATATGAGGAGTACCAGAAGCAGATGGTTGAAGAGAAGTGAGTACCAGCCTTCGCTCCCCTCGGAGCAAGGGGAGTCTGTCCCAAGTGCCAGCCTCACAGCTCTTGGCTTCTGAGGATGGCTTTCCTCGGACTCTACCTCCACCCGGATGAGAGTTGGTCCTGCTGAAGCAGATCCCCATAGCGTTGCTGCCTCTGCATGGTACCAGTGCAGATGGAGGTGAACAGCACTAATGATGGACTCTGTCCATCACGCTTAACGCATCTTAACACTTCCTGGTCTTGGCACATTTTTTAGGTGGCCTTGATTTAATTGGTCAAGAAAACAGTGGTGGAGGGCATCCTCCTAGTCTTTCTGATTAAAGGGCTTGGGTTACACAAGTGTGGGCATTTGGGGGCATTAACAAATGGTACACTTTAAGGTTTGGGAATTGAATTGCATGCAGTTTTTTTCCCTTCTTCTTCTTCTTCTTCAAAAGAAAAACCAGAGGAAGTATTAGTAAACGTGTAACTGCAGCTGGTAATGTGCCTGCTAAAAGTGTTCTAGGGAAGGGGAATAATACTGACTGTTGCAGCCTTAAATGTATCAAAAAGTAAGATGAATAAACGAATAGACAGAGGGTAGTTATATATTAAAACATGAGATGTGAGCTGGAGAAGCTAGGTGGCTTTCAATGTAAAGTTCTTTCGAGTTTCTTGTGTGTTTAAAAGTTTTCCTACTAAAATAATGAGCAGAAAGAATTTGTTTCCTAGCCATGCCAGGGGGCATTGGATAAATCACTTTTTCCTATTTCTTCCTCTAAATATTAGAAGCTTGAACACAGTGATATCCCAGGCCTATTCCAGAATGTTCTGGAGACTGACTTGAGTCCAAGGTACCGTGATCAGTCATATAATCTGATTGCTTGCTTCAGATGTAGCCTATCCTTGAAGTCAGCCTTTCACATAATAGGACTACTTCTGTGTTTGAAGTGAAAACCAGAACAACAACAACAAAAAAAAACAGGAGACACTTTTCACCTGAAAAAATGAAAACAGGATTCATTTTCATATAAATAATGCTTTGTGCAAAGATGCTCCACAGAGTCCATAGCAGAAAGCTTAGCGGGCCTGCTTTGGGTTTACAGGGAGACCCACATGGCTACGGAGTTACCTTGAACACTCCTGCCATTGTTCTGTCCCTGTAAGGTTGCTTTCCTGTCCACTTAGCAGCCAGCTCCCACAGAGAGCCTTCCATGACCTAGACCACACGGAAGTGGGAAGTGCCAGCCAGGGGCCTTCAAGTCCACGTGTTATACTCCAAGCCATGCTTCAGGTCTCAGTCTTTGCCAGTCGCAATCCCAGCTTTCCAAAGACACTTCAGTTACCCAACTAGACCCATCCCAACGCAGCCATGTGACAGGTGCCTTTGGAGAGAGTTGGCATCAGTCATGCACTTCTGTGTGCAGCTAGGGAGGGAGGCAATTCTTGTGAGCTTTGCACACCTTTCCCAATGCTTTATGCTTCTGAAAGGATCATCATAACCCAGGAAGTCCATTTCAAATTGGCCTAAGCATGGGTCCAATTAGGTCAGTGGCTCTCAACCTTCCTAATGCTGTGATCCTTTAATGCAGTTCCTTATGTAGTGGTGACCCCCAAGCATAAAATGATTTTTGTTGCTACTTCATAATTGTAATTTTTCTAGTAACGTAAATATCTGATATGTGGGATAGCTGATAATGTGACCCCCAAAGGGTGTAGACCCACATGTTGAGCACCACTGAATTAGATCATCCACAGAGCAGGCTCCTAGCCTGGCTGGCCAGACAAGACTCTGTACCACCTTATTTGTAGACAGTGCTTCTCGCTAGGGAAGGGAACACTGTATAAGACACTCTCACGGGGGCCCCTGGCAGCAGCGATAACGAAGGGATCAACTTGGCATCTTGCTGCTTCCAGACACCACAGGCACCTCAAAGAATAACTTAGTCCTGGAATGGGACTTATTGGTTTTTACCTCTCTAAGTGCCCACAGCGGGGGACGGGAGGGGGTAGAAATGGGCACACACACACACACACACACACACACACACACACACACGCACACACACACAGTGTTTAAAAAGTTCCGAGGCAACAGGAGAAGAGCACATGTGGGATCTACCTTCCCCACAGGTGATGCTCAGGTTCAGGGCAACCACACAGCCCATCTCCAGCCATCCTTCTGATGCTCTCTGTCCTTCACAAAGACACTCCCAGGCCCTCTGCCAGGGCACTTAGATGATAGTGAAACAGAAGCAGATGCTGGGGAATTGGAGGGGAAAGTCCACATGTCCCCAAATGTCAGTGGTCAGTGGCAACCACCAGCTAGGGAACTGTAGGGCTTTCTATTTCCTATTACTCCATTTTCTACTCTTTACCTTTTTTTAGGATGGAGAGAGATGCTGCATTTACTCAGAAAAAGGCAGAGAGGGCTTGCCTCCGAGTCCACCTCAGGGACAAATACAGGCTCCCAAAGGTAAGAAAGTGTCTCATTGGTCCTTAATAATAAAAAATGGAGAATGTTGGATTATCAGCAAGGTTACATTGATGAATAAGTGTCTATCCTAATTTACATACATGCTATTGAAAAGAACTTTGGACTAGGAGTTTAACTTCTATGAAATTAGTGTTTGACTCAAAAAACATACCGATAAATGACGTGTGTGTGTGGTGTGTGTGTGTGTGTGTGTGTGTGTGTGTGTGTGTGTGTGTGTGCATAACTCATGTGTGCACATTTGTGTATATAAATATGGGAATGGACATGTGATGGCTCAAATGTGGTCAGAAGACAACCTTGCTGTTGGCCCTGATTTGAGACAGGATCTCTTTGTTGTTACAGAACACCTATACACCCATACACAGTGAGGACAGAGCCAGAGCTGATACCTGTTAAGTTCTTTCTAGGTGTCAGGTATTGCATTTCACATGTATTGTTTTACTTAGGGCATGTTTTTACCTCCATCTGATAGCAGAAGATACAGGCAGAAAGCAGAGCCTTCCTGCCCTAGGCCCTGGCTTACACCCTTAGCTTCCTGCCTCTGTTTATTACATATACAATGTGCTACCTGCATGTGTGCCTGCACACCAGAAGAGGGCATCAGATCACATTATAGATAGGTGTGAGCCACCGTGTGGGTGCTTGAGTGCTGGGAATTGAACTCAGGACCTCTGGAAGAGT
This sequence comes from Acomys minous, assembly GCF_964271855.1. Classification (NCBI taxonomy): domain Eukaryota; kingdom Metazoa; phylum Chordata; class Mammalia; order Rodentia; family Muridae; genus Acomys; species Acomys minous. The sequence continues at coordinate 22,069,647 of NC_140486.1, forward strand.
AGACAATGCTCTTAACCTCTGACCCATCTCTCCAGCCCCCACCTCTGTTTCAAGGTAATGATTGTTCTCTCGCTTTGGAAGATGACAGAGTAGTGGTAACTCACCTGGGTGGCATCGTCTTCCCCATCTCAGACCTTTTGAGAGGTGGCTGTGGTCTAGTATGTCTCCAGCTAGTGGAAAGAGAATGTGTTGTCATGCAGGGCTTGTCTCCACGGGGCAGAGGACACCCGCACTCAGCTATGCTCACTTCCTGAGGAACTACCCAGTTCCATTAACTGTCTTGCCTTTACCCCTGAAGCTGGGGTGTTTAAGTTTACATTGTGAACTGGCATCTTTCTTGCAGAACCCCCACAGGTCCAGCACAGCTAATGTAAAGTCCTCCCAAATGAAACTCCTCTTCTGAAAATGAGCCACGCCCATTTCTTTGGGAGTTAAAAAATATGTCTTTTCCTTCAATGGGTTACCTGAAGATCCTGGGGAAAGCTGATTCTAGAAACTCCAAACACACACACACACACACACACACACACACATTCAGCCAGGCATGCATCTTCCACAAAGGTTGGGTTTTTGAGGCCTTGTGTCTGACTCCATTCTGTCATCATTCAGTGGAGCTCAAAGGAAAGTTAGGTCTCAGCCTTGGCTCTGCCAGGGAGACACGGTGCAACCTCTGATAGCCTCAAGTTCCTCATGTATACAAAAGGAGGGCAAAGATACCAACCTCATCTGATAAAGCTCTGTCTGAGATAACGTCGAAGAGCTAGTACAGCCCCTGACAAGAGGGAGGACCTCACTGATTGTAGGTGTGCTGATCAGTGACCACAAAAGCATCTTATTTTCTGATAGAAACAATCAGGGGGGCAGTAGGGCAGTGGTAGAGGTAGGTGGATCTCTGTGAATTCGAGGCTAGCCTGGTCTACAGAGTGAGTTCCAGGACAGCCAAGGCTACAAAAAGAAACTGTGTCTCAAAAACAAAACAAACAAACAACAACAAGGAAACAATCAGAGGTGTATGGGGCTCAAGGTAAGCCCATCCATGTATGTCATTAGTACAACTCAGGCTCTTGAGCCAAAGGCCTCCCTTTGCTCGTCCCCTTCTCTCATGGTGAGTTTATTGTGCTTATTCATTTCCAGACTCAGGGGTGAGGGCACCTGGGGTCTAGCAGCAGAGTCTGGACTCCAAAGAGTCAGCAGCAACCCCAGCTCTCTGGGCTGAGTTGCCCTTTGGAACCACAGCTTTCCGTTAGAAACCATAAGAAGAAATGAGTCATTTTCATGAACTGTTCAACCTCTATGCATACTCTTTGGGAAACTGGTGGCCACCACATTGACACAGGCATCTGCTTGCCAAAGCCAGCTGGCAGCAGAGGATGAGGGAACTGAGAAGTCAGCAGCAGGATCTGGTAGTTATCCTTGCATGCCTTACGCGTGCTCACACGTGCCCTTCCTGCTAAAGCCGCCTCCAACGCACAATGCTTGCAGAGTTCACCTGCTTGTTTTATTTTCCAGTCTGTGCACCTGTGTGCATGCATATGTGTCACGGGTTTGCATAGAGCTCAGAAGATAACCTTCCTTGTTGGTTCTCATTTCTGCTCATTTGAGACAGTGTCCTGTTTATCTTTGAATATCTCGGGCTAGCTGGCTGGCTTGTGAGATTATAGAAACTGTCCTGTCTCCAGCTCCCTTCTCACCACAGGAGTACTGGTTACCAGGAACACACAATTGCATCCAACTCTACATGGGTTCTTTTTTTTTTTTTTAAGATGAATTTATTTATTATGTATACAGTATTTTGCCCAAATATATGCCTGCATGCCAGAAGAGGGCACAAGATCTCATTATAGATGGTTCTGAGCCACCATGTGGTTGCTGGGAATTGAACTCAGGACCTTTGGAAGAGCAGCCAGTGCTCTTAACCTCTGAGCCATCTCTCCAGCACCCCTACATGGTTTCTTAACTCAGGCCCTCACAGTTGTGTCACAAGTGCTTTACTCACTGAGCCACCTCCAGGCTGTTGTCTGATTGTTTCCATGGATCCTGCAGAGGAAGCCTTGGAGGTCACCCAGCTACATGCTGTCACCTTACCATGCACTCAAGAAAAAAAAACTCCTTCAGCTCAGGAGAGTTAAGGGCGTTCAGGAAAGCCAGGTCTGAGTTGCCTAGTGAGCCACAAGACAGGATGCCGCTCAGGCTTCCTGACCACGCGCAAGAACAAAATACAGAAAGGATTTGAACACAGCTCCTTGTACCTATGGTACTGGTGTCTGCTCTTTCAGCTCCCAAACAATTGATGGCACTTTTTGAACTGTGCCTGCCTTAAAACTATACTAAAATATTTGGGTAACTGGCACTGCCCTCCTGCCTGACTCCTTTAGGGACAAGTCACTGAGCCCCACTCTCATGAATACCAGAGGTTCGTTAGCCTTCTCAATCTCTGATGGTTTTCAGAGACCTCCATGGCTGCCTAAGCTCCAAAAATACAGAGGAGAATTTCACTCAGGAACACTGTACATCCATGGTTCATTGGCAAGCTGCCTTTCAGCTGGGAGCCTCCCTATGGTGTTTTTTGATTATGGTTGCATTTTGTGAAATTAACTCTATATGGTGTTTTAAGAATTTCCCAATTGTGTGTGGGGGAAAAAAAACACCCCAAACACTGCTGCTTCTGATAGAATTGCCTGTGGGATCCAGAGTGGCTCTCTGTGAAAACAGTGTTTAACAGAAACTGTGAAGGAAAAAGAAAATCAGTCGGATTATATTCCACCTACCTAGCACCAGATGCCATCCACTTCCCCAACCTCAACGAGTGGCACTTGTGTTTGCCACTCAGCTGTACCCTTGGGTGCCTCCCCTGCCTCCTGAGTTATGTGTTCCCTTTCCCGCTCACTGATGAGATTCAGGGAGCAATAGTCTCAAGAGCCCAAGAAGGTCAGACACAGTTCTGGAGATCAGCACTGGGACAGTGGCTCTGGCTCCCCCAAGGAGAGCAGCTCTTGGTGGTGCCACCTGCAGGCTTGACCTAGGAGTTTACCCCAGAGGCTTCCTGCATGGGTGATCCCCAATGCCAGGTGCCCCCTGGTGGTGATTACCTGAAGGGTTCTCCCTGTTGCTTAAGGAGAGCCCAGACTTGTGGGTAAGTGACAGCGTTATGACTCTGGATGACAGTCTACCTTTAAAACGCCCATCTTTTTGCTGTTGTGGGTGAGAATGTGCGCTGCAAATCTTCCTGTGAGGTACTAGGAAAGAGTCAGAAACAGCTGTCTCTGCTTCACCACCTAGGATGGTATGGTACTGCTAGACATTAATCGGGCGTGAATGGACAGAATTGGAATTTTAAACTGCAAGAGAAGATGGGGGGAATGAAATAGGGGTGCTCCAAAGGCCATGCTTTTGTTCCAGTATTGTCTCCAGCCAGCATGTCCCAGTGGCCATGTCACAGTATAGACAAATCTTCAGTTTTCCTTGCATTGGCTACAGAACCCTTCTTGCCGGAACTTTTGCAAGTGTTCTCAGAATACCACAGTCAGACTCTGAGCTGGAGACTTGTAGGTGTTGCGTTAAGAAGCCAGAGACCCTGGACTGCCCAAAGGTGTCATTTTCCTTCCCCTTGCTCCACAGTCACTCACTGGCTCTGTGGTAGAGAATGCCCAAGGCCCGTAGGAACCTAGTTACTGTGTGCTTGCCATGCAAAGGCATCTGAGGAACTTGCCATCATTTGGCCCCTCCCCCAACAATCACTAAGTCCTTTTTCTAGAACAGATCTGGGTTCAGGATGGCCACCTTGTTTCAGCTCCCTAGTACGTACTGAGGACTTTTTTTTTTTTTTACTTACTTTTTGCACCAAGGGAGGCACACACTATAGGTGCACACTCACTGCATAATCCTGAGAAGCATGTGAATGGAAAGATTTATGAAAGATCACAAAGCTTACTGGGACAGCAATTATTCTTCATCGAGTACTTTTCCATGTCTCAGACTGCATGCTCTCTCTAAATGTCAGTCTCCTCCACAACGCGGGACATTAGAATTGAGCAAGTGGTCTAACAAATAGAATGGCCCTGGGCAAAGAACGAAGTTCACCAGGACTATAGCAAGCTCCTAACAGCCATGTCCTCCATACAGCGGTTGTACCATACATAGCCCTGTGTCATCTGATGCCATACATGGAAGGCAAGCAGCCAGTGGAAATTGTAAACCGTCCAAAGGGAGCTGGGCAAATCCAACCCATCTTTTTGCTAACAAGGACACCAGGCTCTTCATTCACAATACCCTAGGGTCATCCCCACCATGGTTACAAAGCTGCAGGGGTCAGTTTAGACCTTTTCCCTTGACCAAAGCCAAACAGGGAACAGATTTGAGGGGGGGGGGTAATGTCTTCCCAGGAGCTGTCAGGTTTAATGAGGACAGCTGTGTCACATTTAGGAATTAGAATTATATTTTCTGAAGATGTTTACTTGGTTGGCATTTCTTAGGAAATGGAGTGCCTCACTCTATTACAGCTGGAAAAACAATAGTAATTCTTTTTTTAAAAAGTGCAGGAACATAGGCTTTTGGATGCCCATTGTTAATTGTAGTAGTTGATAAGTCATCAAATAAACGTAATAGCCATGCTATAGCACACTAAGGGGTGTATGTGTATATACATTCTTATCAGCTGCCACAATGTTCGTCTTCACATACCCAGGCTCTGTGGAGTTCCTCAGGTTTTCAGTTAGAGACCATTGGGGCGCTTAAGATGCCTGTGTCCCCCATGCTCATGTTGGGTGGAATCACCTCTACCAGTTAACCTGTCCCTTGCTCTGTACCCTCAGTTTCTCTTCTGTGGACTCCCATAGGGCAGATTACCTCCATGCCGACAGAAGCAAGCAAGCAAGCAGTGCTCTTCACCTGAACATACCTTCCTTGGCAGGCCTCCTTCCTGCCTGCAGTACCATCTTCCCTTAGCACCTTGCTAATGCTGAGACCCTTTAATATAGTTCCTCACGTTGTGGTGACCTCCAACTATACAGTTGCTACTTTGTAACTGTAATTTTGCTACTGTTGTGAATCATAATATAAATATCTTACATGCAGGATGTGTGATATGCAACTCTGTGGGCGTGGCCACCCATAGGCTGAGATGCACTGTTGCAGAATGCCGGTGGTCTATCCACACCCTTTGTTCTCTTCTGAGCCCTCTGTTTGTGGTCACTTCTGCCATGCACTTCTCTTTCACCTATTTACCCTTCTACTTCTGATTTACTCTAATTTTTTTTATAGGTCACATCTCCCTACCGATCCCCATTTCCTAGAATGTTCCAGCATGCTCCCTTGAGACAGTTCTTTCGCTCACTCAAGTCTGTACCTTGGTGTTTGACGGCTGTGCCCGCCTGTTGTGTTCCACTGCCATCCACATGCTGATAACTTTGAGCTCCAGCTTACATCTTTTCCTAAATGTCACCTCACTGGGAGAACAAGCTCACCCCTAAACACCGACTCATTGTCCTCATAAGCCCGCTCTTACCAGGCTGCGCATTTGCCAGTGGCTGCCATGCTCACCCACAGCCAGCTTGGCATATGGAAAGCACACTTGATTCTCCTATTTGTTCTAGCCTCAATCACCCGGGCACCTTAACTGACCTTGTAGATACTCTCAAATCATTCTCCATGCAAGTTCCAGCACTTTCCACCTCTGTTAGGACAGCAGCTCTGAGCCTTGTAACTGTAGGAAGAGGTTTCATAGGTGGCTATCTGTTCTAGGCCCTTCCCTGTCTGTGTGGGCATTCCTCAAAGGCTAACTATGGCTGTTAAAGGAAATCCTTGGTCTGCATGCCGTGCCATGACCTGCATGCTGTGCCAGGTGTCTGCCTTTCTGTCTTCACTGCAGGCTGCTTCATGCTCCCCAAACATTCATCCCACATGGTCCCTACACCCTAATTCCCACACTTTCTTTTCTTTAGGGGAGATTGTTGGTTTACAGTTGCTTCTTCTAAGACTCTTCATGGCTCCTTCCTCCACTGAAGGCTGGATTAGGTCACCTCCTCCAGGTTCACCCACTTAATTTGGTGCACAGCCCTCACATCAGGGGTTCTCAACCTGTGGGTAGCAACCCCTTTGGAGACCAAATGACCCTTTCATAGGGGTCACCTAAAGCCATTGGAAGGCACAGATATTTATATTAGGATTCTCAAAATTAGAAAAACTACAGTTAAGAAGCAGCAACAAAAAATAATTTTATGGTTGGGAGGTCACCACAACATAAGGAACTGTATTAAAGGATCGCAGCATTAGAAAGGTTGAGGACCACTGCCTTATATCATCTTAGGATCCTAAATATTCACAGCTGTTACATGCTTCTCAACAGGACTGCCTTCGTCTTTATCTCAGCACCTAATATTGGCCATCACACAGAAGTTGAAGGCACATACACACATTCATAAACACACATGAACATGTACACACACATGCACATATGTTTGTACACACACACATACACACACACACACACACACACAGAGAGAGAGAGAGAGAGAGAGAGAGAGAGAGAGAGAGAGAGAGAGAGAGAGACTATTACTGCTGATTGACTGGTTGTTATTGAGATAGCAGAAAGAGAATAATACCCCATACTCAAAGAACAACATACCAGAAACATCAGACAGAGCTGGATTAGACATTACAGTGTTGTATACAACAAAAGCCTACTCTATATTGTAATTAAAATGTCATATATTGTCTAACCCAGTAAGTCACATGTTTTAAATAAAGCCACAAGATTCTTTCTAAAAAGTACATGAGCCCTATCCTCAGCCAATTCAAAATGTATATGTAAGTCAAGTCAAATTAATAAGAGAAAAGAGTTGCACAGTGTGCCCCAATCCTATTAACAGAATTGTCAATCTGGGTCAGCCACTGGAGAGCATGCTGTGCCCCTGCTGAGCTGTCCGATTTAGTTACACCTGGTGTTTGTCTGCCCTGGGAAGGGAAGGGCGGGCATTGCTCATTATGAAAGTCTCTCAACACAGCCGTCTTTAAATGTGTCATATTGAAAACTCCACTAGAGTTTAATTTAAAATGTGCTTCACTCAAAATATATACATAATACTAAAGCTGGCTCAAGGCTTTTTCAGCGGTCTTTTTAGGATTAGAGGTCCTTGGGGCTTCTGCAGCGTCTGAGACACAGAGCCAGCCTGCCTCCAGCAGCTGCTTCAACTGTGAAGTCCCCTCCCCTTGCCTCCCTTCCCCCCCTCTACTTCCCCCTCCTCTGCATGTCCTGGTTCCCTTGGCCCCTCCTCCCCAGCCCCTTGAAGAGCAGTGAACTGAATGTCTGGAGGGACGTGGCATCTTGAGACACAAAGAGGCAGGGTTTCCTCAGCCACACCAGCTTTCTCACTTAAGCCTTCAACAGCCCTGTCAGATAGCGTGCCAAGCTCAGAGAGGCAAAGCAGCTTCTCAAGATCACACAGCCTGTGTACGACATGGTGGGAACTACACTGACCTAACCCTGCAGACCATATTGTCCCGCTGGGCCACTCTGGTAGCCATGATGGATCAACAACAACAACAACAACTAAAGTGGCATTCCCAATAAGGAATGATGGATATGTCACTGTGTCACTGGTCTAATGCTTTCTATGTAATTCAGGCTGGCCTTGAACTGTTGGAAATCTTTAAGTGGTGGAATTATAGGAATAACCCATCACATCCTCAGGAAATGACACTTTAAAAAATTTTTTTAATTAAGTAATTTATTCAGATTACATCTCAAATGTTATCCCCTCACTTGTATCTTCCCATTCCTCCTCCCTCCCTCTTTCATCCTGTTCCCCTCCCCTAGGTCTGTGACAGAAGGGATTTCCCAAAACCATTGATGGGATTGGGAAATGACACTTTTGCAAGCATCTGCCTTATAGGACCTAGCTTTCTTCAGTTGAAAGTGAGACGGCTGGTTGACTAGGTTACCTCTCCCAGCCTCTTCAGTCCCTAGGAGGAAGGAAGCGATGTGTGTGTGCACAGCTGCTCCCCAGAAACTCTAACTTCCCACTTCCAATCAACACTAAAAATGGACGGCCTTTGCAGGAAAAGGCAAATCTATCCTCTGCTACCTTCGGGGTGTGCCAGGGACTCCTTAAGAACAGCAGTGGTAACAGCAAAGGGGGGCCACCCCCACACCTGAACCACCTGAGCAGCTTTTCAGAGAGAACCAGGATGGAGTCGGGGTAGCCTTTGGCAAGAAGTAACTACTGGAGGCAATGATATCATATGTCAGGAAACATCTGCCCATGCAGCTGTTTGGTTTATCACACACCCAAAATAAGTGGCAAGCCTCAAACAGAAGCAGATCTCCCTCATATCAAACAAGTATTTGCTTAGCCGCCCAGACTCATGAAGACAGAACTAGCTAAGATGACGTCACCCAGGGGACACCCGACATTCCCATCTTCCCTGGACATGTGGTCGAGGGAGGAAGCCATTAAGACACTTTATTCGATTCCCAGAATCATAAGAGGAATGCTTTGTGCTAAGGCGGTCCAGGGAGTTGGAGCTGGGAGATCCCGGTCCCTTGTGAGAAGAGTAGGTTTAGTGCTTCATAGCACAGGCTGGCATGCACATCCTGCCCTTCCACCACCCCTCCTCACCCCCCATCCTCCACACCCAGCTTCTAATGCCTGGACCTCTAGGCCTACAGTGGTCACTCTGTCCAGAAGCATTCTGTCTAGGGTCTGACCTGCTGAGATGTGCAGAGATTTTACTCCCAAGCATAAGGGAGGGGCCAGGACCCCCCAAGATTGCTCTTTAAACCCTATACATTTGATTAGGGGATGCAATGTTCCTGTTTTACAGGAACTCAAAGAGAATTAGTTGAGGGCTTTTCCCCACACCTTCAGTGGAAACACAGTAGATAATCTACAAGGGAAACAGTCCATTAGAATAGGTAAATAAAAACAAGTGCAAATGCAAGATTGCCTGGGAGCCCCTAGGGATTAGCTGATTACTCTCACAGGGTTTTGAGTAGGAACTAATTAATCTGTTAAACAGCACTGGGAGGGGCTAAGTCACCTGCCAAGTGCAGGGCTGGCTACTGCATCGTCAACGACTGAGCTGGGGGTCTACAGAGAGGGCCTGTAGAAGGCATTACTTTGGCCTTGCCTCCCAAGCCCACCCTAGAGCCAGACTGTCTGTCGCTCTACTTGGAACCAGACCACTGAGACTCTAGGACAAAGGTGTCAGGCCCGCCTGGAGATGAGCTTGGGGAAGATTTCAGCTGCTGCGTCCCTCTCAGCCCGCTTAGAGACAAGAATGAACAGCGCATGTATTATCCTGACACATCTCCCAGATCTCGTGACAACTAGTTTCTGGTCCTTTCTGCTAGGCACCCAGGTGAGGGGCATTCCCGGCTCCCTTGGGTATTGACTTTACTGAGGAGCTCAGCAGATGCTAATCTGTCTTACGTCAAATCAGTGTGGCCTGATTAAAACTAATATGACCATCAGTGATTTCATGAGCTTTGGTAGCAAACATAAGGCTGATTAAAACCTATAGGGGTGGGCGCCTTCTCTATCATTGCCTTTTCTAGTACCCGTAACTCCCTCTGTACTCCTGAAATTCAGTTCACCATATAAAATACAACCTGATAGAAAATGGTTTGAGAGTTGCCATCTGGGACATCAGCTATTGTGAACTTTTTCAGGGGAACTTTATTCTTTAGATTTTTTTTCCCCATTACTTTAGAGCTCTACAGCATAAAGAGCATGGAGCCTGGCACAGTACACTCGGAAATCCTGCTCCAGCCAGGTGATGTGACAACAGAGCCAATCATACAGAGTGACAATGACAGACTACACCTGTAACACATACAGACTACATGTCACACTAACTCAGGGGAGGGGGCACTAAGGTCATGCTAGACATGACTCTCTGCCCCTAAGGGGGTCCCCTTATAAAGGCAGGAACAATTATTAAGCAGGAGTTGCCACTTAAATGAGTTATAGGTGGCTACTGCCAACTCAAGTGCAGCCCCCTAGAGTGGGGTCTACTGAACCCATGAGTCACAGCATGGGGCTGAGATAGAACTGTAGGTTCTGTGCACATCGAGAGATGGCCTCTTGCGCTGGAGGGATGGCTCCGTGGTTAAGAGCACTGACCACTCTTCCAGGGGACCCGGGTTCAGTTCCCAGCATCCACACAATGGATCACAATAGTCTGTAACTCCAGTTCCGGGGAATCCAATGTCCTCTTCTCATTTCCATGGGTACCAGGTATGCATGTGCCTTTGGAAGCCACATGGTGACTCAAAACATCTTTATCTCTAGTCCCAGGCACTGCATGCACATGATCCAAGATACATTCAGACAAACACCCGCATACAAAATAAACAAATAAATAAATAAAATCTGAGAGAGATAGTGTGCTTCTGGAACTTCATTGTCTGGACTCTCCAATGTCCCCCCACCACCCCCCCAGATTTATGTGCATTGGTGTTTTGCCTGCATGTATGTCTGTGTGAGAGTATCAGATCTTGGAGTTACAGACAATTATGAGCTGCCGTGTGGGTGCCGGGAATTGAATCCAAGTCTTTTGGAAGAGCAGTCAGTGCTCTTAATTGCTGAGCCATCTCAGGTTCTATTGCCAGGGTTTCTGGTAAAGTTTCTCTGGTTTAGGATGATAGAATTTCTGTTTCTAATAGGCTCCTAGATGACGCCAATGCTGCTTGCTCTGGGAACATCTTGGAAAGCTTTTGGTCTGGACAAATCTGGTCAGTCCAAGATGCGTAGAGGGAGGGACCTCCTGGGCCAGAGCTGTAGTCTTTGGCACTGCCTCCAGGATCAGGGCCACTGCACAGCAGCCAAGTGTGTTGTTTGCACCGTTCATTCCTGACAGTCCTTTATTTCCATGCTGCGCTTATATTTTATTCAGCCATTTAAACAGTTAGTTAATTTCTGAATTACTTCTCTATGTGTTTTTCCTTATTTTTTTCCACATAGAGTGAAATGGATGAGACGCAAATCCAATTGGCTGGGGACGACGTGGATTTGCCGGAAGATCTCCGAAAGATGGTAGATGAAGACCAAGATGAGGAAGAGGAGAAGGATTCTATCCTTGGGCAGTTGCAGAACCTCCAGAACATGGACTTGGATACCATTAAAGAAAAGGCACAGGCCACCTTCACAGAAATCAAGCAGTCAGCAGAACAGAAGTGCTCTGTGATGTGAGAGGTGGTGGGCCAGGTGGAAGGAGAGAGGCAGGCCACCTTCGGGAGCACAGGCCTGTCAGAGTGGGGGTGCCTAGCATGCAGTACAATATAGCAAATATATTTAGGGAAACCACAATGGGAAAGTTGTCTACAATAAACAACAATTCGGTCACTCTCGATGTCCTGGCACAGCACTAACCAAGCCGGGCAGCAGGGAGCACACTTTCCTTTTAGCTTTAGCCATGAGCAACTAAGAAATATCAGCCATAAATTATGGCGCAGAGCCATCTCCTTAGAGATCTTTAGGTCAGCCGGGAGAGCCAAACAAAAACAAGCGGCATTTCCTCTCCAGGATCTTACAATGTCCAGCAATCAACATGATGCCAGTCACCTGGAGAGAAAGGCAGGGAGGAGGCTGTGGTCACCTGGTGCCAAGGCTACAGGTGACAGAGCAATCATATACCACATCACCTCTTATTCCCATCATCCTTGATCCATAATGGTCCCCTCACCCCCTCAAATTTGCCTCTTAGACACCGTGTAACTCATTTTGTCTTTCTGAGACCAACTGTCTGACATAAACATTGTAAAGGGAAGAAAGACTTATTTGGCCTTACAGTTCAGAAGGTCCAGTCCATGGCTGCTTGGCTGCAAGGGAGAGGCAGAACATCACATCAGGAAGGTTGTAGGATGTAGCGGGGAGAAACACCCGGTGATCTACTTCCTTTATCTGGGTCCTACCTCCTGAGGTTTCCGGAATCTCAACAACAACAATAAAAATCACTAAATGGGTGGGCACTTCACGTTGACAACCCAAAACTTCCCAATACCGTTTGTCACTGTCCCAGTGAAGACTGCCAGGTGGAGGATAAGCCCCCCCAACACATGATCCTTTTAGGGGGGCATTCCCTATCCAAGATAAAGCAGACATGATTCAGCCAAGCGTCAGTGGTGGTCAGGGCTGTGGCCAAAGAGGAGAAGCAGAAAGCAGACTTCCCCAGCCTGCTGCACTGGACGGCATCAGCAGGCGCAGAGTGACCTTCAAGGAGGCAAAGGTTAAGGTTGAGGGATGCGAGGACAGCTGTTTCTGCTTGTGAGTTGAGCACGGTTCCTTCTCTCTGAGCTCTGGTACCAGTGGGAGCACGGGCTAGACAAACAATACTAGGAGGGAGCTTCACTCAAGCTGCCCTTATTTTTCCGTTTAGCTTCAGCCCTCCCCCGTCTTTTCCTATTGTTCTGACTTCCACCCTTAGGCCCGAGTTCCAGGACACTGTGCAAACATTCTGAGCTAGTTTTCTGGGTAGACGTCAGTGTAGTTTCCCTAACATCAGCTCTTTCAAACACAGCGAACCGAACAAAGATTCACCTCAGAAACAGCCCTTTAGTCAACACCAACCAAAATGAAACAGACGGAGCTTCTTAGTGAATCCATTCATAGAACCAGTAAGGATAGAGAACAATTTTACCAAGAGGAAACTCTCTATGAGAGAGCAATAAGACAATCGCATGGGTGCATACCCGGATTCCTGGGCACAGGGCACAAGACGCAGCTTCATGGTATAAAAGCAGGTAAATAAAAGCGAGTAGCAAAGTTCAGAAGTGATGGCCCTTTGCAGTGTTTAGCTCCTCTCAGACATTCCTGGAGACCCCTGGGCTGTGTTGGGTGCTGATCGCCTTGGAGCCACAGTTCCTCACACCACAGACACACGTTAGAACCACACCCATCTCCTATAAGAGTTTTTATGTGAGCTGTGATTCATTTTATATAAGAAACTTTAAATATAGTTTTACGTGGCCTGTTCAGTTGATGCCTGCCTCTGTGCTCTAGTTAATGGGGTGGTGGGCTGGGCTGGGTGAGGGGAGCTGTGTCAGTCCTAGGTTTGTACATTTTGTGACATAAAACACTGTCTAATTATTCAATAGAGCAACTGCAGGATGGCACAAAGACTTGCTCTCTTATAAAATATGAAGCCTAATGTGCCCAAGGAAGTCACTAAATTGCCACTTCATCTTGACAGCCCAAATTACCACGGTGTCATTTCATCATTGTCCCAATGGAGCTGCATAGCCTGCAGAGGACCAGCCGTGGTTCCACTTGAGGTCACAATCTGCCACACCACAGCACCTCTACACTGCAGTGGCACACCACAGTACCATACCACACCAGCACACCACACCACTGTTCTATGCCATAACACCACAACATTGCCCCATACCACAGCACAGCACCACAACACTCTGCACCATTTCCCAGCACAGCACCACCCCATAATATAATCCATCGAACCGTATCACCACACACAAGAGTATACATGCTGAGTTACAACCTGACAGATGCCTAGCCCTTAACTTTCACCGCACCACACAAGGGCTCTCAACCTTCCTAATGCTGCGCTCCTTTAATATAGTTCTTCAGGTGTGTGGCGACCCGCAACCATAGAATTATTTTCATTGCTACTTTGTAATTCTGCTCCTGTTATGAGTGAGAATATAACTACCTGTGTTTCCATTGGCCTCAGGTGACCCCTGTGAAAGGGTCATGACCAGCAAGTTGAGAATCACTGCTCTTGCGCATCTTACCAGATCACACTACCCCAGTTAACACCAAGTCCCAGGCAGACAGGGAGGATGTGTTTATTAGGTCAGAGCTTATTAGGCTTTTTCTTGTGACCCTTTTCACCTGGGAAGTTTTTACACATGCTGATATATGTAGGTATATAAGTAAATAGTCACTGACAGCAAGTCATAAACATTTCTAACAACTTTACATATAATTTTAACATTCATTAAAATAAAAGCAAATGTGTACTCTAAGAAGATAGGTGTACTTACTTACCTTTACATAAACTGCTAGTTCTTTTGCTCAATATTTGATACTATAGGACATCATCATCAACAGTTTTTAAGAACTGATCAATATTTTGATTTTAGGCTAAATGGGGTGACACGTCTATAATCCCAGTTTCTGGGAAGTAGAGGCAGGGTGATCATGAACTGAAGGCCAGCCGAGTGAGTTTGAGGCCAGCCTGGGCTACATGAGGCCCTGTGTCAAGAACACAAAAAATAATTTGCAATCATCAATGCTGAATATGCTAACTGTACACAAACATGCAGTATATACAATGACAGATGTGTGTTTAAAGGCATTGCAGAACTTGGAAATGCTCTCCTGTTCCCCTGCTAAAATTCACTTAGCAACTTATGAAACTCAAATGCAGTTTGGGGGGGCATGTGTGTGCATTTGTGTTGTGTGTGCATGTGTATGTGCATAGTCACATGCATGTCCCACACTCATGTGGAGGCTGGATGCTGACATGAGTGTCTTCCTTCAGTTGTGCTCCACCTAATACACCGAGGCAGGGTCTTTCACTTGAAACCAGAGCTCACCAGTTTGGCCAGGCTAGCGAGGGAACTTGATAGAAGGATCATTTGTGCCTGCCTCACGATTACAGACAGTCTGCATCAGCCACCTGGCCTGGCCTGGGGATGGCACCTTCTAGTAGGTGCCATCCAGTAGGCCCAGATAAAAGGTGTTTCAGGAGGAAGTTTACTTTCATCTTCTGCTGGTCTGTCCTCTTCTCTTGCTGTAGAGTTGATTTGCCCCATTGCTGCCGCCAACAATTCCTTTACTGACTACAGAGCTAGTGTTTCCAAACTTTCGTCTTGAAGCAGGAGCTAGCAGCTCTCCAGGAACCCTCCAGGCTTCCAGTGCCAAATTATGACTACTAAGGCACCCTACCTTTGTGGGTCAAGTGACTGCCAATAGTCCCCCCCAGTGAGAGACAGCTATTCTGGGAGTACTCTGACACTGACCAGCTCTAGTGTGATTTGACCATTTGATTACTTTAAAGCTCACTTAAGAAATTCTGAATAAATTATATATATAATGCATATAATATATTATATATATATGCATATCCCTTTGGTTATATCCTCTAGAGAACTCTGACTAAAATAGAGAGTCAGGGCCTAAGTGTGGTACCCTTGGCTTTGATCCCAGCACTCTAGATGCAGTGGCAGATGGATCTCTCTGAGTCAGAGGCCCACCTCGTCTACACAGAGTTCCTGGCCAGCCCAGGACTACATAGCAAGATCCTTTCTCAGATTTTTTTAAAAAAAAAAATGAGGTTTGAAATGACTTTACTACCAGTAGCATTAGGAAACAAAATTCTTAGCAATAAATTCATCAACAGATGTGGAAAGCCTGTATACCAAAAACTGAAGCCCATTTATGTATCAGAAGAGTAGATGTGTCCTGGAACTCACACCCTCTGAATTGATGGAGTCAGGGAGATCCCAGCCATGACTCCATGTGGAAGAAGTGAGAGCTGCTCCTAAAATTTCACTGGAAAGTCAGATTGACTTAGAGACAATGAACATACAATAAATCTCATAGGAAGCAAGATTGGAAGATCTACTTGCTCGAGGAGGCTTTCTTGAAACCTCAGCAATCATGACAACGTGGTGCTGATGCTGATCAATCACTGAACCAGCATATAGAGCCCAGAAATAAATAAACCTGTGTTTACACATCAACTGACCACCTCCCCCCCCACACACACACACACAGACTTGCAAAGAGCGTTTTGAGATGTCCCATGTACCCATGCCAGCTTCCCTGAATCACTTCCTCTTTTATAATTGTTGTACGATGGCAAGATCAGGAAGTCCATAGTGGTCCAGTGTGAGCGATTAGTTTGCTATCATCTTACTGCTTGCATGTGTTCGTGTCGCCATCAGGACACAGAGTTAATGCGTCACCATGGAGTCTCCCTGTGCGAACACCATCGTACCCACCCCCATGCCTTTCCCATCACTAACCACTGTAAACTGTTGACTTACTCCCAACCAAATGAGTTTTGAAAGTGGTACCAACCCAATCCCATGAATGAAGTAAATATACAGAAATACATTAAATCATACTATAGAAAAAAATTTTAATCCAATGTGGATTAAACCCGAGAATAAAGTTTTAGAATATAACAGATGTTACATTTTAAAAGTATCGGTTCAGCCTAAAATTGCTAAATAAAGACACAGAGTCCGAAGCATACTTTTAGGCTGTAGTTCTAGGCTGGGCAGAAACTATACTAATACAAATCTTCTCCTAAACTATGGTAAACAAACTAAACTGAAGGAAAAAAAATATATCCCAAGCATTTGCCGCTAAGATGCTCGTTCATTCATTCTCTCTCCTTTGTCTTCTTACCCAGTCAAGCGTCTCTCTCCTCAACTGCCAAACTTGCTCTTCCTCCCCCAGCAAGCCCCGCCTTCCATTTTCTGTCCTTCCGCCCAGCTGATTGGCTAAACAGTGCTTTATTGATGGTTGATACATCCACTCATCATTCCTCTACAGAGACCATCCTTGTAATTTTAAGATAAGCAGAATTTATGATTGTTTATAGATTTTCTTTCTTTCTTTTTTTCTTTTTAAGATTTTATTTATATATGAGCATTTTATCTGCGTGTGCACCTGCTTGCCAGAAGAGGGCATCAGATTCCGGTATACATGGTTGTGAGCCACCACGTGGTTGCTGGGAATTGAACTCAGGATCTATGGAAGAGCGAAGTCTGAAATCTGATTTAAAAGCACGAAACACAAGATGTTGCTAGGCGAGTGCATGGACAGAATAAATACATGTTCTAGAACAACACTGACTTCGAACCTAAGTGGTAGGCCTGCAAAGCTTCTAACCTTTTCAGTTCTCCTACATGCTTGAAGTTTTCTTTTCTTTTGTTTTGCACGTCATAACTGACTGCTGCAGGTGGATGAGCCCTTCTTCTCTTACCAGTAGCTGAAACAAAAACGATACAATGAAGTTTGGGGCTTGCTATGTACTTTAGACTCTTGTCATTTTTAATTCTGGTAAAAGATGTGTGGAATAAAATATGCCATTTTCTGAATGAATGGCCCTAAGCACATTCACAAATTTGCTTAAGTGTTACCACTACCCACCCTTCTCCCGCACTTTTTAATCTTTCCAGTTGAAATTCTGTACCTGGAAAACAAACGTTTCTTACTACTACTTTGCTGCGGGTTCTAATTTATCTTTCTATGAGCATTTTACATTTGTTTGAGACGTAGTCTTAATATGTAGCACAGACTAGACTCTTAATTCTTCTTATTCTTCTTATTCTTTTTCCTCCTCCTCCTCCTTCTCCTTCCTCCTCCTCTTCCTTCTCCTCCTTCCTCCTCCTCCTTCCTCCTCTTCCTCCCCTTCCTCCTCCTCCTCCTCCCTCTTACAGGCTCAGGCACACACCCAGGTTACTTCTGTAAACTTGACTCCTTAAAATATATTACATAATCAGAATAGAGCAGTACCTGTGTTTTGAAACTGCCTTGACTCACTCATCATGCCATCTTTAAGATTTGTCCACACTGTAGCATATGTGCTCTTTTTTATGTATGTTTATATATAGATTTAGTATTTCTTTTCTGCGTGTGTATGTGTGTGGGCATGCATATGACAGGCTTGCAAGAGTCAGTTCTCTCTTTTCACCATGTGGGTCGAAAGCATTGAACTGAGGTTGTACCTCACTTTTAAAGATTGGGTAAGATTTCCACTCTATGCATATGTGGCATTTCACTCTGGGGAACGCTCATGCCCCTCTAAATAGTAGCTAGTGTGAGTAGTGTGCCAAGTATGTGAATATACATACATATTTCTGAATTCCTGCTGTCAGTTCCTCCATATGTGTTCATATGTGTGCATGTGTGTGCTTGCATGTGTAGGCTAGAGGTAAAACTTGAGTGTCATTTCTGAGGACACCATCCATTTCAATATTTTGTTTGCTTTGAGAAAATGTCATATATAGGCTTGAACCTCTCTGGTTTACTAGACTGCCTGCCTAGCAAAACCCCAGAGTTCTTGGTGCTGGAATTACAAATGTGTACCAGAATGCCTGCATTTTTAAATGTGTATTTTGGGGGACTAAATTCTGATCCTCGTGCTTGTATGGCAAGTGTTTTACCAACTGAGCAACCTTCCAAGCCCCTGATTTCTGTTTTGAATACGAACAAATAGAACAGTTGACAGGCTTTTATTTTTTTTAACATTTTAAATAATATTTTTGAGAGACCACTTTAAAAACATGCCTGAGAAGTGTTATAAAAATGTGGAATCACACAGACTAAATTCAGACTCAGAAACCTTGTAAAATTATCTTTAGAAAAAAACTTTATTAGCCGGGCGTGGTGGCGCATGCCTTTAATCCCAGCACTTGGGAGGCAGAGGCAGGCGGATCACTGTGAGTTCGAGGCCAGCCTGGTCGACAAAGTGAGTCCAGGACAGCCAAGGCTACAGAGAGACCCTGTCTCGAAAAACCAAAAAAAAAAAAAACTTTATTATGAAAAAAAAATTAAACCTTACCCGAAATAGAGCAGCGTAACAAACTCACGGATTCTGAAATCTTGCTTCTTTACCTAACTCTAAAATGCTATTAGCTTTGGAAAACCGTATTTGCACAGCTCCATTTAGATCGAAAGAGGATCATTCTTAGGCTGCCTGATTCCCGAGCTGTGGGAGGAGTGCGCATGCCAACAGATGTTTGCTTGCATTTGCAAGTTATTTCAGAAACCCCTCAATCGTCCAAGTTGTGTTTCACCAAAGATCATTCATTTGGCTTACAGGGCCTTCAGTAAGTCCTGAGCTCCTCCACTTGAATGGAGACACTTCTAGGCAGCCTCTGAGGCCCTGTTGAAAGCATCTGGGGCTAATTAGATTCGTCAGGACATATAGGATCAGCGCTTTTAGAGCTTAAGGGGTCAAAGGAGAAAGCACAAGAAAATGGACCAAAAAAAAAAAATTTGTCCACAAAACCACAGAAAACCAAATACATTAACTACCTAAATAGACTGCCATAGCATTGCCAGAGCCACTGAGAGCAAATGATGTGACCCCCTGAGATGCTGTGGTCTCAGAGCAAAGTGGGAGTGGCCCTGCAAGGGAAGCCCTGTCTCCTCAGTTAATGAAGGCTCACGTCAAAGGCTGTGAGGGAAGCCCAGCACTAACACTAACAGGACAGGAGTGGGCTGAGAGACCCTTTGAAAGTGATCAAATGATTCCCGTGGGCTCTTTGAGAGAAAGCAAAGAAGCTTGACATTTTCAAACACACGAGAAATAATATTTTAGCAAACTCCAGATAACTAACTATATAAGAATGTGAGAAACGTGTCTGTGCCATTAGTAGCTGTGTGAAATAGACTCACTGCTTAGTAGCCTCTTCGCGTCTAAACCAGAGCACCTAGTAGTTATGGTACATCAACTGCCACCATATGCAGCACTGGGCGCTGAGATCCTGACGACAACGAGATCGTTGTTTTCACATAGTTTAGATTCCAATGTGAGTCAGGCATCAAACCAGTAATATAAGTAGTAAGAGCACAGGTTTGGAGGATAGTTGATGCTATAGGAAAAAAATAGAATGGCAATGGAAAAAATATGAAAGTTATGCGGAGGGTGCTTCTGGGAAAGAGAATAGTTAGTGCAAAAGTCCTGAAGCAGGAAGGGTCTGAGAGGTCCTACTGTGTCAAAGGAGGTGGTTCCAAATCTGGCAAAGGGATGGATGGTATAGACCAGGGCAAGGAGTTTTAATCGGATTCTAAGTATAACAGTTGGTTTGGATGGGTTTTATTCCAAGAAATGGATTGACCTGCCTTACTATTTGGCTTGTTTTGTTTTGAGACGTGGTCCGGCATGTGGCCCTGACTGATCTAGAACTTGTATCTGAGGCTGACCTTGCAATCATGATTGATTGACCTTGCAGGTGAATCAAGGTTCAGCCCTAGACTCCCGAGTGCTGGGATTACAAGTGTATGCCACCACGTACAGTGTTTTTGACTTTTGTGTTTGAGTAGTTGCCCGGCTGCTGAGTGCAAAGAAGAAAGGGGGCAGGTAACAGGAAGGAGACAGTACGAAGGCCTATGGACTGAGCTGCATTAGGAGGAGAGAGACAAATGGACTCACAGAGCTACTGAAGCTAGGACTGCAGGAGAGATGGCAACGACATTGATTTCAATAAGACAGCACTTGGAGAGGTGACACGTGGCATCTGAGCAACAGTGTTGTCAAGATGTTCACGATGTTGACCAGGTCTAGGGCCAAGAGCTGGGGGAGGAGACTGTAGCTGGTTCATCCCTGTAGGACCAAAGTCAGAGTGATCAGGAACCTTTGACTTGACTGTAGGGGTGGACGTTGACCTAATCTGGAAAACAGGACATTTCCACACTAAATTAGAGGGGGAAAATAATGGAATGTTGAATTCTGTCAGCTGTCTTTTCCATGTGCATCGAGGGTGTCTTATGCTTTTTTATCATTCAGCAGACACATGTAGTATGTGACATTCTGTGCTTGACAAGGGTCAAAGCATCCTGGCATCCCAGGGATAAACCCACTAGGTCATGACGTTGATTCTTGTCGTATAGTGTTATATTGGCTTTGCCAGGATTTTAAGATTTTTCACCCATATTCTCAAGGATATTAGCATGCAATGTCCTTTTGTTTTGTTTTGCTTTGCTTTGCTTTTTGAGGCAGTGTTTCTCTTGTAGCCTTGACTGGAACTCATTCCATAGACCAGGCTGGTGTCAGACTCAGAGATCCACCTGCCTCTGCCTCCCGAGTGCTGGGATTAGAGGCGTGCACCGCTGCCACCACCACTGGCTTAATATTGATGACTAGCTTTCACTTTCCTTATCTGGATTGGTTTGGGAGTAAATGCTGGCCCCATAAGGCGATTTGAACGTCTCCTGTATTTGGCTCCACTTCTTTGGAAGAGTTTCAGGTGCATTGGCATTCGTTCTTTTTCACTTGACAGAACTCACCCATGAAATCATCTGGTCCTGAGCTTTTCATTGTTGGGAGCATGTTTTTTTTTAAATTACTGGTTCTATGTTTATAGTAGTCTCTTAGGATGCACTGTATTATAATACAATCCAAATCAAAAGTTCAGTCATAATTTTTATAAAAACAAAAACATTTGCAAAATATGTGTCAGATAAGGGATTACTACTTCATATATATAAGGAACACTTACATCCCCCATCATCTCTCAAAGTATTAACAGATTTGCACAGTAAGCAAGAGATCTAAAAACATACATTTTTTCCAAAGAAGACATGAAGATTTCCAATGGACATATAAAAAGTTTTCAAAATCTCTGATCACTAGGGATGTGCATTCCAAAGCCACAATAAGGCACTGCCTCCCACCTACTAGGATGACTGTCTTTGAAGGAAAGGGTGTGGAGAAGTTGGCAGTCTTTTGCTCAGGAATGTAAGATGCCATTGATGGAGGAAATTTTGGTGGCCCCTCAGAAACATAAGCAGCCTTGTGTGACCTAGTGATTCTGACTCTGGGTGGAGTTGCAGAAGGATTCAGGGCAGAGATTTAAAAGGATCCATAGCAACCAATGCCCATAGCAGCCAAAAGATGCACATAACACAAGTGTCCATGCAGAGAGGCAAGATGCAGTATATCCAAAAAATGGGATAGATACTATATATAGTTTTGCCTTTCAAAAAACAAAATAAATTCTGATATGTGCTACAGTACATCTAAACCTTGAAAACACTATGCTAGGCGAAAGAAACTAATTACAAAAAGACAAGTACTGTGTAATTCCTCTCATGGGATGTACTTAGAATAATCAAATTATAGAGGCAAAAGGTGGGAAGGTGGTTGCTAGACACTGGGCTGAGAGGCTAGTGGGGCATTGTTTAAATGGGTCCAGAATTGGAGAAAATGAAAAAGGTTTGGAGGTGAAAACTGGGGGTGCTTGTACAACAATGTGAGTGTGCTTAGTGCCAAAGGATTATATACTTAAAAATGGCTATGAGATGGTATATTTGGTGTTATTACAAGTTACAAAAAATTTTTTAAAGGAAGTAAAAGACAACCTTGATGTTTGAATGTTTGTGTTTGTGACAGGTTCATTCTCAAGCGGTCAAGAGTGTAGCTGTGACCTGAGTCTGTCTTCACTCTTCGAATTAAACTGATAAAATAGAGCGTGTTGGACTCTTGTTTGAAAAGGGAGCCTGGGGGGATATAAAGCCTGAGAGCGTTCACTTGAGTGTAGCGCTCAGCCAACGGCAGTGAGTGGAGCAGGCTCCCCAAAACAAGGACAAAACCTAGGGCTTGGGTGTGCTCAGGGATGCTGCGCTCCAGAGGGCGGGCGCCCTCGAATTTGCCTTCTTAGCGCTCTAAGAGGATTGCTGAGCTTCGAGATCATCATCCCCTCAAGATGAATGTCTCTAGTGCTTCCCCCAGACACTCTGAATTCAATTAGTTTAATTAGAAAACAAGCAAAGAGGCATTATCTTAATATAGCTTTGCTCCCGGCGGTGCCGGAAGTCCGCTTCTCTGGTAGATATTCAAATGCCCCCCTCTTATTTACATGTGCTGAGATAATAGAACTCTGCATTTTCAAAGAAAGATGAACATCCTTACCTAGTAGATAATGCTTTTGTTCGGGTTTTAAAACTGATATTAAGATCTTCTGGTTTCTTCATCCTTTAAGGGGGACAAGAGCTGTGAAATTCTAGGAAGTGGGGAAACACCCCGATTTTGACTATTTGCCAGTTTCTGAGATGAAAAGGCTCCTACCATGGCTCATTTTTGAACTACAAATGTGACTTCAGATCTGGGACAAACCTGCCTCCTCCGCCTCTCACAGGACAGTGGGCACTGGTTCTAACACACTAATGCTTTGTAAACCTATTGCCCGGAGAAATTTCTTTTTATTACATAGAAGCTCCTTAGTCTTGCCTAAGTTTTAAGAGCAAGCTCAGGATCAAATCAAACTGGGTTGGTAAATTAGGGTGTCATGTGAAGAATTATCTCATTGCAGATATAAACCTTGGGGGACTCAAAACAGATATGCCCCTCCCCCATACAACCATGAGCTGTCCAAATGTGAGTCTGAGAGGCCAGAGAGGCTGTTGGGTCCTGGAGAGCTTGTGAGTTCACCCTAGTGTGTTCTAAAATACAGGGACTCAAATAAGAAATTAGTTCTAACTGATCCTGGTTCTGGAATGATTCTGTCTGGGAAGCCATGGAAGGGGCTGAGAAGCAACCGGCTCTTGCCTCTTGCAAACTGGTCTGCAGAGACCTGCGGTCCTTGTTTTTGCTTAAAGGAAGTGTTTGAAATAAGGGTGTTACCTCCTCTGGGAAGCACTACAGCTGCCGACTGCTCTTTGCTTGGAGGTGAAATGAAGTCTGCTCCCCAGTGTTCTGTACGTACCGGGCTCCCACATGAGCTAGAAACAGCACCTCCACCCAGCTCTTCTCCTCCTTGGCTCATGGCGATTGGGACACAATTGTGTGATGGGGTTGTCGCTCATTTCAATGTCCTCATACCAGTGCTTAATTCAGTTTAGCCTGGAGATACTAATAGAGAGTGCACAGGGCATAATAGTGGTGGTAAACATGTAGATAAGAAGCAGCTTAACCTCCTCTGCCAAGGCCATGCATTCCTGAAAGTGGCCAAGGATATTTACCACCACCTGGTTTCTGCAGGATGTTCATAAGCCCTGATTTATTTGAACTTGTTTGTGGTCTCACTTGGGTTACTCCAGTGTCTCCATGGTGTGGTGGTCTCAGTGGAAATGGCCCCCATAGGCCCATACAGAATGGCACTATTAGGGCATGTAGCCTTGTTGGAGGAAGTATGTCACTGGGGGGGGTGGGCTTTGAGGTTTCAGAATCTCAAGCCAGACCAAGTCTCCCCCCCCCTTCTTCCTGTTGCCTGTAAATCAAGATGTAGAACTCTCAGCCACTACTCCAGCACCATGTCTGCCTGCACGTTGCCAATGTTTCCTGCCATGATGATAATGGACTAAACTTCCGAACTGTAAGCCAGCCCCAATTAAATGTTTTCCTCTGAAAAAAGAAAAGAAAAAAAAGAAAGAAAAAGAAAAAACCAAATAACATGACTGTATTTCTCTAAAGTATGTTATTCCCATTTCCCCTGGCTCCTATTTTTCTTACTTTACTTGCTTGCCTTAGTTACTTTTCTATCACTGTGAACACCACCACCAAGGCAACTTATAATTAAAGGCATTCATTTGGTTTACGGATTCAGAGGGTGAGAGTCCACGATAGTGGAGCAAAGAACAGCTGAGACAGTACATCTTAATCCAGAAGTGGGAGGCAGAGGGAGAGCCCTGATAATCAAAGCCTACCATCGGTGAAACCTGCCCCCCAACAAGGCCACATAGCTTAATCCTTCCCAAATGCTACCAACCAAGGACCAAGTATTCAAATATATGATCCTGTGGAGACATTCTCATTCGAACCGTGAATTCCACGCCTTGTTCCCAGAGGACTCTGGTCATATCGCAATGCAGGATGAAGTTGGTGTAACCCCCAAAGTCCCAATAGACTTTTGCAGTCTTAATATTGTTCCAAAGTCTTTTCTGAGAGTCAAAGCAATTTAGTAATTATAACCTCTGTAAAATAAAATAAAAAAATCAAATCACATGCTTCCAACACACAATGGCGCAGAAATGCATGACCATTCTAAAAGGGAGGAGTTGGGGCACAGTGAGGAAACACCAGATCCAAGCAAGACTGGTACCCACCAGGGCAAACTGCAAATCCTGTAGCTCCATGTCTTGTGTCAAAGAGCTTAGGTAACTCTGCCATACTAGTTTTGCTTCTTGAGAGGCACATCTCTCTCAGACTGGTTCCACCCCCTATGTGCAGCTCATGTCAAATATTTTGGGGTTCCCAACACAACTGAGGCTTCACTTCCTTCCTTCCTTCCTTCCATTTTGGTTTTTTGTTTGTTTGTTTGTTTTTGTTTTTGTTGTTTCTTTGTTTTTTGAGACAGAGTTTCTCTGTGTAGCCTTGGCTGTACTGGACTCGCTTTAGAGACCAGGATGGCCTGGAACTCACAGCAATCCTCTTGCCTCTGCCTCCCCAAGTACTGGAATTAAATGTGTGCGCCACCAAGCTTGTCAGGGCCTCTTGCCCTCCCAGATGCTTCATTCAGAGCCTGCATTGCCATGCATCTCCTGGTCTCAGCGTCTCTCATTAACCACAGGGAAAGATTCCACAACCTCTTTTTTCATGTATCTGTCATGACTCTAAAGCCATAACTCGTGTAGGTGATGTTGCCACCCTCTGTTGTCCACTAAGGTTGGAGCCTGGCATCCTTGAATCACATTTGCAGTATCTTTCCTTTGCTGTTGCTGTTTCAGAGCAGAAACGTTCTGAGGCCTCCCCTCTTTACAAGCTGGAAGCTTAGCTAGGCGAGGTCTTGCCCTGAGGGAACCCCTCTTTTTAGTCCATTTTGGAACAGGCCTTTTAAATTTTTCCTCATCTCTTTCAGCATGAGCTTTCATCCCAACACTAAATTTCTGGTGCGCCTTTTCTCTTCCAACTATATATTGTGTATTTCATTTTTTGGTGTGTGATCACTAGTAACCACACAACAGAATCAATACTGGGGACTTTTTGAAATCTCTGCTAGAAAAATGAGTGCATTACTTTTCAGTTTAGGCAAATTCTTAGAACAAGGACCCAAACCAGCCACATTCCTTGCCAAACTATCACAAGAATGGTCTCTACCCTAGTTGTTGATACTGCTCTGATCTGAATTCTTTTGATCTCTGCCTCCGTGGACCACATGGCTCTCAGCACGACTGTCTTCCAAGATCCTGCCAGGATAGCCCTGCTTAGAGTGTTCAACTTCTTTCCTAGTCCAAAGTACCAAAGTCTTCCACAGTCCTCTCAAATACCATGCGGTCACGTCTGTCTCAGTAATAGCCCACTCCTGACACCAACTTTGGTCTTACTTAGTTTTCTATTGTCATAGTAAAACATAACAAGTCAAAGCAACTTATAAAAGAAAATCTTTGCCTTATGGTTTCAGGGGGTCAGAGTCTGTGAGGGAGGAGCAAAAGAACAGCTGAGAGCTCACATTTTGATCTATGATCAGGAGGCAGAGACATACATACATACATACATACATACATACATACATACATATGTACATACATACATACATATGTACATACATACATACACACACAGGGCCAAGGGGGAGAGGGAGAGGGGGAAGGGGAGGGAGGGAGGGAGGGAGGGAGGGAGGGAGAGAGAGAGAGAGAGAGAGAGAGAGAGAGAGAGAGAGAGAGAGAGAGAGAGAAACTGTGTGAGTCTTGAGACACACCTCCTCCAATAAAGCCACACCTCCTAACCAACTGGGACCAAATATGCAAATATATTATAAAAGCCCGTGGAAGGCCACTCTCATCCAAACCACCATAGTCCTAGTTTTCTTAGCCATCACAGGTATAAACACACCCATCGGAAGGTTAGCACATGGGGGGGGGATGCTAGACCCACAACTGAGTGAGACACTTGAGTTCAAGTTTTTTTGCTTCATGTGGAATAAAGTCTGTCTGTGGCTCTGCTTCCTTCTTTGTAAAGTGCATACAAATAAAAGTGTCTACCCCCTGGGGTTATTGTCAGGACAAAGTCAATCCATGTGAAGTACTCGAAAGAATATGGCGTATGTCTGCTGTAAAATTTAGCACTCAATTAATAGCAGCTCTAAGTGTTAGGTCCCTACCTACTTCAGGGCGTGGCTGGCAGACCCTAGGGGCGGGGCTTCCCCACTCCCTGAGACCCTTCACTATATAACCCAGACATTTTAGTTCCTGGGTTTTTTTTTTCTCCCTTTCTGCTTTCTCTCTCCTTACCTTCCCTACTTCCTTTCCCCCTCCTTTTCCTCTCCTCTGTGCTTCCCCACCTCCCTTCCCCTCCTCAGCTGTTCCCAATAAACCTGAATTTATATAGCTCCAGCCCGGCCATTTGCTCATTCCCTTTTTAATCAATCACTTATCATATATATTTTAGCTCTTCAACTGAATTTGTGGATCTCTCTCTCTCTCTCTCTCTCTCTCTCTCTCTCTCTCTCTCTCTCTTTGTGTGTGTGTGTGTGTGTGTGTGTTTAATGACACTCTAAGTTGTATTTTGCTTTGATTAAAGTTAGAATCAAGTTCCCTCCCCTGAGCATGAATTGGTGAGGAAAGATGTTTCCTGAATATTGAATGGCAGAGGCTTAAATGCCTGGGATTAGATGCATCTACTGCCCTGCTAGTATACATGCAGATAATTGAGTTGGCTTTATTCAATCTATGACTTTTTTTTAAAAAACAAAACAAAACACATGACAATGCTGAGAGAAAAAGTTACTTCTGATGAGACAGAATGGATTCGATTTTCTGGTGACCTTTCCCCTGTTCCAGGGTAGAGAAGCCCCTCTGTGGATGCCCATCTCTCCAGAGAGTGTAGTGGCTGAACCACTGCCTGTTGGATACTTCCAGAAAGTGAACCCTGTACATACACCCAAGATAATATAGCAAACGCTTGGCACCAGACCCACCAAACATGCCTCCCCCACATCTACTGATGCTATACTCTGAACACCAATAAAATGAATAGGGCACTGTGGCTGAGGTCAGTGCTCAGAGCCACAGGTGGGGGCTGGGAAGAGGGAGCCTCTCTCTGATCCACCTAATGGATCAATGAATTAAACAAAGGAGGGAGTTCAGAAGCCAGCCTCCGCACTTTTGCTGAAGCAGAGCTGATTATGAACTAGCTCAACTGCTGGAAAACAGGGCTCCAGCTAGGAGAATTAGGGACATGTCTGTCCATTCATTTTCTCTAATCGAGTTCTTGGGAAATACACATGTAGATTAGCTCCTAACAATGACCCCCAGCTGATTGCTTGGAGTACCCTCCACTGTGCCCACAATGGTCCTGACTGGCTCTTTATGTCCTACACAAAGGCAGGCCCCAGCCCTCAGCCCTCAGCCCTCACCAGGGCCAGTTGAAGTCCCCCCCCCCTCACTCCCTCCTTTCTCCTGAGACTCTAATAAACAGTAAATAAAAGCTCACCTCACCTGGAGCTGTGTGTAGAGCTGGGCAGTTCCTGCAGGAATTAACTTTGGGAAGTTAGCCCCACAGCAGCTTGTGGGCAGCTTAAAGAATGCTGCCACTTTGCTCTGCAGCAATTGCAGAGATAGATTTACTGTGGGAGAGGTTTACAGAAAATGCATTCTTTCCAGAGGGAAATAACAAATATCAATGAATTATTCTGGCAGCTCTCCTCTGTCTCAGCCCCTCAGCCACCTGCTCTACCTAGCCAGCAGGGAAGACCCTCTGGGGTGCCCCTAGGCCATTTGCAGGGCCAGTGCCTCTACTTCAAGAGCCTTCCCAAGGCTCCAGTCTCGCAGGACTGCTCAAGGGCCATTCTCTAGGGGTTGGGAATCTCATTTCTTCACGAACTAAATGCTTTTTCCCTCAGCCTCCAAGATGCAGGATTGAGGGGTGAGAGGCTCTGGCAAGGGATCAAAAATGGGCTGCAAGCCAGGAGGCACTTTGATTCCATTAAAACTTCACACTGCAATAATAACCACAGCTACATCCAGCCGGAGACTCTGGGATGAGGAATCAGCTGCTTGGAGTTCTAGTCCCACTCCTCCACTGGATGTTTCATATTAATCATCATCTTCTCTTCTGGTAAGACCCATCCTGTTCACTCACAGGGTGTCTAGGATGCCGTCCCAGGAAAAATATGCAGTGTTTGAAAACTCTATAAAGTATTTTTTCTTTACATGACTTTATCTTATTTTTGTGTTGGAATTTCTTGTAACAGGTCATGGAGATTAAATATTATTAGACAAGTCCACTACCCTGAGTGGCATCTTAGAACTCAAACTTTTTGAGTTGAGTTAGACTTCAGTTTCAACCCACTGACAACTAATTTGCATGCTGTATTTTTTTTTCCTTTTTCTTTTTCTCTTTCACAGTTTTATCACAAAGGGAACTGTTGGGGAAATTAGCCCCCCAATAGACAAAGCCCTTCCCACCCCCAGAGGAACTATGGCTTTCTCTTGCTTGCTTATTCATTTGTCTTGCCTCACAGCCTGGAAATTAAACTCCTCAAAGTCGGCTGTGCTGGTTTTGTGTGACACGTGTGACCTTGCTCAAGGATAGTGTTGGCCCTGCAGAAGAACAAGAAAAGCAATGAGAAAGAACTCTGCCTTGATGGAGATCTGAAAGTCTAGAAAATCAGAATTAGGGAGTGCGAGTTCCTCAGCTCTGCAGCGGTGTCTGCCAAAGCCTTTTCAGACTAACACTGCAGCGAAGCTGGGCATCACCCGGGCTCTGCCCTTCGGCTTTGAGGGGTGCAGCATTCACAGCTGCCCACCAGCAACCGAGGCCACTAGGAATCATCTTTCTGCTGAGCCTTTGAGTCACTCTGGGTCAAGCAAGCCTCAAGGGGCCCCCAAGGGGGAAGGAATTCAAGCGGATTAGGGCGCTAACCCTCAGGGAAGAGCTTGTACCTTCTTCCCAGGCGAAGGTCCCCACCGACCAGTTTTTGGGTCGCTGCTTAGCCAGTGGAAGTGGGAGGCCAGGGTTGTTCATCATTGTAACCCAGTTTAGGACCCTTGTCCTTTCAAGATGGTTTTTGAAAGGAACTTTTCTGCGCCTTCTGCAGGTCCTGGGAACTCTCGTATTTGAGGTCATTGGTTATCTGGGGCACAGATTGTCCCACCACCTTTAGGTTCGTGCTGGAATGAAGGAGCTGGTCTGAGGGTACAGAAAGAAGTAAAAACAGGCGCAGACAGAAGAAGCCTGAAGTCTGGGACCGCAAAGCACAGAAGCACAGGTGTAGAAAAGAGGGAAGATTCAAACCAGAAGGCCTGTGAGCTAACTTCCATCGTCCAGAGTAGCCGGAAAGCCTTCAGTGGCTCTTGCAGCTTCCAAGTGCAGTAGGGAGATGGTCCCGGGTATAAAGCTCCCGGAGGAGGTAGGCAAGAGATGGGCAGGTGAACGCTGGAAAGGGGAGAGGTAAACCGTGGGAGGTCTGCCCCAGTGAGGCTCATGCCGTGGGGAAAGACTTGCTACCCCTGGTGCCTGGAGAATGTTTGTGGTGTTGAAACAGACCAAACATTTGGATAGAGGGACTTTAAGGGTGCAGGCCCGGGTGGCAAGCCTAGGACCCTAGGCTGATCAGGGGGAAGACCCGCCCTCCATAGGGGGAGGGACCGAGGGAAAGGGCTGGGTCTGGAGAGGAGGAGGAGTCCAGGACCAGAGCGCTGCGGGCCTTTAGCATCAGCCCCGCTGCTCCAGTTACCCCGAGGCCAAACTTTCAGCTGCTGCTTCGGTCCTGTTGACCGCTGGCCCAGCGCCCGCCCATCTCCAGACCAGTTCCCCAAGTGGGGTGCCTTTCGAGCTTAGCTTTGGTCGGACCCGTCCAGTTGTGCACGTTCTAGAAGTGCACCATTTGGAAAACCAGGGCAACAAGCTTCAGTCTGTAAAGTGCACTCCTGCCTCCCCATGCACCTGCCGGGCTGCGTTCCAGCCATGGCCGACGGGAGCTTTTCGCTCGCCGGCCACCTGCTCCGCAGCCCGGGCGGGAGCACGTCTCGCTTGCACAGCATCGAAGCCATCCTGGGTTTTACCAAGGAAGACGGGATCCTAGACACCTTTCCTGCAGAGAGGGGCTCCAGGGGCGCGAAGGAGCGGGATTCCAGGCTGGGCGTAAGGCCCGCCTGCCCTAAGGCGCCAGCCGGAGGCCCTGAGTCTTCCTCACCACCAGCCCCCGGGTTGGTCCCTGAGTACGAAGGTGAGTGCGCAGGACAGCGCCCTTTACATCTAGGTCAGAGGGTTTGGGGTCTGCCCGACGTGAGATTAGAGAAATCGTGGGGACCCCACATAGCTTCCATCCTGGACCTTCTCAGGCCAGCTCCGGTGCCACTGGGAGCCCTCGGGTTGTAGGGAGGAAACTGTGCCTCCTCAACGAATGTCATTGACGGCTTGGGGCCTCGCTGCCCCAGCTTCTCGCCCCTGCTTCCCCAAGGAGCAAGGAGAGGCACGGCCGAGTCCAGGACTGCCGGTTGGGCCAGCAGCAGGCGATTCGAAGTTGTCGGAGGAGGAACCGCCCAAGAAGAAGCACCGACGCAACCGCACGACGTTCACCACGTACCAACTGCACGAGCTGGAGCGCGCCTTCGAGAAGTCCCATTACCCCGACGTGTACAGCCGCGAAGAGCTGGCCGGCAAGGTTAACCTACCCGAGGTTCGGGTCCAGGTAAGCTCTAGGATTGATGGACAGCAACCTGGGAAGGTCCAAGGCCGAACAGCAACTATTTAGTGTGTTTCTTCCATGGTTCCGCAGCCCTAGCCTAGAGCCCAGGCTTGTCTTCGACATTTCCCCCATGTACCACCCTTTGAACAATCTAGTTCAGTAAGACGTCCCTTTTGGAGGAGGGGTCTCCCGACTTTAAACTAAAAGGACTTGGAAATCGCTTGGGAGATGCAGAGATTGACAGCTCATTAGATGCCGTGGGAAAGGAGTTGTGGGGTGTACTGAACGCAAAGGGAATGAAAGCAGCGGCGGAAGGGGGGTGTCACTGGGTTGAGGGCCCAACTGCCACCGTTGTCACCAAGTGCTCACGGTTGCTCAAAACGAAAACTCCCAGTCAAAACTTTAGGTGGATTCAAGAAACTGACTTTTCCCCTCGTTTTTACACCGACCTTTTTATCGTGAAGGCGTTTTCGCTTTAATTAAAGCTAAATTTAGTTAATCCCCAATCATTAAAATATTTGGAAGCCTTAAATATTTGTTAGTCATCTGTGAAAAATCTGGGAGGGCTTCCAAATTGAGAGAGTTTACAGGGGCCTGAGAGGGAGAGAGTGCGGACAATTTTAATGCATCTGAGAACGGAACAGAGATGGTATTTTTGTTTGGTTAGGTTTCCATGTAGTAGGGATTCTCTGGGCTTTGGGTGTTTTCAACTGTATCTTTAAAGTAAAGGGAAGCAAAGCAGAGCTCCCTAACATAATTTGACATTAAGTACCAAAGACAGCTTAGTTTCTCCTAGTTCTGGACTGTAAAGCTGTCCAGGGACTGGAGAATAGGTACTCAGAGGAAAGAAACAGAAGCCTAAGGCAGAGGAGAAACCATCTGTCCCTGTGTCCTACAAACCCCAAGCTTGCCTGTCCCTCTTGTTCAATGGAGTCCC
The DNA here is from genome assembly GCF_964271855.1 of Acomys minous. Classification (NCBI taxonomy): domain Eukaryota; kingdom Metazoa; phylum Chordata; class Mammalia; order Rodentia; family Muridae; genus Acomys; species Acomys minous. Next base: position 22,101,854 of record NC_140486.1, read on the forward strand.
CTTCTCCACTAACTTATGAGATTCTTGAGAGTAGGGTTTTATAGCTTTCCTGTGACCATGGCATAGCTTTTCTTTTCTCCCCACATAAGGAGATCACCAGATGGTGTGATGGGGACCAGGGGGTCTCCTACAAGATTAAGGGTGGCAGGAGAGCAGTCGGTAGGTAGGTAGCTGGCTATCCTGAGCTTCAGCCATACAACCCTAAAAACTAGATCCAGGACTGAAACCAATTTTGTAGAGATGGAGCAGGGAAGTTCAAAAGGCATCACCTTTCTCTTTTTCCCTGCTCTCAGCAAATCTCAAATATTTCCTGGTAGCTGGTGCCTAGTGTAGAGATACTTATATTTTTTTGCTTTCTTGTTCTTCCTAATTCAAGGGTCACACCCACTTGCCCCTCCTTCACTCGGGTGCTGGGTTTTAGCCTCCTCGGCTCTGTATATCAAACTGACTTTCCCCATTGGCCCATACAGCTACTTTCCCTTCATAAACATTAGTTTGTCCAAAATCCTTTCACAGTCTTCACTAAAAGAAACTGAACCTATTTTGTAAGTGAGTGGAACGAGGGGAAATGGCAAAACTCTATATTATAAAAACAGACAAGATATTCTTGAACAGTTGTAATCTCGGAAAGCAATTTATAGGAACCTCAGGTGTGTTAAGTAGGTACCAATTAAAGAAAGCCGACAAATTATCAGAGCAGAGATTGAAATATACACGAGGTCAAAGAAACCTGCTGGAAATGGCTGCATGTTAACGTGAGAGAGGCCGGTATGTAGTGTGCCTGGGGCTGTGTTTATAACAGGGAACGGAGGTGGGTGGGTTGATGGAACAGACAGGAAGGAGCATCTGAGAGCTACAGCACACAGAGAAGAAGCAAGATCCCAAACTGAAGCAAAGGTCCCGGAAATCTGGTTTCAAAGTCCTGTGGGCTAGCCGCAGAGTGAAATTCACTGTTCTCTTTTCCCTGGGTGTCTGCTTCTGTGAAGGGCTGGGACAGATGCCGCAACAACCAAGAGTGAAAGATACAAGACATAGGAGATGCTTTTGGAGGAGTGGTGTGTGACAAAAAAAAAAAAAAAAAAAAAAAAAAAAAAAAAAAAAAAAAAAAAAAGACCCGGGAGCCAGAGAGGATAGAGACAAACAGGAGCGCATATGTAAAAGAAAGGATTCGGGTAAAAGACGGGAGCGAGAGACCAAGGAACTGCTGAGTCCTTCCTTCAGGACTACTCCAGTCCCAGGGTTATTCATAGGGTAGAGGAGGGGTCAGGCTGGCAGGGCTGCCCAAGGTGGGGGTCTTCACTCCGCCTTTCGCCCCAGCCTGAAGGGCTCTGTGCTTCTTCTGGCAGGTGTGGTTCCAGAACCGACGGGCTAAGTGGAGGCGGCAAGAGAAGCTGGAAGTGTCCTCTATGAAGCTACAGGACTCGCCCCTCCTCTCCTTCAGCCGCTCCCCGCCTTCCTCGGCTCTGGCCCCGCTGGGGACCGGCCCTGGCAGCGGTAGCGGACCTCCGGGGAGCGCCCTGCCGCTGGAGCCTTGGCTCGGGCCGCCGCTGCCGGGCGGAGGAGCCACCGCTCTGCAGAGTCTACCTGGTTTCGGGCCGCCAGGACAGGGTCTCCCGGCCAACTACACGCCGCCCCCGTCCTTCCTGAACTCCGCTCCCCTGGGTCCCAGCCTGCAGCAGCTCGGGCCGCCGCCCGCGTACCCATGCGCTCCAGGATTCGGGGACAAGTTCTCCTTGGAAGAGGCATACCCGCGCAACAGCAGCATCGCGGCGCTGCGCTTGAAGGCCAAGGAGCACATCCAGGCCATCGGAAAGCCCTGGCAGGCCCTCTAGAGGCGCTGCGGAGCTTGCTGCGAGCCCAGTGCATCCAGCTAGTGGCTGCACGCCGCCGGCCGGCCTTGGCCGGGACACTACTCCTGGCTCTCCGAAAAAGGCCAACCTTGAGGCCAGCGCCAATCCAGCCTAGTGGCCAGAGGGGACGAGCTGCGGGTCCCGCTGGCTACACTGCTCCTAGCTACTCCCATAAGAGTCTGCGCCTACCGTCGGGCGGGACCAAGGATCTTGACCTGGGATGTTCCCAACGGAAGGAAAGGGGAGCCAGAAAAGTAGAGTTGAAGAAACTGTTTGTAAACTTAGTTAAAAAGTATTTTGGAGGAAAATTAAAGATTTGTTTATTGTCCAACCAAGCGTGTTCACCGACTACAGCGTGAGGGTTAAGGTAGGGGTCTGGGGGAGGATGTTGGCTTGGATCTGGTGGGTCTGGGACTCCCGAGTGCACCACAGGGATCGAATTCTGGGAACACTTGCAGCAAAGGAGAATCATTGCTCTGCAGTATGCTACCTGGCCTGTGTGAGGCCAGCTGTTTAAAGTTTAGCTGCACCCGCTTTTTCCCTTATTTATTACTCAGTAGCCGGTATAACTTGCTACATTGACCCTGTAGGAGTCAGGCACATCACCTTCTAAGGTGGAACCAGAACACGCGCCTCCCCCCCCCCCCCCCCCCCCCGCCCCCGACCTCTTCCTTTCCAGTTGGCATTAGTCTCAGACTCTCAGATCACTGCATGTCACCAGCCTGGTGCCAGCCCTCACCCAAACTGATAATATTACTTCGAAGATTGATGCAAAGAGACATTTTTCTCTGGAATGCAGAGCCCCTCTTGTCTCCTTAATTAGTTCTGCACACACAAAGCCGGAGTTCTGCTGACAGCTCCCAAGATCCTGGGCAGCAGAAGGAGTCAGGGAGCTCTCAGTGGCTGTGGCGCTGGGAAGGTAGAGTCCTTTATACTGGTTTGTTAGAGTCCCCTGTGAAGACCCTGTCTCCGACAGCTGCAGCTGCTCCCAAAATCTTACTACGTCCAGAGTCAGAGATTTCCCTCGTGGGCAGCCACTACATGACCCTTGACCCCTTTCAATGCTGCCTCTGCCTGGAAAGGGACCTTGCGGATTGGAGGCTTCGCTCCTGCCAGCTGCTGTCCATGGGTCTTCAGCCTATTGTGGGACCCTCCGGTTTCCTTCTCTCTTCTAAATGGGCCCTCCCTCACCAGGAGATCTAAAAGGTGACCCTCCCTCACCAGGAGATCTAAAAGGTGACCCTCCCTCACCAGGAGATCTAAAAGGTGACCGGGACCTCCTGTGAAGATGTTGCTTCACCAAGAACAAGGCAAAACGCCATACCTATGGCAATGGCCGCTCCTCTGTCTCAGTCCTATTCCCAGAATGTTCTTGATTGTAGAAACCCACTCCCAGTTAACCACCTGGGGGAACAGGGGTGTACTCCAGGATCCAGTCCTGCCCTTGTAGGCCCTGAGAATTCTGACACACAGCCCTAGACCCCTAGTAACCCTAGACTTACACTGAGTATGCTGGCAAGAAGTTAAGTTGTTTTCTGAAGATGTAGGAAATGGGCCGGCATTTTTTCCTTACTACAATGTCCTGAGGACATGGAGTATGCCAAGTGAGTATCTCTAAGCAAGGGGGAAAGAAAGATTTATTGAATGGCGTGTGTATCAATTTCTGTTGGTTTGACATATCTTCTATTCCATCCTTTAACAACCAGATTTGTGTGTGTGTGTGTGTGTGTGTGTGTGTGTGTGTGTGTGTGTGTGTGTGCGTTATCAGGAACACTCATGCCAGCATATGTGTGCAGCAGTCAGAGCACACCCCTGTGGGATCCAGGCATAGACCTCGATTATTAGACCTTCCTGCTAACATGTCTACCCACTGAGACATCTCACAGGCCTAGGCCCTAATTTTACTAGGAACAGCAAATTCCCAGTATATTTGGCTTCACTAGTGCGAGCTGAATGCCCTTGCTTAACCCTTTTTCTGCTTACCATGTTCCTGGACACCTGGAACCTTGCCCTTCTTCACTTTCCTTCAATACCTACATGAGCATCTGCTGTCACCTGTCTATTGTTTCCACACCCTCCAGCCCAGACTCAATGACACAAGCAGGGCTTATCCAGCAAGGTTCCTTCACTGTGTGTTGTTAACATAATGTATCTAACCCATCTGCTGCAACACTTACAGGACTATTGTGTGGCTTGCTGGGACAGTTTAATTGGTGTTACCTACAGGTGTGGGGCAAAATATAGAAAGTTGTGTTGTTAAAGAAAGAATTTCCAGGGATTGGAGAGGTGGCTATGAGGTTAAACACACTGGCTGTTCTTCCAGAGGATCTGGGTTCAACTCCCATCACCCAAATGGCAGCTCATGACGATCCGTAACTCCAGTTCCAGGGGACCTCATGTTCTCTGCTGGCACCAGGTATGCATGGAGCACAGAGGCAAAGATGCTCATTCACAGAAAATAAACAATGAAGAATCTTTCTCTCAGCAACTGTTTGCTGACTACCTGGGAATCTGCTCCTTGTGTGGCCTCTCCCACTTAGCAACATTAGCTGTATAGATCCTTGAAAAGGGGCCAGCCTGGTGAGCCCCTGCCCCTCTGAGGCAGACAGGTACTTTGTGCAGGTGTCCTGCAGGTAAGCACAGCTACTTTAGGAGGACAACTGCCATCCATGTCATGCCTGGAGGACAGCGTACATCCAGTACAAACAGTGCACACAGGGACAATGTCTTGTGTCTGCTGCATTTACAGAATGGGGCCAACGGTGTCTTCCTGACAGTTATTGTGACACTTGATAACAGCAAATTTCTTGGAGGAGTGCATGTGCATAAGAGGTCATCTGTGTGTGTGTGTGTGTGTGTGTGTGTGTGTGTAGTGTGATTGTGTAAGTGTTCTGTGGGAACCTGCAGGCAGGTGCTCTACTGTTGAGCAACATCTGAAGCCCAGCTGATGGTGTGGTTATTCCCCCAAAGACTTCTCTTTGAAATAAAGGCATGTTTGACTCTGTTAATCCCAGAGAGATAACATAAGAGCATCCATTCTCCAGAGAAACCAGTAGCTTAGGAAAGGGTGATTGTACAGACACATACATGGGCAGAAGAATGGATAAAACCACTGGAGGTCTTCCATTCTCTTTATTTTAATTCCTAAAAAGAGCCTTTTGGGCCATATTAAAAACTGGGATCCTGAAGTGCAGATGCCATGTTTATGGGTCCTCCTAGGAGATGTAGAGGCACCCCCTCCTTGGTCCTTGACTCTAAATATGAAGGTTCACTGGCCACCATCCATGCAGGTGTAGGATGGAGGAACCTGCTACTCCTTGACTTGAGATAACAGCAGTGTTACACAAAAAGTACTAGACCTCTAGTGAGCCTAGAACAGTTAGGTCTAGCACAAGTTCATGGCTATAGAACTCCATAGGTCACAGAGGCTTGGCCAGAGTGGAGCAGGGCTTCCTACATGAAATTAACGGCTCAGGTTAGCGATGGAGGAAGCTGTTCAGGGCCCTGAATGAAAGGTTTCCCCAGTCACCCTCCATCACTGTGCCAAGAAATACTGTCACCTAGGACAGCTTTGGCTCAGGAATAGCAGTCATTACAAATACAAAAGCAGGAACCAGTGGGGAATGGTTTATGGAGTTCAAGGGAAAAGCTGCCCTGAGCACTGAGATGAGACTCAGATGAAGGCAGGCTTGACCAGGGGCTGGGGCTGCTCAATCTAAGAGGAAGACACCCTGAAAATGAATGCCAGGTCTGCTCTGGTCAGAAGTTGCAGGCAAGAGGGTCTGTAGTTCCTTTTCTGCTTTTGGGAATGTGGCTGGATGCTGCATAGACCCCAGGCCAGTAGAGAAGGAAGCATCAGAAAGGACAGCAAAGAAGAGGGCAGAGTCAAGATGGCTACACCCTTCCTGTCCACCCTCATGCAGCTGTGTAGGAAGTACAGTTTCTGCATGCAGAGTGTTAGTTTCTCACTTTGTCAAGGCTCTGGGCTTTTGAAATGGTGCCCATTGACCACCCTCTCTTCCAGGGGAAACCTCTTCTGGTCAAATATCTTCAGATAGGTCCAAGAGCAATGGTAAAGTGGAGTTCCCCTAGTTTGGTGTCTTGGGATTCTGAGCTGTGTCTCCATCTAGTACCAGACAGTATCCTCTTTAGTTTCTGGCCCTTGGTATTAAGCTTTATCCAGACAGATCTAAACCTGGGATGCTGAACGCCTGGGTCTGAAATCAGTGTGACTGGGTAACAGAGACTCGGCTTCAGCCAGAGGTTGCCAACCAAACCAAGAGCATCCTCTATTTCGAGCATATATTAAATAGTTTTAGAAATGCAAACCCTCACATTACAAGTCCTTTCCTCTATCCCAGTGCATCTAGAATCTGGCAAGGGGAGAGGGCAATGCCAATCCCCCTTCCTAGATGTGTCATTGAAAGTCTGCAGAAGCTGCCAGAGCCCACCTGCCAATGAGCTCGCCCTTCCTGTGAGCAGTGTACAATGAGGACCTCTGGGCAGCAGGCCCTAGAGCTTAGGAGCTCCAGCCTTTGGTGGTGATGTCTCTACTTTCCCTACCTCAGAGCCTAGCCTCACTTCTAGCCTTGCCCTAGCCCAATTCTCTGGCTCTACTCTGAGTACTTCCTGCCCCTAGTGGACTCTTAGGCTATGCATGGAACCCCACCTCCCCAGAGGAGGGCAGAGGAAGACTTCCAGTGGAGATGGTATTAATTAAAAGCTCACAGTGACTGACTGCTTAGCTGGTGTTCTAACCAGCCTGGGAAAGGCAAAGCTGTGCTGGCTTTGTAGCCAAGGTCATTCCCTTCATTGGGGACTGGTTCTTAAAAATCTTGGCTCAGCTTGTTAATTGTAAAAGAGTGGGCAGAATTAATGGCTCATTCGTGATTAATTCCTTATCCAATCCCTAATTGCTCACTGTAAAGCCCTTTCCTGACACTGGATTAAATCATGTAGACTCTTGGCTCTGGAAGCTGCTGCCTCCCTACCACCTTGAGCAGGATGCTGTTTTGTTTTTGTTTTAAATGCCTCTTTTTCATGAGTCATCTCTGGGCTTGATGGGGTGATATATCCTGACCACAGTCTCCCCTTCCTTCCCAACCTCTCCCCTCCCCCAGATCCACCTCTCCTCCATAGCCCTTCATAAAGAGCAGGCCTCCCAGTGACATCAACCAAACAATGCATACAAGATGCAATAAGACTAGGCACAACCCCTCACATCAAAGCTAGACTGGGTAGGAGGAAAAGGGTCCCAGGAGCAGGCAAAACAGTCAGAGACACCCCAGCTCCTACTGTTAGGAGTCCAACAAACACACCCCCCCAAGCTGAACAATCACAGTGGCATGCAGAGGGCCTACTGCAGCCCCAGGCAGGCTCTGTGGTTGCTGCTTCAGTGTCTCTGAGCCCCTATGAGCCCTGCTAAGTTGTTTCTGTGAGCTGTGTTCTCCTGGTGTCCAGGATCCCTCCAGCTCCTATGGTCTTTCCTCCCTCTCTTCTCCATGGTTCTCCAAGTTCAACCTAATGTTTGGTGTGGGTCTCTGTATATGCTTCCATCAGCACCTGGAGGAGGCCTCTCTGATGATGATTGAGCTAGGCATCTTGAATACAGCAGAGCATCATTAGGATTTTTTTTTGTCTTGTCAATCATGTTTGGTTCTTCTTTACATGAGTAGCTCAGACTGGCCTCAAACTCTTGATCCTCATGCCTCCACCTCCTCCAGGAACATCTACCAGCATGCAGCCCCACAGCCAGCTGCAAGACAGCCTCTTAATGAAAGGTACATTGGTGGCCATTAAGCTCAGGAAACCAAAATGATCTGTGAACGGGTCCTGAGCTGTGGCATCTTGTACAGTCTTAAACTGAACATTTTGTTTCTTTTTTTTTTAAGATTTATTTATTTATTTATTATGTATACAGTGCTGTCTGCATTTACACCTGCAGGTCAGAAGAGGGCATCAGATCACGTTATAGATGGTTTGGAGCCACCATGTGGTTGCTGGGAATTGAACTCAGAACCTCAGGAAGAGCAGTCAGTGCGCTTAACCTCTGAGCCATCTCTCCAGCCCAAACTGAATATTTCAACATCACTTACATGCTCTCTGTATAAGCATCTCTCTTGGTCATGACTCCACCATAGACTTGTAAAATGCAGCAGCCCATTTAAATGCAGCTCCTCTCTGCACTTGTTAGAAGATGTGCTCATGTTAGTGGGCACTGAGCGGACTGTACAGCATGGCCCCGCACAAGGGAATCTGAGAGAGACTGCTTTCAATTTTAACTGTCACTAGATTCTAAGATCTCATAAGGTCTCTAATTATTTTCATTGTTCTTGGTTGCTGTTTTATCATTGCCAACTGCTAGTTTTAGATAATCTGGAGTGTAAGGCGCGGCCACACTCAATGATGGTGGCTACAGCTATATCGCTTCTGTGCATGCGCGGATGTGAGCCCTCTCAATGCACCCCTCCCAAATAGGGGCATGCAAATGAAGCACTCAGGTGCAGCCCTCTCCACTGCAGGTATGCTAATGAGGCATCCAATTACAGCCTATGAGACTTTGACACGCCACGTACGGACTGTATTTAAACTGCGTGCTCACGGGCATTCGGGGTCTTTCGCTTCAGCTTCAAGGGCGCTCCCAATAAAGCGAGATTGAGAAGAATCCTGGTGTCTGCATCGTTCCTGCCGGCGGGAGGGCACGACACTGGAGATTTTGCAAGGCATGATGGGAATTTACTGATGAGAGTCTCAACACTCAAGCAATATGAGCCTCAGGATGAGAACTAGAAGCCAGCAGTACAGATTTCAGGAATTAGGCTCATTTGTCAATCTGAGCATCCCATGGAACACCTGAAACAAACGTGTGCAGACAAATACTGCTCCCCACTGGTGGCCCTCCCCTTCTTCTTTCCACAATCTCAGGCCCCAGTGGATGTGATGAGAGCCTGTTTTGACACTTAGAGTCGCTATCTCCTAATCTCTACCTGACTTCTCAGCCACACACCTACACACTAGCTGGTGGCTTGGCAGACAGACATCTCACACCTCTTGCTCATTATTTGTGACCAAATGTTTGGTTAGAGGAGACACTTTAATCCATGGCTCTGACAAGCTAAGGATGTGCCCTGCTCTCTCATGCCTGCGGTCTGGAGCCATGATGGAGGTGTGATGAGGGTGCTGGAGCAGTCATCTTGGTCCCTGTCATGAAGCCATGTGTTGTGGGTGCTTGGCAACAGCACGGAAAGAGCTTCCCTTGTGCCACCAAGGGACAGTATGTGCAGCAGGAGAATGACATCAGGGTCTTCTCTCACGCTGTTTTTCTGCCATCTGCTGCTGAGCACAGGGGATCAGCAACTGAGAAAGGAAACAGAGCTATTTGGCATCACGCTTTTGGAGTCGCTGTCCTTCATCAGTTGTCCTGAGCAGGGCTAAAGCAGAAAGTGGGGCCAAGGAATACAGATCACTTGAAATCACACTCTTCCCTAGTCCTGATTTAGTAGGGGCTCCACCCCCCACCCCCACTCTCCACCATGTACTACGTGCATCACTGGGGAACAAGTCCTTAGCACACAGACCTTCTGGTTGTGGTAGGTAATCTTCATTGCCAATCTGACTGGGTTTAGAATCACCTGGATGTGCACCTCTGGGTGTGTGTAAGGATGTTTTTGAAAAGGTTTAGCTGACGTGAGGATATGTGGTTCCCTCCCACATCTATTGACCATGGAAGTGGGGGGGAGCGGAACACCAGCACCCACCCCTCTGCTTCCTAACTGCCAGCATCATGGCTGGGGAGCACAGATGTAGGCTATCCTCGGATTCCGCCTTCACTGCAGAAGTCGTTTCATAGGGTTTTTTTTAAAAAAATAGGTTTGCATAACAGAGAAAGTCATAAATTAAGAAAAGTTTAATACACTGGGTGGGACGGGGAGTCACCAGAAAGGCAGATTAGTCAAGACTGGGGAAGTTTTTCTATTGGCCCAAGATGCTCTCTGATGGATTCTTAGCTCTTGATTCGTAGTTTCTAAGATGCTTTTATTTATTATTACAAGATGTCAGCTCTAAGTTAATAGCTTCTAGAGCATTTTATCTATTATCATGAGATGTTAGTTCAGATACAGAATGGGGCTGGGAAAGGCTGCTCAGAAGCTAAAACTAACCCAAGATAAAGTTATTAGCCTCCGAGTCTACAAAATTCCAGGCTCTCCCCAGCACTGAAATCCCACCAGCCCATCGTTCTCCGCAGGTGCAGAAACGCCTTCCATGAGTTTTTGTTCACAGACTGACACAGCGTCTTTTCAGAAGTTTTAGTTCACACCAGCCACACTGGAAATCATCCTGGCAATTCATCAAATGATTAAACATAGAGTTTAAATGAATAAACATGGAGTAAGACTCAGTCTAGTCTCAGTGAAGAAAAGTGCAAAGTGTACATGTTCACACTGACCTCTGTGTTTGTCATATTTGTGACAGTCAAAAGAGATGAACAATCCCAACACTCATCAATGGATGGATTTGTGAGCAAACTGTGTTATGTCCACATAGTGGAAGAATATGTGAGGTTCTATGCTTTGCTGTGAGTGGATCTTGTAAACATTATGCTTAGTGAAAGAGCCAATCACAAAAGGCCGTTAGGACATAAGTGGTGACTAATATGAAGTCCAGCATAGAAAAGTGTGTAAAGAAAAAAGTAAATACATGGTTTCTAGGTGTGGAGCCCACAGGGGCTGTGAGAGATTAAAGAATTTCCTCTTGAAGTACTGAAAATGTCCCAAGATTGACTGTGGTGACGGGAGCCTCTGTCTGTGGATGTGTTTAGAGCCCTGGATGAAAAGGTCTCATCAGGTGACATGCATGATCTTTGAAAGCTATCTCAATAAAGCTTTTGAAACCCACCTTGGGCTTGCTGCCTCTACAGCCTCCATGTGCTCACACTAAAGCTGCTTTGAAACACATTTCCTGATGTTCTCCTTTGACCTCTGGCCTGTGAGAGTCAAGAAAGAAGTATAGTTGCAGCTAACAGTCCACAAATCTCCATCTACCCTTTCCAGTTGTAGCCATATCTGTGCCTACCAGGCTCAGCAGCATGCTAGGCCATCATGGTCTCTCTGTCTTCTTAGCCACAGACACTCTGCTCCATCATAAAAAGCCAGGCCTCAAGGGGGGAGGAGGGGGAGAGTCACTTCATCTGGCTAAAGACCCTTTCTAGCCAGTGACAGCTGTGGGGTGGGGTGAAGGTCCTGTAGAGTCACAGGGCCCATGTGAGGCCCCACCCATTCCTCACTAGGGCAGAGCCAGCCCTCCAGGAATATAACATTGGACCTTTATTATGTGCCTTTTCAGTATCTATTCCTAGTGCAAAGCCTTCTGCTCCTGGGTCTCTGGGTGTATGGAGGCAGGCTGCCCTCAGCCCATCACATGGCCCTTGCCCCTTTTAAACAGTTAGCAGGTGTGATTAAGCACAGGTGATCTGCACAAGATTAGACCCATTGATTGATTATCTGTCATGGAGGGAGGACACGCTACAAATCTCCATCCAAGTTAGGATTTCCTACCATGGGGGGGGCGGTCCTCACAAGTGGGGTAGAGGTCAGAGAGGGGGACATTTATAGGTAGTTAGAGGTTGCTAAGAGGACGGGCTCACGAAGCCCCACCTCTCCCAGGATTTATAGGTAATGCTTGCTGGGATGAAGAGTTTTTCTTAAGTGCTGCACCTGAGTGTGCTTCTGTAAGCAGCATGTTAAACTCCTTGGTCACTGTGTCACTGTGCCCTACCTGGGTGGAGTGCTTTGTTTCTGTGGAATCTGGTGGTGAGTAGACCTTCCTTCACATCTAGGGGGGAAATGTACCTAGTAGAAAACCCTTCCCTGCCCCCGTCCCCCCTGTTTCTTGTGCCTTGGGTAATAGACTTCCAGAAAGTTTGATGGATTCTATCCACTCAAGGCTCAAGTTTCAGCTTGTAAAGTTCCTGGTGGATCTGAGCTGCTGAGTGCGGAGAGCCCTTCGTGGTCTCGATCTCCAGCTTTGCTGCTCGTTGGTGACAGCACACACTCTCAGATTGCTATTACAGATGAACAGGGGCAGTAGCAAGAGCTTCTCTGCCGTCCCTACCCTCGCCCCCTCCCCTGCCCTACTGGAGTCTTTAAACCTGGTGGTCTCTGCTGAATAATTGTCCTTTCTGGACTCTTTTGTTTTGTTTTGTTTTGTTTTTGTTTTTGTTTGTTTTTTTGAACTCAAATATCATTTTTTACTTAAAATTCCAGGTTGTCAGGTTTTTAACTCAGATGTTTAACTAACATTGAGGCCTCTGAACACAAATTTATGTAGAATTTAATGTCATCGCCATTAGATTTAACAGAAGTTCCAAGGATAGAGAGTAGTATGGTCATCTAATGAAGTGGAAATGGGAATTATAAAAAATCTTACAGCGGATTAAAATTTAGAAATAGCAGTTGCTTTGTTTTAAAAACTAACAATGACAATTGAATTTACTAATGTGTTAAAATTACCAAGAATTGCAAAAAGGAGGATAGTGAGGATAAAGAAGTAAATCGCACCATAAGTCATCTACCAACAATGCAAAACAATAGAAAAAAATCTACAACGGGAGATTCAAAAACAGCCGTTTAAGCATGTGTGTTATCTATGGAAAGGTGTTAACCAAAAAGATGAATTTAGCCTCTGAATTTCTTTTCACATCTCCACAATGTAGCTTTTATTCCTTAAGAAATAGCTGCTGTAGTAGAAAATTCTTATAAATCAGGAAAAATAAGACCTTATTCACTAGGAGGTGATTTTTTGGCAAATATTGCACTAGTATTTTTCATAATTATAAATTGAGATGTAATATGTATAAATTAATAAAAATGTATTAAAAAAATAAAGCAACTGAAGCGATGAGGAAAAAAAGAAAAGAAAAGAAAAAAGAAAAAAGAGTGACTTTTGAAATTGTAATGATGAATGTAGTTTCATTTGTGTCAGGATGTTATTGGAGAAACTCAGAAGTTTGTGTTGCTGGTAGTTCTGGAATTGGCATCGCAGATTAAATGTACAGTGACAAAAAGAAACAAACAAACAAACAAAAAACAAAGAGAGAAAACAGAAATCTATATATAAGTAAAATTCAGTATATGGTTATTTAATTATTAATTTCAGGAAAAATAAGTAAAGACATGTATGTGACAGTCTGAAATATTAAAATGACAGCAAATATTTTAATTGATAAACATTTCATTGATAGGACCTTTCTGGACTCTTAAGAGGACTCAGTCCGCCAAGCTGCAGAATTTCAGCGCTGACTCCTTCAGTAACTTGGTCGAGGCTGCCCTCTCATGGTCAGCTTGAGAACTCATTTTCCGTAAGTGCGTCTAAATCCAGTTTCTAGAAAGACCTACCTGCTGCCTCCCAGGAATCACCTGGTGAAAGAGAGGGAGGTCCTCAGCAGGGCTGGTGTCTCCCCATCTGAGTTCCCCAATGCCCTGGAGCTTTGAGCTTCCCTTTGGAGAGAAGTCTCTCACTTCACACTGCGATCCTCATCCAAACCACGTCAGCTTTGCCTTTAAGGGAAACCAAATTCACTAGGGCCTGCTTGCTACTCCAGAAGAAAATGGCTCCATGTTCAATTATTCAAAGTGAGAAGGACTTGGCCTCTTACAGCCTCTCAGGAAGAAAAGTTTTGTATTTAAAAAAAATGACTCCAGGGTGGCCTCCTGGGCCTCTGACGAACCTTCTGTCGCCTGCTGATGGCCTTGGCCTTCGACTGCAAAACGAAACCAGAAAATCAAAAGCAATTTCCTGGCTGCTTGGTTTAGTTGTGGTATTTGAACATGGATATAATATTGAAAAATACAAGGACTCAAGTTCCTAACAACAACAACAACAACAACAAAATACTGACAATGTAACTAAAGCAATCAACAGCCATTGATCAGCCTGGTTGTAAACACCCCCGATGTAAGGCTGGTGTAGTGGCTCTGTGCAACCCTCAGGTTCGTGGTCAAAGACGGTTCCCTGCTTAAGGCAATTTGCATTTTGGTCCAGGAAATCAAATGACACAATTTTGACTCTGGACTAGAGACTTACCACTATTGTTTTATTTTCCTTAATAATGTTTGGGAAAGTTAAAAATGACTGAATGAATGAATGCAGTGATTCCATCTTTTAAATTTTATTTATTTATTTTTATTGAAAATAGAGGTTTTTTTTTCATACAATATATTCTGGTCACGGTTTCCCATCCCCCAACTCCTCCAAGATCCTACCATTGAAGCCCACACCCCTTCTTTTTCATTAGAAAGCAAGCATCTAAACAAACAAATATAACAGTATAGGACAAAACAAACAGGGAAAAAGAGCCAAAGAAAGGGCATGAAAAACATATACAGGCATGTGCACACGTGTGTGCATGCACACACACACACAGACACGATTACACACAGAGAAATTCCATAAAAACACAAAATTGGAAACCAAAACACATAAGCAAAATACTTGTAAAAATTTAAAAATACCCCAACTGTCAGCTTCAAAGGAAACCCCAATTCCCTAAACCCTAAAAGGCTGTCCAAACATCCAGCGATGCCCTCAACCTGGGCCATAGGAAGATTTCTGGCGGTTAGATTAAAAACCCGCCTTGCTCAGGAACTCCTGAGACTGGTTCTGCCAAAAGGAGTCTTTTCCCTTCCCCCAGATGGCCTCTGGCTGTTCCTTCCCCTTAACCACGCCACGGAGTGGTGGATGTCAGCAGTTTTCATATCTGGTGTGGAATCCCTGGGAGGGGCCCAAATGGACCCTTGCCAAGGTGCTCCATCTTCTCCTCCCTGAGCCCAGCTGCTGATCCGACTCTCCTAAGGTCGGCTCCAGTTCCTGCCCTGACTTTCTTCAGTGATGAACGGTGCTGTGGAAGTGTAAGCTAAAGAAACGCTTTCCTCCCGATCTCGCTTTTTGGTTGTGGTGTTTCGTTGGCAGCAATAAAAACCTCAACTAAGGCAATGAGTGTCCCCCTTACTCCACACCTTTGCCAGCATGAAGTGCCACTTGTCCTAACAATCTTAGTCATTCCGACAGCGTAAGATAAAATCTCAGAGGGTTTTTTTTTTTTAATGATTTATTTTTGTTTTATGTGAATTGGTGTTTTGCCTGCGCATATGCCTGTGTGGGGATGTTGGGGCCCCTGAGACTGGAGTTACAGACAGTTGTAAGCTGCCATGTGGGTGTTGGGAACTTGAACCCATGTCCTCTGGAAGAGCAGCCAGTGCTCTTAACCTCCGAGCCATCTCTCCAGCCCTCTCAGAGTATTTTTGATTTGCATTTCCCAGATGAAAAGAGTATTGAGCATTTCTTTAAGTGTTTCTCTACCACTTGTGATTCCTCTTTTTGAGAACTTTCTATGCTGATCTGTACCCCCATTATTTAATTGGGTTATTTGTTTTCTTGATATCTAGTTTTTGAGTTATTTATATTTGGGGGGTATTTGCTCTCTATCGGAAATATAATTGTTACAAACGCTTCTTCGTTCGCTAGCCTGCCACCTTGTCTGACTTACGGTGTCCTTTGCCACACAGTAGCTGTTCGGTTTCATGAGCTCCCGTTTGTTATGTATTATTCTTAGTTCCCCTTCTCTTGGTGTTCAGAAAGTCTCTTCCTGTGCTAATGAGTTCAAGGCTATCTCCTACTTTCTCTCCTGTCAGATTCAGTGTCTGTGGCCTTATGTTGAGGTCTCTCATCCATTTGGAGACAAGTTTTATGCAGGGCAATAAATACGGATCTATTTGCATTCTTCTACACGCAGCCGTCCACTTTGACCAACACTATTTATTCGCAATGCTGTCTTTTCCCATTGTGTATTTCTGGCTTTTTGAAAAAAAAAATAAATCAGATGTCCATAGGTGTGTGGACTCAAACATGAGTTTTCAATTCTATTCCCTTGACCAATGGACCTGTTTTATGCCAATATTATGTGATGTTTTTATGGCCTTAGCTCTGTAGTTCAATTTGAGATTGGGAATGGTGTGGCCTCTAGTAGTTATTTTGTTATTTGGGGCTCTTTTAGTTATCCTGGGTTTTCTATGTTTTCATATGAGGCTGAAATTTGTCCTTTCCATATATATGTAAAGGATTGTCTGAGAATTTTAATGAGGCTTAATTTCTTTGGGTAGGATGGTCACTTTCACTATATTTATGTCCTTGAACATGAAAGCTTTTTTTCCATCTTCTCCTATCATCTTCCATTTCTTGAGTGTCTTATAATTTTTACTATACAAGTCTTTTCCTTGCTTGGTTAGAGTTCCACAAGATGTTTTGAGTCTATTTAAAAGGTATTGTTTTCCTGGTTTCTTTTTCAAGCATTTGTCATCTGCATATACTGACATATAGGAAGGCTAGTGAGTCTTGTCTGTGAAGTTTGTATTCTGCTGCTTTGTTGAAACTGTTGCTCAGCTGTACAGTTTCCTGAGGTGTTTTTAGATTCAATTATGTACACAATCAGAGCATGTGAAAACAAAGACACTTTGACTTCTTTCTTTCCTATTTGTATACCCTTGGTTTCATTTAGTTGTTTTATTGCTCTACCTAAGACTTCGGGCACTATGTTGAACAGGTACGGAGAGAGTGAACAACTTTATCTTGTTCCCGATTATAATAGAATCGCTTGAAGTTTCTCTCTACTTAGGATTTCTCAACAGAAGCCTCTGGATATTGAATACTGACACCAAGGGATTTGATTCCATTAAAAAATTATTTATTTATTATTTATACAGTATTCTGCCTGTTGTGTGCCTGCATGCCAGAAAAGGAACCAGATCTTACTACAGATGGTTATGAGCCACCATGTGGTTGCTGGGAATTGAATGCAGGACCTTTGAAAGAGCAACCAGTGCTCTTAACCTCTGAGCCATCTTTCCAGCCCTTAATTCCACTTTTTAAGTCTGAGGTGTCTTTTTTTTTTTTAAGATTTATTTATTTATACAGTGCTCTGCCTGAATGTACACCTGCACACCAGAAGAGGGCATTAGACCACATTATAGATGATTGTGAGCCTCCATGTGGTTTGCTGGGAATTGAACTCAGGACCTTGGGAAGAACAGTCAGTGCTCCTAACCTCTGAGTCATCTCTCCAGCCCAAGTCTGAGTTTTAAAACAAAATACATTCTACTTCAAACAGGCAGGAAAAAAAGTTGGTAAATGATGATCAAATAGCATAAAAGGAGGATATAGGTTTAATTCTAACATTAGACACCCTCTCAGCCTAGTCTCAAATCCTTGGATTTAGTACCAAGGTGTTAAGGATATACGTAGTCTCATAGGCTGCCCATCAAGACATATATGCTTTAAGAGAAGACTTCTAAGGGTAAAATCACCAATCTAAAGGAATAGCTAATGGCAGACTTTCGGGCCCAGGAGAATCGCATACAGTTTGGGAGGTACTTTGTAATCTGGATGAGCAGCCAGATGTGACAGAAGTTGTGGTGTTTTGAATGTGAAATGTTCCCCATAGGCTCGTGTTTGAACACTTGGTCCCCAGCTGGGGGCGCTATTTGGGAAGATTGTAGAAACTTAAGAGATTGAGCCTTTCTGGAGGAAGTGGGCCACTGGGTGTGGTCTGTGAGGCTTTAAAGCCCTGCATAACATCCTGTTAGCTTTCCAGCTCCTGACCATGGATGTAAAGTGTCCAACCTGCCTCCTGCTCCTGCTACTCTGGAGCAGGTTTCAAGAAAATGACCTCACAGTCCAAAGTACTTCAGCAAAGCCAAATGCTTTTCTGCCAGAGAGGTACATAGCAATACAAAAGCAAGTAACCAAGCAAGCAACCAAGCAACCAAGCACACGTAGCAGGAGTCAGAGCTTAGTCTCATATTCTTACTAAATTGGCTGGTCCACAACAACCAAGCTTCCAAGAAGAAATTAAATTTGACTGTATGTTTTGATTTCCAGAACTGCTAATGAATAGTCAAAGCAATCCTAAGGTGTAAGAAAAATGGTAGAGGTATAGTATAGCCTCAAATATACTATAAAGCTATAGTGACAAGACAGCCTGGTACAGCCATAAAAACACATGGCTAGGCCAATGAAATTAACTGACAAAGCTATAACCAACTAGTCTTTGACAAAAGAGGCAAAAAATAATTAGGAAAAATGATAACCTATTCAATGCATTGTGCTGGTAAGGCTGGATATCTGTCTGTAAAAGAATAGGTTTATATATTTTACTTGGTATCAAAAAAATTAATTCCAGCCGGGTGTGGTGGTGCATGTCTTTAATCCCAGCACTCGGGAGGCAGAAGCAGGCAGATTGTTGTGAGTTCAAGGCCAGCCTGGTCTACAAGGCGAGTCCAGGACAGCCAAGGCTACACAGAGAAACCCTGTCTCAAAAACAAAAACAAAAAACAAAAAAACAAAAAAAATTCCAAATTGATCGAATACTTTGATTTAAAACCTGAAGTGCTAAAATTTCTAGAAGAAAGCATAAGAAATAATCTTCATGGCATTAGAGTAGGCAAGAATTTCCTGAACAGAACATCAGTAATGCAGGAGCCAGCCCCCTGTATCAACAGATGGGACTCTGTGAAATTAAAGTTTCTGTACAGCAAAGGAAACTATCATCAGAGTGCACAGACACCCACAGAATATGGGAGATGGTCTTTACCAGCTGCACTGCAGACAGGAGGGTAAGGTGCAGAACCTAGGAGGGACTGCAGAGAGTGAATACCCAGGCTAAAGAATTGAAGGATCAGTTAAAAAGAAAAAGAAACACAAATGACTAGTAATTATTTTTAAAAGTGTTCAACATCTCTATTCATCAGGGAAATGCAAAGCAATAAAGCAATATATCTGATATATCACCTCACCCCAGTTGGAAAGCCACTCACCAAAAAATATGATGACAGATGTTGGGGAAAATATGGAGAGGAAGCCTGTTCACCATTAGTGAGAGGGCCAACTAGAGCGCCATTGTAGAAATCAGTGCGGGTGTTTCTCAGACATCAAAAAGAATTACCATATGACTGGTTCATAACAGCAGAAGAATTACAGTTATGAAGCAGCAAGGAAATGATTTTATGGTTGAGGGGTCACCACAACACGAGGAGCTGTGGTAAAGGGTCCCAGCACCAGGAAGATTGAGAAGCACCAACTTAAATGATGACAGAGTGTTTTCATGGGTCCTGCTGTGGTAAAACATCTATATGTACTCCAAAATAGAGCATCATGTGCAGCTGTAGTGCTACGTCCATGTGTGCTGCTGTAATAGCACATACGTTGTCACCGGCATCCATATGTTCTGACGTGCCAGTAATTTCATGGACGCACCAACGTTATGACATGAGTGTGCACTGCACTACTTTTGCATTACTGTTTCATTGTCCAGATGGATGTCTGTAATGATATCTGCACGTAGTTATTCTATGCTCATTTCTGCTACAGTACCTCTGTGTGTGGTGGCCCGGAAGCACACATTTCTGCTGCTGTACACTTACTAACATTTGTACTCTGTACTTGTCCATCCAGGCACGCTGCTATTCTAAAAACCCACCCCCTTCTGCATGTGCTCACGCACGCTCAGAGCTGCACAATGATATCTAGCTACTTTGTTGTAGCTGTGCACCAGTTTATGACGCAGTAACAGTACTTTGGTTTTACTCAAGGATGCCGTGGTGTAGCGCTATAGAAACAGATGTGTGTGGGCGCCCTAATAGTCCATCCGTGTGCAGTGATGCCCCACTTCTGCACTAGGACTTCAATGTCCAGGTGCACGGCTATAATAATAACCTCATCTGAGCTGTCTTCTGGTTGGTACACATAACTTCTGGTACAGAATGTGCACTAACAGTACAATGTGCTTTCTTCCTGTACTGTTACTTCCCGTCGCTGTGTGTTTGTATATCCTGGTGTACTGCTCTACTCCTACAAATCTGTGAACTGATGTGCTAGCTCATGTGGCTCTCCCTCATCCCTGGGGCCATTGGCCACTGGTCGTCAGGAGCAAAAAACGATGACCTGGGGTGGGGGGGAGCTCGGTGGCCCCTGAGCACGAATGGACATGACCCTCCAGGATCAGCTGTAGGGAGGCAGATCAATTTTCTTCAGGGTGAAAGAGGGTTATATAGAACTTTGGGGGAGGGGTGGGGATTTCCAGGGTGAGCAAATATCATTGGCCAAAGGGCTAAGATACTGAGATTACTGAGATGTCTCATTAATGTGGAGAGATGTTGCAGGAAGTCCCACCCAGGTGCTTGCTAAACTGCAGGAGAAGAGGAGTTGAACCTATAATTTCTCTAAAGGCCAACTGACATTATTCAGGTAGAGGGTGTGGGGATTTGGGCTCCCTAGGTGAGGCAGAGAAGAGGGAGCCCCACTGACAAAGGAAGTCCTCCATTTTGCCAAGCTCAGGGCAACCTTGGTAGCAGGGTCTTAAAGGCACAGCAGTTTACACTGCTGTAGTAGCATGTGGGGCTTTGATGAGACACAGTGTGTAGTGCTTTAGCGATAGAACTGTGTGTGCTGATGTAATGGCACAATCATGTGCAGCGATGCGCTCACGTACCCTTGTATGCTGGGGCTGTGCTTTCAGGAGTCCTGCTGTTGGATTGAGCCCACGTGAGCTTTCGTAACTGTGCCTCTGTGTATGGCGTAGCTGTATGTCCATGGGTGGTTTTATGAGAACATGAGCGATCACTCCTGCAATATTGAATATATATATATATGTATATATGTATATATATACATGCACTCCTTTGCTTGTATCGCAATGTGTGCTAGCACCCCGGGGTGGACTTCTGTTCTCGTCTCCTGTGTTCTGATGTGCTGGTGAATACGTGGAAACACTAACACTACGCCATCGGTATGTATTACTCTACCTCCGCACTAGTATCTCAGTGTCCAGGCTCACTGCTGTAATAATATTCTCACGTGTTTCTCAGTGACCTCTGCTGCCGCGTAGCTGTGTGAAGTGCATCACTACTACGGTCATTCTTGCTGCTATGCCGTTACTTCCGTCTGTACTGTGCACTTGCCCACACGTGTGGGCTGTTGTTACAGTTAAGGCACATGCAGAGCTTTACAGTGTCTGCTTTGTTGCAAGTGGACATGGTTTTCAGTAGCAGGGCATCGAAATTTTGTGCATGCCTACTGTGTGCTGCTTTAGTGGTATTCTTGTGTGTGCCGCTCTACTGCTACATCCCCGTGTGGTGACACACACGTATATCCTTCCATGCTCTTGGCTAGGTCTTCCATGAGCGCTGATGTCGTACACCCATGAGTTCTGCTGTGGTATCATGCATGTGTGCATTTCTGAAATAGACACCTGTGTACAGCTGAGGTTTTATAGTCATGGTCACTCCGCTAATGTTTAACCCACCTGTTCTCCTTAACTTGTGTTCCCATGTGTGCTGCTGTACTGGAACATTCATGTGAACTGGTGTTCACCTCCTCCACGTGTTCCAATGTGCTAGTAAAACACATACACAGCAATATTAGGGCACTAATGTGCATTGCTCAAATTCTTCATTGGTACCTCAATGTGCTGGTCCACTGCTATAACAATACTCTAGTGTGCGTTGTTCTCTGGTAAGCCTATGATCATTTTCGTTGTGGTGCATCTGTGTGTGATGCAGGAGTAGTCCAACCATTCCTTGTCAAGTTCTGTCTGTATCCCTCTGTATGCAGCGACTGCAGATTCTGGGCAGCTTCATTAAGGAGTGCAGTTCCGTGCCAAAACCAAGGAAGACTGTGTTTGAATGAGCAACAGGTAAGCCCTATTTCATTGGATTTGCTTTAGCAACAGCATCCTAAGTTAGATGCTCCTGGACCAAAATGGGAATTGCCTCAAAAAGGCTGCCATCCTCACCATGAACCTGATGGTTGCACAGAGCCGTGACACCAGCCTTAAAGTAAGGATTGTTTACAAACAGGTTGACTCTGAGTGTGAAGGAAGAGATATCTTTCCAAAGGAAATCTCAAAGCTCCAGAGTGTTGGGAGACTCAGAGGGAAGATGCCAACCTTCTCTTGCAGGTAATCCCTGGAGGGCAGGTCTTTAAAAAGGGATCCTGATGCACTTGCTTTGGTTGAAGTTCCCAAAATGACCATCAGAGGGCAGTCTCAGCCAAATTATCGATTCTAGGTTGACATTCAGCATCCTATTAAACCTAGTCTTCTTGTAGTCTTAGAAAGGAAAGTCACTCCAAAGAGACCACCAGGCTTAAAGCTTCTATGGGGGTGGGCAGCTGAGAAGCGCTCCCTGCTGCCCCTGTTCATCTCTGATAGGAATATGAGAGAGTATGATGTCACCAACGAGCAGCAAAGCCGGAGGTAGACACCACGAAGGGTCCCACGATTTGAGCACACCTGCACTCCATAGCTCAAGTTCCAGCAGGAATGCTACATGCTGAAATTTGAGCTTTGAGTGGATAGAATTCGTCGAACTTTCTGGAAGTCTATTACCCAAGGCACAAGAAACAGGGGGGATGGAGCAGGGGAAAGGTTTCTACTAAGTACAATTTCCCCCTAAACGTGAAGGAAGGTCATCTACTCACCACCAGATTCCATAGAAACAAAGCACTCCACCCAGGTAGGGCACAGTGACCAAGGAGTTTAACATGCTGCTTACAGAAGCACGCGTAGGTGCAGCACTTAAGAAAAACCCTTCATCCCAGCAAGCATTGCCTATAAATCCTGGGAGGGGCGGGGCTTCATGAGCCCTCTCTTAGCAAACTCTAACTATCTATAAATGTCCCCCTCTCTGACCCCCACCTACTTGTGAGGACCCCTATCCCAGCAAATCCTAACTTGGATGGGGATTTGTAGCCTGTCCTTTCTCCATGGCAGATAGTCAATGGGTCTAATCTTGTGCAGATCACCTGTGGGTAATCACACCTGCTAACTGTTTAAAGGGGCAAGGGTTGTAAGATGGGCTGAGGGCAGCCTGCCTCCATACACCCAGAGACCCAGGAGCAGAAGGCTTTGCACTAGGAATACATACTGAAGAGGCAAATGATAAAGGTCCAACATTATACACCTAGAGGGCTGGCTCTGCCCTAATGAGGACTGAGTGGGGCCTCCCTTGGGCTCTGTGGCCCCACAGGACCTTCACCCCACCCCACAGCTGTCACTGGCTAGAAAGGGTCTTTAGCTGTCTTTAGCCAGATGAAGTGACTATCCACCCTCCACCCCCTTGAGATCTGGCTTTTTATAAAGGCTGGTCTAGAATATTGGCTACAAAGGCACTGTGCATACTGTCCTTTAAGGGGGGCATGAAGGAGTGTCTGTGGCTAAGAAGACAGAGAGACCATGATGGCCTAGCATGCTGCTGAGCCTCGTAGGCACAGAAATGGCTACAACTTGAAAGGGTAGATGGAGATTAGTGGACTGTTAGCTGCAACTATACTTCTTTCTTGACTCTCACAGTCTCTCACAGGGAAAAGGGGAACATCAGGAAATGTGTTTCAAAGCAGCTTTAGTGTGAGCACATGGAGGCTGTAGAGGCAGCAAGCCCAAGGTGGGTTTCAAAAGCTTTATTGAGATAGCTTTCAAAGATCATGCATGTCACCTGATGAGACCTTTCCATCCAGGGCTCTAAACACATCCACAGACAGAGGCTCCCGTCACCACAGTCAATCTTGGGACATTTTCAGTACTTCAAGAGGAAATTCTTTAATCTCTCACAGCCCCTGTGGGCTCCACACCTAGAAACCATGTATTTACTTTTTTCTTTACACACTTTTCTATGCTGGACTTCATATTAGTCACCACTTATGTCCTAACGGCCTTTTGTGATTGGCTCTTTCACTAAGCATAATGTTTACAAGATCCACTCACAGCAAAGCATAGAACCTCACATATGTAGACATAACACAGTTTGCTCACAAATCCATCCATTGATGAGTGTTGGGATTATTTGCCTCTTTTGACTGTCACAAATATGACAAACACAGATGCCAGTGTGAATATGTACACTTTGCACTTTTCTTCACTGAGATTAGACTGAGTCATACTCCATGTTTCATCATGTGACTCCCATGTTCAATCGTTTAAACTCCATGTTTCATCATGTGACTCCCATGTTCAATCATTTAAACTCCATGTTTAATCATGTGATGCACTTCCAGGATGATTTCCAGTGTGGCTAGTTTGAACTAAAACTTCTGAAAAGACGCTGTGTCAGTTTGTGAACAAAAACTCATGGAAGGCGTTTCTGCACCTGCGGAGAACGATGGGCTGGTGGGATTTCAGTGCTGGGGAGAGCCTGGAATTTTGTAGACTCGGAGGCTAATAACTTTATCTTGGTTTAGTTTTAGCTTCTGAGCAGCCTTTCCCAGCCCCATTCTGTATCTGAACTAACAAATCATGATAATAGATAAAACGCTCTAGAAGCTATTAACTTAGAGCTGACATCTTGTAATAATAAATAAAAGCATCTTAGAAACTACCCGCAGAACACTAGCTTCTGCCAATCAGGAGCTAAGAATCCATCAGAGAGCATCTTGGGCCAATAGAAAAGCTTCCTCAGTCTTCATGAATCTGCCCTTCTGGTGAGCTCCCATTTCTCCTCCCCTCCCCACACCCCACCCGCAGGGTGTATTTTAAACTTGCCTTGATTTGTGACCTTCTCTGTTATGCAAATCGATTAAAAAAACCCTATGAAACTACTTCTACAGTGAACGCGGGATAGCCTACCTCTGTGCTCCCTGACCACGGTCACTCATAATGAATCCACAATAAACTATCTTTTATTCCCTTTAAGGTGAGAGCTGTGGTTTCTCACATCAGCACCGACCGGTCCATGTCTATTTCCCATTTCATACACTCTTTCCCAGATTCTCCACAGTTTCGGCACCCCGCCTCTGGCTTCTGAGCATCATGTTATGTGTGCGGTTCCTCTTACTAGAACTTTAATGTGTTTTCTGGATCATCATGACAGGCCTTTTTTTTTTCCCCCATGAGATTATTGGTCATTTGTAGATCTTTTTTGAGAAATAGCTATCCAGATCGTTTGCCCACTATAAAATCGGATTTCCTACTACTGATTTGCCAGTGATATTTATATACTGGTGACACAAATCCCTTGGTAGGTATAATTTTCAAAGATTTTTCTCCCATTCTGAGGACTGGCCTTTCACCTTGTAGATTCCATCTTTTATTACAGTGTGGCATTTTGGTGAAGGTACACTCATCGTTTTGCTTTGTGGTTCATTCATTTGGGGTAACCTGTAAGTCTCTTTATCAAATTCACGGTCATGAAGCTTTACCCCTATGTCTTGTTAGGGCTGTGAAGTTTTTGTTACATTTAGGTTCATGTTCAACTTCAAGCAAAGCTCTGTATGCGCTACTGATCAAACCTCAGGTGGCCCCTGGGTTAGCAACTTTTCTCTTGGCTGGGACAAAATACCTGACACGGTCAGTCTAAGGAAGGGAGGTTATTTTTGCTCTACAGTCTGGGCATAGGGTCCCTTATAATGATGGCAGGGGAGGGAGGCAGCCAGGAACGTTGTGCTGGTGGTCCGGAAGCAGAGTGGTGGATGCTGGTGTTCCACTCACCCCTCTCCCCCTTCCAGGATCAATAGACATGAGTGTGAACCACATTTCTCCCACTTCTGCTAAACCTTTTTGAAAACATCCTTACGCACACCCGGAGGTGCACATCCAGGTGATTCCAATCCCAGTCAAGTTGGCTTAACGGCCATGTTTCATTAAGGGGCTACCCTGCAGCTGGCTGTGGGGCTGCGTGCTGGTAGATTTTCCTGCAGGAGATGGAGGCATGAGGATCGAGAGTTCGAGGCCAGCCTGAGCTACTCATGTAAAGAAGAACCAAACATGATTGACAAGACAAAAAAAAAATTCCTAATGATGCTCTGCTGTATTCACAGATGCCTAGCTCAATCATCATCAGAGAGGCCTCCTCCAGGTGCTGATGGAAGCAGATACAGAGACCCACACCAAACATTAGGTTGAACTTGGGGAACCATGGAGAAGAGAAGGAGCAAGGACTGTAGGAGGTGGAGGGGTCCCGGACACCAGGAGAACACAGCTCACAGAACCAACTCAGCAGGGCTCATAGGGGCTCAGAGACACTGAAGCAGTAACCACAGAGCCTGCCTGGGGCTGCAGTAGGCCCTCTGCATGCCACTGTGGTTGCTCAGCTTGGGGGGAGGGGTGGTTGGACTCCTAACAGTAGGAGCTGGGGTGTCTCTGACTGTTTTGCCTGCTCTTGGGACCCTTTTCCTCCTACCCAGTCTAGCCTTGACGTGAGGGGTTGTGCCTAGTCTTATTGCATCTTGTTATGCCTTGTTTGGTTGATGTCACTGGGAGGCCTGCTCTTTATGAAGGGCTATGGAGGAGCAGTGGATCTGGGGGAGGGGAGAGGTTGGGAAGGAAGGGGAGACTGTGGTCAGGATATATTCTATGAAAGAAGAATATATCACCCCATCAAACCCAGAGATGACTCATGAAAAAGAGGCTTTTAAAACAAGAGAAAACAACGTCCTGCTCAAGGTGGTAGGGAGGCAGCAGCTTCCAGAGCCAAGAGTCTACATGATTTAATCCAGTGTCAGGAAAGGGCTTTACAGTGAGCAATTAGGGATTGGATAAGGAATTAATCACTAATGAGCCATTAATTCTGCCCACTCTTTTACAGTTAACAAGCTGAGCCGAGATTTTTAAGAACCAGTCCCCAAAGAAAGGAGCGACCTTGGCTACAAAGCCAGCACAGCTTTGCCTTTCCCAGGCTGGTTAGAACACCAGCTAAGCAGTCAGTCACTGTGAGCTTTTAATTAATACCATCTCCACTGGAAGTCTTCCTCTGCCCTCCTCTGGGGAGGTGAGGTTCCATGCATAGCCTAAGAGTCCACTGGGGGCAGGGAGTACTCAAAGTAGAGCCAGAGAAGTGGGCTAGGGGAGGCTAGGATCTGAGGTAGGGAAAGTGGGGACATCACCACCAAAGGCTGGAGCTCCTAAGCTCTAGGGCCTGCTGCCCAGAGGTCCTCATTGTACACTGCTCACAGGAAGGGCGAGCTCATTGGCAGGTGGGCTCTGGCAGCTTCTGCAGACTTTCAATGACACATCTAGGAAGGGGGATTGGCATTGCCCTCTCCCCTTGCCAGATTCTAGATGCACTGGGATAGAGGAAAGGACTTGCAATGTGATGGGTTTTATATCTTTTTTTTTTTCCCGAGACAGGGTTTCTCTGTGTAGTCTTGGCTGTCCTGGACTTGCTTTGTAGACCAGGCTGGCCTTGAACTCACAGCGATTCACCTGCCTCTGCCTCCTGAGTGCTGGGATTAAAGGCGTGTGCCACCATGCCCGGCTGATGGTTTGTATTTCTACAACTATTACATATATGCTCAAAATAGAGGATGCTCTTGGTTTGGTTGGCAACCTCTGGCTGAAGCCAAGTCTCTGTTACCCAGTCACACTAATTTCAGATCCAGGTGTTCAGCATCCCAGGTTTAGATCTGTCTGGATAAAACTCAATACCAAGGGCCAGAAACTAAAGAGGATACTGTCTGGTACTGGATGGAGACACAGCTCAGAATCCCAAGATGCCAAACAAGGGGAATTCTGCTTTACCACTGCTTTCTGGACCTACCTGAAGATATTTGACCAGAAGAGGTTTCCCCTGGAAGAGTGATTGGGCAGTGGGCACTATCTCAAAAGCCCAGAGTCTTGACACAGTGAGAGACTAACACCCTGCATGCAGAAACTGTACTTCCTACACAGCTGCATGAGGGTGGACAGGAAGGGTGTAGCCATCTTGACTCTGCCCTCTTCTTTGCTGTCCTTTCTGATGCTTCCTTCTCTACTGGCCTGGGGTCTATGCAGCATCCAGCCACATTCCCAAAAGCAGAAAAGGAACTACAGACCCACTTGCCTGCAGCTTCTGACGAGAGCAGACCTGGCATTCATTTTCAGGGTGTCTTCCTCTTAAATTGAGCAGCCCCAGCCCCTGTTCAAGCCTGCCTCCATCTGAGTCTTATTTCAGTGCTCAGGACAGCTTTTCCCCTGAACTCCATAAACCATTCCCCACTGGTTCCTGCTTTTGTATTTATACTAAGTCCTTTGCTTGAGCCAAAGCTCTCCTACGTGACAGCATTTCTTGGCACAGTGATGGACGATGACTGGGGAAACCTTTCATTCAGAGCCGTGAACAGCTTCCTCCATCACTAACCTGAGCTGTTAATTTCATGTAGGAAGCCCTGCTCCACCCTGGCCAAACCTCTGTGACCTATGGAGTTCTATAGCCATGAACTTGAGCTTGGCCCAACTGTTCTAGGCTCACTAGAGGTTTAGTACTTTTTATGAAATGCTGCTGTTATCTCTCAAGTCTCTGTTTAGGAATTGAAATAAGGAGAATGGAAGGTCTCCAGTGGTTTTATCCATTCTTCTTCCCATGTATGTGTCTGTACAATCACCCTTTCTTAAGCTACTGGTTTCTCTGGAGAATGGATGCTCTTATGTTATCTCTCTGGGATTAACAGAGTCAAACATTCCCTTATTTCAAAGAGAAGTCTTTGGGAAATAACCACACCATTAGCTGGGCTTCAGATATTGCTCAACAGTAGAGCACCTGCCTGCAGGTTCAATAACCACAGAACACTCGCGCGCGCGCACACACACACACACACATACACCGATGACCTCTTATGCACATGCATTCCTCCAAAAGATTTGCTGTTATCAAGTGTCACAATAACCATCAGGAAGACACCTTTGTCCCCATTCTGTAAATGCAGCAGACACAAAGATATTGTCCCTGTGTGCCTCCAGACACGGCACAGATGGCAGCCCATCGACTACATGGATGTCCGTGGGCAGCGGTCAACATGGTAGTACTAATAACACAGCAGCATACATGGAAATACAGCTAAGGGAGAACACATGGATTCAACTTTATAAGAGCGATCACACACGTTCTCATAGAGCAACACACATTGATGTATGACCACAGCGGTACGCAGATGTACTGTTACCTAAACACAGGGGTGCAATACCACAACTGGACTCATGGATACAGGACATCAGCATGCATGGAAGTACTAGACAGGAACACACAAAGATGTACCAGTATATAACTGCAAATGAATATGCCAAGTGGGTTAGCATTGGACCTATACAACCACAGGCATCAGCATCTGAGGGCTAGGAATGTAGCTGTGGTGAGTGCTTGCCCAGCATGTCCAGACTTTTGGTCCTATGCCCGGTGCTGCGAGAATAGAACAGTGGGAAGTTGCATCCCTGGACAACAATTGATGTTCTTTGAAAGATCGCATCTTAGTCACCTCACAGATACATGAGGTGCCATGAAGTTAGACCAGCAGAGCAAGCCGAGGTCCACACAGACCCCAGGAACTTGGCAAGATTCAGCTTTTAGGTTAATTTGCAGAACCTGGGACTGCTCCTAACATAGTCTCCACTTCCAGAACCAGATTGTTGGTTCCCAGAATTCCCAGAAGAAGAATACTTCTTCCCTGGCTCTGTCTGCTTGCTGAGACTGTCTCAGTACCTGTAGTACAGGGTGGCTTGATCTACCTGGCAAGCTCTCTGCTTTTCTGCTCAGCCACTCTTCCTTATCCACTGGGAAGCCCTGAATCTACAAAAATCATCCAAGGAAGAAGTCTGACACATCCCTCCAAAACACTGCAGGCAAACTAGAGAACCGCAGCAGTGGGAATTTAAGCAATATTGTTGAGCAAACCATGCTAAGGAGATGGGCGGAATAATTAGTCCTTTAATGAGATGCTGTATTTTTCCTTCCCAGAATCCTTTCCCCTATGGAAGTAGCTTACAGGGCCATGGCCAAATTTCATGAAGCACCTGCTTTTCAGATAGCCTAATTTCTCTTCTATTTCCCTCTGTCTGTGCTCCAAGCATGGTTTTCCTAACACTGGGCTTCGCTCTTCATAACCTGCCACCCCACCGCCGTTGTCTGATGTCTATGCCAGCTTAAAGGACATGGCTCTTTGCCCTGTTCGCTCTGCCTTTCTCTTCTCCAAGCAGTTGATGTTTATGGCTTTCAAGCTCTGAGCATTTTTCTTTTGAACTCTAATATAATATCCTTAAGCTTTGGTTTAAGTTCATTCTTGAATTACTTTATTAATGAAACTAGTAATGTCAAGAGAGCGCCTCTCGAGTTCCCTGGCATCACTATGTCTGCTTCTAACTGTTAAGACATTACTCAAGCAAACAGCCCATCCCAGGGCAGCTCTGAGCAAAGGCATATGCTCCGGAAGACCTCGTTAATGGGTGGAATTTATTTCCCCTCCATCCCCTGGAGGTAAGCAAGACCAAAGGGCACCCTCTGCAATACAGACTCATTTTTAAAACTCACATCTACACCCTTCCCACCACCCTCATGTCACACCCTAGCGCCCTTGCCTGTCCCTGTAGGCTGTGTGTAATAGAGGCATCTGGAGAACATGGCAGGCCCAGGGGAGCACCACCTGCAGCTCTCCATTTCCTCTTCATTTCGTTTATGTCCACCGGGGACTCAGAACAACTATGGTGCTGTTACAGTAATGGCCGCCTATCTTGCAAGGTGAAGAAGGAAGAGAGGAAGGCTGTGAGAGACCCAGACAAAGGGGAATCAGCTGCTTCATGCTCTTAAAGGCTCATGACCTTAAAGGTCCGGAAGGTCTTTGCGTAGACTCTGGGGGCGAAACACAGTTCAGCCATTTGCAGGGATCAGCAACAGCTACACTTTGAAATTGCTGCACAGGTAGAGCCAGGGTTGTGGGAGGTGCTCGGAGTTGAAGCTTACCCTGTTGGGTCCACATCCCAGATGGAGGCTGACTATTGCCATGTGGGCCTCTTCCCTAACGACGGTTTTACAGCAACGTGTACCTGAAATGGCTCTGAGTAGGAAGGTTTGAGAGGTCTTTGGGAAAGGGTTAATTAAGATTGAGAAGGAGAAGACTATCTGTGGATGTAGCTCAGCGGCCGGGCATGCGCTTAACATGTGCAACGACCCAAGGTCTGTCTTATCACCACAAAAGTGAGGAAAGGGAGGGGGGGAAAAAAACAAATACCTGAAAAGAGGCATTTCCCTCTGGTTGTTTTCTCTATATATGACACCTAGAACTCCTACAGCTATCTTGTACCCATGAGAAAAGTCTGCTTAATTACCAAGATGTAGGGACAGGGTGATCTGGATAAAGTGTGTATGTGGGCAGCATCAACCAAAGTTTAGGATATCGGAAAAGCCGTAGAGAAACCTCCTAATTATAAGGTAACTAAGAGATTTTATGAACTTTTAAATGTTTAAATGAAGTCACCCCAAATGAATGGCCAGTGCTGCTCTCAGGAGCCATAAGTCTTTACACAATTCTCCAGTGCCAGGAGTGACAAGAAATTAGGAGGGGACTATAGGGAAGTAGAGGGGGTCTGCAGAAGGGACAGGAGATGAGATGGCAACGGGGTGGATGTCTTCACAATACGTTGTGTACATGTGCAAAGTTTTCCAAAACTGTGAGGAGGGGCTGGAGAGATGATCTAGTAGCTAGCACAAAACACTGCTCTTGCAAGGGACCCGACTCCAGTTCCCGGCATCCTCATCAGGCGGCTCACAGCCAGCTGTAACTCTAGCTCCAGGGGAACCCAGCCCCTCTTCTGGACTCCTCAAGCCACTCTGCTCCCAGGTGCACAAACCCACACACAGATCCTGTGACGGTGTGAATGGGAATGGCTCCCACTGGCTCCCATTTTTGAGGGCTTGGTCCCCAGGTGGTGGAACTGTTTGAGATGAGTTAGCAAGTGTTCTTGTTGGAGGAGGTGTGTCACTAAGGGCAGGCTTTAAGGTTCCAAAAGACATGGGCCATTTCTAATCTCTCTCTCTCTCTCTCTCTCTCTCTCTCTCTCTCTCTCTCTCTCTCTCTCTCTCTCTCTTTCTTTTGTTGTGTCTCAAGATGTGACCTCTCAAGTGCTGTACCAGTGCCATGTGCCAGGCCTGGAGCTATGCCCTCTGCCAGGATGGTTATGGACACTACCCTTCTGAGATAGTAAGCTGCAAACAAACATGCTATTTTATAGGTTTCCATGGTCATAGTGCCTTATCGTGGCAATAGAAAAACAGCTAAGAGTAATATATGCATTATTAAAGATAAAAATCTTTTTAAAACATTTTAAAGTGACAAATCTGAAATGCAAAGTGATAAAACCAAAAACCTTCCATCTCTGAAGATATCTTTATCTTCAGATAGGTGCTTTTTTGGTTTAGTTTGCTTTGGTTTGGTTTTTGGTTTGTCGAGATAGGGTTTCTCTGTGTAGCCTTGGCTGACCTGGACTTGTTTTGTAGACCAGGCTGGTTTTGAACTCACAGAGATCTGTCTGCCTCTGCTTCCTTGAGTGCTGACATCTCCAAGTTTTAAAATCACATTTATTTATGTGTGGAGAGGAATGCACATGCTGTGGTGTATGGAGGACAACTTGCAGGGGTGAGTTCTACCCTTCTACCATCTGAGTTCCAATTATAAAATTCAGATATCAGACTTCTTGGGAAAACAGCAGCCATGCCAGCCAGGGAAGCAGGCAGTCAAACTTCACTCTCCTTCATGTCCTTCAGATCCCATCTCCCAGCATCAAGCCAGTTTTATAGACCACCTGCTCTGGTCTCCCCTTCCTCTCTGCCCCCATCTCCAGCAGACATGCAGAGCTCCTCCTACAAACTTCCTCACCACCTCATCCCTGTCCCAGCCACAAAATACCACAGCCACCCCCTGGGAACCCACTGGCCATGCTGGTCAGAAAGCAGATAGGCTATCTTCACTTTCCCTCCTCTCTTCCAAATCCAATGCTCCAATCTCCTCTCCAGCTCTGTAGCAGACCACCTGCTGTGACCTCCCCTTCCTCCCTGCCCCTGTTCCCAAGGGACTAAGCAGATCTTGGTGACACATCCTGTTTCCCCCTCCTATGGACAGTCCCATCTCCTCTTATAGCCCATCTCTATTTCTAAATGTCAGCTCCCAATACTTAAAGACACATTTTGCCTGGGACCTCCAGTTACCACACCTGGCAGGATCTCAGAACCATGACCTAGCACAGCAAACACACACTCCTAAGAACCAGAAAGGCTACAGAAAGCAATGAACTGAACACCTACCCAACAAAGACAAGACCAAATGTTAACACCTAGAATACAATCATCCCAAACCCAGATGATTAAACACCAACAAAACCATAACCAACAACAGCCAGGACAGTATGTCTCCACCAGAGCCCAGCAACCCTACCATAGCAGGTCCTGAGGAATGCAATATAGCTGAAGCACAAGACGAGGACTTTAAAATAGCCTTAATGAATATGTTAGAGGATATGAATAAATCCCTTAAAGAAATTTAAGAAAAGACAAACAAACAGAATGAAATGAAAAAGACAATTCAAGGCATGAACATGGAAATGGAATCAATAAAGAAAACCCAAAACTGGGGTGGGGGTGGGGGGAACTGGAAATAAAAAACACAGGAACTCAAATAGAAACCCCAGAGGTAGACCTACGTCACTAACAAAATATAAGAGATGGAAGAAAGAATCTCAGGCAGTGAAGAAAAGATAGCAGAAACAGATACCTTGAACAATAAAAATGTTAAATCTATAAAACCTCAGACATAAAAGATCAGGAAATCTGGGACACTATAAAACAGCCAAATCTATGAATAGTGAGAATGGAGGACAGAGAAGAAACCCAGGTCAGAGGCACAGAAAGTATTTTCAACAAAATCATAGAAGAAAACTTTACCAACTTAAAGAAAAGAGTATCTATCTAGGTACTAGATGCATCAAACATAATGAAACAGAAAAGAAAATACCCACAACAAATAATAATCAAAACACCAAATTTACAGAACAAAAGCTACAGGGAAAAATAATATAAAGGCTGATCTATTAGAATAAAATCTGATTTTTTTTCAATGGAGACTCTAAAATCCAGAAAGGCCTGGACAGATGTTCTACAAATGCTAAGAGACTACAGGTGCCAGCCCAGACTACTTTCCCATCAAAACTTTCAATTACAATAGATGTAGAAAAAAGACATTCCATGATTAAAAACCAAAGTTAAGCATTATCTTTCTTGAAATCTAACCACACAAAATGAGCTAGAAGGAAAACTTCAACCTGACTAGAAACACCCAAGAAACCACAAGGAACAGACAAAATTAGAGCAGCAAATCAAAAGAGTAGGGGCCACCCACACCACAAAACCAAAGTAAGAGGAATCAACAAACACTCCTCATTGGTAATTCTCAACACCAGTGGTCTCAGCCCACCCCCCAAAAGACACAGACTAACAGAATTTCTGCTGCATCCAGAAGACATATGTTATCATCAAAGATAGGCATCATTGAAGGGTAACATGATGGAAAAGATATTCCAAGCAAATGGACCTCAAAAGCAAGGTAGTTTTACTATTTTAATATCTGACTAAATAGAGTTTAAAACAAAATTAATCAGAAGACATAAGAAGGATACAATTTCTTTCCTCAAAAGAAAAAAAAAATCCACCAAGAGGACATTGCAGTTCTTAATATCCATGTACCAAACACAAAGGTGCCTGGATTCATTGAAAAACAAACAAACAAACAAACAAAAACCTAGTACAGCTTAAATCACATATTAACATTCAAACAATGACAGTGGGAGACTTCAATACCCACTTCTCCCCAATTGGCAGTCATCCAGACAAAAAACTAAACTTAGAAATGCTGGAACTAACTGACATCATAAGCCAAATGCACCTAGCAGATATTTACAGAATGTTTCACCTGAAGAATATTTTCCTTCTCAGCATTTGATGGAACATTCTCCAAAATTGCCAACATACTCAGACACAAAGACACAAAGCAAGTCTCGACAGATACAAGAAAACAGAAATGATGCCTTGTCTGCCACCACAAACAAAAGTTGAAGACTAGCAACAACGGAAACAACAGAAAGCTTACAAAGTCATGGAAAGTGAACAGCTCACTACTGAGTAAAAAATAGGTCAAAAGGGAAATTAAGAAAGAATTTTAAAAAACATTTTAGAATTGAATGAAAATGAAAACACAACATACCCAAACATACAGGACACAGTGAAGGCTGTTCTAAAAGGCAAGTTCATAGCACGGAGTGCCTACATGAAACATCTGCAGAGATCTCACAGCAGTAACTTAACAACACACATGAAAACT
Source organism: Acomys minous (assembly GCF_964271855.1). NCBI lineage: Eukaryota > Metazoa > Chordata > Mammalia > Rodentia > Muridae > Acomys > Acomys minous. The sequence continues at coordinate 22,136,851 of NC_140486.1, forward strand.
CTAGGGGGGGGGGGGGAGAATGAATCATACCCAAAAGGAATAAATGACAAGAAGCAATCATACAAATAAAATTCTGAAGTTCACAGGTAAGTGGATGGATTTAGAAAAACTCCTTCTGAGTGAGATAACCCAGACTCAAAGACACAAATGTGGTATTGCATTCACTTACATGTGAGTGTTAGCCATAAAGTCAAAGCTAAGCAAGCTGCAGCCCATATAACCACAGAGGTTAAGTATAGAGTGAGGGACTAAGTGGGAAGGGATGGAAATAGAATGGTTATGAATAGACAAAGGTGGGGGCCTGGAACAGGAAGGTCAAATAGGAAAGGGGAGGAAGGAGGAAGTGTGGGAGGGACAGCTATAATTAAGGGTCATTTGAAGGGTTGTATGGAAACCTAATACATGCCTTATATATATATATGTTTTTCTTGTTTTTATGGGATTCCTGTATGTATGAATGTATGTGTCTCTGCATCTATATGTGTTTCTCATGCTTTTTTCTTGGCCTTTTGATTTGTCTGTTTTTGTTTTATTTTATTTTATTATTATTCCTTAGATGCCGGCTTGTTTTCTCATGAGAGACAGAAAGGATGTGGACCCAGACAGGAAGAGGGGGGTTGAGGAGGAACGGGGAGGAGTTAAGGGAATACAGACCATAATTGGAATATACGGTGAGCATTTAAAAATATCTGCTTTCAATTACGTAAGTAAAAATTCAGATCATCAGACTTGACAGAAAGTGCCTTCTGCCCTCTGAGCCATCTTGTTGGCCCTGCTGAGTAATTTTAAGTTACACTGTACCAAACATCCCTGGCTACCACCGTTCTCACTTTCCTCTTGAATTCCTTAGGAACAAGCTGACTTTTTTCTCTTTTTACTCCAACTGAGTTAAGAGTTTTTTGTTACTGACAGCAGCAGTTCTCCACCTTCCTAATACTAGGACCCTTTAACGCAGTTCCTCATGTTGTGGTGACCCCAACCACACAATTATTTTGTTGCTACTTTATAACAATCATTTTGTTATTGTTATGAGTAATAATAGTATAAATATCTGATATGCAACCCCATGGGGGGTCGGGACCCCCCATGTTGAGAACCATGGATTGACAGCGTTCTAACTGATGGCATAGTTATTTCGTGAGGTCCACAGTAGTCTGATTTTCCAGATAGAGTTTAAGGAATTGTTTATTAATTTCCCACTAATTAAAGAATCTGATTACAGGGGGAAACAAAGCCAATGTTGTAAGTGCATTCTTCAGAGAGCAGAATAGTCTCCTTGAGTGTGCTTTGCTTACACCTAGGGGAAGTTAGAGGAGGCTTGCAAACCACCTCCCACGCATGCATATTCATAAGCTCAAATGCACCTCCCACATATGCATATTCATAAGCCCAAGCATCCTGGTGGACAGCTGGGCAACAGAGCAGAGTGTGGTTTTCCTATGAGTGTAGATCCTTCAACATCAGATTCGTCGCTCTGCTTCTTGACTGTGGGTGCAAAGTAACCAGCTAGTTCAAGCTCTAACTGCTGTGATTCCCCGCTACCATGGACTAATGCCTGAACTGTATTTCAGACTGAAATGAAGTTGAAGAGACCTTTCAGAGACCCAGAGATAACTTGAATAAAGTAAGAATATATAAAACCAAAGAGAATAAGTGAATTGAAGGGTAGGAATGTAATTTCTTTGGGTAGCTTCTTCTTCTTCTTCTTCTTCTTCTTCTTCTTCTTCTTCTTCTTTTTCTTCTTCTTCTTCTTCTTCTTCTTTTTCTTCCTCTTCCTCTTCCTCCTCCTCCTCTTTTTTTAATGGTTTTATTTTTTTTAATGTTTTTTAAAGACAAGGTTTCTCTGTGTAACCCAGTTCTGTCCTAGAACTCACTCTATCAACCAGGCTGGCCCTGAACTCAGAGATTCACCTGGCTCTGCCTCTCCATTGGTCGGATGAAAGGCATGTACCACCACCACCTGGCCCTTAAATTTATTTTATGAGTCTGAATATTTTGCTTGTTGTGTGTGCCACCTGCATACAATATCTACTAAAGCCAGAGGAGGGCATTCGATCCTCTGGAACTGAAGTTACAAATGCTTGTGAGTACTGGGAACTGAGCCAAGGCCCTCTGGAAGAGACGCCAGTGCTCTTAACTACGGAGCCATCTCCAGCCAGTTTGGACAGTTTTCTGTTTTAGTGGAGACCAGGAAAAGGCAGCTTTGGGATAAGAATGGATTTCTAACCTAGACGAGGGTAGACAATCCTTTTGATGCCTACACCTTATCTGATGCAGACCCTTGAAGGGGAACTCTTTCTCCACTCCCTTGGAGGCCTCACCACTTACTGAACCATAAGTTTCACATGGTGCCCTTCTTTGATTTGTTGCTGTGTTCATGCTCAGCATTAAGCAAAGCTCTCAGAAGCCTCAGCATTATCTTGGTATTATTCTGGGGGGAAAGTTTGGGTTTGCACTTCTAGGGAATTACATTCTGTGAATTGTTTTTCCAAACTGTAAACATAAGCCTGTGTGAAAACTATGAGTAGGAAATAATTAGTGGCTCCTTCTTGGGCTAATCTTAATCAAAGAGCTTAGCAAGCATGATTTATGATCTGTTAACAACCAAGACCTCTAAACTTTTTTTTTCCTCCGCTGTATTCCATTTTGGTTGGTTGTACTGTTGCTGTTTCCTCAGGATTTATCAGAATTTTTCCTCCTGACTCCAAGGGCTGATTAAGTGGTGTTATATCAGAGAAAGTAAGTGATAGTTACATAAAATAATGTTTTCTTAGTTGTTCAAATAAAGCTCTCACCATACACACACACTGCCAAGGCTGATGACCTGAGTTCAATCTCCAGACATGCACATGACAGAGAGGATCAATACCACAAGTTGTCCCCTGACCTCTGCTTGTGCACTGTGGAGTACCCCCCACACACACACACACCAATAAACACATAATAACAAGTTTTGAAGATGGCATTTGGGGCTGGAGAGATGGCTCAGTGGTTAAGAACACTGGCTGTTCTTCCTGTGGACCCAGTATCAATTCCCAGCACTCACGTGCTAACTCACACCCAACTGTAACTCCAGTCCCATGGGATCCGAAGCCCTCTTCTGTCCTGCTCTTACACCACATGCACATGGTGCACAGATTCACATCCAGGCCAAACACCCAAGCATGTGAAATAAAAATGATGGGGGGAAAAAAACCCTAAAAGATGAACTTCCAGAGGGATGGAAATGCGAGGTCATGAAGTTGGCACCTGTAAGCAGTGAGTTTCTGCAACACCACATGCAGGATGAAACATGGAGACTCATCGTCTACGAGCCTCCTGGTCATCTTGGACTCAACACTCTTTACTTCCAGCTTAGTTCAGACAATGCCATAATAATTGAAATGGGAAACACTTGCTAGTTGCCTAATCGGGTTTTGTTTTTACCATTTTTTGTTGGTTTGGTCATTGTTTGGTTGTTTGGATTTTAGGCTGTGATACAGTAGCGATGCCTCGTTCTAGAAAATAACATTTCTGTTTCATTGTCTGTCAGGAGTATCATGTCTCCAGAGTCTGATAAAAAAAAAAAACACAACACTAAGTTTATGAGAAAGCTTTTCTTTCATAATATAGGCCCACTCTTTTCTATTTCCCTTCTTGAAAGTGGGTTGTGTTGACCAGAGACCTAGCAGCCATGATGGGACTAAAGCACGAAGCAGCCTGAATCCTGGGATCACTGTGCTGGCCCCCACTGCCTGCCTTTTATTTTATTTTATTTTATTTTATTTTATTTTATTTTATTCTATTCTATTCTATTTTATTGTGACATGAGAGAAAATTAAATCACCATGCTCTTTTTTTTAAAAAAAAAAAAACCTCCTGTAAAGAATTATTTTTAAACTTTATTTATTTTATGAGTATAGGTGTTCTGCCTACATACATGTTTGTACATCGCATGTATGAAGACCAGAAGAGGGCGCTGCATCCCCTATAACCTGAGTTACAAATAGTTGTGAGATGTAATGTGGGTCAAGCCCTGGTCCTCTGGAAGAAAAGCCACTGCTCCTAAGCAATGAGCCGTCTCTTCCGCCCCCAACTCGTATCCTCTTTAAACCCAGGCATTGTTTGGTTTAGTTTTGTTACGTTCATTTATAACAATCTCTATTGTAAAGGCATAACTGACCGGCAAATTACCCAACCTATTTCTAGAGAAGGCCTTTAGTCGTTAATCAATAGCATAAAACATTAAACAAGAGCCCTTATATGAAATAAAAATTTAAGGCGCTGAGAGGATGATGATGATGTGTGCAGTGCATGGGTACATGTTGATGTCCATGTGTGCATGTATGTCAGCATGCACATGGGAACCAGGGCGATTGACATCAAAACTCTTCCTTAATTGCTGTGTACATTATTTTTCAGATACAAGGTCTTCCACGTGAGTCTGAAGCTCACTCATCTGGCTGGATGTCCAGTAAGCTCTAGGGATCCACCTGCCTCTGACTCTTCCTACACGGCTGCTGGAGACCTCATGCTTGCACGGCAAGCTGACTGAGACATTTCCCCCAACTTCATCTGCAAAGGTTTTTTTTTTAATATTTAAACATACAACTGGACAGCACTCAGAAAAAGTATGATGTGATGATGACAGGATCAGGAAGAATTACTATCATTCTGATTCTGAAGGCTATGAGAGGTCCCTTCAGACTGACTCTTCATTGGCCTCTCAGGTCCCTCATGGTAACAGTAATAATCTGCCTCTTTCTAACAGTTCACACATCACACAATATTTGTAGGGGAAGTGGGGAGATGTTTAACTGGTTCTTATTTAAGTGGATTAACCAGAGGACACCAGCTGGAGCCAAGGCAGAAGCCTCCTCACTGTGAGAGTGGGAAGGAGGGCCGTTTGGCCAGAGCTCATGGCGGTGGCCCTCATGTGAGCAACCCAGCTGGCAGAGTGAAGAGCGCAGCTCCCGCACACTGCATGGATTACTCCCTGTCTGTCCAAGCTGGGTCACAATGCTCTGTGATGCTGGAGCAGCCCCAGCATGAACTGAGAAGGGGCGTTTTGGTGTTGCAAATTGTACTGCACTGCCTGAGAGTCCTACTTAGTGCTGTGAAGCTCTAATCCAAATGGAAACTGACCTATTACTCAGAGCAATCCATCCTATAGCATGCACATGCATGCACGCACACACACACACACACACACACACACACACACACACACACACACACAGGAAAACAAATCTAAAGGCTGTTTTTGCTTTCTCTCTCTCAGATGCATCCTCTTGATGATCTTGTTTTGTGAGGATTTCTTGATATTGTCTCCTGTTAGACACAATCGTCATGCTGTATACATAGCTGGCTTGTATGCTGTAGACAGCTGTGTGTTCCCCCTCCCCACATCGTACTTTTCCAGAACTCCAGGTTGGAGACTAATAGGTGTTGGGCTTAAGAGAATGAAGAATCCAGGTGGGCAAATTCTTTTTTGGGAGAGAGGAAGAGGGAGAGATACCTGTTATGTGTGGCTGACCTTTGGTTCCACCTTTCCCCGTTTGATGGGACCCCAAAATTTTAACAGCACATTCTCAAAGTAGAAGCCTGAAAACTACATTTCCCAGCTGCCCTTGCACCTAGATACAGTCAAACTCGGGGTCTCACCAACCAGACATATTCAGTTATGATTTGATTTGTGAGTGAGCTACACTAGTAGAGGCTTTCAGAGCTCCATATGCAAACACATGAGGAAAAGTGACTACTGCCTACACAGTGCGCACTTCTGCTTCCAGGAGACTTAGCAAACAGGCGTCAACCTCACCACAGTTACTCAACCATTAGCTACTTGCCAGCCTGCAATGCCGCTGTAAGAGATTGCCTCATAAGGGTCTGCAGGAGTGTTTCTTCTTCCTGTTGGAAGGGGAGGCATTCTATGGTTTCCTTCCTTTATTAGTAAAATGAGGTTTTCGCCAGCACAACTCATCGCCAAGTTTGTTTGTGTAATTTAAGCAGCTGAGGGAGAGAGGCAACTGTGAATGAGCGTGAGTGCACTCTGGAGGCCAAAACAGTTCCCTCCTCTGCCATCCTCTGCTTGTTCCCTTGAGACAGGGTGAATCTGAACCTGGAGCTAAGTGACAGCCAGCAACCCGGCAGCCATCCTCCTGTCCCCGCCTCCCACAGTGATGAGGTTACAGGAGGTGGCACCACCGCACCTGGCTCTTTATGCAGTGCTATGGGGAAAACTCAGGATGCAGCATGCATCCTTACCCACTGAGCTCTCTCCCCAGCCCTGGGACTGAGTTCTTGAGAAAGAGGCCTCAAGAGCCCAAAGGCAGAGAGGAGGGGCCCTAAAGCAGTCAGGACACAGAGAAGATGCTTCTAGCAGCTCTCAGTTTGGATAAGTTTTGAATCAACAAGGTTTTAAAAGATACTAGAACGCGTCACCTCTTTAATGTTTCTCTGGTGAAACAGGAGCGAGAGGGATCTTTTTAAGATTTCAAATGCGGTTTTTCCTAGATGAAGAAAGTCTGGGCCATATGGCAACAAGTTTGAAAATCTGTTCATGTGCAAATGTCATGATAAAAATGGGGCTGGGGGAGCATGCGTGGACAGCCAGGCCACATTCTTCGAAAACAGGAAATCTCCTGAATTCTTCTTTTTGTCTCATGGGGAAGCTGAGTGGATGTAGCCTGGGGAACTATTATTCCTCTCAAAAAAACAAAACAAAACAAAACAAAAAACCAAACAGTATTGCTTGTCACATATGCTGAAAGGAGGTTTAAGATAGAGTGACGCAGAAACATATGTTTGGAATCCAGTTCCACGTACCACATGACAATGGCGAGTCGGCGATCCTTTGTCTCCTTGCCTGGTAAAGGAGTGAGCATTTTCAGCTCACAGGACCATCCTGAGGAACATATCATCACGTCAGCAACACACGTGGCTGTACTAAGGACTGAAGATGAGGCGATAGAGCTCATCAAATGATGGAGCAGGCCAGCCTCCATCTCCAGTCCAGCCCATCTGATGACTTTACTCAGTACAAGAACTCACTTAAGTAGCCCTCGGCGATGCCAGCCGTCATTTCCCCTGACTTAATCAGTGAACACCAAAGTATATTATCAAGGTGATTTTTGAGCTCTGCCATTCTATCTTCTCATTTGGAGGCGAAGTAAGGAGGACAAGCTGCCCTTTTGGACAACGTGATTAAAGTAAGCTTTTATTGTGAATGGGTAGCAGATTGGAGCCCCGAATCCAATCAACGGAAAAGCCTAGCTGGGAAAAGCGTCCCTCGGAAAGCTCGCTCTAGGCGGCCGCTCACAGAAACAAGTTCAAAACAGAAGATGCTGCTTGGAAGTCATGAGCTTAGTCATGGTTGAAAGACACAACAATAGTTAAGTAAATTGCAAAAAGAAAGTCTTGCTGATGGTCCAGTAGAATTGATGTTTGCAGAACGCAGTCTCTGAAGGGTTTTATTTTGCTCCCCGGAAACTGTCCTTGACCTTGACCCTTCAGCTGGTGGTTCCTTCCTTCCCTCGAAGAACCTGGAGCAGAGAGTCTACCAACTTAAAGAAATATATTAGAAATAGTTACACACACATAGGAGTGATGGGGAAGGCCAGTGGTAGTAGCAAACCCTTTCCCACCAGCCCATCAGCATCACGTGACAGGAAGACAAATTCTGGGGTCAGCTTCCAAATCCCCTGACTCTGGCGAGGAGCCCTGTGTTCTACCTTCACGTTCCTCAAGGGAGCTCTATTTACAGGCTTAGAGAAGCATTCATACTCCTGAGAAACAAAGTAACTTTGCCCCATCACCTTGGTTATGTCTGCTAAGCTTCTCTTCCTGTCAAATTCTTTGGGTGTGTTTTAACCATTGTTGGGAGTTGAAGGTCTTATTTATTATTATACCAAGCTCGGGAAGGATGTGAGGGGACTCTGCAGTGCTCTCTCCCCTCCCACCTCCTCTGTGCTGAGCCAATCAAAGCTCTTTTTTTTTTTTTAATCCTACACTGCAAAGCAGGAAATGATAGCAGTGTGGGCAACTGGAGAAGAGGTGTTCATCTGGGTCTCTACCCAAATTCTAAATGTACTGTCTTTTGCTTCCTGTGGCTTCTGCTCAATTTCACTGAGAATAAAGGAAAAGCAGTTACAGTTTTTTAAAAAAAACAACAAAAAACTTTATTCTCTTTCAGCAACTTTACCCAAAGAGACAAGAAACCAGATCTTATTATTTTTAACCCAGACAAGAGTTTATTACTATCCCCAAGAATCTCTGGCAATTTCGCTCCCCTGCTTCCAGACTGGTCACTTCCCTAATAAGGGAAGGGTTGCTATTCTTAGGCAATGGTACCTACTCTGCAGCTCAGCTGTGTGCAGCGGATGCTAATGAGCCCTGGGCTGGGGATGGATTCCCACACAAGCCAATTACCTTTGCCTTCCTGTCTCAGAACCAAGGCTGCAGCCACGTGACTACCAGCCTTTAGATTTCACCGGCTCTCCTGCCAAAAGCCCCACTAGCCATAAAAGGAGCCAGCGGAGGATCATGAGGAGGGCCTCCACCCCATCCTACGACCTCAAAATGTTGCAAGGAAGAAAAAGCCAAGTAGGAAGGGAAGGGGGAGAAGAAAGCTGAGTGAGCTGAGGATGAGGTCCAGCAGCAGACAGAAGCTGCGGTGGTCTCACTCTTCCTGCACAGAGCCTGTCGGGGTCATTGGAGGGTTATCAGTCGTTCTTGATCTATGTTGCTCTCTATATGAGACTCCCCTGGGAACTGCTCTAGTTTAGTTTCCGTTCCAATGATGAGGCATCCCAAGGATGATGGCTAATCTTGGTCGTGAAGCTGACATACCTGGGGAGAGGAAACCTCAGCTGAGGAGGTTGCCTCCATCAGCATGACCTGTGGGCACGTGGAGGAGGCTGCTTCCATGATGGCTAATGCCCATGGGAGGAGGGTTCAGCTCACTGTTGGCAATGCAAGCCCGGGGAAGTGGGCTTGGGCTGCATAAGACAAGTGGCTGGACATGGTTATAGTTCATGATAGGGAGGAAGTCAAGGTAGGAACTCAGCTAGTCACATCACACCCACAGCTGAGAGCAAAGAAACAAATGTCTGCTTGCTGTGTTCAGCTTGATTTCTCTGCTCCATTATTATTATTATTATTATTATTATTATTATTATTATTATTATTAATTTTACTTTACATCCTGGTTGTGGCCCCCTCCCTCCTCTCCTCCCAGTCCCCTTTCTCTGCCATCCCCCTCCCCTATTCCTGGGAAAAGGGGAGCCCCCCTACCTACCCACCCCAGCTCATCAAGTCACATCAGGACTGAGTCCACCCTCCTCCTGTGGCCTGGCAAGGCAGTCCAGTCAGGGGGAAGTGACCAAAAAGCAGATGACAGAGTCCATGTCGGAAACAGCTCCTAGTCCCCTTACTAGTGGACCTACATGTAGCCTGAGCTGTCCATTGGCTACTTCTATGTAGAGGACTTAGGTCCAGTCCATGCATGGTCCTCTGGGCCCTGGTTAGTTTGCTCTGTTGGTCTTCTTCTGGAGATCTCGTCACCTCTAGGTCCTTTTATTTCCCCCCCGCCCCCCCCCACACACTTTTTTTACTAGACTCCCTATGCTTCGCCCAGTGTTTGGCAGTGAGGCTCAGCATCTGTTTTGAACTGATGCTGGGTGGGGCCTCTCAGAGGACAGCTCTGATATCTCCTTTCCGCAAGCATAGCAGAGTAAGCAGATTTTAGCCATTAAATACAAGATAAACATACTACAATGCACAGATGCAAAGAGGGTAAGTAACAAGGAGGACCAAAGGGAAGGGATACTTAAATCCCACTCAGAAGGGAAAACGAAACAGGCAGAGGTAACGGTTGAAGAGAGGGAACAGGTAGGAGAGGGCGCACAGAGAGAAATAAGGGTGGAGATCATCAGGCCTGGGGAGAGGGGAGGGGGGGGTTGGGGGAAGACAAAAGGCCTGCAGAGAAAAGAGAAACTGTGGGTGGGGGGCATCTCTGTGACGAGTCAGAATAGGCCTCTGGGAGGATATGAAGGAAGCTATAGCTGAGACTACTACCAGCAGGGGTCACGGAGACTGAAGGGGACACCCTCTAACTACACACGATTCCTAATGTAAGGAGCAGAACACCTACCAACCCACAAAATCTTTGATCCAAAACTCACCCTGTCTGCAAGACATGCAAGGACAAAGACAGAGCAGCTAGAGTAGAGATTGAGGGAAGGTCCAACCAATGCCTGACCCAAGCCAAGACCCGCCCTATGGAAGACAGCAAAGCCCTTACACTACTAACGGTGTCTTCACTCTGGTAGAGTTCAGGAACTCCCTCCTAAGAAATTGCTGGCACCCACAGTGGCCCGGGTCTTCTCTTGTCTATGAACCCAGTCAATACAATCCCTCAAAGGCATGCCCACAGGCCAACCCAATGTAGACAATACCTCATTGGGATACTGTTTCCAGGTGATCCTAGGTTGTATCAAGTTGACAATTAAAGCTAGCCCTCACAGGAAAAATTCAAACACTAAGGAAAAAAAAAACCACTTCCTATGCCTTATACTGATTTAATCAAGTGATAAGAAGGGTCCCTTTGAAATGAAGACAAAAGCTGGGCATGGTGGTGCATGTCCGTGTTCTCAGCTACATGGGAGGCTGATGCAGAAAATCACCAGTACAGGACTGCCTGGATTGCACAACAAGACTCAAAAAGAGAAAGAAGGGAAGAATGAAAGAAGAAAGAAAGAAAGAAAGAAAAGAAAGGAGAAAAACAAACATTAACTTGAGCCTGCCTGGCCACTCTTGCTAGCAGAGCTCTAGGAGGGCCTGTCTGCTATGATCCAGTAGCCTACAGTTAGTACACATTCCCACACAACTCTGAATTAAGTAAATATCTTTGCCATCAAAACATAAGAAATGCTTAGTTTCTAACTACAGCTCTGGGTGCGTTAGCAACAGGACTTATTGTTTTATGGCCGCGGTGAGAGAAGGGAGCATGCGTGGAGAGTTTGTAATTTTAAGCAGAGCCCTCCAAGCCTCTGAGAGCTCCTGCAGCTAGTTCCGGGGGCGCTCGGCTAGATGATTAAACTTGTCTCTGACACTGGGAGACATATGGATTTCTAATAGGCCAGTTCTCCAGGCGCTCTTTCTTTTGCGAATACGACAATTATAAGATGGTTTCAGGTTTCACAACGACATGTTCTCGTTGAGGCAATATTGTCCAAAGCGAGAGAAACAATAAACTGTTTTTGCTCTCTGTGAAGACTAAGCTCAGTTAAATTTGTTTTTCACATTTCTGGGAAATGTATCCATGAGAATAGGACCAATGTGTGCAATAGCTAATTATTCAACTTGAGGTGGAATGGAACGGTGTGATGGGCTTTTTAACTTGGGGAAAGAAAAACATGGCATAAAAAGATAGGTCAAGAAGCAAGTCCTGGCTAGATTAAAAAAAAAAAAGCCTTCCATAGTGTTAGAAGTATTGTCTATTTTGAAGCAGCCAGTTCTCATGAGTGTCCTCTCGTTCCATCCTATAATACTGCCACACGGACACCTCTGTGGAGCTGTTCTTTCCTAATCCCTCAAAGCTTTGAATATTCTGCTGACTATGGGACATCAGGGGTGCTTGACGAAGGACTGGCATGTCTAGGGAGCTCAATGGGTGGCAGAGCCAAGCTCAGGGGATGACGCAAGTCCAGCTGGACACTGCTGTTTGCCTAGGAAGAGGAAGCACGGAGGGGGGGAGGGGGGAGGCGGAGAGGTGGCTCAGCGGTTAAGGGCACTGACTCCTCCTCTGGAGGACAAGGGTTTGAGTCCCAGCACCTACACATAGAGGCTCACAACCATCTGTAACTCCAGTTCCAAGGGATCTGACACCCTCTCTGACCCACCAGGCATACATGTGATGTACAAGCATATAGGCAGGCAAAACACCTAAGACATAAATTTCTTTAAATTTTTAAAGAAAATTGAGCAGCGGAGTTGAATAACACAGTTGTATGTGTCCAGAGTCTTTTATGAATGAGCTACAAGAACAAGTGAATTTTGATGCTTGTAGAACCTTATCTCTGAGGGTACTAGGGTAGAGTTTTGTTTTTTTTTTGTTTTTTGTATTCTTCAAATGAATGAGAACTGCGCAGTCATTAAACACCACTCCCAGAAAGCATTTGACCAAGCATGGCCAGTTAGGGGCTGAGAAGTCAATTACAAGGTCACAGAACCCCAGAGCAAGTAGGCCTTTGACAAAAAAAGAAGCTAATACCTGTAATCTGGTTACAAGAGATTGACCCAGAGCTTTGAGTAGCATTGGTACTGACCTCTTTATTGGTCAATTTGATTTAGGCTTTTTTTTTTTTCTAAATAAAAGCTACTAGGGGATCTCTCCAGGTGTCTTATGCAACAGATGAGATTTCACTTTGCATTTAACATAAAAAATCCCCAGCAGATACAAGGGAAGTGAAACAGAAAGCATCCCTAAAAAAATAAATAAAATAAAATAATTAAAAAAGGGAGGGGGCCTGGAGAGATGGCTCAGAGGTTAAGAGCACTGGCTGTTCTTCCAAAGGTCCTGAGTTCAATTCCCAGTAACCACATGGTAGCTCATAACCATCTATAATGAGATCTGGTGCCCTCTTCTGATGTGCACATGTACTTGCAGACAGAACACTGTATACTTAATAAATAAATATTTTTTTCTGAAAGAAAATAAAAAGCTAGCCCCGACCTCTGGAAAGGGGCATCAAGGAGCTAGCTACCGTGAAAGAATGAAGCAGGGAAGTCTCTGAGCTCTGTGGATGACAAGCAGTATACCCATTTCCAGGAACAGAGCAAAGCAAGGCCACCTTCTCCATCCTGCATCCTATGTACTAAGATGAGTGGGTACCATTTCCTGGAAGAGGACCTGAAGGGCAATACTGTCCTAGGCAGATGGAACCTAGGCTATTGCTCTGGTATCGTCGATGACAAATGGTGTGATTCAGTTTCCTCACCCTCAAAATGCAGAGGCGGGGGCTATGCTGAGTAGTGGCACATACTCTTAGCATGTTCGCGGCACTGGGCTCATATCCAGCATCAAATAATAAGCAAATAGGGTAGCAGACTCTCCCTCCTGACAGACCGTGTGTCATGTGAGGTCAATTACTTATCCTAGTAGTTAGATTACATTGTATGCGTTTGGAGTGCAGACCTCAGAGGACATGCCCTAGAGTTGAGTTATAGGTGATTGTAAGCTGCCGGTTGTGGGTGCCTAGAACTCAGGTTCTCTGCAAGAGCAGGGTGTACCCTCAGTCACTGGGCTGTCTCTACAGCTGCACATTACTATTTTTAAGAAAGGAGCTGCTGGCTTTGGCTCATGGTTTCAAAGGCTTCTGTCCACCGTGGGAGGGCATGGCAGACCAACAGAAAGAACCCAAGGTGCCCAGAAAATAGAAAAGATGCCTGTGCCCTGTGATTATTATTTACTTTTATCTTCTCCTGTACGTGTTTTTTTTTAATTACCAATAACCACCTCATTTTCAGCTGCCTTGCTTCCCATAAAATCCAGTCTCGCGTATTTCCTATCTTTGTATCCGAACATGACCACTTTGGTATTATTACAGACCAATACGTCGATTGGCTTCGGATATCCTCACTGAGTTTTGAATAGTATAGTGCAACTTGAATTATTCAATCTTGGAATAAATAGAAAAAAATGCAACTTTGTATATAAACAAGAATTATTTCCTCTGGGTTGGGGGCAGGGGGAAAGGTCTACAAATAGGACCTTTCTACATCTTGTGCATATCAAAAATTAACATACCTGTAAGCCCACAAGAATTTACTCAAATATTGTCTATAGGCTCACTATCAAAATATCTTGGTAAGACATCAGACATAGTGGCATATGCCTGTAATCCTAAGTACTGGGGAGGCTGAGGCAGGACACTCTCCAGTTAGAAGCAAGCCTGGGCTACAAATAAACAAAAATTCTCACAAAGATCACGTCACTGCTTCAGTTGAGCATAATTACTGATACTGAGCATAAACTGAACTTTGGAACTTAGCTTTTTCTTCTAAGGGGAAAAAACCTATTATATCAAAGGAAAAGACAGCATGGAAATTGAATAGTGCTTTGCTCAGCAAACACATGGGTGTTGGCTTAGTGTAGCAACCTTCGCCCTATGGTAAATCTACATTGTCAACTTGTCTGGGACTGGAATCACCTGGGGGACGCACCTCTGGGTGCGCACCTCTGGCTGTGCCTGTAAGGCTATTTTCCAAAGAGTTTTAACTGGTGGGAAGACCCACCCTGAGTGTGGGTGGCATCCACCCCATGAGCTGCGGGGGGTGGGGGTGGGGCGTGGACGAGCTGAGGAGGGGAAAGAAGTGAGTGGGTAGAACAGCAGCATACATCTCTCTGTACAGCTGTCACATGTTCCCCAGTGTGATGAACTGCAGACCTTTAGGCTGTGAGCCACAATAAAGCCATCTTTTCTCCAATTCCTTTTGCTTAGGTATTTTGTAGGGCAATTAGGAAGGTGACCAATATGCATAATAAGCTATGTGGGTTCCCCTGATGAGCTCCTCCCCTGCTGCCACTGCCCCTGCCAACTCTCCCTCCCTAAATACCTCCCACTGCTCATCTGAAGCATAGTTGTTTCACCTTTGCACTTTGAACATCGCTAAAGTAGCTGCCATCCTCAGGATCCCAAGTAGACTGGAGACTGCCCGGAGGCAGATGCTGAGGTGGCTGACGGCTTCTGTCCCCCAAGGCCTCCAGGAGGTCCAGCAAATTTCTTGCGGCTTCTTCCCAGTGCATGTGTCCCTCCAGCTGCCCTTTCAGGCCGCCTCCGTGAGCTGCGTACAGGGACGGGAATTCATCTGCGCTCTTTTTCCCCATTAAGTGTCCTATAAAAAATTTAAAAATTAAAAAAAAAAAAGAACAAACCCAGGATGTTACAATTTCAATTGAGGGGAGTGAAAGAAGGAGCAACTGAAATGCTCATCAGTAGAGTGGACTCTGCTCCCCCAGCAAATGCAGAACAAACAGCATTATTTTACTATCGGGAGTTAGTCTGTACATAGCACACAGACTTTACTGTCTATTCAAAAGGTGTAGGAAGCTGAAGGAAATTCAGATCTGTGTGTGACTCAGGGAGCCTAGGTTTCGCTACTAACCAGTGGGGTGACCTCAGACAAGTGCTGTAGCCCCCAAGGCTTGGGTGTTATCAACTATAAAAGGGACAGGACAAGGCAAATCACGTCTAAGAAAGCTTCCAAGCATAAAGTCCTATCAATTCTGAGTGTCCAACTGAAAGGCAAAATCCCAACGTCTCCCACCACCAATTTCAAGTTTCTGCTGAAAATAAAAGTCTTGATGTGTTTCTTTGTATGATTTTTTTTTAATGTTGCCTTTCTCTTATCTGCAATACAATTGTACCAAAGGAATCTTTGATTTAGGCTTTCTCTGAATTTTAGCTGAAATTGAATCTAGAAAACCTCACCTAGAAGTAAGTGATGGCAGGTTAAGAGTGTAATGAAAAACAAGCTGAAAAACAAACTCTGGCTGATATTCAGCAGCCACGTTGATATGGGGTTTCTTTTGAGTCTCTGAGAAGCTCTTAGTTGTAGGCACGTGTGCCTGCCTTATACATTGATTAATTACTTAACCCTATGGAGGAGGCCAGTGTACTAAAAACAGGGATATTATAAGAAGTGGGTGACCAACACTAGATATGTATCCTTTTTCTTTTTTCTTAAACAGTGTGCCTGTGTGTGTGTTGTCTATGTGGTGTATGTTTGTGTGTGTTGTGTGTATGTGTGTGTTATATGTGTGTTGTGAGGTGTGTATGTGGTGTATGTGTGTGTTTATGTATGTGGCCTGTGTTTCCACTATGTTATACTGTTGGGAGTCTCTTGTAAGTTCCCAAGGTTTTAAGGCAACATAGCATCATCCTGGGATCTGGAGATTAAATATATATATATGATTTACAAACAGCTAATGTTCTAAACAGGAGCAAGGACCTTATACCAGTGGCTCAGATATCACGTGACTTGGGAAATTAATTGTTAAGATTAGGCAGTCTTCAAGTGAGACTTTGAATTAGCTTGCTAAGTCTTAGAAGGGGACTTCACACTATTTAAAGACCTTGTTAAGGACACCTGTCCCAAATGAACAATTAGAGTCTTACATTGTTTCAATTACCAGCTGGGTCAACCTGGTGTCCAGCTGTCTACCAAATTGCCATGTATTTGGCCCTCGTGGTGATTATGAGGCACAACTTCCCACAAAGCTGATGTGTTGTCAGCTTTAGTTACATAGAGGAAATTGAATCACGGTGACTAGAGGAAGGCATTGGAACCCTGATGCTCACAGTAATTACCTCTGTCACTCTTAGAATCCCTGGTTGCCTGTCATCTAGTTAGGATGCTGAAAATGAGAAAGGAGTCAGTGGCAATAACGCAGTGGGGTGATGGAGATGTCTTTACGGAGACCCTCATTTTGCCGTGCTGGAGTTCATTTGTGGACTTTGCTCTAGAGGCAAAATAGATCCACTGCCCATCTTATTATTGATCTAACATAGGTCCTTGTGACACTAGACTGTCAGGACTTACCCGCTGGCGGTGTGCTGTTCAGCTGCCCACTTCTTCACACACACACACACACACACACACACACACACACACACACACACACACGAGCTCAGGAAGTGCGCCATCTATGACATCCCAGGGAAATACACATTCCCTGGGTCCTATTTCATTTTTGAGCTCGCTACTGTCGACCAAATGATCATCTCCATGGCAACAAGGACAAGATAACCACTTCCATTTCATCTCCTGTCATCTGTCACACATTCATATTAGAATAATGGAGATTTTAGGGAAGGGAAAAGACAAGCATTTAAAAAATAATAAGCCTTTGCTCTTAATGAAAAAAACCTTGTGCCTTTAAATTTTATGATATACCACCAAAGGGCAGGTTTGAACTGTAAATTAATTTCTTCAAAGTTGAAACGAGAAAACTACCCTAACTTGAGAAAATATCTACTAAGCTATAAATAATGTGTACTTCCAAGAAATAGTATTTATGGGACAGAGGAGATGGCTCAGTGGTTAAGCCACTTGCCAATGCAAGTATAAGGACCAGAGTTCAGATCCTCAGAGGGCATGTAAATGAGGAGTGGGCCTAGTAGCCTGCCAACAATTCCAGCTTCGGGAGATGGAAGCAAGCTGCCTAGCTAGTCTAGCCACATCTGCAAGCTCTGGATCTAATTGAGAGACCCTGGCTCAATGAATAAAGTGAAAGATCGATCAAGGATAAGCCTAGACACTCCACTCCCCCTACACACACAGGCAAACATGAACACACACCCCCAAAGCACAACAAACGCACACACACACACACACACACACACACACACACACACACACACAGAGAGAGAGAGAGAGAGAGAGAGAGAGAGAGAGAGAGAGAGAGAGAGAGAGAGAGATATGGAAAAGCTAGTTTTTGTTTCGGTCTTTGATGTAGCCCTGTAACGAATGCCAATCCGCTCTGCATCCAGTGGTACTTCCCAATGTGGATTTCCAAGTCCTGCTCCATAACAAAGTGCGAGCCACAACTATGAGCATTTTGGGGGAGCACAGAGAATAGCCACCAGCTTTTGTATTGGCTTCTATTTCCATCACACACACACACACACACACACACACACACACACACTATTCCCATGAGCACGACACCCGACAGGAGAAGTGTGGGTAGTTTTCAGGCTACTGATTCGGTTCCCATTGCTTCTCTTAGCCAGAAGAAGTGCCTCGCTGAGAGAGAGCTATACTGACGATAATACAGGTTTAGTCCTGGGGTGTAACTAAGCCGGCACGATGCTTAGTGCCTGTAATCCCAGCACTACAAAAACTGCGTCAGGAGGACCACAAACTCAAGGCTAGCCTGGGCTACATCATGAGACCCTGTCTCACACACACACACACACACACACACACACACACACACACAAAAGGCAAGTATGGGTGGCATAGCTCAGCGATAGAGCATTTGCTAGCATGGGTTCAGTCCTAGCATCATCAAAATTCAAACAAAACAGAACGAAAACAACCTTGAGCTGTGCGTCTCTGGGAACTGGAGCGAATGGACGTTGGTTGTATGCTACTTTAAAGCTAAAATTAAATCTCACATCGATCATCCTTGTTGATGTACTTCTTCCAACAGTGCCTATCCAAAACACACTTGAACTTTTTTTTTTCAAACATTGGGCTTTTTTAGCAAGGTGGAGGGCAAGCTGGGCACCTTAGGCAGACGTGTGTGTGTGTGTGTGTGTGTGTGTGTGTGTGTGTGTGTGTGTGTAAATATAAATGTAGTGAGAGCTGGGATTGTAGCTCAATATAGAGGGCTTGGTTACCTGTATAAGCCCTGCATTCCATCCCCCACAGTGAAAAAAAAATTAAGGAGGGTGCATTTGAGAATAAAAATTTACATGATGTCTGTGGTACTACTATGAAGGGCAACTTAGGGAAGTACCCTGAATAACCCAGGACATGTGTGTCCTCTACGGTGGGTCAGCTTCAGCTTGGATGGCACCAGAGATACGACACTAGACTCCTAGCCACCTCTGCTGTGCTTTTAGTCTTCAAGGGTTCACGGACAGAGAGATCATGAGCTCTTCTTCTGTGGATATAGAGAGGAGAGAAAAGTAATGGAGTTGGGAGTATCAATTCTCACTCCCCGCCCACTGATTGGTGGCTGGGTCAGACAATAGCCTTTTAATCTAGGCTCTGAGAATCCCTTTTTTAAGAATAACCAGCTCTGGCCTGGCCTGGTAGCACACATCTGTAAATCCCAGCACTCAAGGAGACAGAGGCAAGAGGATCGCTGTGAATTCGAGGCCATCCTGGTCTACAAAGTGAGTCCAGGACAGCCAAGGCTACACAGAGAGATCCTGTTTAGGAAAAAAAAATTAAAAATAATAACCAGCTCTAACTCTGGGCTCTTCGGCACCTTTTCTCTGCTTTCCCTGCGTCAACCTGCACGCCATTCCTTGTCCAGTCTCATAGAACCCTAGTGGTCCTCAGAGACTGCAAGTTCTTACATACCTGGGACTGTTAGCAAGACACCCAAAACTATAGGATGCCAACTCCATGCTCCTGACCTCTCTGTCAACACACAACATGGAAGTCCAGAGCCAGAGTGTCCTGCCTCATCCTTCCCCAAACAAAACATCCTCATCTTGGTACCTAGAATCTGAGATTTGGTTGAGTAATTTCCTTTCCAGCACATTGTTCTAAGTATCCTACTAAGGAAATACCACACACACACACACACACACACACACACACACACACACACACACACTTACTTCAAGCTTTTTTAGGGAAAGCGCCAGTTTCCCAGGAAATACAAAGTAGTAATGATTGACTACAGTGGCCAAAGATCAGGCAACTTTGGACTCAGCATTTCTTAGAGGCTGTGCTTGCTTGGGAAGGCATAATGTCTGGAGGTGATGCGGGTAGCTGCGATGCCCAGAGCTCCAAGAGATGTTGGGAGCGATGGATGAGTGCCAAGCCACTAGCTGCTACTGGCCTCAAAGTTTCAGGAAAGCTCTGAGAGTGGGTGTTCTTCAGAGCCCAGACCTATTAATCCCAGCACTCGGGAGGCAGAGGCAGGCGGATCGCTGTGAGTTCGAGGCCAGCCTGGACTACAAAGTGAGTCCAGGACAGTCAAGGCTATGCAGAGAAACCCTGTCTCGAAAAAACAAACAAACAAAAAAAAAAAAAAAAAGAAAAAAGAAAAACCAGACATAGCCTCACTCCGTACCTCTACCCACAGCACAACAGTCCTCTTCAGCTAGGCTGCAACCAAGCCCAGAAGCCTGTGCCCAGAAAACAGGACTTCCTGGCAGAAGTCAGAAAGAGGAGACTATAGAGGATTGTTTTGTGGATCTCAGAGATGGACAAATGTCTGAGGTTTGGGCGGCAGGGCCCAGGTAAGCTTGGAGAGCAGGCATGATCCCTAAAATCTGCCAAGGCAGGGCAGGGAGTGAGAGTCAGACGCCGAGGGAAGGAGCATTGCTTAAAAAAAAAAAGCTGAAGGGGCGAGGAAACTCAGGAGAGTACTTGAACCCAAGTGGAGGTGGGGGGAGGGCGGAGGGACGGGGCAGGGGCCATGCACTCCGGTCTCCACATCCAGGTCCCCACACCCTGTGATTCTGCACCATTCAGCCCACAGGAGCAGGAGTCCAGTCCACCGGGGCTGAACTAGGATCCGGAATTCACTAGGGGGAATCTCACACCCCAAAGTCATCTGGGAACAGACCCATGCCAGATTGGGGCGAGGCTAGGAGGCAGTGGTACAGAGGGGAGGTGAGCTGCACGCCAAGTTGAGGAGTTTGGGGGAGAGAGCTTTGGGCTAGCTTGGATGTCTCAGATGGCCGGTGGAAGAGGGATGCTCACAGGTGCTAAGGGAGAGGTAAGGGATCTGGGGACCACTCTGCCACTGGCAAGGGATCTATCAGGCTTCCCAGAAAAAGAGAAGATGGGATGGAGTTTGGGGGAGAGCTAGATACATGTTTCAGTAGAAGGAAAGGAGCCAATCCAAACTCCCAAGCAAAATGCTGAGATGGAGAGAGGTTCCCCTTTAGCTAGTTAGACCCTCTGAGAGGAGCCCGGGATCTCATGGTCGGGACACTTACCCACAGCCCAGTGGCTGCCACGCGGGTACATCTTGGCCAGGACATTGCCTCCGCCTGCTCCTCCTGTGGACACTGGGGCAGCTGGCCCCCGGGGCGCCTGGCAAAGAAGCAGTGCCAACAGCAAGAGCGGGAGCTCAGAGCCGCGCATCGTCCCGACGGGAAACCCTCGGAGCTCTAGGCTAGGCTGATGGTGCGCTGTCCCGGCGGCGGCAGAGCAGCGACAAGAGGACGGTTCCAAGGAGCTCTGCCGCCGCTGCTTCGGAGTGCCACTGCTGCAGACTCCACGAGGCCCCGGACTTTATATAAAGGAAGCCTGCGCGGGAGGGGCCGGGGGTTCTTCCACCCTGGACCTGAGAGCACTGACGTCTCCCTATAGCGAGCCGGGCTCCCGGATGCCCAGCCGGGAAATCATCCATCTACAGCGAGTGATGAAAGGCTGAGTGTACCTTGACCCATCTCCCTTTCTCTCCTAGTCCCATCCTATTAATTTCTGCCATCCTAGACGTCTTCTCCAACGCGACGGTATGGTTGAACTCCTGTTTTATCCCTGTCCATCCCAGCAGCAGCAGCAGCAACAGAAGCCTTACCTGCTCTGCCAGACTCAGGATAGCACAGGAGGATGTGCTCTGTTTTCAGAGCTAACGCTAGCTAGTTCGATTAAACACTGGCCCTTTTGGCAGACATACTGCTTCCAAGAAACAGGAAAAAAAAAATAACACTCTCCTGCGAATTTCCCTTGCCAGCACTTAACTCAATGTCCCTTAGCTACTTCATTCTCACGCACAAGGCTTCTGAAGAATTGCTCATTTTCCCTCTGCCTCTTCTGGTCTCACTTCTGAAGACTATTCACCCACCCCTCAAAATTCCATCGATGCTAAGGGGATGTGCACCATAGCAATGCGACAATAATAGAAAAGCTTGTAGGATGTTATTGCCCACGGTTTGGCCGCCCGAGCTGATCCTGTGGTTGTGCCTATAATGGGTGAGCCCTGTTTCTCACCAAGGGCTGGTGAGCTGCCCCTGGGTTTGGGGCTTGTCCCCTGTGAACATGATGTTGCTAAGTCTCTGGTCTGAGTTTCTAGAAGGATACTACATTTGTGCCTTTCTTAAGTGATTGCACACAACACATTGCACGACAGTTTTCTTGGACTTGAAATGTATTTTTGTGCATGTGTCTGGCTCCAGGGAGAAAAATGCTGATTTTAAGATTGTTTTTAGTAGCCAAGGAAATACAGTAATTACTATCCTGAGTGAGTGATCCAAGGGGAAAATGAAAGGAAGAGGGAGGGAATGAGATGGCAGGCAGACAAACAGACACACACACACACACACACACACACACACACACAATCTATAGTGGGTCTGGACTCTACCTCTCCTGGGTTCCCAACCTGTGCAGCCCATCCTCAGGTTGTCTGTGAGCAGACATTGGACCATGAACACACACAGGCTGATGTCCTCCCAAGCAGCGTGTTAAGGATCCACTCTTGCTTCTCGACGCACCTGTCGATCACTGGCTGTTCGACATGTTTGATGAATTAATGATGAGTCTAAGAAACGGTCAGGTCTAGCGCCGTCTACACCTGCAGGGAAGCATTAAACCCCTTCCTCCCTAGAGCAAATGCTAGAGGAAGTTCCTTTATCTTAGAACCTTGCTAGTGTTTTGATCAGTGGTACTATGTTCAAGACCATGTAAGCCAGTAAGAAGGGAGGCCTGGGTGGCTTTTAGTTAGGCCTGGTCCTGGGTCCAGCCAGCTTTCTCTGCTTCACAGTCCATGTCATGTGAGACATTTGTTCTCACCACTGTGAACTCCACCATGCCTTCCTCTCCATAAGGAACAGAGAGCCTCTGAAAACATGAGCCCCAATAAGTCTTTTCTCCTCAGAGCTGTTTCTGTTGAACGTGTCAGTCACAGCCAACACAAAATTAGGCAGCACAAACCTTTTAAAGGATGGTTTCCTTACAACATTGAGGAAAACCTTGCTGCACAATCAAAACTCTGGTGTACACACACACACAAAAAAAAACCCCACAAAAAACAACAACAACAACAACAACAAAAACAAAAACCAACAACAGCAACAGTACAGATCTTCCATGACTGAGGACACCTTTCTGTTTCTGGGTCTCTTGCACCCCTGGGGACAGGTGGGTTCCTCTTTCACCTCAGCCTTTACTCTGAATACCCCAGCCCACAGACCTTCTGCCACTGAAAGTAGAGCCACATGGTTGTGTTTGCAGCCTGCTCAGGCAGCAATGGTGTCAGTCCTGTTCACAGGTGCAGCTTGTTCAGCTCCTAAAGAAGGGATTCGGAAGATGTGGGTGGACACAATGTCCTGCAGGTACGAGAGACAAGTCAGTCTCCTCACCAGAAGGACAATGCCTTGTTGCCAGGGAGAAGCAGGAGCCATTGAATATTTGGTTTAGATATATGAACGAGCCTCAATAGAACCTGGCTGTGTGGCCTTTTGGGTGACTTTTAAAGTCATCCTCATGGTCTGCCTTTTAGAAACAACCCCACTGGCTTACGGGGAAAGCTGAACCCCTGTGAGAGTGCTCTCAGCAGGCAATGGTCCATGTGGAAGAAAACTTTTTGTTGTTCTTTGATTTTTTGTTTGTTTTTTTGTTTGTTTTTTGTTTTTTTTGTTTTGTTTTGTTTTTGCTTTTGTCCAGAGAAGTTACTCCACATGGGTATTTGTCAGGTTTCAAGTCATTGTGTACCTCCTGCGTTCCCTCTAATGCAGGGAGATCTACAGGTTGTGTCCACAAAGAACTTGGGAGTTTGCCTTAGCATAAATTGATTGATGCAGGGCACACATTATCACAAATGCCTTGCATCTCCGTTACTTTTGCATCTCTTAAACAAAATATGTGACAGCAACAACCTGAGAAAGGAAAGATTTGATTGGCTTAGGATTTCATAGGTGGGAAAAGCAGCTCATACTATCCTAGTGAGCCAGAAAGCACAGAGGAGTGAGACGCTGACATTTAGCTGATGTTTTCTTTCTCTCCTTTCATTTCATCCAGGCCTCCAGGCCATGGGGCAGTGCCACTATCTTCACAGTGCTCTTCCTTTTTGTTGATCCTTTCTGGAAATGTCCTCTAGGCACACTCACAGCTGTACCTTGCTATTCGAGGTGACAGGGTAAATTAACTACCATATGGAAGAAAAAGTCAACTGAACTAAACACCATTGATTGCTCCCAATGACTTGTGTGCAGCCACTAGCTGCTAATTCCACTGCAGAGGGGCAACAGTGCTGACCCCTCAGCGATACATAAGGAGCACAGTCCCAGTCTGCATGGCCTGGGTTGCCCTTGGGAGCGGGGAGAAAATGAAGCAAATGTGCCCACTCTACTCCTATGTCAGCTGAGGTGTAACTGTGCTCTTCTGCTCACGTCCCTTTGGTCAGTCAGCTACATGGCCACCAACAACAGCACGGGAGGCTGGAGGTTGCAGTTTTCATAGTTATGTGGAAGTCCTGATCACGTCACTGCAGAGGGGGCAGGGCAGATGAAGTTTGACAGGCAGCTAATAACTTCAGTGTTTAGAATGGCTAAGGTACTTGGGGAGTATTACAAACTTTATTCTACAAAATACAACTGAATCCTACAGAACTGGTCAGCAGGAGACTCTCCTGGAGAGACACAGTGGAATTCTAGGCTACGTCTTGTGCTCCATAGTTCTTGTCCCTTAGGGTTCTCCTGTCACCACCTTATGCTTAGGGCTGCCATTGGCCACAATTGAACACTTTCTATTGTGTCCTCTCTCTATCCAGGAACATTTCATTGGGTGTTTGTTTGTTTGCTTGTTTGTTTTGGTGGTGCTGAAATGATTCATGGGAGAAAATTATAGATCACCATACTTATTAAACTAACAAAGAGTACAAAGCATCCTTTATTTTGGTCAGTGGCAGAGAGTAGGCTAGCTCCTCAGAAAGACTCTTGGGACTAAAACTCAAGGGGTACAGTACTTTTTAAAGGCGAAGCCCACAACGTCATCAATGTTAGATGGGGGTTAGACTAACCTTTTGACATTTGTTTTGGCAGAACATGCTAGTTATTTCTGTCACAACATAACAGTTTATTTTCATGTATACCTTTATCAGCTATTTCAGTTTATATAAACATTATTCCTTTTGGTTAATACATATGGACCATGGTCGGGGTCGTGAAAAACCCCAACTGTGCTGCCAAGGCAGACATGGCTGTAGAGTGCTGAGAAGTATCTACGCAGACACAGCTTGGAGTCAAGACAAGATGGCATTACTTTAGTCACTTCAGTACTAGGGGTCGAATCTAGAGTCTCCCTTGCACTACTCAAATACTCAACCACTGAGCTATATCCTATCTTTCTTTAAAATGTTTTCAAGACAGTCTGGGCTCAAACTTGTGTTCCTCCTTCCTTCACCTCGTGCATAGCTGGGAGGAAAAGCATGGGCCAGCAGGCCTGATAACTACATCTCTTAAAAGGTATTATAACTTGGGCTATTTTCACAAATGTGCTGTGCAAGAAACAGCATGGGCTTTAACAGCTTTCCATGCTTCAGCAAAGCTGGGCTAACTCTGCCAGTTTCATGTGGGCTCTATGGTGATGGATCTTGACTATGGTTTGTTTGGTTTAGACGGCTGTGAGTATCACTTTGTTGTAATCATGAGTCTGGAAAGAGCCGTGTCTCACAGCAAGGCAAAGGTAGAGCCAGCCGGGGCTCCCAAAGACCATACACTGACATTTCTATCCTGTGTCACTAGGAGTCACATGAAGGCACGTGTGTGAGGCCCAGTCAAGGTATGGGCAAGCATAGGCTACTCACCATACAGAGAGGTCAAAGATGGGGCTACTGCTTCATTCTATGGCCGTGCAGAGAAAGAAAGACAGATAGCACACAGCCTAATAAGCTGGCTGATGGAAACATGTTTGTCCACCTCTGACTTGGCATCACTTTAGGGGACATCTAGCATTACTGTTGGGGACATAATAGCATCTCTGTGGGAGATGACTAGGGCCATAACCCTGCAGAAGCTTCTCTCTGCTACCCGGTGAGGGAATGTAACAGCTGTTTCCTGCACTGGAGTGCCAATGCCTAAGGCATGTGACATATGTCTTTTTCGATACATAAGATATCAGGCCAGCTTGTGCCTCATAATGTTCTGCTTCAAGGGAGCATGGCAGGGTGACATGGTTTGAAGGGAGAATCCCTTAAATGTTTAGAAGATATTCTCCAAGCAGGCCCATTTGAGTGCCAAGAAGAACCACCCACTTCAGCTAGCTCCACAAAATAGGATGCGATGTGTTTTGAGACCACAGTAGGCACATGGGGAAACTCCCAAACAGAGACTATATCCTTCCTCTGGGCATCAGGATGCCTATGGAGACCATGGCCTCCCACACATATGCCACATGAAGGCTTCCTCCTCTGCACGGCTGCCTCAGTCTCCTCTCTGCCTGGCGTCTGTGTGCACTATGCATTATCATTCCCGTGTAACTTTAGTCTACTTCCCAGACTACTGGAGCCACTCCAGATCCTTCCATCGGAGTGCAGCTTTCACATCGCCTCTAACATCTGCCTGTGCTGCAAACTACCTGTTTCTCAGCTCCCAAACTCCCACTCTCCAAGAGAAATACCATCAGTCTGTACTGGTCCCATTACATAAGTTATAAGTTTCCCAAAGACCATTGCTCTTCATCCCACTACACAACTCTTCTACCTGCTCAGGGAATGCATTACATATGGGGCAGTGTCCACCTTGCAGGCTCTGGGTAGGGCTGTATTCCTGGGCAAGGGGTAACAGGCACCCAAGGATCTCATACAATTGTTTCCTCCTTCTAGACCGTGAGGTATGTTGTCTTTGGCCTGGTATTCCATGACTTTGGGTGTGGTAAGTCTCAAACATTTCTTCTCCATGGATATTATTTTCTCTTACAACTTGGAGTTTGGATGAGCTCTTTACTGTGAACAGGCCCTGTTCAT
This sequence comes from Acomys minous, assembly GCF_964271855.1. Classification (NCBI taxonomy): domain Eukaryota; kingdom Metazoa; phylum Chordata; class Mammalia; order Rodentia; family Muridae; genus Acomys; species Acomys minous. The sequence goes on from NC_140486.1 coordinate 22,163,498, forward strand.
TACAACTCCCTACTTCAGTTCACCCAAGACATAAGAAACTGCTAAGAGTACCTAGCGGGTTGAGTGATTTGCATCCTCACAGAGAGTCAGTGTGTCTCAGACCAGTTCAACAAAACAGTGCATTTTAGTTGGCCCTCTCAATGGTGTTTGGGGGTAAATGCATGTTTTCAGCAGGACTTCTTCAAACAGAGAAGATAACTCTGTATCTGTACCACCTGTAGAGGATGTCAGATTGCGTAAGTTTAAGTAGCTAGTTTAGGGAGGAGAGGTCATTTGGTTGGTTGGTTGGTTGGTTGGTTGGTTGGTTGGTTGGTTTCCCCTTTTCTATTGAAAATTGATTCTTTTTTTCATAAATATATCCTAATTGTGATTTTCCCTCCCTCAACCCCCCATATCTTCCCAACACACCCAAATCCATACCCTTTCTTTCTCTGTCTCATTAGAAAACAGATATCTAAAAATATCTTCAACATCATCATCATCATCATCACCACAACAACAAAAAACAGAATAGGACAAAACAAACAAACAGGAAAAAAAGGCAAAGAGAAAGCACAAGAAACACATACAGACACGGAGACACATATGCCGAAAACCCATAAAAACATGAAATCAGAAACCATAATATATAAGGAAAAAAAGCCTGTAAAGGTAAAACAAACAAACAAAACCACCTTCAAAAATACCTTTGAGTTTGTTTTGTGCTGGTCATCTCCTGCTGGGCATGCAGCCTGCCTGCCCTTCAGTGTGTTATGACTGGTTATTCACTGGAGATAACTTCTGGGCTAGGGATGGGAGCTTGTGTCCGCTTGCCCTCTCAGTGCCGGGACCTTAAGGGGCTAGTTTTACTAAATCAGGGTAACACGCCAAGGAGAACACTCTCCAGCTCATACCAGTCATGCATACACTAATCACTAATAAAGAGTCTGCAAGACGGGCCGGGCAGTGGTGGCGCACACCTTTAATCCCAGCACTCAGTAGGCAGAGGCAGGTGGATCCCTGTGAGTTTGAGGCCAGCCTGGTCTACAAAGTTAGTCCAGGAGAGGCAAGGCTACACAGAGAAACCCTGTCTCAAAAAACAAACAAACAAAAAAAAGAGTCTGCAGGATGGTCCAACTACAGGAAGATGATCCAAGGCTCCCAAGCTCAAGCCATAGCTTAAGATGAAGCTGAGAAAGGGGACAGATGATCGGAAACAGTAGCTTGGGGGCTCACGACTCAACTTCACCTGGAATCCCATTCACCTTTGCCATTTAGGAGCAAAGGTGTGACCTCAGGCCAGTCAGAGATCTGTAGCTTCAGGGTCTTCATCTGTAAATGGGCTATGACTCCCTCCTCCCTGAGGTGTCAGGAGGCTCAGCTGAGAACCCATGTCTCTACAGACGGCAACTTAGCTTTTGTATTTAGCAGTAGAGTGCTATCTCCAGGACTATGTGTGTTCGGTTAGGTGTGTTTCAAGATGGAAGAATTTCCTTTTCTCAGTATCTATCCCAGTGTTAGGTGGTATGTAGGCCTCCCGAGGAGGTGACTCTACAAGGAAGAATTGCCATTTAGTGTGTGTTATACAGCAGGGGCTGTTCTGGTTATGTGTGCTTCTGTAATCTTCCAGCTGACCTACAAGGCCAGCATTATTCATTCAACTTTATAAATGAGGGAACTGGGGCCAGGAAGGCTAAGTCACCCGCCCATTACCTAGACGGCAACCAGCAGAGCCAAGAGCCAACCTCGGCTCCATCTGTTCCTCGGGCTCTGAGCGTGAGAGATCTGGCAGGAACAAGCTCCTTTGTAGCTTGTTTGGGGCTTGGCAAATCTCACCACCCAGAAGACATAAAAAGAATTATGAAAGATAATTTTAGAAGTGATATAGGGGCAAAATTTAGAAGCCATTGAGGTAAATTTTGCCACAAGCCCTCCCCCCACCTGGTTTGCTTATTTCACACTGTTCTAAACATACAAGCACACACACTGCCTACCTCAGTTTGTGTGTGTCACCTCCCAACTTGTATGCAGTAGTAGGCGGAAGTGGTGGGAACAGCAAATTTGCTTTTTAGAGAATAACAGTCTCATAGTTTTGGCAACAATAAGAATGGCCAGAGTCCCGAAATAATAGTCCAAAGGGGAAAATATGTTTCTGAGCTTCGTTGACTTGAAAAATCTTGCCACGCAGTCCCCTTGAATTCTGGGCAGTCCTTGTAGATTACTAATTAACTCCCTCAGTCTTCTGGATTATCAAACATATTGGAGGGGAGGGGTTTCCTGCAACCAAGCTCGCCTAAGCCAGGCTTTCCCAGCCTTAGCATTGAGCACGACTGGAGCTGCAGGCTCTTGGTGGTGGGAGTTGTCCTGTGCATTGTAGAATTTGAATGACAGCCCAGCCTCTGCTCACTGAAGGCCAACAGCCCCCACAGTTGTAACTCTCAAAAGGTCTTCGAGTGTTATCCGGTGTCTCCCAGTTGAAACCTACAGCTCTGTAGCCACTGGTCCCTGTAACTCCATCTTTACTGGGTGCTCCTGGCATCAGACACTGGTCTTCTTCAGGGCTAGGGGATGCAGCTTCTGCTAGCTGGACAAGCCTGAAATTGAGAAAAGTCTTCCTCGGAGAGAATCTTCTAGGGACCTCTGTGTCTCTTTATGTTCCTCTGGTACATAGACCTACTCTGCCCTTCCCTCCTGCCATTCTGCAGGGTGTTGAGTACTTGCCAACATGTCTACCTCGGATTCTTCTCTGGGGTACATACACCTTACCCCACCAACAGCCCCCCACGTGGAATGATGGCTCTTCCGATCTCCATGCCATCTGTGCTGAACACTTTTCCAGTTCCGTTTCTTTTCTCCTTCAAGGTAGGGAAGGGGAGGGGCAGGAGCCCTGGAAATGACTACAAACCCGTGGTCCCTTGACATAGTCCTACAGGGACGTGGTCAGTGACCTAGGAATCTGGTGAACAAGAAGAGTCCTTTTCCACAAATGTTCCCCGTTTGCTTAAGTCAGCAAACCTCTGGTCAAGAGACGCAAGCCTGGGAATATAAAGGTCATTGTGTATTCTGGGTCAACAGTAATGACTACATCCCCAGATAACTAAGATAAGCACTACTCAGGGGACCTCGAAGTTGAGTGGGGTAGGTAACAGTCCAAAGAGCATGCGTGGGGACCATGCTAGGACTGAGCAACTCTGGTTCCTTTTGCTAAGGCCCCTTCTGCAGAGAGGCTGACCTCACAACCACAAAACGTGATTATCCCTGAAGGCTCACCCTCCCGATGGCCAGCTTCTCCAGCTGTGGTTGCTCAACTGAGGGCAGGCTAAGTTGCCAAGCAAGTTTTATAGCAAGTTCACAATGACAAAATTATTCAGAAAAATTCCTGAAATGCTATTAGTTGAATCTGATTTGACTTATTAAATCAAGAGACATCTATCCATCTCTCTTGCTCTCTTTCTTGATGGCGCCTAGCACTTGATGGCACCCAGGAGTTCAGACCAGTATATTGTATTAGAGCAGAAATGAGGGTATCTGGAAGGGCCAAGAATATACAAGCCTCCAAGCAGGGCCCCTGGGGAGGTTGCAAAAGCCCTGGGCCCAGCTGCTAAAGCCTCATCATGTTGTGGGAACATGCCTCCTCCCAGGCTGCTTACCATGGTGATGAAGGGAATAAGGTCAGTGCGAGCGACCTATGAGAAAGCAGCTTAAAACCACCGCTATCCCACACAATATGGCAATAGCTCAACCGTTCCCCCAGTAACACTGAAGTTTGTATTCATGTGTGTGCGTACGTGTGGGAGTGTAGGTGTGAGCATGAGTATGTGTGTGTGTGTGGAGGCCAGAGGATGACCTTGAGTGTCATTACCCACACATGATCCACGTGCCATTTTTTGAAACAGGGTCTCTTAATGGCCAGCAACTCCCCAAGTAGGGTAGGGGTGGCTGCTCAGCAGGCTAGCTGGCCCCTCCTGTCTTCTTCTTCCCAAGTGCTGGGAATACAAGCATGTACTCCTGGCATTTTTTTATAAAGGTTTCTGGTAATCAAACTCAGATCCTCATGCTTGCAGAGTCAATGAAGCTATCTCCTCAGCCCCAACATTGAAATTTTAACTCAAGTTTAAACTAGTGCTGGTTCTCTTGAAGTTCACAGCCGTGTGACCCACTTCAGTTGTCATCTGCGGCATCTGGTACCTGTAGGTATCCAGAGCATTGCCTAGGGGTGGGGAGTTTAATGAACCCTGTGGGACTTGGAGGAAGTCACCTTCAGATGGCCAATTTCATTCATGGCAGGACAGGAAATGCTTTGATGCCTCATTTAATTTTTAATAATGAGGGATATAGTCCCTTTCTCAGATGAGGCTCATAAACTATAGTGCAACCCACTCCTTCTCAATACTAAGCAATGTCTATAACATTATCACTCAGCCTAGTTTCAATCAATATCTTTCTGAATTATTCCAGGTTCCCAAGAGACAGAGGATCAATAGCAGGGCCTGGAGAGATGGCTCAGTGATTGAGAGCAGTGGCTGCTCTTTCAGTTCAGTCCTGGGTTCAATTCCCAGTAGGTCCCTGGCAGCTAACAACTGTCTGTAATTTCCATATCCAGGAACACCAATGCCCTCTTCTGGCCTCCGCAAGCACTCTGGGAGTGTGCGCGGTGTACAAACATGCATGCAAGGAAAACATGCACACACAAATTAAATAAAAATAAACAGATCTCTTTTTAAAAAGAGAGAATCAGTAAGGCATGTTTATTTTCTGTCTCCTTGTCTGTCCATATGTACATATGTGCCTATCTTCATCCATCTTCCATCTATCTATGATCTATTTGCCAAGTTTGAGGAAGGTTTATTTTAAGGAACTGACCCAAGTGATTTTTGAAAACTTGGCAGGTGTGTTGGCTGGCTAGTTCTTTGTCAACTTGACACAGCTGACACAAATGACCTGAGTCAAATATCAACTGAGAAAATGTCTCCACCAGATTGGCCTGTAGGCAAGCCTATAGGGCATTTTCTTGATTGATGATAGATGCGAAAAGGCCGACTTCATTGTGGATGGTGCCACTGCTGGGTAGGTGGTGCAGGGTGTTTAAGGGAGCAAGCTGAGCAAGCGATGAGGGAGGAGGCAGCAAGCAGCACTTCCTTTGCTTCAGACTCCACATGCCTGCCTTGATCTCCTGCCCTAACTTGCCTCCAGGAGGGACCGTTACCTGGAAGTGTAAGCTGAAATAAACCTTTTCCTCCTAAGTTTTGGTCATTGTGTTTTATCACAGCAATAGAAACCTAGCTAAGACAACAGGTTTCCCAAAGCACAGAGACTCAGGGAAGAGTTAATTTGCCGTTCAAATCTATTACCAGGCTTCTAAAATATTCCTGTTTGCACAGGCTAGTCTTTGTCTATTCAGCCTTCCACTGATCAGATTAGGAGAAAGAAGAGGAAGGCATCTGGAGGTGGGTTTTGGTGTAGATAGCTAGTCTTATGCTTATTAGGTGGGTGTTCTGTTCTTTGGTTGCTGTTGCCCAATATGGGTACAAGCCAAGTGTGGCAGCTATGGGGTCCCCAAGTCCCAGCCAAATGTGGTGACCGTGGGGTCCCTGGTAAAGACTAGTTCTGGGTCCCAGCCAAATGTGGTAGGTATGGGTTACTGATAGAGAGCTGTCTTATATATTAACAAGGATTCCTGAAGGAAAATAAATCAGGAGAGAAAAGGAGAGACAGACAGTATATACTCATCAAAAGAAAATCCAAGAGGATATTACCGTTTTAAGCATTTATGCACCAAACAAAAGGGTACCCAAGTTTGTAAGACCACCACAGCTAAAATGATATATTAACTGTAACACAGTGGTAGTGGGTGACTTCAACACCCACTCTCAACAACATACAAGTTATCCAGACATAAACTAAACAGAGAAGTTCTGGAGTTAAATAATGTTGTAAATCAAATGGGCATAACAGAATCTACAGAGAATTATTTCCAAACACTAAATGATTGTTTTCTTCTCAAAAGCCCAAGGAAATTTCTCCAAAATTGACCACACATTAGGACACAACACAGAGTGCAACGGATGTAAAAAATATTGAAATAATAGTCTACATCCTATCTTTCAATCCTGGATTAAACTGGATATGAACAATAGTAGAAACAACAAAAAGTATAAAAGCTCATTGGAAGATGAACAACTCACTACTGAGTGAAAATTGGGTCAAGAAGGAAATTTAGAACTTTTTAGAATCAAATGAAAATGAAAATTCAACATAACGAAACGGATGAGACACAGTGAAAGCAGTCCAAAGAGGCAAATTCATAGCACTAAATGCCTACATATACAAAAATAGAATAAAAAACTGGTGAAATCAGATATTAATAACTTAGTGATACATTTGAAAGTCTTAAAACATAAGACAAAAACAAATACCTAAAAGGATAGATGGGAAGAAAAAATCAAATTAGGAGAAATAGAAACAAACCAAAAATAAACAAACAGTAGAGTCAACTAAATGAAGAGTTCATTCTTTGCCAAGAGCAACAAGACTGACATGCATTTAGCCAAATTAACCAAAAGATAGAAAGAGAAGATCCAAATTAACAAAATTACAGATGAAATGGGAGACATTACAACAGACATTGAGGAAAATCAACGCATCATAAGAGCATACTTTAAAAATCTCTATTCCACCAAACTAGAACACCCCCCAAATGAATTAATTTTGACATATATAGCCTACCAAAGTTAAATCAAGATTACATAAACAATTTATGAAGACCCATAAGGCCTAGTGAAAAAGAAGCAGTAATTTAAAAATCTCCTAACCAAACGATGCCCAGCATCAAATGGACTCATTGCAGAGTTCTACAAGACTTTCAAACAATTGTTAACCCTATACTCCTTAAGCTACTTCCCAAAATAGTCACTAGAGGAACAGTTTCTAATTCTTTTTACAAACCCATAATTACCCTGATACCAAACTACACAAAGAACCATTAAAAAAAGAAAATTACAAACCAACATCAATTATGAACATGGATGTAATTTTTCTTCAGTAAAACACTTGCAAACTGAATTTTAGAACATAATAAAAAGATTATCCCATAATCAAATAGGCTTCATATCAGATATTTAAAGGTGTAACTCAATAAATGTAACCCATCACATAAATTGGCTGAAAGTAAAAAAACAAAACAACAACAAAAAACCACATCATCATCTCATTTAACACAAAAAAATTTTAAAGAGCCTTTAATAAAATCTAACATCCCTTCATGATAAAAGTCCTGATGTATCTAGGGATACAGGAGACATATCTCAACATAATAACAGTTTACAGTTTATAGCAAGCCTGGTCAACATAATCCTAAACTGAGAAAAAAATCAAATATCTTCAATAAAATCAGGAACAAGACAAGGATGTGCATTCTCCTCATACCTATTCCATATACTTGAAGTACTTGAACTCTTGGCTAGAGCAATAAGAGAACTGAATAAGACCAGGGGGATACAAATAAGAAGGGAAGAGGTCAGGGTAGCTTTATTTTCAGGTTATATGAGTCTATACATAGAAGACTCTAAAGACTTGACCAGGAAACTTCTACAGCTGTTAAAAAAAAAAAAACCTTCAGCAAAATAGAAGGACACAAAATCAACACATAGAAATCAGTAGTCTTCCGATATACAAAATGACAAATGGATTAGGAAAGAAATCAGGAAAATGGTACTATCCACAATAGAATTTTAAAAATGAAACATCTTGAAATAGCTCTAAGCAAGAAAGTGAAAGACTTGTATAATAAAGAGCCTTAATACATTAAAGAAAGAAATTAAAGAAGACACAAGATTATGAAATCATCTCCCATACTCAGGGATTGGTAAAATTGGTAAGAATGTGAAAATTGCCATCCTATCAAAGGTAATCTACAGATTCAATGTAATCTCCATCAAAATTCCAACACAATTCTTCACAGAAAATTGAAAAGAAATCTTCAACGTCATATGGAACACAAACAAAACAGCAGCAACAAAAACATGATAACTAAAAGAATCCTGAATAATAATTTTTTTAAATTCTGGAGATACTACCACCATAGATTTTGAGTTATATTGAGAACTAATGTAATTTAGAAGAAAAAAAAACAGCATGGCATCAGTATAAGAACAGACATGTTGTTCAATGGGATGGAATTAAAGACCCAGATATAAAACTACACACCTATGGATGCCTGAAGTAAGTGCTGGGGAAAAGATAGCATCTTCAACAAATGGTACTGGAGAAACTGGATGTCTGCATCTAGGAGAATGCAAGTAGATCCATATTTATCACCCTGCACATAACTCAACTCAAAATGGACCAAAGACCATAAACTAAGACCAGATACTTTGAACCTCACAGAGGATGACGTAGTGAATAGGCTTGAACTCAGTGGCAGAGGGGAGGACTTCCTGAACAGGACACTAAGTACTAACAAAAGGAACCTCATGAAGCTAAAAAGCTTTTGTACAGCAGAAGTCACCATCATTTGATCAAAGGGGGCAGCCTACAGAAAGGAAAACAATCTCCACGAATTATACATCTGATAAAGTGTTAGTAAGTAAAATGCATAAAGAACTAAAAATACTTAGTATCAAGAAGACAAATAACCCAACTCTTAAAAAAAAAAGGCATATAAAACTAAGCAGAGGGTTCTCACAAGAGGCTCAGAAAAAAAATTGAACATCCGTATCCACCAGGGAAATGCAAATCAAAACTACTTTGAGATTTCCTCTTACCCCATTCAAAATGGCCAAGATCAATGAAACAAATGATAGCTCATTCTGTTGAATATGCTACAAGAGAAGAATATGTACTCGTTGCTGATGGGAGTGCAAACTTGTATAGCCACTATGGAAATCATTGTGAGGGATCCTCAAAGGGCTGGAAATTGATGTACTACAAGATCCAGCTATAACTCTCTTGAGCAAACACCCAAAAGATGCTACATCTTACTTCAGAGATATTTGATCATCCGTGTTCGCTGCTGCTACATTCATAACAGCCATGAATTGGAAATAGTCTAGATGTCCATCAACTGATGAATGGATAAGGAAAATGTAGCACATTTATACAATCGAGTATTATTCAACTTAAAAAAAAAAAAACAGTAACACAAAATCATGAAATTCTCATGCAAATGGGTAGAGCTAGAAACAATGATCCAGAGGAAGGTACTCAGGCCCAAAAAGACAAATATTGCAAGGATTCTTTTATATATGGATGTAGTGTTCAAGGTTTAGGTGAAACAAGTTTCAATACAAATAGCCACAGAGGTTACATAGGTATTAAGGGGCCAATGAAGAAGAGAGAATCTTCCATAGAAAAGAAATACAGTATAGTGTTGTAAAGAGATAAAGAAGAAGCTAGAGTAGGGTTAAGTGGTGAGGAGGATGGAAAAGCAATGTAAAGGAAAGGATATGGGGAAGGAAAATTAATACTAAAAGGCTTTGGAAAAAATGGAAACCTAAAATATCCACATATATGAAAGGAATTTAAATGGCGTCACCACACAATAGGGAGGTGAAGTCCTAACCAGACACTTTATGACACCCAGTAAAACCTTCAGTTCCAGGGATAGGTTACATCATATTGAGTCATTGGTCAAATGGGTCCCAAGGACCCCCCACCCCTATGACACAAACATCTCAGGCTATTGCCAAGGTTACTCTCTATATCCCGATCACAAGGCCATATCGCTGAAGACACATCTACATATGTCATCAGCCTTGGAGCAATCAAGCTGGTGCCAAACTGAAGCTTCGTCTACTGCCTAGTATTCCTGGTGCTAGCGGTACTCTGAATGCCACTGGAGGAGAAAAGCAGTCATCAATATCACCCAGCTGCAAGCCCTGACACCCACAACAGCGACCTGCCTGCAAGATATACTGGTTCAATAGTGTCACTGTTGTTACAGAAGTAACCAGCTACTTTAAAGAATCAGATTTAAGGCCTACTCTGTGAAATAGAGCCCAGACATGACTCTGTTAAAGTGGCCAAGAACCTGAGACTAGATAGGTCATAGGCCTAGGGCAAATCTACTACTATATAAGGATATAGCACAAGCATGACTCCTGATGACATGACGCCTGATGACATGACGCCAAATGGCATGCTGTTATACTCCTAGAGCAGAGCATGGCTCAGCCTTCATCAGAGAAATTTCTTTTTCCAGTCGATGGTAATTATCAAGGAGACCCCCAACTGAACAGTATGCAGAGAATAAGAGACTTTGCAGCAAGCCGGGTGGGATGGCACATGCTGTAATCCCAGCACTCAGGGAGGCAGAGGCAGCCCAATCTCTATGAGTTCAAGGCCAACCTGGTCTACAAATTGAGTCTAGGACAGCCAAGGCTGCACAGAGAAACCCTGTCTTAAACAAAACAAAACAAAACAAGAACAAGGAAGAACAAAAACAAGAAATTTAGAAATAAAAGAAAGAGGAGACTTTGGAGCACTCAGTTCTAAATGGGGTGTCGTTAGCAAACCCTTTCTCTCAAGGCTTAGGAGTCTATACAAAAGAGGACACAGAAAGATTGTAAGAGCATACGGTGGCAGATGATTCCAAGGAAACATTGTCTTCCAGACACAACAGGACTGATACACATAGGAACTCACAGAGACTAATAGTGTACACAAGACCCACACATGTTCAAACCAGGAAAGGAAAAAAAAAATCCCAGCACTAAGAAGGGGAGTAGACTCAAAGCCCCACCTTAACCAAGAAGCTATTTAAAGTTAATATCTGCTGGGAAAGAGCACATCAGTTTCTCCAATACAGTGGCACTGTACCAACCACACTCTAGGGCAAGCTTCATGCCCAGGAGTAGTTGACGACACAAAATAGACTCCATGGTTGTGTGTGTGTGAGCACATGTGCATATGTGTGAATGGTTTAGTTTTTCGTTTTGGATTTTTTTTTTTGTCTTATCAATTTTTTTAGTTTGTTTTTATTTCCTTTGGGGTTTTGATGCATTTGTTTCTTTCCGTAAGGTTAGAATTTTTCATTAATTATTTAATCACTATAGAGCCTGATTGCAGCCCCCTCCTTCCTCTCCTTCCAGTTCCACCCTCATACCCCCTCCTCCCATGCCCCCTATCCTTCTCCTCAGAGAAGGGGAGGTTCCCCCATGAGCATCAACCCACCCTGGTGCATCCTCACAGCAGGACTAAGCTCATCCTCTCCCACTGAGGCCAGCCAAGGCAGCCTAGCAAGGGGAAAGGGATCCAAAGGTAGGCAACAGAGGCAGAGGCAGTCCCTACTCCATTTGTTATGGTACCCACATGAAGAGCAAGCTGCACATATGGATAAGTGGCCTAGGTCCAACTCATGCATGCTCTTTGGTTTGTGGTTGAGTCTTTGTGAGCCCCCACGGGTCCAGGTTAGTTGACTCCGTAGGTCTTCCTGTGGTGTCCTTAACCACTCAGGCACCTTCAATCCTTCCTCCCACTCTTCCAACAAGACTCCCTGACCTCCACCTATTGTTTGGCTGTGGGTCTCTGTATTTTTTTTTCCATCAGTTGCTGGATGAACCTTCTCAGAGGACAGTTATGCTAGGCTCTTGTCTGCGTTCATAGCAGAGCATCATGGTGTCAGGGGTTGGCTCTCTCCTATGGAGTAGATCTCAACTTGGGCCAGCCATTGGGTGGCCATTCCCTCGATCTCTGCTCCATCTTTATTCCTGTGCATCTTGTAGGCAGGGTAAGTTTGGGGTCAAAGGTTTTGTGGGTGGGTTGGTGTCCCTCTCCCTTCACTGGAAGTCCTACCTGGCTACACTTTTGAGAGAGAAAGAACATGAAGTTGGTAAGGTGGGGATGATCTGGGAGTAGTTGGAGGAGGGAAAAGAAGATGACCAAAATATATTGCATGAAAAAAATTAAATAAAAATGTAACAACAGCAGAATACATATATATATATGTGTGTGTGTATATATATGTGTGTGTGTGTGTGTGTGTGTGTGTGTGTGTGTGTGTATAAATCAGCATCACTGAAGTATAGTTGGCTATGCACCCTTTGAGCTTTGCAAGCGTGTATGATCACCAGTGTTGACATTGAACATCCCTGTCACCTCAGATAGTTCTTCCAGCTTCAGCTTTTGTTACAGTGGACCAGTTTGGGTTTCAGAACTCCACATTAGCAGTGTTCTACACTGTACAAGCCTTCCCATCTGCTGTCTTTCATTTGCCATATGCTTCTGAGACTCAGACACACCACTGAATGTGTCAGATGTTTGTTCCTTCCTCCTAAGTCCTATTCCCTTGTGTGGCTGTCCTTCAATTTGTCTACTCATTCACCAGTTGATGGGTATCTGGACTGCTTCCACATTATTTTTTAAATTTGTTTTCATTTTGGTTTTTGTTGTTGTTGTTGTTTCTTTGTTTGTTTGTTGTCATTATCCAGACTCCTTTCCTGGTACAAGAGTTTATCTTCCCTGTTGTGTGAAGCCATCCCATTATTCCTAAATATTTGGGGGAGACTTCTGGTTCCAGCTTTGCTTGCAAAATAGCAGTAGTTGGAGGTTCTTACTCCACTGAATACTCAAAGTCTCGTCCCAGAAAGCGGTGACCTTGATTGTACAGAGCTGTGGCTGTAGTTCCTTATGCTGCGCTGTACTGAGCATCAATCACAAGGATTGTCCTAGCCCGCTCTCCCTGGCTCACGCTTCCGCAAGACTGTATCAGGGCCTCAGATCAAGAAATTAGCTTTCCCAGCTGAAGTGTGGGGTTAAGAAACTGTGGGAGATATCATGATAAGCTTACACTCCCGTCTCCTGCTTCATTTACCCTTGCAAAGAAATCCTTAAGTCCAGGCAAAAGTAGTGAAACGCCAAGGGTGGGGTGGGGGGTGGGGAGGGCAGGGTAGGGTGTCAACGGCCACCTCCCACTTCCGACTCCCTGCCTCCCCAAGGGCAGTGACGGCCAGTGAGAACTTAAGTAAGACGGCAGTGCCTCCTAGGAAAGCCTTCGCTTTTCTGACTAAAGCAGTGATTCTCAGCCTGTGGGTGCGACCCTTTGGGGTCTAATGGCCCCCTCTCACAGGGGTCTCATAGCAGATATCCTGTATATTAGATATATACATTACAATCCATATCACTAGCAAAATCACAGTTATGAAGTAGCAATGAAATAATTTCATGGTTGGGGGAGTCACTACAGCATGAGGAACTGTATTAAAGGGTGACAGCTTTAGGAAGGTTGAGGACCACTAGGCTAAGGGAGTAGGACGTAAGTCACACTCCTTTCTCACTGCGTTGAATGTGATGTTCCGATGGAGCTCTGGTAGCCATCTTGCTCTGTCAGAGGATAAAACAGGAACTATGCAGAGACTTTGGCTGTGCTGGCAATGGAAGAACACGCCTGGTTGCTGTCCCACTCTGTCCTCCTGGTGTATGTGACAAACAAACCCCTATGCCTGTAAGCTACTGTTTAAACGATCCTTGTTGCAGCTAAATACATTCTTGGATTATGCAGTGAGGTTCTGAAAATTAAGGTTGGAGCAGATGGGAAATAAATATCCTCTTTCTTTGACTCGGGCAACGTTGTCTACAAATAGAATTCACCACCTCTCAAATCTCTTAAAAATCTCAGAGGTTTTCCTTCAAGTTCCGTATGCTGCGGGCTGTTTCCCCAAGAATACAGTTGGTAATCCTCTGCTATTGACTTGCAGGCTCTTGGACAAAGCTCTCAAGCTCTGCAGATTTCTGCTTCTTCCCGTGGAAAGAGCGGGTGATCATGGCTGCTGCAAAGAGCTAAAGGGACGTTTTTCTTCGCCTGTGTGTGGAAACTCAGTAGGTTGAAGTCGATGGCGAAGAAAGGAAAAGAAGGGCAGAGAAGGAGAAGGAAGGGAGGAGGGGGGAGAGGAGAAGAAGAAAGGACGAAAGGAGGAGGGGAGGGGGACGAAGGAGGAGCGAGCAAAGCGCTGCACTATTTTGTAGCCACACTAGGACAGCGGCTTCACCAGCATTTCCATTTTCCTGAGGCGGAACTTGGCCTTCGAGGCGAGTAGTCCGGAAATAGCGCGTTTGATCTGCCACGTCTCGCTTCCCCTGCTACAAAACCTCCTTCAACACGATCTGCTGTTATTAATCCACCTTCCAAGGTGCGTGGGTGGAATGCCAAGTCTCCCTGGCGCTTCTCCACCACCCAGCTTCCCTCAGTGTGATGACTGCCGAGAAGCAACCAACCCTAACTCCGGAAGCTATTTCTCTTTCTCACATTAAATTTCACCTGACCGAATTCCCATCAAAGTTCTCAAATATTTGGACTCAGTCATTTTAACTTTAATTTACATCCTTGTAGTTTCCGTTCCTCACTTGCTGTTGTCTTATCTACAAATTTAATCAAAGTCAAATTTACCTTCAGGTTGGTAATGAGCACTGTATATTGAATAATACAGTTTCCGGTCTTGCGCCCTGTGGGAGCTCTCTACCTTCTTATTCGAATTCGGATCTAATTTAAGATGCCGCCAGTGATTATTTATATTGTCCATTTGTCAACAAAATCCAAAATGATGTTACTGTCAAATCTTCCAGGCTCCACTTTTTTAATTGCTCTATGAATTGCTTGGGTCAGAGGTTTCGCATCAAATAAATGTTTAAATGATTTCCACTGAATTCCCCTGCGGGGTTTCAAACTGGTTGAGCCTATATTAGGGAGAATAATTGGAGGCTTTTGAATCTGCCTGGCTTGTTTCTCATTAGATTCTCTTTCACCATGTGCGTAGAGATCAATTTTCTTATTAAATTTCTTAACTTCTTACCTGGAATAGCAGGCCGACCAGGATAACACTCATTTCCTGAGTCACTGCACTTATTAATCTTTTTCTGTATCTGAGGTTCGGAAGTATGCAGGGTCCTGGGGTCCTAGTGTATCCTCAGCAAGTGCCACATGACTTTGAGTAATGGGAGCCTAAGATGCCCCACCACGCGCGCACGCGCACGCACACACACACACACACACACGCACGCACGCACACTTCTAGTTAGTAGCCAGTTATAACATTGTCTTCTAATCAAGCGTTTCTTCATCTTTGCCACGTTTGTCCACTCACCCTTTCCACACCCCATTCCTAAAGGATATTCGACAATGCCTAGAGATATTTTGGGTTGTCAGCCCTGCCATGTCCCCATGACAATACTACCAGCATCAAGCCGGTACGGAGACACTGCTTGTCGCCTGACAGTGCACAGCCCAGTAGCCAACACAGGCTGATCTTCCAACTGCAATCTGCCTGCCTCCATCCCAGAGAGGAATTTAGGTATATGTAACTACATCTGCCTTCTCTTTTCTTTTTGATAAAAGGTCTTTCCCCTCCCCCCTTTTGAAGCAAGGTGACTACCCCATCCAGCTCTTCCTACGGAGACTAGGATGTCACAGGGCTAGCCTGTGCTTGTTTGCTTTTAAGAAGAGATGGTCCCCAGGATACATTTTTGTCATTGCCATTGTTGGAAGGAACTTGTTTTTCAAAGCGGGCAGAGGATGGTCTCAGACTTGAACTTTGTGAAGCAACCGTTGTGAGAAAAGGAGGCAGGGGGCTTGCAATCAGGTTTCAACTGGAACAAACAAGTTTTCTTTTGACAATAGTTGCACTTTTAAAGGCTCACCTCGGGAGCACAGTCTTTGGCTGGCAAAAGCGTGGTGCTTTGTCAAGGCTCTAAGTGTGGGCTCGTTGGGCAGTCCTTTGTGCCAAGGGCTTTGCAGTTTGCGGTGGGCCTGGCTTTTATGGATGGAGCTCTCTTCCAAAGCCGGAATCACCTTTTTGTGGCCCTCCCTCCCCTGCAAAGTATCTCAGTCTATTTTGGACCTTTTGTTCTTTATTTTGTGCCTCGGTTAACTGATAATCCCCATCTACTGAGGGAATAGTAATGGCTAGCATCTGCTAATACACAGTTTCTCATTCAGAGGGGAAAATTTGTTATATCATTTTTATTGAGCATGCTGGGAAAAAGCTTTTCCACTCAGCTACAATCCCAGCCCAGAAAGCATCTTTTTAACAACTCCACTCAGGGCCTGGAAAGACAGTTCAGTGGGGAATCCAGCAAGGACACGGGCAGTATACTTACCACCCATGAAGAAGCCAGCCACGGCAGCTCTCGTATTTGTTATCTTGGTGTTCCATAAGGAGATCGAAGGCAGAAACAAGAGAACCCAAGGAAGGCCATGAGGCTTCCACACAGATCCATACATACACACATAGGCCAGGCACAGTGGCACACATCTGTAATCCCAGCACTCAGGGAGGCAGAGGCAGGCCCATCTCTGTGAGTTCGAGGCCAGCCTAGTCTACAAAGTGAGTCCAGGACAGCCAAGGCTACACAGAGAAACCGTGGCTCAAAAAAAGAACCAAAACAAAAACAAAATTTGTTTAAAGTTCATTTAAGTGGTCTCATCAAAAATACAAACCAGTCAGAAAGGAACTATGATAAAATTAAAGGTATTTTTTCCTTCAAGCCTATCCCTGGGGTTGCTAGTTAATGGTAGTTTTATGAGAATTCATCCTGTGCCTCTGAGAAGGTTCTCGGTTGTCTTGTTTTACAAAGACTGGCTTTTTTAACCTGCTTCCCAAGGATGACAATGTAAGGAAGTTACTTTCTTGCTACCACAAAGGACGTTGTGATGAGCATCCATGTCACATGACTTTTGTGTGTATGTGTGCACATTTGTCCATATCTCTCTACATTGTATGATGCTAAAACTGCAACCACTGTCCAGAAATATGTACACACTTAGACTCTTGCTGGTCATTTCAAAACGACCCATGAGACAGTTGTAAGTGCTGTTGTGTGCCCAGGGACTGATAAGGCCTGGTTTGATTTACTTTTACCTGAGATCTCAGGCTAAGCTTATGGCTCAGGCTAAGTTAATGGCTTCTAGCAAATTAGTGTGGAGTGTGGCTGGGAGGCTCCCTGGAGCAGCTCCACAGGACCTGGCTGTATTGAAATTTCTGGAGCAAATTAACTGTTAGTCTCTATGAGCAGAGTGGGAGTGATAAAGCTGGTTTTGGTGTGGCATGAAAGGATCCCAATCATCATCTATAATTTATGAACACAGGTGTGATTTAATCACAAATAAGCCACAAATCCCCCCTCAGTGCTGGGATCTCATCTTTTTATCCAAGGCCATAAATGTCCTAACCCAGCAGGTTGAATCTCGAGTGAATTCTTTCATTTGAGCCGTTCCCACAATGTTTTAACTTTCTTCTGTTCTAAGGAAATTAGATAAACTGATTTTAATTGATCTTTTGAACAGGAAGACCACTCTGAAGGAAGAAGCCTTATAGATTTGTTCAGGTTTTATTTTCAGCCTTAGGTAAAATCCAGGTGTGAGGCTGGGGACCAGAAAAACATTAATGCCAACAATCCGTTCTTTTGCCGTGGATGTTGCATGTGTGAAAAATGGCAAAAACAAGATTAAAACTGGCACATTGTTTGTCATCATTCAGTTTACACTAGGTAACTAACTGGCTGTGGTGGCTTCCCAAGGAAGGAGCTAAGACTGGCACAGGCTAGCCTCAGATACTGAAGGTCACGTCCATCTGTGACAACAAGAGAGTGGGTATATGCCATCTCGTCCTCCATAGCTCCCGACATGCCGGTGCAAACTCTCCCTCGAGTCCCTCTCTGATTTGTATGTTACATGTTTCTTTGCCAGGATTCTTCCAGAAGGAGAGTGAGCCTCACCTGAGCAGGCTGCCTATGTGCCTCAGGGCCTCTGCATCTGTCCCTGTGTCTCCCACAGCAGCAAGGAAGAGAGAAGATGAGGAAAATCTGAGCAAGCACCCCAAAATCCCTCACAGCAGTGAGGGCTCCCATGGTTCAGGGAAATCAGACTCGTGCTTGCTACTGACTGTGTAGACATAGAATTCACACAGAGCCCTGAAGTCCACAGGGAAAAAGGGAACTGTCTGAGCATATAGATGCATTCCATTGAACAGACGCAGGTATAGTATTATCTAAGTTGTCACCCTGTCCTAGGACTCGGTCAGACCAGACATGTTGGCCTCTGTATGGGTATATCTCAGTTGCTGTAATCCCCAGTGCCCGCCCCAATGGGCTAACATTTTCAGAGGATTCTGGGTAGTGATTATAAGACTTACAGCTGAATAACTCACATTTCTTTCCTGGCTATAAACACCATCTGTTTGAGAGAAAGTGGTAACAGGACAAGGAGAGGCTGCTAAGCAATAGAGAGAAGCAAGCTATGTATGTACATCTGTGTCGTTCCCCCCCCCCCCCGTGTGTGTGTGTGTGTGTGTGTGTGTGTGTGTGTGTGTGTGTGTGTGAAAGCATTCTGAGGGAAGATCTGCTATAAGGAAGATGGCAATGGGATTTTTCTGTGCACCTTGAGTTCTACCACCAAGGTAGAGATGTGAAAGACCAATGGCATCAAATAACATTCACCGGGACATTTGCAATGGAACAGAATAGCAGTTTTATGACAGGAGACTGAGGTGCATGTTGCTCCACTTCTGATGCCTATGGCCATCACCTGGCACAGTTCTGGCATCTGAGCATGTATTGGCTTCCCTCTCCATCATCAGATTGCATCAGGACGTAGGACTTGAAATCTACATGGCAGAGCTTGGTCTCTAGCACACAGGTTCTGGCCATTAGCAATGACTGTGTGATAGACCAAGCCCATGCTTATCAAGAGTCATGGCGACCAGTCATAACAGAAACAGTTGTCACCATCATTGAGAAAGTAATAGTTCCAATGACCATCCTGGACTGGCACCTCTCCCAGCACACAGGATGGGAGAGCGGAGTTTGCAAGGGTCAGTGCAAATGCAGATGTAAAGGAGAACAAAGAATGTCCCACAAGGTGGGGTTTTTAAAATATATGATTTAGTTATTTTTTAGGGTTTATTTATTGTGCATACAGTATTCTACCTGCATGTACACCAGCATGTCAGGAGAGGGCACCAGATCTCATTATAGATGGTTGTGAGCCACCATGTGGTTGCTGGGAATTGAACTCAGGAAGAGCAGAACTTTGGAAGAACAACCCTGTTTTGTTTTGTTTTTCTTTAAACTGTTCTTTACTACATTTTAATTTATTTGATATGATGTTCATGTGGAGATCAGAGGACAATTTGAGGAAGTTAGTTCTCTCCTTCCACTCTGAGGATCCCTGGGATAAAATTCAAATTGTTAGGCCTGGTGCACAGGTGCCTTTGCCTACTTACTAAACCATCTCCCCAGCTCCATGCCAGAAGTTTTTATTTGTTAATTTTAAGTTAATTTTATTACGTGTGTGTGTGTGTGTGTGTGTGTGTGTGTGTGTGTGTGTGTGTGTTTCAGTCATGCCATGGTGTACATGTGGAGGTCAGAAACTAAGTTTCTGGATTGAGTCCCTCCTTCCATGATGAGGAAGGGTCCTGGGGATCGAACTTGGGTCCTTAGCCTGAAGAAGGAACCTTGAGCCATTTTGCCAGCCACTGTGCCAGAAGGCTTTATGACACAAAGAGAAGTTGGGGGCCAGGTGTGGTGGTACTCAGGAGGCAGAGGCAGGCATATCTCTGTGAGTTCAAGGCCAGCCTGGTCTACAAATGGAGTCCAGGACAGCCACGGGGCAAAACTCAAAGAGTCAATATAACCCATCAATGTCTTAGTTACAGAAGCTACTGCCAACAAGTAAGCTAAGGCCAGCTGAGGCCATGATCTCTAGCGTTCAAGTCCAAGTGAACAATTATGGGGCTAAAGAAATGCTGGCCTTGGAAAGGCTTCTTGCTGCTTGTGAAGGTTTGGGTTTGCAAACCAATGCTTCCATTGAGGGGTTTGGCTGGCTTGTCGAGGAGCCCCCACTTCCACCCCACCCCACCCCACCCCACCCCCACCTCCACCCCCACTATGCCTCAGTCTCCTAGTCACGTGCCTTCCTTGTGTATCTGAAAAGCTAGAGAACCAAAGACACAGAAATGCCTTAAAGAGTGATCATAAATCATCACGCCGCAAGTGGTTCTTAGCATCGTGTCTCAGAATGGTAAATTAAGAACAGAGAACTGAGAACTGGGCAGGCTTCGGTGTCCTGCGGAGCTCCATATTCACAGACAGCATGGACTTCGTCACATCCACCAGTGTTACTGCTTCCCCAGCCCAGGGAGCTTAGGATGCTTGACTTCCCTCCCAGGAGCCTCCATTCTCCTAGTGGTGAAGTGGGCAATCCCAGGGAAGCTTAGAATGAAGGGGGTGAGATGCAGGCGAGCGCCTAGCATACATGGCACACAGTTGAGAACTGCAGCGTCTTCCCTTCCTCTAGGAATTGAGGATGTGTTCCCAGGAAAAGGGCATCTAAAGAGGGACCAGATTGCTGTTTGCAAACACTTGAAGGGCTGTCAAGTAGAAAGTGAGTAAACTTCTTATGTACTGCTTGGAAGCAGAAGACCGTGTAGGTGGGTGGGAGTCTCAGGGACCTCTGCTCAGCAGGGGCTCAGCATTTCCCACGCAGTCCCGCAGAGCACACTGCTCCATGAAACACTGAGCGCACCTGTCAGCTCCTGGCAGGACACTGGGGGAGAGGGGGTGGACAGGATTTCCCTCTCCACTTCAAAATTCTTTGATCCATGACATCTTGCTCTTTTAATTCCTTTGTATACATTTCACTCAAGGAAACAAAATAAAATAAAATAAAATAAATCCCTTAGCGGTTTATGAGTGTCTTCTGCTGTATACTCGATGTTCGTAGTGCTGGGGAATTAGTTCAGTGGTGAGAATTCCTGACCACTGTGAATAGCAACCTAGGCTTAATCTCTGACAGCAGAAAGAAAAAAAAAATCACGACCTAGACATAAGTGCCTCTAGTCTCTTTAATCCAGTATCTTTTTGTAGTAAATTATTTTCTATTTTATTAAAAGTAGGTTATTAATAGGTTATTTTCTCATACAATATATCCTGATTACAGTCCTCCCTTCCTCTACTCCTCCCAGGCCCCTCCCACCCAGATCCACTCTTTTTCTGCCTCTCATTATAAAAGAACAGGCTTCCAAGAAATCGCCACAAAGCATAGCAAAATAGAATAAAATGAGATTTAACAAAAACCATCACATTGAAATTAGACAAGACAGACCAACAGGAGGAAGAGAGTCCCAAGAACAGGCACAAAAATCAGAGACCCACTTGTTCACACACTCAAGAGTCCCATAGAAACACTAAACTGAAAGCTGTAATATGTACGCAGAGGACCTGGTGCAGACCCATGCAGGCCCTGCGCTTGCTGCTTCTGTCTCTGTGAGTTCATATGAGCTTTCCTCAGTTGATTTAGAGGGTCTTGTTTTCCTTATGTCCTCCCTTCCCTCTGGCTCTTATACTCTTTCTTTCTCCTCTTCAACAGGGTTTCCTGAGCGAGCTCTGAGGGGTTAGAGCTCTGAGCATTTAGAGCTATGTGTCCTCCCAAGGTCCTCTCTCTCTCTCTCTCTCTCTCTCTCTCTCTCTCTCTCTCTCTCTCTCTCTCTGTCTCTCTCTCTGTCTCTCTCTCTCTCTGTGTGTCTGTCTGTCTCTCTCTCTCTGTCTGTCTGTCTCTCTCTCTCTCTCTCTCTGTCTCTCTCTCTCTCTCTCTCTCTCTCTCTCTCTCTCTCTCTCTCTCTCTCTCTCTCTCCACCATAGGATTTTTGTATTTGTGCCCATCTTCTGCAGGAGGAAGCTTCTCTGCTGATGGCTGGATAAAATGAACACTGATCCATGAGTATAGCAGAATGCCATTAGGAGTCATTTTATTGCTGCTTCTTCTGTAGAACAGTAGTATCTGGTTTTCCCCCTTAGTTCCTGACCTGTTTAGTCTCAGGTTCTTGGTCCCCAGTGTTGGGTATGGGTTCCATCTCATACAGTGGGCCTTAAATCAGATAAGACCTTGGTTGGTTACTCCTACAAGCTTCGTGCCACTAGCGTATTTTACAGGCAGGATAAATTGTAATTCAAAGGTTTTGTGGCTGGGCTGGTGTTAGAGATCTGTAGAGTACGGTCCCATACCAAAGACACTGGAAGGTAGGCATGAAGGTTCTATGTAGATGTCAGCTCAGTCTCTCCATTTTCAATGAGTTGTGTGTAACCCAATATCTTAACTTAGGCTTTTTAAGTGTATATAAAAGCACAGACTAGAGGTGGGATGTAGCTCAGGGCTTTAGTACTTGCTCAACGTGTATGTGTGGGTCATTAGCTTCTCTCTCAGCACTGGAAAAGAAGTATCATATTTGTTTCATATCTCTTTTTGTTTTTAAGACTTATTTATTTTCAATGAATGTGTATGAGTGTTTTGCCTGTATGTATGTAAAGATACTGCATTTATGCCTGCAGATGCCAGAAGAGGATGCTGGGTCCCTTAAAACTGAAATTACATAATGGTTGTGGGCTGCCATGTGAGTGTTGAGAACTGAACCCAGGTCTTTTGGGAGAGTAGCAACTGTTATTAATCAGTGAGTCATTTCTCCAGCCCCTCTCCTGTATGTGTGTGTGTGTATACACACACATACACACACACATATAACTGATACTTCTGAAACTTCCTTTGAGCTCCTTTCCAATCCTATCACCCTTCTCTGTCCCTAGAAGTCCTGACTACCTTGAAGTACCAATGTCTGTGAATAGACACAGGAGTGCGCCTCCATACCTAATGCAGATGCACCTGTTGTCCATCTGTTGCTGTGTGACAAGTCACCCAAACAACTACACTGTGGCTTAAAACCATGAGTTTATTTTCTCATGGTTTTTGTTGGTTGGGAGTTAGGGTAGTTAGATGCAGCCATTCTAGCTTGGGGGTCTCTCCTAAGAGCAGACACTACTGGGGAGTTGCAGTCATCTACAGGTGTGACTCGGCTGAGGCCCCTCCCTCCCAGGCAGTTAGTTCACAGAGCTGGGAAGTTGGTGTTAGCCATTGGTAGAAAGCCAGTTTCTCTTCACGTGGACCTGCCATGTTAGGTTGTTAGAATGGATGCACGGGTTATCGAACAGCTGTCCTCATAGTGGGGAGCGGGGCTGGATGGGGGATGAGTTTGGCAGTCAGCAAGAGGGACTTGGTGTGGCTACGCCGGCCCACTGTATCATCGACGCACACGTAGGCAAATGATTCAGTGACAAAATCAGCCCAAGGGATAATTGTCTTCATTTTCAGATTTTTAGAACCAAAACACATCTCCCGAGTAGGCGACAATAGTCCCTTTCTTCCGGCTGAGCTGACTTTTTAATAAAGTCAACTTCCTTATCTCAACACCTCGCCTTTGACTTAATTGGCCTGTCAGCGCGGTTAGCGGCAGGACTTATGGGGAGCGGAGGCGGCAGCAGAGAAGGGAAATCCAGTGGGGAAACTTGTAGCAGTGTGTTCTGTTGCTTAATGGCCTGGGAATGAGAGGCGGCCAGATGGGCACTAATTCATGAGAAGTTTCTAGGACTTTAGCCTGCTCGGCATGAGCAGGGAATAGGGTTGGATGTTGGTGACAGGAAAGTTGGATAGTAAATCTATGGGCACAAATTGCATCTCATGAATCTTGACCAAAAGGCAAAGGCGAAGAGGCTTCCCAAAGTGACCTATGATCAGTTGTGTCCTGAGGATATCAGCTTTACCTCCTCTGTGCTTTTCTGTGCTTACTCAGCAGGCCACCCTTGGTGATCAGTAGGAGGTTTTCAGAGGCTCAGCAGCCAGGATTTTCCCTTGCCAAGGCCAGCCTGGTTCATACTGTTGGTGAATACCCCGTCTTCCAACAGAGGAGACTAACACTGAGTTCTCAGCATGGCGCCGTTGATTCCCTCACCCTGCCAGCCAATGGCAACCAGAGTCACAGCTATAGACAGTGCTCCATCTGTCTTGAGGAGCTCATCCATAGCCTAGGAAGTGCAGCAGTGGGCTCACGCCTCAAACTAAGCAGGTTGCTCCTTAGTCCATCACTTAGAGATGCCCATCCTGCCTGAAAGCTTGGATGTTTTGTTAGATATTGTCACAGCATCTACTGGAAAGAAGCACCTGCCAAATCTGGTTTTCTGTTAGAGTACACACACAAACACACACACACACACACACACACACACACACAGAGAGAGAGAGAGAGAGAGAGAGAGAGAGAGAGAGAGAGAGAGAAAGACAGAGAGAGACAGAGACAGAGACACAGAGACAGAGACACAGAGACAGAGAGAGACAGAGAGACATACATAGACACACAAACACACAGGCACATTTACACACACAGAGACACACACGAACACACACAGAGAGACAGAGACAGAGAAACATACATAGACACACAGATGCACAGGCACATATATACACACAGACACACAGACACACACACACACACACACACACACACACACACACACACACACACACACACACGGAATCAGAGCTCAGTGTTTGTGTGTCTCCCACAGGAACCAAGGGATTGGAGAAGCTTCTCTCACTCGTTAGCCTGACAGCTTATTCTCTTTTTCTGTTTCATGAACACATATTGTGGTGTGGAAGTAGCTCTTCCTGAACATTAGATGAGATGTGCCAGCAGGCTGTCTGGAGCTATGGAAGGTAGGGGTTTAAAAATATTATCTTGTTATAGCAGTAATAAAAACTTGCTTGAAAACTGTGCCCTAACATGACATTGGGTTTTTTTTCTGATACTCCAAGTGACCTTTACACACACACACACACACACACACACACACACACACACACACACACACACACACAAACACACCTTGTATCTTTATTCAGTGCGGAATTCTGTATCCATAAATCCTATGTCAAAATTGTTTATTGTACAAGAGTCGTATTCCACAGACATTCTAATTTTATTTGAATCTGATCATTTCAAAATTTCTCCTCTGGATTTGTTCACATCTGATCGCCTAGCTTTTACTTTATGTGTCTCGGGGTTGTGTGTTTAGATACGTGTAAGATCATGACCACTGTGTCTCCTTGGAGAATCATTCTTTCACAGTACAGGATCTTCCATCTTTTGGAATTCCCTTCTCAGTTAAATGCTATAGATTTTTCATTCATGTCATTAAGATTCCTTTGGCTAGCCTTCTTTTTTAACTTTTCATTGGTAACTTTGTTTTAGAAATTTCTGAATTTGGTTTGTCCTAATCCAGCGTGGTGGCCTCTGCCCTTTAAAAAGCAAGGGTGATTTGAGTTGCTTCTTGGTGTGTTTGAGTTAATTTTTACCTTCTCATTTCTCTTTATTGACTTCTTTGCTTTTCTTCTTTTTCTTCTCTGCTTTCTGATAGGCTGAAAAAGCTTTTTCTCATTAAAATATAATTAATTACACCATCCCCCATTCTTCCTCCTACCTCCACCATGTACATCTGCGTTGCTCTCTCTCAAATTCATGGGTTCTTTTTCTTTAGTTGTTATTGGAGTATGTGAGTGTGGGATGTGTGTGTGTGAGTGTGGGGTGTGTGTATGTGTATGTGTGTGTGTGTGTATGTGTGAGTGTTGGGTGTGTGTATGTGTGTGTGTGTATGTGTGAGTGTTGGGTGTGTGTATGTGTGTGTGTGTGTGAGTGTGGGGTGTGTGTATGTGTGTGTGTGTGTGTGAGTGTGGGGTGTGTGTGTGCGTTTATGTGTGTAAATATATAATCTGCTCAGTTGATTTAGTGTTACTTGTATATATGTGATTTCAGAGTTGATCACTTGGTCACTATTGAATAACCAGTCAGAGGATTCATCCCCCCGACCCTGGGAGGACTATTCTCTCACTCTCAGCACTTCTCAGTTAAAACCGACAAAGCTGTATGCGGGTCCTCCCATCTCTTCTGGAAGGCACTCCCCTTATGTTGGTGTGAACCTGTGGTTTTTTCCAACACTGAGCAGAACTCATCAGTATCAAGTCCTCTCCAGGACAAGGCAGAACCTTGAGCACATCTATGTATTTAAGATCTATTCCTACATCCCTCATTCATCTCTTATAGAACGGGTATTTATTGCGGGCCTCCTATGTGTTCACCAGGCCGAGGGTTGCTAGAAGAACTCTTGAGGGCCTATACTTTGTGGGAAGCTGACACCCTCATGCCTGTGTCTTGTTGTTATTGTCCAAAGCTTCATATTTAAACAGATAAAATGCACAAAATATGCTCATTTGTTTTTCTTCTTTTAGTAATCAATAACTAATTAGATTTTCCAATGCCCTTTTCATTTCTTTGTTAGCCATTGTTTCTTGATTGCATTTGCTTTCTGTCTGGAGTTGCTATTCATCTGGCTCTGAGGCTTTGAGGTTCATCAGCCTTGGTCACTGCATGTTTGTGAAGGCCATCAGAGCGACCCCCTTCTCATATGATAGTGAGCCTGGGTGGAATTCCTGGTTAACAGATATTTTTCCAGCACTTTAAAGATTTTGCTTTATTAACTTCTAGAATAAACTGCCACTGATAAAATGTTCACCTTCTGTCTAAAATGTTTCTTTGTAGATTGTGGGTCATTTCTCTCTGATACTCTTACCAGCTACAGAAGGCAGCCAACCTGGGGAGTGAGGCCTATATTAACTCACCTTCAAAGTATTCTTTCCTCTGAGTGCAGCTAAAGCATATTTGAGAAGCCTCTGGGGACCATATTACTTGTACTTTATTCATGGACAGGAGTAGCTGGACATCTCAGGAAGCCACACCACCCACTGGCCACTGGCTCAGCAGAACCTGCCTTCCTTATGATGCTACCAGGCATCTCTGACGCAAGCTGGGTACCCAGGAGTGCTTCTGTCTGTATCTTTTCTTTTTCTTAATTATTTCTGTCCTAGTTTGCTTTCTGTGGCTGTGGTAAATGTCATGGCCAAAAGGAACTTGAGGAGGACAGGGCATCTTTGGTTTTCAGGTCCTAATCCATCACTGAGAGAAGCCACGGCACTGACGTGCTTTTGGGTGAGTGGTTGCGCCACAACCTTTTTTTTTTTTTTTATACTGCCTGGGCCCACTCGCCCAGGTACTCGATGCCAACACTGGGCTGGGCCCTCCCACATTAATTAGCAATCAGGGAGATGCCTCTTAGACAAACCCACAGGGCAAACTGATGGAGGCCATCCTCCATTGAGAGTCTCTCTTCTCGGGTGTGACTGGGTTGTGTCAAGTTGACAACAACAAATAAACAAACTATGACACTAACCTTAAAGTGCACATGTACAATACTGTACATTTTAAAGTGAGTATGTTTGAGGTTGTGCCTGCCCAGAAGTGTTTTCTAATGTGAATGTGTAATGGCTGCTGGAAAACAATCCCCACACATCCTTTGTTCCAGAATGACTTTGCTTTTGAGTTGATTCCTTTCCTCTCCTTTGCTTACTGCAGGCAAGGAATCTTTCTCTATTTTTTAAAAAACAATTTTTTTATTGTTTTATTAGTACATATTAATTACACATAACATTCCATTATGGCATTTCATACATCATATATTTTGGTGTTAGCCTCTTTCACACTCATCCACGTGTTTGCTTATGCTCATTCTCCTCACACACACTACACACACATACACGCTCACAAACACAGTCACACACTTGTACACAAACATACATACACACATTTACACACAGACACACATTTACACACATACAATTCACATTCACAGTCATACAGATACACAAACATGTATACACACTCCTATGCATATATACAAACATACACATGTGCATACACATAATCCACTCATATTTACTCACACTCATACTCACACACATACACACTATCACACACACATACATTTTAACACACACTATACTCTCACACACATGTTACACACACACTCAGACACTCACACTAACACACAAACATAAACACACATACATACACACTCGATTACACACACACCTCGTTCTCTCACAAACTCACACATTCACTCTCATACTCAGACCTACACACACACACACACACACACACACACACACACACACATATATATATATATATATACATTCACATTTACCCTCATGAACTCACACATTTACTCTCTCTTACACACACACATACACAAACACACAAACACACACACACACACACTTCCCCTATGTACATGTCATCTCCTGTTTCCCTTTTGTTTCTTTGCTGTGTTTATTTCAGCTTCCTCACCAGCCTGTAGACGCAGAGCACTCTGTTGCAACATCACTGAAGTTTTTTGTGTTCCTCACCAGTGTTCCTGAGTTTCGCCAAGACAGGTCCAGATACAGAATTAATTCTCTTATGTTTTTCTTAGTACCAAAGTAATGCCTTAACTACGAGAGCTTGTGACTTCATTAGATGCTGAAACATTTTTACCTGTAATTCTTCAAATGATGCTTCTCTGAAGTTTCTTATTCCGCACTTTCTTAAATCTTTGCTAGTGTTTACAGCAGGTTCTCCGACCCTCACTGTCCTGCCTGTGTGCCTTCCTCCCCTCCCCCACCTTGTCTCTCTGTCTTCATTCATATAAATTACATGGCAGGGCCTGGGCTTACTAGTTCATCTGTTTGCGTCAGTCTAGTCTAGAATTTATCCTATCTGATGTGTTTTTAATTATAGTTACTGTATTCTTTATTTATACTTTTTCTAATCACTTGTCTCATGAACCCCCTTTTTATTCATTTATCTTGGTTTGTGTTTTATCATGTTTTGCTAATTTTTGTAGGTTATTTTCCCTTCATTTACCTTTACTAATCTTGAATAAAATTACTTAAATATTACATCATTGATTTATAGTATTTTAATTTCAAATGCAGCCAATTAAATTGATCTTCCTTTTACTGATTTCCAGAGTTGAAGTTTCAAAGTTCACTTTCAGGCTCATCTTTTCTGGGATTCTCTCTCCCTCCTCCTCCCCCTTCCTCTTCTTTTCTACCCTCCCCACTAAGCCTGCTGTCCAGAACAAGCTCTAATAAGAATACAAGAGGCACTGCAACACTACAGAGCCAGCCACAAAGCAGCGTTTGGCTAGGTCCTGCGCCAAAGCAGACACCCATTCCTTCCTGCCTCCCCTCCTGGCTTCTTTCCCCTTTTCACACTGAGGAAGGCCCATCCATCCCTGCCTTTAGATGGAGGTCATGGGTGCCACTTCCTTGCCATCTAGAACCCCTAACCCTAGAGGGTCCCCAGGCACTGCACCCTCCACCCTTGCCTCCTTTGGCCATGACCCCCACAGACTGGCATCTAGGGGTGCCTGTTACATGGCTATAGCTAAAGGGACAGATGCCTTCAAAGCATGAAGTATCCATGATTCCAAGTCCATCCAGTTTCTCATTGCCAGACTTTCCTTAGATGCTTGGTTGGTGCCTCAGCAGCTCTACACAGCGCTTCTTACTGGACCACAGATTCCCATTAAAATATACCCTTTGGGCACAGCCTTTTCCTGAACCCTTAACCTTCAAAGATGCCCAACTCTGATCCCACCCACATTACAGGTGGGAAGTGACTCTTTAGGGAAGGCAAGTATGATTGTTATTGTCATTTAGTTTTGATTTTTTTTTCTTTTTGAGACAAGGTCTCTCAATGTATCCCATTCTGGCCTGAACAGCTATGTAGTCCAGCCTGTTCCTCATTCCTCCTGGCATCTCAATGACCAGTTTTACAGTGTGTGCCACCATGCCAAGACAGGGTTTTATGTCTGCAGTTAGCACCCAGGGATAAAGATAAGAGAAACTGTTCCTATAAACTGACTCTACCACCAGTGACACAGGGATCCACTGCCCTCTTCAAGGAACTGGTCCACAGATTGGCATTTCCATTTTATTTGCTTGCTGAATTGTGTTAATTCTTTTTTCAGTGGCATAGATGTCATGGCTAAAGACTTTGAGAAGTTAGGAGCTGTTTAAAGAAGCAAGCCCAATTCCCTGGACTGAGAAAGGCCTGGTGCAGCTGTATCCCAAAAGTGGACACCTTCAGGCTCCTGGCGCCACCACCATGCCCAAAAGAAGAGCCAAAGAGAATGCTAAGGGAGCTAAAGCCAAGGTGAAGGATGGGCCACTGGAAGCTCTACAACCAGGCCATCTGCTGGATCCGTTCCTCCAAAGCCAGAGACCAAGCCTGAGACACCTGCAAAGAAGGGAGGGCAGGTAGTCAAAGGGCTAAAGGGAAAAGCTGACGCTGGAAGGCTAGGAGCAGTCCTGTAGGCAGTGGGGTGCTCAAATAGACCAGGCATGATATGTGGAGGTACTTGGGATGGCAAGGGAAATGTGCATTTCTGAGGCCTGTGCACTGCTGGTAAATGTACAGATTGAAACACCGTTTTTGGAAAGTTCCATTATGATGCAGGGTTTTACTTTACTTTTAAATAATTTATATTATTATTTTTCATTCATTGGTGTTTTGCCTGCATGAATGTTTGCACGAAGGTCCGAAGTCTCCTAGAACTTGAGTTCCAGGCAGCTGCGAGCTGCCATGTGGGTGCTGGGGGTTGGACCAGTGTCCTCTGGAAGAGCAGCCAGTGCTCTTAACCACTGAGCCATCTCCCCAGCCCCTATTTTGTTTGGTTTTGTTTGTTTGTTTGTTTGTTTGGTTGTTGGTTGGTTGGTTGGTTTTTGGTTTGGGGGGCTTTGTTGTTGTTGTTTGCTTGCTTGCTTGCTTGCCTTTTGAAGTTGTGTTGTTCTTAGCACACAGAGCACGTCATTGTTCAGAAGGAAAGATTACGTGTCACTTACAGAACATCTCCCAAGATGGATTGATGTGGGGAGGCACCTTCCTAGCTAAGTTTGAAAGACTCCTCCTGGCTCCCAGAAGGATTCTCTGATGTTGACACATCTGGCCACGCCAGCACAAAATGCCCTGTGGTGTAGAAGAACTAAACATTCAATTCTCTGCCCATCCCTTAGACTCACTTCCCTTAAAGCAGAAATCTGACGGGGCCTGATCTCTAAAATTACTGTTCTTGGCTCAGCAGGTGACACGGACCTGGCAGTGACGTCAGTTGGTGTTCTCAGTGAGGCAGATGATGTGGACTCCGAAGTGACGTCATGAGATGTGATCCCCAGAAGAGGACCCTTTTCTAAAAGACTGAGGTATTCGGGTCAATGCCACTTTCATTTCATCTCCTGTAAGTCAGGATCAGCTTGTGAAAATGTGTTAACCAGGATGCTTGTGCGAAGTGCCAGCCCTAAACTATTGTAAACTGCCCGACACCCCATGTGAAGACCTCACTGGGTTTGTTCCGTGGCAGCCTTTGGATCTGGGTAGTCCATGTAAGAAGAACAGGAAAGGTCCTGTTTTCTGTTCATGATTGCTTATCACATCCTGTGTGTAGTGCCGTGACTGTTCACACTGAGTATTTTGACTACAGCTATGTATAGTTTGTCTTGGGAAGAAAATCCTTTGGGGTTGCATTCATTACCTAATGATTCACTTTTTTTTTTTAAAGAACATTTATTGGTCTTAAAGTAGCAATGAGACCTTTATGAATGTTGCTGCCTCTGCGATAGTAGATTATATTCGTACGGAGAGAATTCAGTTTCACACACGGTCGAGATGAAGCACAGGGCTTCCTGACTGCTGACCTCTAATTAATTCACAATCCCACGGGAACGCCATCAAAAGGCTCTTTGAGTAGGTGATAAAAATAGGACACAGTGGGTGGACTTAGTTTTAATGAAAACTACAACACTTATTATTGTTATAATCCTGTATCCACGCATGTATCCACGTCACAGCCTCACCCCACAGCTGCAACGGACAAGACTTAAGCTCATCAGACAAGCAAAGGCCCCCCCACCCCCCACCCCCTGGGTTAACTAGCAATAGACAAAACCCTGGCGTCCCTTGCTGTTCCCATCCTTTCCGTCATTTAGGAAGTAAGCACGACGTGTACTGACTTGCATGCAGTCGCCCTTTATTTCCCTTCTTCTGCGCACACACCAGCCAGAAACTGGCACATGGAAACTCAAGTGTGGGCAGCCCTTACAAACAGTAGCCCACTCCCCACTGTGCTCCCTACCTGTCTTCCTTCAGAATTTAAGAACAGATGTAGAGCTGGGGTTTCTGGAAGGGAATCGGATAAGGAAATTAGTCGGTTACTATGATAAAGCTAGCATTAAAAAAAAAAAAATTCTGAAAGAGCCAGTTGAGAACAAATACATTGCTGCTAAATTCAAAGATAACTTGCTCCCAGGCAGACTTTGAGCGTTTATAGCTAACTGCGCTCTGACCTCTAATTTTTCTTTTTTTTAATTAATAGTCCATCTTTCTTCTGGAACAGGAACTTCAGCGGCCATTCTTAATACTGCACTTTATTTGGGGCTGTCAGTAGTCATTTCCTTGTGGTTAGAGATACAAATAGCCCCGTCCTTCCTCGGAGGGTCACCGTGGCCCTGACACCACCGTGGCCTTGCCACGAGCCCTTGTTTGGATGGAAAAGGTCAGCAAGGGACAAGCCCTTGAAAACTGCATTCAGGAAAGGCGGGTTTGGGGGAAGAAATGAAAGCAAAGGCCTGTGGTAGCCATCGTGGAGTGTTTGCAGCATGGGGCTGGGGGGTGGGCTATGGGGGGGGGGAGTCTTGCTTCATAGTTTATTAGTTGGCACTACACCCCTCAGCTGTGGACTCATAGACTCCTCTCTTGGACCCTTGAGGACACAAAGTAAGGGCTGTTGTGATATGGTGCCCATCAAATGATGCAGTCACAGCAGACTGCCAAGTGAGAAAGGTTCACTGCCTCCCCTGTTGTATTGAGGTTGGGGCTGGTTTTCTGCAGCTGCACCTTCTGCCTTGTTACCTATCACTCAGTGCTATAATAGCAGAAACAGCAATACCGAGGCATCCTACTCTGGGTAAGGACTCCAGGTTTCTTCCATTCCTGGTACCGAATAGCTTCAAACTTAATCCGTAAGCTTTAGAGAAAGGGATTGGAAGACACCAGTGTCGTAGGGTCTTGCTGGCTCCAACCACCCTTGGCTGCAGCGGCATCCCCTGGGAGCTCGTTAGAGATCACAGAATCACAGTTCCCACCCCAAACCCACTCACACTTTACCAGGCTCTCAGTGATTCTTGTACACAGAGAAGTTAAGGGAAGAGTTGGTTTAGGCGCACTGATGCGTGGAACAGCTATACATCTGGGAAACGAAGCATTCGCCTCCCCCATCTGCACGGATTGAGCGTCTGTGCCCAGCCAAGCCTAACCCCCCATTGCGTTGCTGTCAGACGACCTTTGTAAGGTGAAAAAGAGGCAAGAGCCAGAGCCCTCCGGCATGAGATTGTGGCCATTTTATAAATGGATGCTGAGGGCTCTCTAGCCCTTTCCACTGTGTGAGGAAGGCACAGTTATGAGACAGCTGTCTATGGACCAGGAAGAACGGTCTTGCCAGGCACTAAATCTACCTTGATCTTGGACTTTGCCAACTCCAAACCTGTGAGAAATAGACTTTGGTGGTTTACGGGGCAGCTGCTCCATCTATTGCCCCTTCCCTTTCCTCATTCCCCAGCTGGAAAAAGAAAGAAGGGAGGACACCAACTCCAGGGGCGGCAGAGGCTCTAGGCGTTTAGATCCTGCCGGAGCTCCTGGGATGCTCAGCTTACAGCCAAGAACAATTCCTGGAGCTGCCTGGAACTTCCGGCCCATGCCATCTGTCACTTATCTTTCTGTCTTCTATTTGGTTTTCAAATTTCCTCTTATGTTGCTTAAATCTCTTACATCTTACCTGTCAGGCTCCTTGCTATATCATTTTTTTTTTTTCACTTTTTGGAAGTTCCCATCAGATGCCAGAACTATAAATTTTTTCTTATTTAATTTTTGGACAAGTTTAGACCAAAAATTTAAACTAACCTATGCATCAAAGCAATTTACATTCCCATACGTGGGGCACAAGTGTGTGCACCTGCATTTTGACGGTGGCAAGGTGGGTAGGCATCAGGACGCGTTTCATACCTTAATTTTGGGTGACTTTAGGATGCAGAGGACATCTTTTAGATTCACCTAACTGGCTAGAATCCTTATTGTTGAATGAAAGCAAATGAGGGACTCTATAGATGGAGAATTTACAGTCTTCCTCACCCCAAATTCCCCTGCCTGCGTTACCCAGGTATCTGCAATGACATGTTTGTTGTAAACTCCCATGATTGAACTCTCTCTCTCTCTCTCTCTCTCTCTCTCTCTCTCTCTCTCTCTCTCTCTCTCCATATATATATATTCTGAGAGGGGTATGTCTTGCCTGTTTGTTCATGGGAGATGCACTCAGATCATAGAGCTGTGGAGAGGACCCAAGGAGAGCCAACATGCACTGGGCTGGGGAGTAATGAGGGCGTTCAACTATTTTTGTTCTTTACTTCTCTGGAGTTTTTCTACTGTTTAGGGATGACCCTCAGTAAGTCCTCATGGTCCTCATAGATATGGAGAACCTGGGAAGAGAGGTTGAATAAAGCAACAAGAATAAGATGACAGCTGCACCCGGTCCCCACACGGAACGGCAAAGGTCAGGGCCACAGCCCTTGTGTGCAGAGCCCCATGCAGAGTCTCCCAGCCACTCTCTGCCTCCATGTGCTTCAGGCTTAGCCTTCAAGACTCGCATGGCTGCTCATGGAAACTCAAAATCCCCTGTCCATTCATATGGATTTTCAGTGGGCCTGAGGACTGAGGCCTTCTGCTCAGGCTGGTTTATCTGTCATGGTAGAGAAAGACAGGGGCAGTCTTGCATTGAACTCCCCGTCTCCGTTAGTGGGAGGACGCTGGGCTCAAAGTCACAGGTGTGCCTGGAGGTCAGTGTGCTGCTTTCCCGCTGCTGTGATAGCACACCCTAACCAAAAGCAACCGAGGAGAGAAAAGGTTCATTTTGGCTTATATGTCCAGAAATGAAGGTCAAGGCAGGGACGGCATGCCAGCAAGATACAAAGTGACCACATCCATCCCCACACTGGAAGCAGAGAGAACAAGAAGTGGGCTCAGACTGTAAGACTCCAAAGCCCATCTCCAGTGACATATGCCCTCTAGCAAAGCTCCA
Organism: Acomys minous; assembly: GCF_964271855.1. NCBI lineage: Eukaryota > Metazoa > Chordata > Mammalia > Rodentia > Muridae > Acomys > Acomys minous. The sequence continues at coordinate 22,198,343 of NC_140486.1, forward strand.
CCTTCTAAGGACTCTAGAACCTGGAACAATGCCACCAACTTGGGACCAGGTGTTCAAATCCATGAAGCAGTGGAGGGCAGTCTCATTCAAACAACAGCAGTCATCTTCCCTCAACAGTGTGGTCATCTAGGATCCCAGAGACACTGCTTTCAAAGACCTCCAGAGGGTACCCAGGAAACAAATCCATTTCAAATCAATGCAATCTTCAAAATATTAAATGTACACTTCAGTGATTTAAAGTGTGGAAAAGAAAGTGTACTTGTAAAAATAGATCACTCTTGCATGAACGTGGTCATTCATAGACGGAACCACAGCTTCAAAGGGATGTCCCTTGGAGTCTTAAGCAAAGGAATTTTTCATGTCACTGGAGGGAGAAGGGAAAGGAGGCTTGGTCTTTGAGGGAGCCAGGCTGAGCTGGCTGTATTTAGTCTATTCTCCCAATCCTGAATTTCTTGATGACATAGTTTCAAGCTTTGTGTTAAGGCCATTTCCTCCAAGTGTAGTGAGGGAGAAGGAGGATATATGGATGGATGGATGGATGGATGGATAGGTTAATAGATGGATGGATGGTTGGATGGGTAGATGGATGGATGGATGGATAGATGGGTAGGTGGGTGGGTGGATGGATGGATAGGTGGAGGGATGGACAGATGGATGGATGGATGGATAGGTGGATGGATGGACAGAAGGACAGATGGATGCATGGATGGATGGATGGATGGATGGATGGATGGATGGATGGATGGAATAAGTATATAGGGAGTAGCACACTGGGGCAGGACACTGGTAATATTCCTACCTGGCTCACTTAACACCCTGTATAGAACACCCAATAAAGATTCACTGCTAGTCAGCATCTGGCCTCATTCATCCTTCAACCAATGAAACATGACTTTTGCTTCATCAATTTACTACATTGACTCTTGGCCCAATCAATAAGGACCTAGCAAGTGTTTTCCTGTTCCACGCATCTTCATGGATGCCAATAGGCATATTGATCTCTCCCTCTCCCTCTCCTTATCCCTCTCCGTCTTCCTCCCTCCATCCCTGCCCTCCTTCCTCCCTCCCTCCCCCTTCCCTATAGCCCTTGCTCCTTTATTCTTCCTGTCGTTCTAAGGATCCATGCCTCTTCATGGGCTTCTCCACTCACCCTTTGATGTAGTTGCTGTCCAGAGCTTTGTTGTCTTCATTTCTAGAAAGCAGTAAGTTACAATATGAAGACTGCAAGCCTGCACTCTGGGCAAATGCTTCGAGGGGATCCCTGGTGGTTCTGCCGATGGAACCTACTCTTTCTACATCAGAACGTACTTAGGAAATGAGAAAGTGTAATACACTCGATGCCAAAATCCACGATGCTCCAGGTTTCCTGTCACTTCATTGGATCATGTAAAGGCACTCTTGTCTAAAATTTCCACCTCTGGGATCACAGGTGGGGTGGAGGGGATCTAACTGTGTGTTGGAAACAGCCTCCTCATGAGCTAAACAACCTACAAAAACTACCAGCATAGAAACAGCTTCAACAGATTCTTTGAAATTAAGAGTTAAAGCCACAGAGATCATTTTCAATGAGAACCAACTTCCTCCAATTTCTTTATTTCACTCCACTTCATTTTCATGGGTATGGTACTGGGGATTGAACCCAGAGCCTCCCTCTTGGCAGACACCCTACCATACAGCTGTATTCACAGTTCTTCCATTTAGTTTCATAGACGAGACTCCTTCTGACACCCTGGAATGCAGCAAGCTCCCTGCTTCCATATGGCCAGAGAATCCGTAATAAGCCAGTGTTTGCCTAGTACGCTGTGACTATACACATACAGAGACATCTTTACTGGAACTTTGCTCAGCTTCAAACATCTCTCACAGTGGTTTATTTGTAGCCACCAAACATTAGAAAGTAGAAAACATAACATTCAATTAGAAAGATGTGAAAAATAGTCTCTCAATGCTGTTTTCCGTTTCTGTTGCCCATGTTGGTTGAAAAGGCATCTGGACTGCACGGTGTCTGTATGACGTGGGACCGCACGGCATAGCTCTGCACCGGCAGGGACTGAAATATCCCAGCTTCAGGATGATTGCTAGATTTGAGAGTGAATCACCAGGCTCCCTCTGGGTCTTTAATCCACTCTTGAGCTTGAGTGACTACTCCCAGCGCCCCCAGGTAGGAGTGCTAAGTGGCAGCCTGATCCTGTTGTGAACTGTTTCCTCCCCTGGTGAGAAGATGGACTCAGTCTATCTGGCTTTAAACCCACTGATCTAATCATGAGGGCTTGAAACGGATAACCCAGTATATTAGAGAAACCTAATGCTGGGGAAGGTGGCAGGCAAGTCACACTGAATCAGAAAAATAACAGAGGAAATTCTCAGTAATTACCAGGGAGGAAGAGAGTGGATGTTTCCATATCAGTGGGCAAACCGGAAGAAGGAGATAAAATCAACTCAAGTTTCAGTGAAAGGAAAAATTCTGCCTCATAAATGAGCTCAAAGAGTAAAACTTGCAAGAAAATGCAGCAATGGAAGGCTGTGTTCTTACAAACAGATTCTCAGGAAAAACTCAACACTGAACATCATCAGCAAATAGATTCTAAAGTTTCTATGGTCCAAAGACCCAAAGAAGCCAACACAATATTAAAGGTAAGAGAACAAAGTCGGAGGACTCATAATACTGGATTTAGACCATTAATGATCAAGACTAGGAAGCCTGGGGCTATGACTCAGTTGGCAAATACCTGTGCCCAAACCTGAGGACCTGAGTTCAGAAACCAGTGGTGGTATTTACATACATCAGTAACAAACACACATGCATATATGCAAGCGCGCGCGCGCGCGCACACACACACACACACACACACACACAAGCACACCCATGTGCACACAAATGGAAACTGGGAAAGGAAGGCGAAATTGATCCACCAAACAGAATGGAGAAGTAGAAGCACTCACATTTAGCCAACTGGCCTCTGGCAAAGGTGGAAAAGTAATATGATGAAAAAAAAGATCATCTCAATAAGTGGGCAAAAAGAAAAAAGCAGGTATCCACACAAATATCCACACACCTGTATAACCACCTAAAAAAGCTAACTGGAATAAATCACAAACTTCAGTACAGATTCAAAACTGTAAAACTCCCAGAAGATAAGACAGAAGAAAACCTAAATGGCCCTGGATATGACAGTGATGCCTCAGATATGGCCTAAAGGGGATTATTGATGAGCTGAGATTCATTAAATTTAATTTTAAATTTTTTAAAAGAAAGGAAAAGAGTATTTTTAAATAAATAAATAAATAAAAATCAATAACAATTAAAGACAATGTCAACAGAATGGTAGTGATTGGGACAAAGTACTTGTAAAAGAGAATTCTGTTTAAAGGGCACTTAATCAAAATATAGAAAGAGCTCTAAACAGTAAGAAAGTAATTTAAGATAAGCAAAAGACCTGGACATTTGACCACAGAATACACAAGTGAAAAATAAATATGCAAAGGTGTTCAATAGGATATCAGGAAATCAAAATTATTTCATGGGCCAAGGGAGGAACGCATGACTAAGTGTAAGGACCTGAGTTCAAATCCCTAGAAGTGCATAAAGAGCTGGTTGTGGATGCACACATGCTTGTAACCCCAGCCTTGTGGGGGAGGGGCAGAGGCTGGGGCTTGCTGGCTGCCAGTTCGTCACTAAGGTTAGTAGGCCCCGTCTCAGGGAATGAAGGCGAAGCATCATAGATCAGGGCAGCTGACATCTTTCCCTGGCCTCCAGGGATTGGTACACATGCCTCAGCACACATACATGCATACATTACACACACTATACACATACAAGTTTAAGCACAGAGACACCCACTGCACAGCTCTTAGAGTGGTCAAAATCCAAAACACTAAAAACAGTGTTGGTAAAGATGTGGACTGACAGAAAATGCCACTATTTGTAAAGAGGGTTTGGCAGTTACTTATAAAATCAAATGCAGTGTTAGCACAGGCTCCAGGAATCACGTTCTTGAGCCGAAAACTTGCACCCTACAAAACCCTGCACATCAGTGTCTGTAGCCACTCTGGTCACAGCTAACATCGCCTCTTGTATGTGATTAGATAAATTGTGAAATATTCAGATAATGGAACATTATTTAGCACTTGGAAATAAATGAGCTGCCAGGCCCTGTGCTAAGTGAAAGAAGCCAATCTGCCAAGGCTGCACACTGCATGTGATGCCAAATCTGGGACATTCTGCAGAAGGCAAAATGATGGAAGCAGCAAAGTAGACAATGTTTTCCAGGTCTTGGAGTGAAGGTGGGGGGGATTTTTAGCACAGTGAAAAAGACTGTATGAGACTATAATGACAGATACATATTTTTTTTAATTTTTACTTATTATTATTGTGTATATGCATGGTGTGTATGTGTATTTGTGTGTCATGGTACATGTGTAGAGATCAGAAGACAGCTTTATGGGATCCGTTCTCTCCTTGTACCTGTGAGCAGTTTCCAGGGATCAAACCTATGTCATCTGGCTTACCCATCAAGCACCTTTCCCCACAGAGCTATCTTGCCAGGCCTAACCCGTCTTTCCGTGTGCATCAAAACCCACAGAATGTCCATCACCAAGAGCAAAGTGTGATGTAAACTGTGCACTTTGGCTGATAGCAGATGATGTACTTATTGGCCGTGATGTATGTATCACAGGACAGGGCATGTTTGAATAAGAACTTATACATGCATAGAGTATGTGGGAAGAAGCCTTTGTAGTTTCTATTCAATGTTGTTATGAATTTAAAACTGCTCTAAAAATAGTCCCTATCAAAGAAACAAAAATTCTGCAGTATTGGGGAGGCCATACTCCTGTAGGGAAATTCTTAAGCCTGAAAAGAGGCATATGGTCGATGTACCTCAGTAATAAGGGAAGAGGCAGGAAGCCTTGAAGAAATCCTAATGCCTAATGCCTGGTCTTAGAAAGCACACGGAAGAACCACTCGAAGGAGTAAAACATTTCTCCGATGGGCACAGAGCTGGGCACAGAGGCAAAATTCACTGCAGGAGGGGTTTTGGTTTTTCTGGTCACCCTACAGCATCATTGGGCTAAAGGCAAAGGCTTGAAAGAAAATGTCCCTGTCCTGGGATATGTCCTCTAGACAAGGGGTCCTGAACAGGATAAGAGTGCGAGATAAAGCTGAGCACAAGCAAGCAAGCAAGCAAGCAGGTGAGCACGCACTAGTTTCTCTCTGTTCTTGACTGTGGAAGTGATGTGACCAGCTGCCTCAAGCTCCTGTCACAGTGACATCCCTGTGGTGACAGGCTGTAACCTAGAATTGGGAGCCAAAGTTGCTTTTGGTTGGTGTGGTGGTGTGAATAGGTACAACCCCCATAGCCTCATGTGTTTGAATGCTTGGCACATAGGGAGTGGCATTATTAGGAGGTGTGGCCTTGGAGGAAGCATGTCACTGTCAGGGTGGGTTTTGAGGTCTCAGATGCTCCAGTGAGGCCTAGCATAGTCTTCACTTCTGCTGCCTGCAGAACAAGATACAGAACCCTCAGCTGCCTCTCCAGCACCATGTCTGCCTGCATGCTGCCATGCTTCCCCACCACGACGATAATGGAGTAAAGTATAAGCCAGCCCCAATTAAACGTTTTCCTTTATAAGAGCTGCTGTGGTCATGGTGTCTCTTCACAGTAATAAAACACTGAAGACATTCGGGGTATTTTATCAAAACAACAGAAATGAAATTAGGACAGATGTCAAGTTCAGAGAAGGAGCTGGAGACTTAGCTCAGTGGTTAAGAGCCCTTACTGCTCTTACAAAGAACCTGAGGTTGGTTCCCAGCACTCACACTGTGTCTTACCTGTAACCCCAGCTCCAGGCAGAGCCAGCACCTCTGACTTCCACAGGCTCCTGCGCTCATGTGCAGATCCCCACACACATAATTAAAAACACAAATAAGTCTAACCAACCAAACAAAAAGCTCCAAGAAAATATAAGTGGGATTTTTATAACCAGAGATAATAGTTATGAATATTCCAGAGAGTCTCAAAGGAGTAAATGTTCTTACAATATAGATGCCTAATCTGTTTTTGGCCCTGATCCTAACTCTGGAGACAAGGGATGGGGCCAACTTGGTTGGCAACTGCTCGGTGGTAAATAGAGGCCGTGCTGTGACCCCATGTTGTGGCCCAAGCGCCCCCTTTCTGCCTACACATTCCCACGTTCCACCAGTTGTCTCATTTGAAACAGAGGAAACCAGTTGAACCCAAAGCACGGTGACGGATGGCTCTCTGCCCAGAATTTCAGAATGAGAACAAACGGATTGGCCAAGGCTACTCTCTAAGATGTGGTGCTCAAACGCAAACTAGATAATCACAGCTAGTGCCGTTAGCGCTGTCTAGGGTGGAGAGGTGGTGAGAGAGTGACATGGAGAGACAGTGTATCTGCCTTTTCTTCCTCTCACACAACCCTAAAATGCCTTCATGAAGATGAGAAGGAAGGTCTAGACAGCCCAGCACCTTTTCCCATTTACTCCCAAAACGTGCAGAAGTTTGGTTTTCCTGGTTCTCAATCCTGCACATTGGTCACCTAGGGGTGGGTTTTCAGGAGGCCTGGGTGTCCAGGATTGCTTCCCCTGGCTCAAAGATTGTCATACTGTGTGTATTTAGAGAGGCCACAGGGCTGGAGGGATGGCTCAGCAGTTAAGAGCATTTGTTGCTCTTCCAGAGGACGTGGTTTAATTCCTAGCATCGGCATCTGTAACTCCATTTTCACAGGACCCAAGAACCCTCTTCTGACCTCTGTGTGCACTACACACACATGCTACACAAACATACATGATGGCAAAACACCCATATACATAAAATGAAATATAAAAAAAATTTTTTAAAGGTCAGAATTTAGCTGGGGAGATAGCTCAGTGAAGCACTTGTCACACGAGTGTGAGAATCTGAGTTAAAAAGCACCAGAAACCACACACACGCGCACACACACACACACACATACACACACAAACATGTGGTAGAGCACATCTGTAATTTCAATCTTCCTTCAGCAGGAGGGGAAGCAGAAACCACCGCATCCAGATGCTCACTGGCCAGCTGGCCTGGAGCACACAGTTGCAAACAAAAGACCCTGAGTCAAACAGAGTATAAAACAAAGGCCACCACCCAAGTTGTTTTTTGACCTGCACACATGTTGTGGCATGCGCATTCCCTCCCCCAGAATATACAGACATATTTTTTTTTTAACTTAAAGGTCAAAATTCCTCTTTGTCACAATGGTCCATTTGCCTGGCTTTGTTCGGATAAAATATGTCCAAACCTTTAATAGAGGGATTTAGTGTCTGGCATCTAGCATCAGTATGTGTGTGTGTGTGTATAAGCACACACTTCAGTCATTGTCTGGAGTTTGCATAAGATTAACACACAGATTGTTAAAATGGGAGGGTTTGAAGGGGATGACTGTGACCTGTGGGTTGGAAGCAGTTTTTACACTAACCTCTTGAAAAACCAGCTTATTCCGCAGCAGAATTTGCAGTTTGGGTGAAAACTCTAAATCGACCTGAAATACCGTGTACAACTGCATTGTGGAGCATCAAGTCCTGTGGACTGCCCTATATGAGGTGGTGTCTGGTTTTGGTTTGGTTTGGTTTGGTTTGGTTTTTCAAGACAGTTCCTCTGTGTAGCGTTGGCTGCCCAGGCTGGCCTCAAACTCACAGCGATTCGGCTGCTTTAGCATCCCAAGTGCTGGGATTAAAAGTGTGTACCATCACACCTGGCTATGGCATTTGGTTTTTAAACTTCGTTTTCTCCCTTCTTGGTGGATATTAAAAATCTTTTTAAATATTTTACTGGGGCTGGGAGTCACACAGACAGCTTGATGAAATTTGTTTATCCTCCACCGTGTAGGTCCTGGAACTTACCTTCAGTTTTCAGGCCTGTGGAATACACACAGGGTCTTTCTAAACAGCCACCATGAGCAGCACTAGCTGAGCCTTGACAGGATTCCAGGCGGTTGCATTTCAGGGACGTTAAGCAAGTTCAAAGAATTTCCAAAAGCTCAGCCACACTGACAGTGAGGTTGTCTAGGGTTACAGGAATGGATTCTTTTTCCCTACAGATTTAAAGACTAAACAGCACTCTCAGCACTCATTAAAGTTTTATTGAAAGCACACTTTGCACACACAGCCAGGTAGGCACACATAGAGAGAGAGATAAGCTCCCCCAGTGGCACCCAGCGCTGAGGGTGGTTGAGGTGTTGAGGAAATGCAGACATGGAAACCCAACTTTGTCAGGCAGAGCCAGAACTTTTACATACCTTTGAGGGTGAGGTGAGATCTCTTTTCCCCCTCATAAAGAAAAGGAAGGTGGTTGGCTCCCACCACAGGAGGCCCCCTCATGGGAGGTTTGAAAGTTCCAATGAATAGTTCTTTCTGGTAGGGAAAAAAAAACCCATCATGTGTTTGTCTTAAAGAAGTGCCTCTCTTCCCTGTCTGTCTTTCTGCCGGGGAACTATCTAACTCCTAGTTCGTCAATAGTAAGAGCCCCTTTACAGGTTGTATGATCCAACTAGAGTCCCAAGAAGATAATAAAATTGTCAAATTTTGACCCAACATTTAAAAATTCTATTTTGGGTAAGGAAAGAAAACTTGATTTTCTTCAACATTTTATTAAAGGGCACAGGAGAACAATGCCTTTGGGAAGCATTCTGTAAACATTTTTTTTCTTTAAATTGGCTGATTTTAACAGGGTGAGGCCCATTATTGTTGCAACAGCCTATTTAACAGACAGAAAGGATGGGAAGGCAGGTGGCCCCAACAGAGCACCCCTGCTGGTACCTCAACAAGTTAGGCACCCCTGCAGGGGAAAGGATGGGACTTGGTATGTGACATGGTACAGCCTCACACTGAAAGAGGGAAGAGTCCTGGGGTCCGGGAAGAAAAGGGGGTCCCTCTCCTTGCTCTTGCCAGTTGAGAAGACTAGCACAAAGGCATCAAAGTATGACTGAGCTGTGTCTCTGGCTTGCATGCCCCTACCCCCAACACTGGCAAAAGGGCAGCACTTACTGAGGGCTTAGTGGGTACATGTCAAACCCTATGCTTCCGGCACTCTGCTGTCGCTTTACTCATGATGGCCTAGTTTAGTAAGTGCAGTTTGGAGCTTCTATCTGTAGCTGAGGGAAGTTAAATAATTTGCCCAAGGCTATGAGACCTGCAGGCTCCAGCAAGCTTGAGAAGAGCTGGGCTGGCCTGCCGGCTTCACAGTTGCCACTCTTGTAGGCTGGAACCTTCTTCCCAGAGCTCAGGTGCTGACTGTCATAATACCCTTTGGAAAATCCCTCTTGCCTTTGCATAGGAGGCATGTAGGCCCTTGTGCTCACAGATTAGCACCGGGGGAACCAGGCCTGTTAAACACAAACACACAGGATTGTCTTTTCAAAGGGAGAGCAGTATAACTCGTTTACTACCCAAGAAGGTTGAGAGCAAACGTGGTTAATAGCCTGGTGACTTCTGTGCTATCTGTGTGGCCAGGCCACACTGGCTCCTCCCCAAGACCCTCATCTTGAGCCTGCATTCGCAGTTAATCTATAGAACCGTTCTTTATGGAAAAGGTCACTCTACAAAGAGTTTCGAAGCAGTCATGTCTTATGTTTTGTTGTCCACATGGGATTAATTATCACGAGGAAACTGTGCTTAAGTGTACCTAAACTACTCAGGGTCAGACTTTCAAAGTTTGAGCCAATCCCAGCTGCTGAGACATGTTGAACTGAACCGCCTTCTCGCCTCTCCTGATGGGCACTGCTGGCTTTGCTGTTTGCAGAGACCTCTGCACCTTCAGAGACGGCACTCTTGCCAGACCTTGCAACTGCCTTAGTCATATGCCTTGAGAGCGTTTCAGATTATGTCCTCAATCTGCTGCCCTACTGTGTGCTCCACCTGTTTCCATTTTAACTCGCTGTGAAGCGTGGTCTCCTGTTATATAACCAACCTCACTATGCCTTACCCTACCCATGTAGTCAGCTTTAACCTGAGTGCATAGCTTTAAGTATGTATTTCTCCATGCCCCAGACCCAGAACATTATGTATGCGTGTAGGTATAAGTGTGGGCTGTGGTAATCACTTGCCAAAAGCAGCCAAGTTCAAAGCAACCTCAAACAACAAATGTACATGTTGGGAGAAATGTTGGCATAGGCTGAGAAAGTGTGTGGTTGGGGGTTCAACTCTGGGTCAGTTGGGGTCAGTAAGGTAAGCTGTTTCCTTGTAAAAACTCTGTTAAACGTTTCTGTGAAAAGCATCTTCACTTCTTTCCCATACCATGTTTTCTGTGCTGATGAATAAATATAGAGCTAAGCCCTTTATTAGGGACAGGCAGGCAACAGGAACAAAGAATAGACTCACCAGACAGACAGACAGACAGACAGACAGACCGAAGGCCATAAACTATAGACAGACGGAAGATACAGGGAGATAAGTAGAGAATTCAAATTCGGGCTCCGTCATTGTTCAAGCTACTCTTTTTCCTCATTCATTAATATGAGGTGAATTCTGCCTGCCTGGAGAGCAGTGTCCCTAATCTCCATATAAGCAGTAAGTTCTTTTATGTGTGTACACTTTTGTGTATACAGAGGAGCAGATGTGTGTTCATATGTATATGTACACATGTTCACACGTATGTTGAGAAGACCAGAGGACAACTACAGGTGTCATCCATCTTGCATTTGGAGCCTGGAGCTCACCAGCAGGCTAGGCTGGGTCATCAGTGAGCCCCAGGATGTATCTGTCTATCTCCCTTGAACTGGGATTGTAAGTATACCACCACGCCTGGCTTTCTTTGATGTAAGCGCACATCCTCATAGTTGTACAGCAAGCACTTTACCACTGATTATTTCCCTGGGGCCCTCCACCTTGTGATGTGTGTTTGCTCCTCAGGCACAGACATCGGCCACCATTTTTTCCTTGTCTTATTGGAGACAGGGCCTCTCACTGGTTGGGATGTCTCCAAGTAGGCCAGGCTGTCTGATCAATGAGCCCCAAGGATGCATCTGTCTCTATCTCCACTGTGCCAACAAAGGTGAGCACCTGCGCCTGGGGCTCAAACTCTGGTACTCACGGTGCAAGGCACTTTACTGACTGAGCTACTGTCTGTGTCCCATGCATCCTTCACTCTCCATCCCCACCTCACCCACCCAACCACCCAACTGCCCCCCCACTGCCAAATAGTAACCTCTGACACCTTCCATTTGCCTCTCCTGCTTAACCCTTGGTCACAGTGATTATCAACACCCGAAACCTCAGGTTTGTTTCTTTCTTCCACCTAAATACACAGGAACCTCCATCAAGACTGGAACTGCGTCTCCAGCATCTAAGATGATGCCAGGACCTGCTCCATATTTCAGTGAGGGACTGTTTTCAATTCGGGGCTATTTAGAATAGAAATCACTAACTCCACCAAAATGAAAAAGAATGACGAAAAGAATGACTTCTTTTACTTCTGTATTCCCATCTTTTTTCAGAAGTGTATGCACTGTTTTATATCTATTTGTTCATTTCTCTATTCATGTGTATGCACATCTGCCATGTGAACGCATGTACAGCATGTGAGTGCAGCTGCCTGAGAAAGCAGAGGGCATGAGCTGCCGGACAAGAGTTCTGGGAACCAAACCTGGGTCCTCTGTGAGAGCAGTAAACTCTCCCAACCACTGAGCCAGCTCTCCTACTTCCACAGCATTTTTATAATTTACTGAACACTTTAAATAACTGCACAAACCACCCCAAAATATATCACAAAACAAAGCAGATTGCATCTCCTCCTCCTAAACGCCTTTAGATTTCATTTGTTTATCAGATCACATATGGGTGAATAAAAAGCCCTCCCTCCTCCTTGAAGGACCTGTCTGTCTCCCTCAGGCGTCATTCTGGAAGCTGGGAGCTTTATCTCTGAAGCCAGTTGCTGTGGCTGTATCATGTGGACTATGCCCTGTTCCCATCCACAGGCCAGACCCAAACACACAGCTCGGTGTCTAGAAGAGCTGCTGACCCCGTGCTAGGTGGGAGCCACTACCTCCAGCAGCTCAGAGACTGAGCAGACTCCAATCAGAGGCCACAAAAGGAAGCCATCTTTACTGGTGAATCATTTATTTAGACAAGACAAAAAACGTCTCCACCTGGTTTCCCTTTGTACAGAAAGTGGAACATTTCAAATATATTAGCTTTTCTCTTTTTCAGCAGAATTCATTTCAATCTGGTCCCAGGAACCGCTTCTCATGTTAGGATTCACGTTTAAGTAACACATATGCGCCCATCACAGCCAACAGAGCATACTGTAGAGAGAGCACAATAGAAATCATCATGAGGTCTACAAATAACCCCAGGTTATAAATGAGCTCAGATGAAGCCTGCTCAATGCTGGACTGAGAACAGACTCAACAGAGGACCTGTCTCCCCCACACCTTGTTCTCCAAATTAGCTGTCCAGTGCACACTGAATGAAGACCCAAAAATATACTGATGACTCGGGGCCAAGGACTCGACAGCCACAGCTAGTGCAGTGCTTAGTCCTTTATATGTTGCCTATTATTTTTCAAGTGATTTTTTAAAATAGAAATGCCATTTCTACTGAAGTTGGCTGATAAATATGACCAGGGTTTTGATGATACTTCAGATTATGTTTAAAATTTCCATAATAATCAACAATTCTATAAGCACCATTTCAGAACAGTTAATATAAAAGGTAAAAATAGCTGTTTTAAATAACTCATTTAAATGTTAATAATTTAGGTTATTATGTTAATTTGTAGGTAACTAGAAATGCTCCACAGAAAAATTAATGGCAAAACATTTTATGATGGCTTCCTATTTGCAATTGCACAGGTAAAAGCTCCAATATTTAAAACTTAAATAAACACACACATACATAAATTCTTACCTTGAATTTTGGATAGTCATTCATTATAATGGTGACCATACCAACATAAGGTAAGAACCTAAATCGTGGGAATAAAAAGCAAGAAATATAAACTTTGTTTATTATATGATGATACAATATTGATTGTTCGTCTCCACAATTTAGTGGAGAGTGGGATATGACTTTCTCACGTACTCTGGTGCCTCACATTTGACCATGTCCCCTGGAGGGGGAGATCTGGTGGCACTCAGAGGAAGGACAGCAGGTTACCGAGAAGAGACTTGATACCCTATGAGCATATACAGGGAGAGGTAATTCCCCTCAGGAACAGTCATAGGGGAGGGGAATAAGGGGAAAATGGGAGGGAGGGAAGAATGGGAGGATACAAGGGATGGGATAACCATTGAGATGTAACAAGAATAAATTAATTTAAAAAATGTTTTAAAAAAAAAGAAAAGAAAAAAACAACAATATTGACTGTTCTACATATCAGCCCCTGGACACCAGTCTTCCCAGGGTGCACCACTGGCTATGGCCAGTGCTCACTTCTTTCTCAAGGCAAAAAGCCTATGTGCACTAAAGGCCAGGCAGCTTTAAGTGAGTCCACAGTTTGAGCAGCAGAGCTCTCTGGCTGTACTTGGTACCATTAAAAGAATTAGCTGAACAATTTCCTCAAGTAGAATAAGCAACATTCACAAACCTAGTTGGTTTTGTTTTTAGGAAGAAAGTATTTTCAGGTGGCCTAAATCAGAACGGCTCCAAAATAAAAGCAGAAGATTTATATGACTTGAAAAGAAACCAGACAACAAATTAAGCTTTAAAGAACACAGACAGTCATCCAGAATTTAAGCGATTAGCATGATTTTCATTTCAGACCTTCTCAAACCTGATAGATGAGTTTCCTGAGGAATGAACACACATGCAGATCTTGTAACTCAGACTCAAATATGAGCATGGTCTGAGAGTAGGGGTCAGAGCCAGTGAGCCAGATGTCAGCACTGTGCCCAAGCCCCATTATCTGTGCTAGTGAGAAGCAGGAGCCACAACCACAGAACCTCTGCCTCTCTCCAGCTGTGGCCTCCATCAGCACTGGAAACACATGACTGACTAGCAGGGCGTCCCCTGGTCTCGCTGCAGACACCTGAGTGAAGTGCAACAGAGGAAAGCAGTAAAAGCTTGGCAAGAGTCCTTGTGTCACCAGCCAGTTAGTAAAGATAATGCTATACACCAGGAGCTGCCTGTCCTGCTGTGTGTAGCCAGTGGGACTCAGGTAGCAAGCAGGGCTTTCTAACAGAAGTAAAACTTTATTACTAACATTTAGAAATGGGTCGGTGAGAAAGGGGCAGCATCTCCTTTACTCATTTTTAAAAATGAGTATATGTTCTGCCCAGTGCCAATCATACTTAATTCTCTAAATAATCATGCATTAAAAAATTTACCACAAAACTTTCTAATTGTGAGAAGCAAACAGAAAATGATCCAAACATCTACCATAAAAAGTCTTCCAAGATGCTTGCATATAAAACCATGGGTACCTATAGAACAGCAGTTAACTACTACTTAAAAGGGTAAAGATCTAGATTTGACACAAAAGCTACTTCCACATACTGGTGGATACAAAGACTCAATGCTTCCAACTAAAACTATGTGGTATATGTGCACATATCTATCAGGACAGTGTCCAGAACATTCACTGAAATGTTAAGTAGAGGCCATCTCTTGGAAGATTTCTAGTTATTGATATTTTAAAACCCCCAAATAACTAAGTTTTGGGTGAAGGTGTATGTTTTGGAACAGAATTAAACCAAGGGTGTAGGTAATATATTCCAATTCCATTATAGCTTTTGGGTCCTTGAATATCTAAGTTTTCTTTGGTTAAAGAATTCTGTTTATTTACATATATGAGTGTCTTGCCTGTTTGTACATCTGGCCATAGGTGGCCAGAAGAGTGTGTCAGATCCCCCAGAACTGAAGCCACCATGTAAGTGCTGGGAACCGAACCTGGGTCCTCTGGAGGACCAGCCAGTGCTCTAACCCACTGGATCACCTCTCCATCCCTTCCCTGTGTTTTGTTGAAGACAGGGTCTCACTGATAAAACCAGGCTTAAGGCTTTTTTGTTTTTGTTTTTTGGCTTTTGGTTTTTTTATTAATTTATTCATATTACATCTCAATTGTTATCCCATCCCTTGTATCCTCCCATTCCTCCCTCCCTCCCATTTTCCCCTTATTCCCTTCCCCTATGACTGTGCCTGAGGGGGACCTCCTCCCCCTTTATATGCTCATAGGGTATCAAGTCTCTTCTTGGTAGCCTGCTATCCCTCCTCTGAGTGCCACCAGGTCTCTCCCTCCAGGGGACGTGGTCAAATATGGGACACCAGAGTTCGTGTGAGAGTCAGACCCCACTCTCCTCTCAACTGTGAAGAATGTCCTGTCCATTGGGTAGATCTAGGTAGGGGTTCAAAGTTTACTGCATGTATTGTCCTTGGCTGGTGCCATAGTTTGAGCAGGACCCCTGGGCCCAGATCTGCCCGTCTTAATGTTCTTCTTGTAGGTTTCTAGGACCCTCTGAATCCTTCTATTTCCCCATTCTCCCATGCTTCTCTCACCTAGAGTCCCAGCAGGATGTCCTCCCCTCTGTCCCATTTTTCTGGTAAGTGAAGACTTTCATGGGACATGCCCCTTGGGCTAGTGTCCAGATATAAGTGAGTATAAACCATTTGACTCTTTCTGATTCTGGGTTAACTCACTCATTATGATCATTTCTAGTTCAATCCATTTGTCCACAAATTTCAGGATTTCCTTGTTTTTAATAGCTAAGTAGTATTCCATAGTGTAAAAGTACCACAGTTTCTTTATCCATTCTTCTACTGAGGGACACTTAGGCTGGGCTTAAGTTTTATTAGTCTTCAAAGCACAGCCTAGACCTGCTTACAACACTGCTGATGTGTCATGTCTGTGACAAATGACTATTGTTTTACAAGCGTGTATTCCTTTTTCATTTTTAAGTGTTTTCCTGGTTTCTGGGGCTTCTGTATAACAACAAGTCCATCCTCACCCTCGTGCTCTTCCTACCACGTCCTTCTTCTCCAGCCAGTTCTGGCCTTCTTTATACAAGCCTCTATCATCAACTTCATTATTATCTCCTTTAGTCAGAAACTTGATGTCTCCGTTATCTCTGGAAAGCAAAATGACGTCCTCTCAGAAATCATTTTCAGCATAGCATCATTAAAAACATATTAGTTTAACCCAGACATTACATCCAGACGCCAGCAGTTAGAAAGCAGTTGAGGAAGATTTGACCTCTCTTTGGTCTGGGTTGATTGCCTACAGATAACCACCCAGCTGAAGCCCGGATCTAATGACAATTTCATGGACTTAAATTCCAAGACATTCGAGTAACCCTGACAACCAAAGCACAAAGCAAACACCAGGGCAACGGGAAGGCAATGACTGGCAACTGGTACACAGCATCACTCCTCACTCAGGCATCCCTGCACTGGAAACAGGCCTGGTATTTAACTTACTTCCCCCCCCCCCAAAAAATAAGAGTATTAGTGTCATTCATCAATGGGCGAGCTCACAGGAATGGTCCTGTCCAGGATCACTGCACTCCAGAGTAGAACAGGCAATGAGCTTTTCCATACTTACTTCAGTGGTTCTCCTCACGTCTGACTCAGTCAGAAATCAGATGAGGCTGAATTAACGACCTGCACTTGAACTGCTTTCATCCCTTCTTAGTGCTCATAGGAAAGTCTGTTAGGACGGCTCTTACTGTCTCTCAGTCTACACATGAACTTGTGGATAATGCAACTTACTTAAATGTGGCTGTGCTTTTTAAGTGACCTCAAGCTTACCAAATGCAGAAGTGTTAATGCTTTACTTCCTTCCCCACTAAGCACAGCGGTGTAGAATCCCATTAGCAGGCATGGCATCAGACAAATACAGTCAGCAGACAGGCGGGACTCATTAAGTGTTCTAAATGGGCGCTCACTTTACACCTGGTACTGGGAACTCAGCCTGTAGTGCTGTGTAGTTTATAAAGAGGGGGTCTTTCAGAAAGACAAATGAAAACAAGCATTGTTAGGATGAGGCAAGAGGCTCAAAGCCTGCAAGCCTCTGAAACCATGTCTGAAGGAGCAAGTTGATCTGCAGTCGTGGTTGTTTAGACTCAAGAGGGCAAACATCCTCTGTCACAATTTGTGGAAGTTACGGCAAAAGCCATCATCAACTCAACTCTGTTTCCATCTTTAGAAATGATTTGCAAATGAGGTGAAAGTCCTGTCACTGCTTCTTCCTCAGGAGGTTGGCCAGCAGAAGGTGTGTAACCACTCAAACAACGTCTGCGTGTGAGCAGGTTGGACTGGATCTGGATCAGTCTAAATGTCAGTGTAATGAAGTGAATATTTTACGTAGACCTGGAGGCAGTGAATGGCATGAGTACCCAATACCAGAAGTCATTCCCAAACTCTCAGTCAGCCTCTATCTTTCTCATTCTCCCTCCTCCCCCTCCCCTCAGACCCATGGTGAGAAATCTGCCATCTTTTAAAAGACAGATACACATATCTAAACTTCATTTTATAAGCCATGTACACAAAATGCTAACATAAGAGCTGCACAAATGTAAAGGTACATGCCAAGCATATAAAACGTAAATCTATCATGTGAAAACTTTCTGTATTTGAGCTAGAATTAAATGCTTTCATTACAAAAACTGTATGTCATTAAGGTCTTACGTCATTAGCGCTACCTAAGGGGAAGGCGTGGAGGGCTGTGGGGGAAGGACTAAAGCAGGACATGTTATGACGAAATCATGAGGTGCCCTGGGAAAGGCGGCTTTACCCACCGAGGGCTGAAGTTACTGCTAAGAATGCCACTTTGGCCAAAGTGACACAGAGAAACAGCTAGCTTTATTATACGCCAGAAGAAAATTCTAGCATCAAAGCAATCAGTCTGGTTAGAGCGGGACTGTCTTTGAGACCCTTCAAGCAGCTAATGTAACACACTCCTTGCATTTGTGCAGCAGTCTGGGTTTGCTTTTATTTGTTTTGTTTTTTATGTCTTTTGGTAAACATTATCTTGCTTAGCTCTCATAATCACCCTGGGGGTTACAGTGGGCAAGATCACTCCCAGCCACCGGTGCAAAGCTGCCCAGTCAGTGAGCAGCAGAACGAGAACAGCTCTGGCTCTCTGGATTTTCCTCGCTGACCTTTAAAGCATCTACGGAAATGTACAACACCACAATAAAAGCAAGTAAAGCCTCTTTACTTTTCATGAACCTTGATTACTCTGTGAACTATCGGAATGTCTCTTCCTTCAACTTTAAAAACAACTATTTCACCAGCTCTGATGGGGTCCTCCCGGAAATTCGTGAGGAACAGCAGATCTCCCCTGTGAAAGGCCGGCTCCATACTGCCACTGGAAAGAAAAACAAAGTCACCGTCAGTGGCACCTAGTGTCCAAAGGGTTGTAAAGTGAAGCTCCTGGCCACAGCTGCATCCACATTGACAAAGGTGCTGTGCCCAAACCTGGTGGGTTTCCTTCAGCTCAGAAGAGGAAACGGCTGATGAGGAAACGGCTTTCCACTTAGGCATCTGCACGGGAAGGACACTATCTACCGGGTCCTGTTCTCAGCTTGTTTTTCCATTGTCTGCGTCTCACTCCTTGAACAAGTCCTGCATTGGAGCTGAGAATAGTGTCGACTCTGAAATAAAAGCTGCCTACTTATGGCCTTAAAAAAAAAAAGTCCCACCTCCACAAATACATTTCACTCCACACTGAGCGCCGTTAGTCCTGGTTAACATCTAGGACACTCCCTGCATTTCCCGGCACAGCCTCAGCAGCCATAACACTGCAGGGTGCCTTCAAGGGATGAGAAACAGCAAATGGATAACGTTAGAGATCAGGCCCTGTCTAAAGTATGCTGAGGCCTGGGACAAAATAGGAACCCTGGTTCCGCTTCTAGCAGCATCAGCTTTTTGACTATGTTCTACAAGAGCCAATGTTACAGGGATTACTGGTGTGAAAGATGACACATAATCTTCATGGTAATAGTTCCAACCTATGCCAAATATCTGATGTGTTCAAAGTCAACTGTGATCTGCTGGGAACTGAAAGCTAAGGTGTAACACACAGGCAAAGAACAAGAGCTACAAATATGACTTCACAGGAGCTGGGCAACCATGGATGAGCTAGTAAGAGCCTTCATCAGGAAGGAGGAAGAAGCAGGCTCGCGGAAGCTCTTCGGCCTCTAAAGGAGAGAATGGTTCCTGATGCTGGGCCTCCTTCCAACTACCCGGTGCGGGTACCCCACAAGCCCCCCAGCAGACAGCAGGCAGGGAGGAGATATGTGGCTAAGCTGGCCTGTCACTAAGCACCTGCAAGGACTCTGTTTTAAAAGTGAAGCTGGTGCTCTGAGCATAGGATGAGACCTGGCAAGAAGGGCCGACTAAAAACTGACCATAGGAGAGAAGGAGAAAAAAAAAACCTGGGTAAAACAAATTTGGCCTCATCACAGAGTCCTACTGTGCCCTCCTCTGGAGGTGAGTTGTGTTTCTGACTTCTGTTTTCTTTTACAGAACAACAGCTAAAATGCCTACTTTCTCCATCGAAGAAATTTTCCTCAACAAATTTCCCAAGGCCAGCAAGAGAAGTGAAGTATTAGGAAACTCTTGGTCATGACAACATACTGACTGTCAAAAGACACCTCCTCCCAAAGTCCTAGCATAAGAGGGGACACTGAAGTCCAGCAATCCTCAAAGTTCAGTAGCATCAACTTGCAGGTCTCTTCTTCCATGGCTGGGACTCCACAAGTAACACAGGGACTTTACCAACTCATGACTTTAAAGCAGAATGCTGTTGCTGTTGTTTTTAAGCCCCCAGGTACTGCAATTTCCCTGAAATGGTGTGCACATGCTGATCTAAAGGGAGCCTGGGGATCTTGGATCCAGCGTTGCTTTACCAACGGCATTCTTGAAATGCTTGTGATGACCTCAGTGGGTCTCAGTTCTGCATGAGAGGATGCACATAGATTCCTCCTCTCTCCTTCTCGCATCAGAAGATGGACCCCAATGGCTTAGGCATCATCCTACACATAGGCTCTGCCACTGAAATAGATCCCCAGCCCCTTCTTCCAAAGTTTGGTTTGGTTTTTCTGTTTGTTTGTTTTGTTTGTTTGTTTTTGTTTTTGTTGTGTTTCTCCTTCCTTCTTCCTGTTCCTTTGCTAAGGAGAAAACTTGGACCTTGAATGTGCTATGTACTTGCTTTATCATAGACTAACATCCTAAGCCTCCTTTAAAAAAAAAATCATTCCTTCAAACAGCCTCTGGGCAGAAGTACCCACCTCAGTACACAAGGGGAGCTACTGCGGTTGAAGCAGGGCCAAGGGGCCCAGTCTCCTCCTCACTCATAATGCACCCAGGACCCGGGGACTCCTGAGACGCAGGGCCAAGGGGCCTAGTCCTCTCCTCACTCCTAATGTGCACAGGACCCAGGGCACTCCCGAGACACTACGAACGCTGCTGAGTCAAGGACCACTTTGCTCTTCCGTGAGCCACACTTCCTCAGACACGTACCTTTATGAAAACTGCAAGTCCACTGCTTGGTTAGTCACACAAAGATAGCTTGGGGAATTATAGACACAGCTGCAGCCCTATGCTCTGGCAGCAGAGCCCAGTATGAGGAAAGGCACTGGTTTGGGAGCAAAAACTTTGCACTGTGGCCTTGGCTCTTGGGCTGGTCAGCTATGACTCTGGTCAAGTGACCACAATAGCTTCCCTTTTGCCCCATACAACAAAGAGGCTCTATTGCTACCAACAGTGAGGCATAATGATGTCAGACTCACCGGACAAAGCAGCCTAATGCACCTGCTGGCTGCCAAACAGGGCCATTTGGTTTCAAATGGACTGAAGATTTCACCCTGAATAACTTTATGGCTGCATGAAGTTGGCAAAATTCATGCTTCTAAAGCAGACACATATTTATAAGCACAACAAGAGATAGAGGCCATTGACATCTCCTGACAATTTCTGGGCACTGGAGGGACACACACCCCCTCCTACTGGTAAGGTAAATTTGTATATAAATAATGCATTATCCCACCTTACTGAACTGCTGTACCAGTATACTAACAGCACTGGCATCAACAAGCTCTAAAACAGAGGTTCTTAGCCTGTGGGCCATGACTCCTTTGGGGGTTGAACAACCTTTTCACAGGGGTCACGTAAGAACATCGGAAAACACAGATATTTACGTTACAATTCATAACTAGCAAAATTACAGTTATGAAGTAACAACAAAAATAATTTTATGGCTGTGGGTTACCACAACATGAAGAACTGTACTAAAGGGCTATACAGCCGTAGGAAGGCTGAGACCAGTGCTCTAAAACATCCTTTTAAAAGATAACATTTTCCAATAAACACCAGGAAAAAAATCTCAACAGCATCAATAAAAAGGCTCCAGTAGTTTATTCAATTAAAATCTTAAATTCATGGCTGTCACAGGAGGCACCCTGCTCCTTGACCCCAGGATGCACTATGGCAGGATGAGGTCCAGGACCAGATCAGGACCTACCTCAGTACCACCACGATGGGACTCTCGCTGCCCGTGAGAACAATTAGGCCTTTCCATATCATGAGCGCAGAAGACACAATCATGGCGAAGTTTAAGACCTGATAGTAGAGCTGGAAAGAAAAAGGCCAAATTCAAGGTGAAAACTAACTGCAGAATATTTAATATCTACACAGCAGAGCTTAGAGATGCTTATAAAATGTAACAAGATGTGACTTTAGGGCAGGTAGTATTTCAAGTTTTAGCCACAGGGTATGCCTTCGAAATGCCACCTCACAGTCAGTGAGAAGAGGGGGAAACAGCCTTGTGTGGGCTTGATCAATCACAGACTCTGCCCACCTTACCCTCAAAACCCTGTATAACAAAGTGGCCCTGTTGCCCCTGACATAACAAAGTGGCTGTTGCCCCTGACAGTGTAGCATAATGACCTCAGACACACTGGACAGTGCATGCTAAGCACCTACTGGCTCCCAAATATGATCACTTGGCTTTAAATGCATTGAAACCTTTCCCCAAGGAGGCTGGTAACAGCTCTGAGGTTTCCCAGCAGCTCAAACACTAAGTATTTCTCCTACCAAAATTCAACCACTGGCCACTTCCATTCCACTTTGGAACAGATGCAACTTAGCGTCAGCTAGTTGTGCAACCCCATGTTCCCACCCTGAGAGTTGGACATATGTAAAGTAACTTTACCTAAATTGTACATGAGCCCACAGCTAAAGCCAGACTCAAGTGGAAGCTAAACAGTCCTAAAGGCTCAACCAGTAGGCCTCTGCATCTGAAAACAAAAAGCAAAACAAAACAAAACAAAAAAAACTTACCTGTTAAAAGTTTAGAAACAAAACTTTAAAATGCCTGGATGTTTACATGATCAATAAATACGTCAAAGGGTGAACAGTAAATATTTGGCTGAAAACACAGGTAGAGGAGTCACAGAAGTCAATAGGTCATGGCTGTTGTCAGCGATGAGCAAGCTTCTGAACTCCCCAACTCACCTCAGAAATTTCCTCCAACCCCCAGAGCTCAGCCCGCTCCTCCACTGCTGTTCATGTGCACCCATGCTGAGGTACAGACTCCTCCTTGCCACAGCTGCCTGCCATACCTGCCAAGCCCTGGGGAGTAATGGGCAAACCAACACCTGGACACAACCTGACTCCCTTCAGACAGTAGCTGAACTGGCAGCTGAATGCCCTCCATCCCTCACGAGGCCACACAAACTAAAGTTACCCTTCTTGACACAACTCAAGAGATGAGTTCCTCAGGCCCTGCCCTTCCTGCCATGCAAGAAGGCACCTGACCTTGGTACCTGTCTGCCTCAGTGTTCCTCCCCCAAGCCGTGTATCAAGATGATTTCCAGAACCACGTGGACTCTGTTGACTCAACCCTGGACCACCCCAACTCCAGCAACCTTCTTCCCTTCCCTTGGAACGTCTGCCCTGGAATGGAAGCTACTTCAAAGCCATATCTCTAAGTCAGTGGCTCCATATCTCTAGACATCTGGACACACTGACAGGCAAGGCCTGTTCTTTCAGGACTTCTGCCCTTCACCTTAGCTTTCGATCCTTGACACACAGCATGTGCACAGTAGTGTCTACACCCTCCACAAGCCTGGCAGCCTTCACCCCATATACCTCCTGCTTATCTTTGCAGGGGATAAAATGTCAGGCTTTCATCTGGGAGAGGAAGCCCCTTCACAGTGGGCTGGGTAGGACTACCTCACAGGTCTCAATTTTCAAGTAAAGAAGGAGATCTACTTCGGCCTGCCTTCTTTTCTCTCCTCCTTTTCTAAAGACATCTGCTGCAACCAACCAAGTCTCAAATGAGTCTGTGTCATGGAGCAACAGCTTTTCTCAGC
Organism: Acomys minous; assembly: GCF_964271855.1. Taxonomy (NCBI): domain Eukaryota; kingdom Metazoa; phylum Chordata; class Mammalia; order Rodentia; family Muridae; genus Acomys; species Acomys minous. The sequence continues at coordinate 22,221,641 of NC_140486.1, forward strand.
TTCCCCAGAATCTCTCGGCATTTTTACTTTCTCAGGCTACTTCGGTTAACATTTTTTCCCCTCTGTCTTCCAGGTTCTACAACTTAGGCAATAGTGTTTCCTTGCCTGGACTTCCTATCTTGAAACAGTTGACAACTAACTATCTCCTCTCGGTGTGTTTCAGAAGACGTGAAGTTAACTAGGTAAGAGCCCAGCATAAGGACCATCTTAGGATGACCCCCTCAAGGATCTATCAGCTTTGCACACTTCCTTTTAAAATGAGATGGAAACAGGAGCCAGGTCATGTGGCTCTAAACAGCATTTCCTCAAAGTTTCCAACTCAACTCCAACAGAAACAGAATGTGGAAAAATGGACCAGCTTTGGGTTCCGGTGGGAGTCGTGTAGTATGTGTTGAGATAATGACAAGATTTTTAAAGCTATACCACAAACAAATGATAAACGTTTGATGCGAAGGGCATGCTAATCACTGTGGTCTGATCACTATACAATGAAAACACGACAGAAACTTCACACTGTACCCCATAAAGCTATACAGTTAATAAGTGTCTGTTTTAAGAGCACAGTTTAATATGATTCAAAATACAGCTTTTTAAAAAATTGCACATGAAAAAAAATTGCACATGGCCTGCACAAATGCCACCAAAGGCACTCAGAAAGACCTAGCAGGGAAGATGGCTTTACAGGTCCAGACTTGGGAGTGCATGTACCATCCTTCGAGGCAGTATCTCTAAATGTATACTGCAATCACCTGGCAGGCCTGAGAGGCGCATTTCAAACAAGCTCCAGGTGACACTGAAGCTGCTAGCTTGTGACCACAACTCCAGGGCCACTGTGCTCTGCTACTGGTTCTCAACAATGACAACACATTGGAATCACACGGGAAAGTTCAGGAAAGCAGCCCAACTGAATCCACGGCAGGAAACAACACCAGCATCCATGTTCCCTGGATGTGTCAGCTGAGAGATTCTGGTGGGGAGTGAGTGGTAAGGACCGGCTCACCATTCCACGTCTTTCCCATCCCATCAGCCTAAGTCGCTCCACCAGGAACTGGTCTTCCTCCCTGTACCGCCTTCTTCCACCTTTGAAGCCCCTTCTCCTCTGCAGCTGAAGGTCTCAAAGGAGCTGCTGCCCTAAGTAGAAACTCCATGCACTCTCTGAACACGTTATCCTCCCGATAGCTCCTCCTCCTCCTCCACCTGAACCTTCAAATGTTGCCATCACCACCATCAGGCCACCTCCTCCCAATGCTGAGATTCCCAACTGCCTGGCACTATGGTGACTCTGTACATTAACTCAAACACTTCATGTCAGAGCTGGCCTTACCTTTGCTGATAAGCAAAGCGGTTCGACTGCCATCACTCATCCAAGTCATCAACAGAGCCCCACTGGGTCACTGTAAGTATTCTAATGCGGTCCTTTGCTTTTGGTATCATCTGGTCACCTCTGTGTGTGCACAAGCCCTTCCATTGCAGCCTGCCTGACAGATGCCCTCCCTCCCCAGCTTTCGCTGGTAAAACTCACCGGTGCCTGGCCACATTTGTGCTCGCTCTCTCTCAGTGCTTCGAACAGTGCACATGCCTTTCTCCTTCAGGCCCTGCACCTGGGGCTTGCTCTGCCCAGACAGTTCCTTCTCTAGACTCTTGACATATCCAAAACTCACCCAGTCTCAAATCCCACTTGTAACATCAGTGCCCAAGGGAAGCCCTCCCCAACGTGGGAGACCAAGAATCAGCAAACTTTCTATCTGAAGGGCCAGAGAGTAAATAGTTTAAGCCTATAGGCCACATAATAACCATCAAAGCCACTTAGCTCTACTGTTGGATTGGGAAAGTAGCCACAGACAATATCTAAAAGGATTTACATGGCTATGTGCCAATCGAACTTTATAAAACCTGGCAAAGCCCTGGAGCGTGCCAGGCTTTGCTGCAGGCCAGTTTGCCTTCCTGTTCCACCACGTTCTCACTGATGCAGCCTGTGGCTCCTATCACCACCAGTTAGACGTACACTCACTCACTTGCCCTCACACTAGCTGTAAATTTCACAATGGCTGGGATCATTCCACACTGTTCAGACTGTATTCTCAATATTCGACCCAGGTCTGGCAGCAGTCACCGTTCACTCTGCTAAAGAATAGCAAACACCTTTAACACACACTGGATGCCAACAAATTGGCCGCAAGGGAAACTAGAATGCCAACAGGAGGTAAAAACTTAAAGCTGTAAATTTTCCAACGAGGAAAATATAAGCAGCAAATAAACATTTGAAAGGCTCAAGTCCACAATCCTCCCACCTTCCCAGCAAATTTAAAGTTTCAGTTCTTTCAATGCTAAGACTCAGGACTAGTACCAAATGCTGCACTGTGTGAGAGTGCAAGTGGGTATAAGCACTCATTCTCAACTGTCATATATTTCAAATACTGAATATATCAAACACTAGGCATGTTGGAAAAAAAAAATGTCAACTGCAGGAATACCTCAGGCAAACTATAAATACAGAAGGCGGTCCAAGGCACACCCAGACGTGATCTTAGGATGGCAGAGTTACAAGTCTGTGTATGTGTGTGTGTGTGTGTGTGTGTGTGTGTGTGTGTGTGTGTGTGTAAGCCAGAGATCAACTTCAGATGTCATTCCTCAGAATGCCATCTACAGTGGATTGAATGAAAATGGCGCCCCCACAGGGTCAAAGGGAGTGGCACTATTAGGAATGTGGCCTTGTTGGAGTAGGTGTGCCTTTGCTGGAGGAAGAATGTCACTGGGGGTGGGCTTTGAGGTCTCAAATGCTCAAGGCAGCTCTTTTCCTGCTGATCTAGATGCAGACCTCTTGGTTACGTCTCCAGCACCATGTCTGCCCTGGGTGCTGCCATGCTTCCAGCCCTGAAACTTCTGAACTGTAAGCCAGCCCCAATTAAATGCTTTCCTTTATAAGAGTGGCTGTGGTCATGGTGTCTTCTCACAGCAAAACAAACCGCCATCCATCTTGATTTTTTGAGACAGGGTCACTTACTAGCCTGGGATAGGCTAGCTGGCCAGGAAGCCTCGCGGATCTGCCTGTCTCTACATTGCAACCCTGGGATTAAAGTATCCTGGCTCTTTTTCATGGATTTCTGGGGGGGGGGGGGCAGAGAGAGGGGGCTGTCAAACTCAGTAAAGCAAGCACTTTCCAGACTGAGCCATCTTTTCAGCCCCAACCATTGATTTTCTTCTTGTGCTGGCTGGTTTTCTGTCAACTTGACACAGGCTAGAGTCATTAGGAAGGAGGGAGCATCGATTGTGAAAGTGTTCCCACTAGACTGGCCTGTGGGCAAGCCTGTGGTGAATTCCACTCACTGATAATTGATGTGGGAGAGGGACCCAGCTCACCGAGGGCAGGGCTACCCCTCAGCTGGTGGTCCTGGGTGGTGTAAGAAAGCAGGCTGGGGAAGCCATGAAGAGCAAGCCAGTAAGCAGCACGCCGCCATGGCTTCTGCTTTAGTTCCTGACTCTAACGTCCCTGGATGACGCACTCCAAGTTGTAAGGTGAAACAAACCCTTTCCTCTTCCAGTCGCTTCTGATCATGGTGTTGCACCACAGCAACAGAAGCCCTAAAACACTTCCTCAAAATTCCTCTGTCAGCCAGGCGGTGGTGGTGCATGCCTTTAGTCCCAGCACTCAGGAGGAAGAGGCAGGTGGACCACTGTGAGTTCGAGGCCAGCCTGGTCTACAAAGTGAGTCCAGGACAGCCAAGGCTACACAGAGAAACCCTGTCTTGAAAAACCAAAAAACAAAACAAAAAAAAAAAAAATTCCTATGGTGAGCACAGACTGATTCCAAAATCTAATATATGGCCACTACGATAATCATTTTAAGGAGTAATAAGACATGAAAATATATTGAGATGATGGAACAATAGAAAAGCAAAGCTCAAAAATGTCTCTTGTAAATATTACCACCTGGTAAAAAGAGGTGACTTGAAATAATCATTAAGATTCAACTGAAAGTAGGGCACGAAAAGACGAAAAGAAATTTAAAGTAACTTTGGTATTCTGGTGCCGTTTACCACTCTAGTTGGCAGCGTGAACCTGGGAAGAGTGAGGCCTAAAAGTGAGGCCGACTAAAGTCTCATGCAACAGACAACTTTATTCAGAGCACTCTCTGAGGGTTAAGAAGAATCACACGAGTAAGGTGTTTAATCATGAGGATAAGCCACATGTGGCAAAAACAGAGAGGCATAGGAATAACAACAGCTGAAGTAAACTCACTCCTGTCCGATACACCTGGGAGGAGCACAAACGCACAGTGGATAGATTAGTGTGTTGATAAAACTGAGTCGCAAGCACTCAGAATCCTCACACGACTCCATTCTTGGACTACGTTCCAACATGGTGCAATCAATATGAAAGTAGAAAAAGAAATACAATTCAATACTAAAGCCATGCTCCAGTTTTAACCACTTGCCTGTTGTACCATTTGCACACTATGAAACTAGCATGGTATTCCCAGAAGAGCAAAAAAAAAAAAAAAAGAAAGAAAGAAAAAGAAAAGAAAAAGAGGCCTGCTAAGTGGATCCCCGTGAACCACAGCTTTTACAGCAGATGCCACTCACTACGAACCTTCCCCACATGCTCTGCTTCCCTCAGAGGTTGGTGGGTAAAAACAGACTGTTTCACTATGAACTACAGATCTGGTTGGGAAAGCCCCTAACCATAACTTTAAATAAGGACTGCCAATTTTTTGATAGGTTTTCAGACCACCAGTCACTGTCTTGCCAAAAATAAAGCTGTAAGCTCTTACCGCTTATTTAATAAAGACCCTAAGTTAAGAACACATTTTCCAGTATGATTCTCTGTATTTGAAAACAAATCATTGTGAGGTAATCAAATCAATTCCTTTAAAAAAAACAAAACACTTCCTTTAATAAAGGCTAATGAGATAGCCAAACACAAAAACCTGACAACAGAACTCACTGCCAAACCATGGGTCATACCTCTGAAACCCTACTCAAAGGATAGCCTCAAATCTGAATGCTGGTTTGGTGACCAGGAATATAGAAACGTAATTCTGGCTAAACTACAGACAAGCTGAACCCTTTCCAAATATACCCCATCACATTTGCACGGTGCCTTGTGTTGGCCTTCATTTTGGCCCACCAAACCACGACCCCAAAAGACCTTTAAAGTAAGCCCACACCTCGTCACTGGAATCAGCAACCTCCAAGGAGGTTTAAGCAAACATTTTAGGCCAGATACTCTGGCCACAGAGCAGCAAAAACCCCAGTCACTGTACTACTTCCTCTCTTCCTCACTGCAGACACAAAGAGCCCTTGTCTAACACGTGGCTCTTATTTAGTAAGTGGGGGAAGTAGAGAAAGGGGGCAGTAGAGAAAGGGGGTCCTGCTTCAAGGTCTGACAAGGTATCACAGAATCCTGTTATGAAGGGAAAAGAATAAGAAGCAAGCAAAAAAGACAGAAGGTGGGTTTTTCCCCCCAACTATTAAAAAGCGTTACAGGAAGTGAACTTGTGAATTTTAATTAGTAGACCAGCAAAGCAAGCAAGAAAACAAGCTACTGACCCAAGTGACCCAACAGGCAAACTGGGTGAGGGATTGATACACTCATCTGGGGCCTTCCCTGACAGTTTGCAACCATAGCCTTTAGTAATCGGTGCCGGGCATTTGAAAAGTTTATCCAATAATCTAAATTGAAAATGAAGCCGTTCTTCCTAGGAACAGTGTCCACCCTCAGGACATCGGTTATTGCTGTCCCAAGCTAGCGATGTCCCCTACTAAAACTCCTCCTGGTCACACAGACACAGAAGCTCATCAGCACAGCTAGACACAACCAGATCTTAATCATTTCAGGAAACTCACGGCACCAAACTGTCCCATATGGCCGCGTGTTTCTGAAGCTCCCCAGAAAGAAGAAAAAAAAAAAGGAGGGAGGAGAGAAGAACAAGAAGGAGGGGCAGGGGAGGGGAGGGGGGACAGATATGTGCTCTCTCTCATAGCACCCCTCTCTACATAGTGGCACAAATATCTCTGGGTGCCATCCAAATCCTGGAAACACCATGTTCAAAGACATTCAAACCCTCTTTAGGAAAGCCCACACTTTTCTCACCACAGTGTGGCATCATCAGTAACTGTGGTGGCTATCTATCAAGACACCGGGGGCACTTCAGTGCCTGTAAGTTTGCCCAATCATACTTTTCCGGGCTGACGGAGGAAATGATGGTGCACAGTTAAGAGGTGGAGAAGGGCTGGGGTGGGACGCAAAAGGAAACTTTGTCTCAGCAGGCCTCTTATGGAGACCTGAAAAATAAAGCCCAACTGTCCAAGGAGCCCCCTCCCCAACACGAATGGCCTTCTATACAGACGGTACTGCAAGAAGGATGGAATCGGAAAGTTAGAAGAAACTTCTGAAACCCTTTTTATGAATGTTGATTCGGTCTACCATGACTGAGCACCGCGTAGAACGCAGGAGCATCACTGAGTCCCGATGTACACGCCCCCAGGAAACCAGTCCTCCCCCCCCCCCCCCCCCCGCCCAACTCGGAAGAAAGCCCTTTGAGAGGTTTTCTTGAACAGCTCTCCGGATTTTTTTTTTAAAAAAAGTTCTTCCCTTCCCCTCTGCCTGCCTCTGAGCCACTTGCAACAGCGTGCAAGGGAGCCCCTGAAACCTCTGTGGCCTCTGGAGTGGCACAGGGAAAGCGGTTCCCTCTTCACTGAGTGGCCCTCAAAACGCGCAGACAGCTGTCACTCTCCCTCGAGCCATCCCTCTTCACTTCCGCAAGCACATGTGACATCCACTGCGCTCCCCTTCCTGCACCCCCTCCCCAATTTGCTCTAATCGATGCAGGAACGCAAACACTTGCCCACACGTGGGTCTAGGAAGATCTGAACCCAGGGCCTCTAGGAGACAGGGAGCTCCGGTCACACGGAGCTGCCCTTGCTCGAGAGAGCCTCACCGGAGAAGGCTCAACTACTGCAGCCGCAGCGGGTCCCGGTGCACCCGGCGCGCCCCCCCGCCCCCAACCGAGCCTCTGTTACCTGTCGTTTGTTCATCTTCCTCAAGTCTCCAAAGATGTCCAGGCTGGACGTGGGGAGATGCGGCCCCACGGCGCCCGCGCGAACCATGGCAGGGTCTCTGGGGGCCCAAGCGGCCGGCCGGCTCCGTCTGTCAAACACAGATGCGGAGCACCGGCCGGCCCCGCCCACAAGCCCGCATCCATGGGGCCACGTGACCAGAGTCTCGCGTGGGCTTCTGGGAATCGTAGTCTCATGGGGCTCATCTCACTCATAAACCCTAGAGGAACTTAGAGAAGGAAAACTACAACTTCCAGGATGCTAGGGCGGAGAATCTTGGCCAGTGAAGACCCAGGGCTCCTGGGGAGCGTGGCGAGCAGGCTGTGAAGCCTCAGTCGACCCCTGTAGGAGATTGTGAGGTAGCCGGTGAGCTTCTTGTGTAGGTGGAAACTCAGGGAAGGGACTGCTTGAAAAGAACAGAACTCCAAGACTCTGGTCAGGCGCCAGCCGGACACCTAAAGCTCCCTGGCTTTCACCTATCCGTGTATCTTGGTCATTGGATGACTGCAGCTAGAAAAGGCGGGGCGTCTGCCCTGCGGGCGGAGTGTGAGGAATCAGGGCGGGGCCTAAGATGGGCAGGCAAGGTGGGCGGGGCCTTTGAAAGGCGGGAGTTTTAAAGTTGGGTTCTGAGCTGTGAAATGAGCAAACTGTGAGCATAGGTGACTATAGATGCTATCAAAGAGGATACTCACTGAATGAATAAGTAACCATCTCATTTTATACATGATGAAGCACGGGCTCAAAAAGAACCTATAACATAGTTAGGGTTAAGTGATAGAGTATGGAATAGGTCTCAAATTCCAGGTCCAGAACTTGCATAGTTCTGATCCTAGGTTATTTGTGATTCATTCACTCACTCACCTATCCTTCCCTCCCCTCCACCCATCCACACACACACACAAATCATTACCAAGCAGCTACAATTCAGCTTGTGGTATTCTAGGTACTTGAGTAGCACAGATGAAGAAAACATACAAATATCCTTGCCCTATTAAAACTTAGGTTCTACCAGTGGCAAATAAAGTATCTACATTGATCTCAGGATGCAACATCCTCTCAGAGTGTTGCTGGCAGATAGGAAAGCTTTGTGAAGACTACCAAGCATCAAATGAAGGCAGGCTTTTAGGACATTGGGGGCAAACATGTAGCTACATTCCTTTTGAGAAGCATCTTCTATATTGCTACTGATCCTTAAGAGAGCCTGCAAGGCGGGAGCCTAGCATAGCTGTCTCCTTAGAGACCCCACCTAGCAACAGATGGAAACAGATGCTGAGACTCACAGCCAAACACTGGGCAGAGTGCAGACTGCTTTGTGAAGGCATTGGAAGAAGGATAGAAGAACCAAGCGGGGGGGGGGGGGGGGGGGACAGTGGGAGGGGGAGGGGGGACAGTAGCTCCACAAGAAGACCAACAGAATCAACTAACCTGGGCCCAAGGGGACTTGTGGAGATTGAAACACCAACCAAGGACCATGTATGGACTGGACCTAGGCCCCCTACACATATGTGCCCGATGGGTGGCTTGGTCTTCATTGTGTGTACCCTAGTAAGGGGAGCAGGGGATGTCTTTGGCAAGGATTTTCTTGTATGCTTTTCAGTCACTTCCCCCTATCAGAGCTCACTTGCCAGGCCACCTTGGTAGAGGATGTACAAAGTCGTAGGATGGGGAGAGGGACTCCCCTTTTCTGAGGGGTAGGGGAGAAAGGATACAGAGAAAAGGGAGGGAGGGTTAGACTGGGAGGAGAACAGGGAGGGGCTATGATTGGGATGTAAAGTGAATAAATAAATTATTTTTTAAAAAGGAGAAGGACAGAGTGAGAGAGAGAGAGAGAGAGAGAGAGAGAGAGAGAGAGAGAGAGAGAGAAGGAGAAAGCCTGCAAGCCAAGCCCACCGTTGAAGCAGTCTCAGAGATGGCACAGAATACTCCCCGGATACCAACATCTCAGCACAAAGAACATTTATTACCCTGGGGTAGGGTGCACCTCTGGACTGGGAAGAAACATTAGCAGGTGTTTTTTGCAGAGTGTTTTTTAAGGAGAAAGGGGGGAGTGTGTTAGGACAAGTCTGTAAGTCCTGATTGGACGTGTAGCCAAGTAGTGAACTTTGATTGCTGGGCCTTGGTGGGTTTTGACAGCTGGAGTTAAGTCCCAGGAGTTAAGTCAATGAGCAAATAAGAGAACGGACCTTGGGGCCTAGCCTCAGGAATGTAATCTAAGAGTTTAGCAAGGGAGAGGGCACAGCCCGCCAGTGCCATGTTTGCCATCCTTGGGCCTGTTAGAGCCCTTCGCACAGTAGGACCTCAGGTCAGCGTGCACCTCAGGCTTCCTGTCTGGTACCGTTTACTGTCCCATGTGGTCATGAGATTGTTTGGATGCAGTAGCTAAGTGCCCTGGGTTAGAGATGTTATATGAGAAACTACACTGAGGCAGCTGCGAAGGGAACAGGTGACGTGAGTGAGCAGGTGACTCGCTCCTTTAAGGAGCTGCCACCTTTCCTTCATTTCCCTCCAAGGATTACCCCATGTGCACCTCTGTAAGGAAAAAAAAAAAAACCTCATAGCATCATACATCATAGCATTACCTGAAAAGAGACAGCTGGCCAACACAAAGCCCCATGTAGACACCTGGAAGAAAATCCTCCTGTTGAGCAGAACTGTATGTAGGCCACTTTACAGGGGAAATGCCAGGAACATGAGCTACAGTGATTGAGTGAGAACCAGAAGGATCCAGAAAACTGATGACAAGGACGTTTTGGAAAAGGCATGTGGAAAGGCCTCTCAAAATTGGCAAAGTCACAAAAATATCCCTATGCTAAATGAATGCCTACACACCTGTCTCATACCAGAGGCATATAACCAGGTGAAGAAAACTAAATTATCCATATCAGCCATTTCTACTCTAGTTCCAGTACTTGCTCAGTATTCCCATAACTTGAGTGAGTACAGTGGCCAGACAGTTGGCTAGCCACATGGACTTTTCTTCCCAAAGACTGACCTGAATAATGCGGCTACAGATTGCTTATTCTGAAAACAACAGAGACAAACAGTGAGCCCAAAGCTGGCAGTCCCTCGGTTGGACCAGGCAGCCACCTGCCTCCGGATTGACTACATTGGATATCCTATCATGGACAGAGCAGAGATTTGTGCCGCTAATATACTCACATGGTCTGTTTATGGATTTGTCTTCCTGTCACTGATGCTTCTGCCAGCACCACCACCTGCAGGCTCACAGTGCCTTACTGTCGTGGCACTCCACACCGCATCAGTATCCCTTCTGAATAAGAGGATGGATCTTACATCATAGAATATACAGAAACCAGATCGTGCCTGTGCAAAAGGGCTGCTTTGTTAGTACTACATGCTCCATCATTCATGAGCAACTGGACTGAAAATAAGAGAAGATGGAAGGCTGGGTGTGGAAGCACACACCTCTAATCACAGCACATTCAAGGGGCTGGCGTGAAAGGCCTGTGAGCTCAGTGATAATCTGAGCTACATAGGAAGACCATGGCTCAAGAAAATTTTTGAGAGATCCTACAACAAAGTGCAGAATGTTTACGATGATACCCCTTGCGTGGCGCTGTCTCCACAGCCAGAAACTATGGCCCAGAAATTAAAATGCGTGTTCCTTCTCACTCTTCCACCCAATAAATAATGCACTCGCGATAGTTTTGCTCCTTACTTTGACAGCTTAAGCTGCACTGCTTTGAGATCTTCTCCCTCAAAGATGAGTGCTTCCAGAAGGGACACAGCAGATGAAGTAGTCTTCTAGTCCCCTGTACTTCCTTCTGTCACCAAACTAGAAAGCATTAGAACGGCTGGAATAATTGGCCCTGATTACCAAGAGAAAAACTGGATGGCTGCGGCATAATATGTCTAAGGGGTGAGTGTGTCTGAGGCCATCTGGGATGCCTTCTGATTCTTCTGTGATCAAAAGAAAAGGTTAATTGAAGATTAGAGTGTGTCAGTGTCACATGAAAGGGATGGAAAAGGACACTTCCTCTTAGAGTAGTTTACACCAAGAATGAGCCCAAATTTGAATTCTCCACATCTCTCCAACTGTCTGTAGTTTGTGATCTGTGGCCTGTCTGTTGTTAGTCTTTTGCTTGTGTCTGATGTCTGCCCCTGATGACTGTCCCTGAAAGGGAACTTGGCTCCATATTTATGAAACAGCACAGAAAATATGGTTTGCGAAGGGCATGAGGGGTACTTTTTTTTTTAAAACAGAAATATTTAACAGAGATTTACAAGGGAAGAAGTTATTTTACAGATATCAACTGACCCAGAATAGCACTCAAAACCACACACAGATGTTATCAACATATATCTGTACATTGCTTCCACCATGTCTTGGATATGTGTTACACACATTGCACATGTCCTCGTTTGGGATAAAGTAGGAACAGCCTTCTTATACAAAGTAGGAACAACTACTTATACAAAGGTGAGTTGTGTCATCTCAGAAGTACAGAGTTGTCCCATCTGTGAGCCTGAGGAGGTAAGCCTCTGGCTTGTTTGTGTAATCAGTCAGTGCCACCTTTCCAAATCTACCCTTACTCATCCTGCAGGGTGCTCCAGGCTGGACCCTGGAAACATTTCTCCTATGCCAGCTGGCACAGTGCTTCACCAGCACAAGGATGAGAGAGATTTCCCTCCTTTTTAAGGGATTTTGTCTAGTTTTTGTTCCTGTGGTATAGCAGGCAGAAGTCCGTGTGCTGCTCACCCTCCAGCAAGTTGTGATGGCAGATTTATTCCACAGATTGCCTACCACTGAGCTTTATCAGTTCCTCAGCTGGCTTCTTGATATGTCTCAGTGGTACCCCAATGGGCAGTCTCCTCTCACTGTCCTGTTTGACAACCTCAACCCAACACAGCCTAGAATCACCTGTAAAACGTCTCAGTTGAGGAATTAAAGATAATCAGATTTCTGGGCTGGAAAGATGTCTTGGTGATTGAAAACACTAGCTTCTTTACAGGGGTCCTGGGTTCAGTTCCCAGCCCCCACGTGATGGCTAACAATCATCTCTAACTCTGATTCCAGGGGATCTGATGCTCTCTTTCTTCCGGCTTCCATGGACATCAAGCATACACTGTGGTGCACAGGCATATATTGCAGGCAGAACACCAGTATACATCAAATAAAATAAATCTGAAAAATATAAATTTAAGATAATCAGGCTGGCGTGCTGGTGTGTCTCTGAGTGATTGTCTTGATGGATAATTGATGCAGGAGGGGCCCACCTACTGTGGATGACATCATTCCTGGACAGGTGTAAAGCTAGCTGAGCATGAGCCTGTGGGTAAGCCAGCAAGCAGAGTTCCCTCATGACTTCTGCTACAGATCCTATCATAACTTCCCTCAGTGATGGTCTGTGACCTGGAAAATGAACCAAATCAATCCTTTCCTCCCGTCAATTGCTCTTTTACAGACAGAGTGTTTGATCACAGTGACAGAAAGGAAACTGGAGTACCACCCCATCTCACCACACCTGAGAAGATGTCTGCCACGCAGCAGACACAACATACCCTCTGGCCACTTAGAGGCAAGCCTATCCTAGGTTTGTTCTGGGTGTTCTGCTTTGGCGTCAGTAGTGTGATTGCTTCTGTGTCTACTATTCCTGTACAGTTCTCTTTTTGCCCGTTGATGGGTAATCCACTGCTAGTTTTACTTACGATCACTTTTTTGATGGTACCACACATGTCCTCGTTTGGGATAAAGTAGGAACAGCCTTCTTATACAAAGTAGGAGCAGCTACTTATACGAAGGTGAGTCGTGTCATCTTTACTAGACTGTGGTGATCTTTACTAGAACCTGAATGGTAACACTGATCATTCCAGAAGCAACTGCAGCTTCTACACAGGGTCAGGCTCAGCAGCATTGATTTACTGCTCTTGTTTTTTCAGTCATGTGATTAACATGTGCAAATTCCTACAAAGACCCAAATAACGTACAAATGACCTTTCACTCTATTCTCTCTGGCTGCAGGCCCAGGCCCCATGTTGTGATCCTGGTGTGTGTCCCTTTAACTGTGGCCTCTCCTCTCTAATTTATTTATTTCTGACCTTGGCTTCTGGTAGTGGCAGCAGTAGTATGTGTGCTTAGGTAGTGGATGTGTAAGATAAAATCCCTACCCATCGGATTGTCTAGACCAAGAACTTGGACTTTAAGGAGAGACCTTCCTCCAGAACAGCTGGACTGATTGCTAATCCCCTACAATACAGAGCTGGCTTCCTGAAATGCTGAAGTCAGAAGGAACCACCAGTGCCACACGGCTGGAACTTGAATGAGTGCTGAACCAGACCGAGAGGTCTATGAAAGATTCTTGACTTTTTTTTTTTTTAAACTGAAAATAGTTCTTTCCATGGGATATGTTCTGATTAAGGTTTCTAATCCCCCAACCCCTTCCAGTTCCTCCTCAAATCCTCTCCAGCCCAGATCCACAACCCCCTGCCCCCCCCCCACCTTTCTGTCTCTCCTTAGAAGACAAGCAGGCACCTAAGGCGTGATAACAAAATATGATAAGGTAAAGCAAAGACAAATCAGAATAGGACAAAACAAACAGGAGGAGGCAAAGACAAAGCACAAGAAACACATATAGACACAAAGACGCACACATTTCCAATTTTCCCTCAATTTGGATTTCTTGTTTGAACGTTTCCGCTTTCATGTCCTGAACTGTTTTCTTCATTTATTTTTCTGCTGTTTGTATTTTCAAACATTTTATTAATGCACTTACCCATATCCTCTTAAGGACCGCTAACATATTCACGAAGGCTATTTTTGAAGTCCTTGTCTTGTGCTTCAGCTATATTGCACTTCTCAAGGTCTAACTGTAGTGGAAACACTCTGCCCTGGCTGTTACTGAGTGTGTTTTTCTGCTGCCTGTCTAGGTATCTGGGAGTGGGATGACTGTAATTCTGAGCACTGACATCTGGTCCTGTCTCTGTTGTGTGGCATTCAGTTCGTTGGTTTCTGTTGCCCTCTCAGGTTCTTAGGACCGTGTGGTAGCTGTCTGTTGCTTGGGAGAGAATGCTTCTAAGATCCTGGCTTGAGGGTCTGGGTGGGATGTGTTTCTTTCTTTTTTTTTCTTAACAAATATATTTTATTTTTTAAATTTTAATTTCATTAATTTATTCAGATTACAACTCAATTGATATTCCATCACTCGTATCCTCCCATTCCTCCCTCCCTCCCGCTTTCACCCTATTCCCCTCCCCTAAGTCTAAGACCAAGGGGGATCTCCTCCCCCACTATATGGTCATAGGCTATCAAGTCTCATCTTGGTAGCCTGCTTATTCTTTCTTTGAGTGCCATCAGGCCTCCCCACCAAGGGGAGGTGGTCAAATATGGGGCACCAGAGTTCATGTCAAAGTCAGTCCCTGCTCTCCACATAACTGTGGAGAATGTCCTGTCCATTGGGTAGATCAGAGTAGGGGTTCCATGTTTACTACTTGTATTGTCCTTGGTTAGTGCAATAGTTTGAGCTGACCTGCCTGGGCCCCAATCCACCCATCACGATGTTCTTCTTGTAGCTTTCTAGGACCCTCTGGGTCCTTCTATTTCCCCATCTCCTATATTTCTCTTACCTAGAGTCTCAGTAGGATGTCCTCATATCTATCCCAATCTCCTGGTAAGTGAAGACTTTTGTGGGATGTGCCTTTTGGGCTAGTGTCCAATTATAAGTGAGTATATACCATGTGAGTCTTTCTGCTTCCGGGTGAACTCATTCATTATGATCATTTCTAGTCCCATCCATTTGTCCACAAATTTCGGGATTTCTTTGTTTTTAATAGCTGAATAGTATTCCATAGTGTAAATGTACCACAGTTTCTTTTCTTTTCTTTTCTGTTTTGTTTTGTTTTGTTTTGTTGGGACAGGGTCTGTATAGCCTTGGCTGTCCTGGACTCGCTTTGTTGACCAGGCTGGCCTCGAACTCACAGCCATCCGCCTGCCTCTGCCTCCTGAGTGCTGGGATTAAAGGCATGCGCCACCACGCCCGGCTGTACCAGTTTCTTTATCCATTCTTCAACTGAGGGACATTTAGGCTGTTCCCAGGTTCTGTTTTCTAAGCACTGGGAGCTCATGCTTAAGAATAAGTTAGAGGGTGGCGGGAGTCCACAGGAGGTCGGAAACCAGGGTGTGCCACCTGGACCTGCTTGGTCTCCTGGGAACAGGGGCAGTGAGGGAAGAGAGGTCACAGCAGGTGGGGGGGAAGGAGGGAGAGTGACTATCGTCTACCTGCTTTCCTAGCCAGCTGGTTCCCAGGAAATGGCTGAGGGAGTTGGCAGCTGAGACAAACGGTGGTGAGGACGGCTATAGGAGAAGAGCTGCCAAGAAGTGACCTCATAGTGCCACACTATTGACCCAACCTGGAATGGGAGGGCCTGGGTTAGGCTCAGCTCGGAGAAGTGACATTTAAAATAACAATTAGAACCAAAGCAGCTTTTCATGTAACGTCATTAAGTCCCACATCTCAAGCCAAATAATCCGTGTGTGTTGAACCACGGTGGTTTTATGGGCTGAACCACCCGGCAATTGCCAACTGTCCTATTGAGGACTTCAACACCTAATACTTCTAAGAGATGCAGACTCCATCAGCACCGAGCTTCTACCAACAGTTCCTCCGGCACACTGGGCAGTCAGAAGGTTCCTAACGCAGCTTGATGGGACAGCTCCCACATTCCGTAATGAAACAGAGCAGGGAATGACCGCCTGTTAAACGCGCTGGTCCACGCTGCTGAAACCGCACCTGGTTGGAACAGTATACCATTAGAAGTGGGGAGAGACCCACCATGCCAGCCTCCCTCCATGTCTGCAGGGCAGGACGCAGTCTCAGCGCGGCCACAAGGGTGAGATTGAAGTTCGTTCTTAAGCAAATTTTGTTGCGGCTGGGAATTCCATTTTTGTCAGACTTATTTGATTTTATAAAGGAAGTCATTAGCATCGAATGAGGTTTCAGAATATCATCTAGCACCGGAGAGTCTCCAGTCCCCAGTTCCGAGGCCCAGCCCCCCTCGAGTTCCGCCCTGCCTTCCTAGCACTTTCGTTTCCCCATCTCCAGCTGTACTGTGATCTCACATTCAGGGTCTTCACCTTTGTGGGCCCATCTCCTCCAGTGACCCTCTAGGAACAGAAATGAAACACTAGCAGCTCTGCTGCCTCCAGCTAGGGACTTCCAGCATAACAAGGAGCAAAAAGCAAAGATTCTTCCATTTATCTAGGCCAGTGGTTCTCAACCTTCCTAATGCCTTCAACCCTTTAACACAGTTCCTCATGTTATGGTGACTCCCCCCACCCCACCCCAACATAAAATTATTTCCTTGCTACTTCATGACTGTAAAGTTTAAAAAGATTTATTTCTTTATTTATTATGTATACAGTGTTTCACCTGCATGTCAGAAGAGGACACCAGATCGCAGGATAGGTGTTTGTGAGCCACCATGTGGTTGCTGGGAATTGGACTCAGGACCTTTGGAAGAACAGCCAGTGCTCTTAACCTCTGAGCCATCTCTCCAGCCCCATAACTGTAATTTTTTTCACTGTTATTAATTGTAATGTAAATATCTGAAAGCTGCTGTTCTGGATCCTCATAGTTCAAGTATTTCCTTTAATCTATTTTGTTTTAAATTTTCATTATCATGTTTCAAACCAAAACACAATATTACTTTATTTCTCCTTTGTCTGTAGGGAAATAGGAATGTGTATTTTCCTTGTAAAACTCCATAACCACAGGCTGACATCACATGCCATTTCTTAATAATTCTCTCACTCCCCTCAGGTGAGAGAAGCAGAAACGACATTTAAAGAACTCTCGCTTGCATCAGCTTCCGCTCTCCTCAATTGCATTAAATGAACTGCCCCCAGTAAGAATGCAAAGATGAAGGGGCGGGGAGTCCTCAGAACCAGTCAAACCTGCAGTATGCAGTCATGCTCACCATACAGGTGCAGATTAACTAGGGAGGCCTTAATCAAGGTCCATCCTCTGGCTTGGAACCCTCGAGGACCTCCCTCTGCTCTTTCTGAGTAAGATGAGTTACAGGCAGGGCTGTATCAGTCAAGTGCACCTGTCCTATTCAGTATCAACTGTATTCTTATAAAATATCTACTTATTAGATAAGAGATCATTTTGAGTTTACAACCGACCTGCCCAACATGGCGGGCTAGGAGATAGCAAAGCTAGAACTTGAAGTCAGGTCCACCAGACCCAAGCTCGCTGCTAATCGATGGCACTCTCAGTTCTTGCTCCCTTTGGGATCACAGGGATCACATAAGCAGACCACAGCCTCCGGTGGGTTCTGCTTCCGGTTGGTGGGTTCAAGCCAGCGCTTGCATGCTGGGGATGGCGGAGGCAGAAGCAGCTCAAGGTCACAGGCACCAACAGACGCTCTGGACCCTCATCTGCTGGTACCTGGTAGAGAGAGAGATAAGATCCACTCTCAAATGGAGCACTGACAGGATGGCACCTAATAAACGGCCGGGACTTTAGTAGAAATGCTGAAGCCAATTGGGTAGGATGGAGTCTGACCAGCTCAGGTCTGAGTCAGAGGCACCTGGCTAACAGTACCAGACACCATCGTTTTGAGTCATTCAATTCTCTGCCTTCTCCGTCTTTGACAGCTGTAGAGGGCTTATGCCTCAGAAGAAATACACGGATATCCAGGATGGATACCCAAGGGGAGGAGTGATTTAGACTGCCTCTCCCTCCTCCCCAGCCCCTCCCTCACCCTGCTGCCTAAGTGTTCTTGTCACTACCTTCTCCCCCTAGGCCAACTGCTCTAATTACTGCCCCCCCTTTTTTTTTCCCTTGCAGTTGCTGCAAGGAATTTTACTACTTTAAAAAAAAAAAGTGTTAGAAATAGCAAGGGGTGAGGGAGGAACGGAAAGTGACATTTGGTAACAAAAGACACTTTCAATGCCCTGTGCTATTTGACTATCATGAAACAAACAAGGGCTTTCCTACTCGGTGTCAAAGCTTTAAATGCCTTCTTTTACTTTTTTTTTTTTTTTTTTTTTTTTTTTTTTTTTTTTTTTTAAGACAGCGTCTCCCTGTGTAGGCTCCCTGGCTGTCCTGGAACTCACTATGTGGACAAGGCTGGCCTCAAACTCAGGGAGCTCCACCTGCCTCTGCCCCTTGAGTGCTAGGATTAAAGGTGTTTGCCATGTGACCATACTCTGTTGTTTTTTTGGAAGCCAAGAGAGCATTTTCTTACACTCGATGTATTGATGGTTCTCAATGCTTCCTGCATGAATTTGATTGATGTTATAAGGCAGACGCCAAGGAGCTAGGCAGGAGACATGTAGGCTGTGTTCTCCTCTGTCCATACAGATTACAGTCACCTTGAGCCCCCCCCTCACCTTACCACTTAAGCCTCAGTTTATCTATAGAGACAAAAGTGTAGCCTCAAATGTACTCTAGCAAGTTTCACAGCCATGGCCTCCCACAAATGCGAAGGTTAGTTTACTCAAGATTTATTTATTCTAAAATTGAGATGACTTTGAAACTCCTTCCTCTCTGTGACCTTTGCTCCCAGGTGGCAGAGAAGTTCAGGGATGGGGCAAAACTCGGGGCAGGAGCTCTTTGAACCAGAGCTGCACTTCTGATCTACATCTGTCATGCTCGTTTGTCCTTTAAAGTGTAGCCTGTTTAATTTCATCCTGATGTGTCTGAGTCACTGGATCATGTCCTTGCTGCCTCACAGGAGTGGCTGAGGTCCTGTTGGGATGTCTGGCCCTTCTATCCACAAGCATCCTTGGTAACTTCACCTGAAACCTTGGCATTCCTTGAGTAGGCCCATCTGTCTGTAGATTCTCTTGGATAACGTCTCTTGGATAACCGCAGCTATATCATATTGTCCTCCACTACTGTGCTTGGGAGACAGTAGCTGACCTGTGGTCACCCTCAGGTCCAAATCATGTGTTTTCATGTAATAATCATTAGTCTGGGAAAGGGCGGGTATTTTAAACCTTGTCCCACTTCAGGGGGACTCAGCGGAAAGTAGCAAATGCCAGGACAGCCCTTGTAACTTTCACCCTAACCCTCCAACCCCCTCCTCGTGCCTTAGCTACTAGAGCTTTGAAGAAGATTGAAAGAGGAATGGAAGATTCTAGATGTTTTCTCTACTTGCATCCCTTTGGTCTTATATCTTCACGGCACCTTGACCTTAGAAGTCAAAATTCACCACCTGAGTCTCCGATTTCACAAGACATCCTTTGCTCCCAAAGGAACAAAATTGTGTAGCGGACAATATTAGGACAGTGATTTAGGTATTGACAGTATTAAGAGAGCAGGACATAGAAATGTGACCAAAAATACTACCTAAATACTATATATATACATGAATGTGACAACTCAGTGATGGGTTAGCCTGATCCTGCAAACACAAGTTCTAAGCTTGCAATTAAGGATTTATTACACTTTACCACAAAAGTATTCATGTGTGCTCACTATTCACATTGTTCTAGAACCTGAGGATTCAGTGGTTTGCATGCTTGCACGATGGTTAATTCTAGTAAGAAAACAGTAAGCAGGCAAAATAGTAGTAGTAGCAGTAGCAGTAGTAGTAGTAGTAACTTCAACCATCTCAAATGTTATAACTGATATTCTGTGCTCTAAGAGAAGAACATTCTGGGTATGGGAATCAACTATTACAAAAGTCCTGAGATGGAAAAAGCCTGAGAGTATGAAGATGCAGTGTAGGATCCAGCTATGAAGCATGGGCAAGCCATAAGGACAGCACAAAGACATTGCTCAGATATTGGGATTTGGGCGGAAACAACACGTTTTGATGAGATTGCAGCTCCAAAATTAAGATGGTGGAAGGGAGGGAAGGACAACAAGATGTCATTTACATCATTTATTCAAAGGATGCGCAGTATGAAAAGCTCCAGAAGTTACAGCTTTTTGTTTTGTTTTGTTTTTAATCATGGCCCTGGTCTTCTAAAAGCCTGTGAATAAGGGTACGGGGTGTAGCCCAAAGGTAAAGCCTTTGGCTCTGGACTCCAATACCAACACTGAAAATGAAAATCTCATGAATCAAGGAGTAACAGAGACATAAAAAATGATTACATGGAAGGTGCAATGTCTTAAATGCACATGCATAAGGGCACGCATGCTCAGTGTTTAGTGTGCTCCAGTGGCCTAGAGGGAAGGGAAATACAGGTGGATCTAAGGAGAGCCAGCAGCCAAGATTCCTGGGCCCTTGCTTTTCAAACCAAAACTTCTGGGGAGAAAAAAAAAAAGCCATTACTCTCTAATAAGTTGTGTTTCTTGAAATGAGAAGTCCTGAGGCTGTGGTCTTTACCAGGAGTGTAAGAGCCTATGTGACTGGATGGTAGCATACTGAGGTCCGGAGTCCAGTTCCTAGTGGGGAAAAAAAAAACTGAATGAGATTTATTTTATATGACTGAGTAAAGTCTCTGTAAATTAGCTGGGAGTGGTGATACATGCCTTTAATCCCAGCACTTGGGAGGCAGAGGCAGGTGGACCACTATTAGTTCAAGGCCAGCCTGGTCTACAAAGTGAGTCCAGGATAGCTGAGGCTACACAGAGAAGCCCTGTATCAGAAAAAAAAAAAAAAGTTCTGTAATTGTTACAGTAAGTGAAAAAAAAACCATCTATTCAAGAAAATCTGCCAAAGCTCAGTAAGAATGCTAAAAGCATGTGGCAAAAGACCATAATCAAACCACCTTACTCAAGTTCAGCCTGACTGAGGTACCATTCCAAGTGGGCGTGTTTGAGAAAATGAAGCTGATGAGATCAAGATCAGGGAATTAAGTTGTATTCCTTCTCAAATCTCTAACGAGGTTGAAGACCAGCTAGTTTAGTCTTACAATTAAGCTTAGTTGTTTAAGCATTAAGATGTTTTTAGGCCTAGATAGATGTTTTAAGTAATAGAGATGAGATATGGTAGATACTGATTAACATTCAGAATTTTAGACTCACCAAGATAGGAAAGATGTTTTCTTCAAGGCTGCCAAATACAAATAGCCAAATCACTATGAATGTAACATTTACATAATTACTGATTGTTTCATGATTCTTTCTGCTGTATGTAGTTTATTTTATTTATGTGCAATAATATAAATATATATGTTAAGAAAGAAGTCTAATAATAAAAAAGAAAGAAAATGCAGCCTTCTGTAGCTAGTTCTGGATGCTTACAAGTCTGGAATGAAAACACCAGCGGGGTGAGTGTCTGATTCGGTCTCTCTGTGCTCCAAGACTGCCACATGGTAAGAGGGAAAGAGGGCAGAAGGGACTATGCAGGCTCGCCCAGTCCCTGTGGAAGGATGCTGATCCCATCCGTAAGAGCAGAGCCATCATGACCTCATCGCTTCCTATGGCTCACCTGCACTGGTGGCTGAGTCCCGAAATGAATTTGCAAGAGATACAAACACCCAAAATATAGCAGGTAGCTAGTTTGCCAGAGAGAATCAAGGAAAGAGAGAGCAGGAGAGTGCCCCCCTCGGGTCAGGGAAACCACCCACTGCTCAAGGCAATCTAAAACGGTGAAGCCATTTGGGATGCTGTCTACCACTTTACCAATTTTGCAAATGGTTAAACAGATACTGACTCATTGTTTCCGTTCCTGAACACCTAAGAGAAATGAGGTGCTGTTATATTGGTCTGATTTTCATCGTAATGACATACGCCTAACTTAAAAGCAGCTTAAGGAAGGGATATTGATTTTGCTGTACAGTTCCAGAGACATCAGCCCATGGTCAGAGGGTTCTATTGATGTGTTTTCTTGATAGAGGCAGAGTGTCATGGCAGCGCAAATGGGAGTGTGCCAGAGGCTGCCTTTATCATGGCAGCCAGGAAACATGGAGAAGAATGTACGAAGCAGGCAAGGAACAAGATTCCTCTTTCCAAGGAAACTTCCCAATGAGCTGCCGCCTGCAATGAGCTCCCACCTCCAAGTAATGCCACCGTCTTGTGAATCTATCAGGGATTAAACTGTAAATAAGTTAGAACCCTAAGGAGCCTAATTCTCTCCAGAGCTGGCTATCTGACAACTAACACCCCAACACATGAGCTCTCAGAGATTTACAATCCAAGCCATCACACATATATCCAAGCCAAAAACAAAAACAAAACAAAACAAAAATATATCTGTGTTAAAGTAGTGCTGTCCTTAACAGAAAAAATACTGGCTATATCCAAAACTCACTATCAACCAATGACTAGACTAATACAGTATGGTGTGGCCAACATACAAAGAAGTAGTCTTTGACGATGAAAAAGAAATGTAATTCTGACATAAGCTAAAAATATAGATAAAACATGAAAGCATTATGTTAAGCAAAATAAGCTACTTACAGATACGTTGTATGACTCCATTTAGAAGAAACACCCAGAATAGGTGAATCTACAGAAACAGTGTTGTTATCCTGCCAAAGGCAAGACTGAAAGAGCTAGAAAGCATGGAAGGTGCTGGGGGTGTGGGGGGAACTGACAAGTAAGGGATATGGAGTTTCTTTCAGAGGCGATGACATTTTTCTAAAATTTATTGTCTCACAACTGTAAGAGCCCGCTTGAGACTCCCCGGTTGTGCTCTTAGTGGGTGAGTTGTATGGTATGTAGACTATGTCTCAGTGCATCTTTTTTAAAGATTTATTTTAGCTTGAATTACATTTACGGGAGGGGGTTTATGCTCAGTGTGATTGCAGATGCTCACTGAGTCAGAAGCAGGCTTTGGAGTCCCTGGAGCTGGAGTTACAGGTGGGTGTAAGCCATCCAGTGTAGGTCCCGGCAACAGGCTCTGAACCACTAAAGCCGCCACTCTGGCCCTAAAACTGCTGCCCTGACCCATGAAAGAATACACCACACACATCCACACTGTTTTCTTTAACTTTAAAAAAAAATGTGTACATGAGCAATCTGAATGCGTGAATGTCTATACACTGTGTATGTTTTGCCTGGTACTCAAGGCCAGAGAGAGAGGGCTTCAGACCCCCTGGCACTGGAGGAACAGATGGCTGAGGACTGCCACTTGGTTGGTAGGAATCGAACCAGGGTCATCTGAAGAATGGCCAGTCAGTGCTTTTAACTGACGTGCTAGCTCTCTAGCTTCTCTCTCTCTCTCTCTCTCTCTCTCTCTCTCTCTCTCTCTCTCTCTCTCTCTCTCTCTCTCTCTCCTCTTCCCCTCCTTTTTAAAGCAAATGACAAAGACCCAATTTGCCTACTTTTTAAAACCTAAGGTTAGCATTACATACTTAAACAATTGTCAGAACTGTCAAAGCTGCCAGAATTCATGCACAACTGTTAAAAAAAAAAAAGGCTTAATTTATACTAACCTAGAAGTGTGTTGCCATTGATGCAATAATATCTTTCCTTACTGAATAATTTTCCTTACTGAAAAGAAGAGCGAAGTGTTACGTACAACATTCACAGTGGCGATGTTAACTTCACAGCGAGCTGAGACTACTCTGCTCACACTTCAACACAATGGGAAAGGGACCCGAGCTGGTGTTAGGGTACAGCCTTGTCTTAGCCCCCCCTACTTAAGAGTTACAGGGTTAGCCTTGGATTACAGTTCCAAGCCCCTATTTGTCATTTGTGATTGGGATCACACAATAGAACCACTGTATCTGCTCCTGTGTGTGAATGGTGTATGGGTGTGTGTGTGTGTGTGTGTGTGTGTGTGTGTGTGTGTGTGTGTGTAGGAGAGAGAGAGAGAGAGAGAGAGAGAGAGAGAGAGAGAGAGAGAGAGTGTGTGTGTGTGTGTAGGAGAGAGAGAGAGAGAGAGAGAGTGTGTGTGTGTGTGTGTGTGTGTGTGTGTGTGTGTGTGTGTGCATGCGCGCACACATCTTTAAAAGTGTAGTCTCAGTTTGCTCTTCTAAACCTTTTTTTTAAGGCTGGTTTATCACTGCAAGGAGAGAGTGCATGCCATGGTGAGCGTGTGGAGAACAACCCTGGGGGAAGCCGTTCTTGCTCACCTCCTGTTAAGGTGGGATAGCTTTTGTCTCTGCTGTGCAGTATGCTCCAGGCTGGTTGGCTCGTGAGCTTCTTGAAGGGTCATTCCCCCTCTCTTCACCTCCCGTCTTGCCACAGGAGTCCTGGGATTACAGACGTGAGCCTCCACATGTCACTCTTTGTGAGGCCCTGGGATCGTATTTATGTCATCAGGCTTGCACAGCAGGCACCACTAGACAAGAAAGTTGCAGTTTTTTTAAATGAAGAACCTGTAATAATTTGTCTGTTACTGGTCGTGACCACATATGGAAAGCTATCACTGCTCCACAAAGTTGGGCATACGGTAGGAGTTGGGTACAATGAACATTAGGAAGGGAGCAAGTCTAGATTCAAGGGATGTGAAAATAGACTCTTCTGTAGAGGAACAATGAAGCCGTGTATAAAGCATGATTTATACATGATCTGTCACATAGACTCTAGTCCAGTGGCTCTTAACCTAGTGGTCGTGACTCCTTTGGCAAACTTCAATCGCCAAAAATATTTACATTATGATTTATATTAGTAGTGCAAAATCACATTTATGAAGTAGTAAGAAAAATAATTTTATGAGGGCTGGAGAGATGGCTCAGAGGTTAAGAGCAGTGTCTGCTCTTTCAGGGGTCCTGAGTTCAATTCCCAGCAACCACATGGTGGCTAACAACTATTTATAATGAGATCTCTTCTGATGTGCAGGTGTATATGGAAGCAGAACATTGGATATGTAATAAACAAATATTTTTTAAAAATAATTTTATGGTTGTGGGGGGGGTCACCACAACATGAGGAGCTGTATTACAGGGTCACAGCGTTAGAAAGCTTGAGAACCACATCTCTAGCCTGTGCACTAAAGCCATTGTTATTTTTCAAATTGCCTTTAATTTTGTAATAATGCTTTAGCTTTTTAAAACGTAGATATTACTCGAGAAGATTTAGATCTGCACATAACCCTGCGCTGCTGGAGGAAGACTCTTTTGGAGTCCTAAGACCCTGTCAGTGGGTCTTGGGAGAAACTGCAGCGCAGGCTAGGCATACCTACCACCCCTAGTGGTAGAAAAGAGAACAGCAGGAGTGTACCTGCGACCCTAGCTTGGGGTGGGGTATGGCAGTATGTAAGACCACAGCATCCAAACAGGCAGGAATGCTAGGAAAGAGACTAGAGAAAGTGATGGAGGGGCGGGCGGGGTGGGGGGCGGGGTGGCCAGGTGGCCAGGAGCACGCAGTAGGGGAGCAACTCATCCACTCATCAGAGCTCTAGATGATTAATTTCGGAGTAGGAACTGAAACTGGTTCCCACAGAAAGAGCCAGCTGCTAACTCCGATCTAAAGCAGAAAACAGTCAGAACTTGAGCGCCAGGTCAGCCAGCACCAGTCCGCTGGATCGGGGCTTCCTCTGGCTTTAACCGAAGTGATAACGGACTCCAGACTGAGGCTGAGTCAGAAGTTGGAGAGGAGGAAGTCAGACGTGCACCGCGAGCCCTGTCCTAAGTCACAGAACGAAAGGCATTTTCACAGACTGGAAATTGCTTGTAATCATGAGTGAAATGGAAAGGGCACAGAGTGAGAATCTTGAATAGAAGCTCTCTCTGCAGCATCCGTCGTCAGTCACAAAGCCGGTCTTTTCAGGGCTGAGAACAGATCCCTAAAGCGAAGTTTCCAGGGCTGAACACAGCATTTTAAGAAGATCCTTGGCAAATAACAGGACAGAAGAGAAAAGTTTTGACAATAGGGTGGGAAGATTGCAATGTAATAGCACAATAGGAAAGGATGGAGGATTAAACAGCGTGAACGTTGCTTAGGCTGCGAGTAAGAAGACATCGGAAGGAGTAAGGCTGGTTTACAGCTACCTTAAAGCAGTTGAAGAGGATGATGACATTAGACCCTGTAGAGGAATGTGGCAAGAGATCACATCCAAAGACCTTCTAGGTCTGTGTTATCCAGGAGACAGAGGCAACCCGATCTGAGTTCAAGGCCAGCCTGGTATACAGCAAATTATCAGGTAAATAAAAGCTTAGGTCCAGGCACGGTGGTACATGACTTTAGTCCCAAATGAAGCTAAAGTTTGGTTTATAGAAGGAAGCACCCATGTTTGAAAGTGATGTCTAATTGAGTGGCAGAAAAGGTGACGAATCAGAGAAGATTTGACAGGATAGGATACGCCCAACTCTCGTGAGAAGAGAGAGGTTTAAAAGGCCGTTTTACTAGGGCAGTTAGAGAGAGATAAGTTGCAGAGAGAGAACTCGGGGGAAGATGGAACAGGCCAGAAAATGAGAGAAGCCAGAAGATTAGAGCAGATTGCTGAGTTAGTTTGAGGCCAAGCAGAGCAATTCCAGGCCAAGATTGAATAAGTCAGCTGGGAGAAGAGTTTGAGCCAAGGCAGCTGAGTTAAACCAGCCAGCCCCGAGCTCAGAAAGAACAAGTAAGGGTGAGCTCATTAAGCAGTAAATTTCAGAGGCTGAAAACATTCTAAGACTAGGCCTAGGTTGGCAGAACTAGACAGTAAGCCTCCCAGAGAACAAACTGAGCCAGGAGAATAAAAGAGCACTTGGGAGGCAGAGGCAGGCAGATGGCCGTGAGTTTGAGGCCAGCCTGGTCTACAGAGTGAGTCTAGGACAGCCAAGGCTACACAGAAGAAACCCTCTCTCAAAAAACCAAAAAAACAAACAAACAAAAAAACCCCACGCCACCCCACCCCACCCCCCAGAAAAACAGTCACTTTTACAAGAACCAGAACACAGAGGGAGAAGTTGTCACTTTCGAGAGATGCAGTCATGTTTCCAAATAAGAAGAGACAACGTTTGTAGCAAAAGAAAGGCCCTGAGTGGATGGATACACAGGACAAAGAGTAGAGCTAGAGTGCATCCTGACCACGTGTGAGTCCCATGATCTTTCAGTTCAAAACAAACTCATGCTTATCCTGGATTCCTGAAAGGCACTTTGGTGTTCATAAGAACGTTGGAATCTCTGTCGCTGGCTGCCGAGAAAGTCGAAACCAATTCTAAACCTCCATGTGATGTACTGGGTGGTCTTTGTTGGAACCATGAGAACAGAAGTGGGGTGCTGCTTTCAGAAGCAGACAGAAGTGATGGGCTGTGTCACTCTCTGTCTGTCTTCCCACAGAACTGATGCCTAAGAAGTTGCTTAAGTGCCAAGTTACTTCGGAGCTGGTACCTTGGTTGGGGAACAGATGCTACACAATGTAAAATGTGACTTAATTTTACTAACAATTTTCCATTTGCCAGCATGTGTTCTTGCCAGAAGTGCTAGTACATCAGGGCTGTGTGTTTGTTAAAATTGAACAATATCCCATGAGCCCAGGAGAGAGTTGTGAGCCACCTGAAAGATAGTCTCCTGGTTTTTCCCAGCAGGGACACCAGGTTGAGCTGTCCCAAGAGTGTCTGTCTCCTGTCCACCCCCATCTGGGCTGGGATATGCTACAAGGACAGTTTTGACTGATGAGTGACAGCCCAGGAGGCTTAAGAAGTGTCCTTGTAGTCAGACATACTGTGACACATTCCTTTAATCTTAGCACTCAGAAAGCGGAGGCAGGTGGATCTCACTGAGTGTGAGGCCAGCCTGGTCTACAGAGTGAGTGCCAGGACAGCCAAGGCTACATAAAATAGCCCTGACTATTCTATGTCCTCAGAACACCTGACACCTTCCATACCCCATGCTGCTCATGCCCACTCCTGTCACAAAGAAAGAGCCAGTTCACAAGAACCAGAGCATCTTTCCTCCTCTTCCTGGCTACTGTCAGTGGTGGCTAAGCAGACACTCACTCCTTTTACACAAATTACTAGAGGTTCAGTTACCTTCCTGCATTAATAGCAGTCCTTTTTCCTTTGAGGCAAATGTTATACTTTATAATGAGCTAATAATAATGGGTCCAAAGTTTCCAGGAGAAGCAACACACACATACACACACACACACACACATACACACACATGGGTTCATGCACATACATGTATTCGTGCATATACAAAACACACACAGGACACACCAACACACACACATGGGTTCATGCACACACATTCATTCATATACACACAAAACACAAACACACATGTGACACACAAGCACACACACACACACAAGTTCATGGACACACATGCATTCATACATACACAGGACACACAAGCACACACATGCATACATACACATGCAAACACACAGGTTCATGCATACGCATGCATTCATGCACACACAAAATACATGCACACAAGCACACACATACACACACACATTACAGTTATGAAGTAGCACCAAAGTAATTCAATGTTTTGGGGGGGATGGGGGAGGGAGGAGTCACCACAACATGAGGAGCTGTGTTGAAAGGTCCCAGCGTGAGGAAGGCCGAGGACCACTGCTCTAGGGGAAAACTTAGGACCCAGGGTTCTCTCTTCTGTCCTTGTCTTTCATCTTCCAAACACGTCTATTTCATTCTGTCGTTGGGTTTTCCCACAGGACAGTGCCTAGCAGCCAGAAGTTCAGGGGCTACAGCCTTTCCACTAAGGTGCAAAGTGGCTAGGACCACTCCCTAAGAAGAAAGGCATCAGTAGCCGCAGGGACACAGTCTAACTGGTTTGGGACAGGTGGCTTCTGTGTGGCCAGGGCTGCAGCTCTCCCTTTAAGGCTCCATGCACAGGAGGGGGGACTGTAGTGGAAGCTATTCCCCCAAAGAGCCATTGTTCCCGCAGATGGAGGCAGTACTGGGCAGAGCAAGCAAATCCTCTGTGCAGGGCCCTTGTATTTTACAGAACAGGAGGCAGAGCTGGAAGGGTGCCTTGTCTGAGTGACTTTCTCTAGCCAACAGCAGAGCCCAGACTGGAAAAAATGAATCCTCCCAGCACAGTCATACCCTCCAGCAATGAGCAAGCAATCTGACAATTAGTTGTACGCTGGGTGTACGCTGGCTAGTTTTATGTCGATTTGACATGAGCTGGAATCATTTAGGATGAGAATCCTCAATTAAAAAAAATGCCACCACCAGATTGGCCTGTGGGCAAGCCTGTGGTGAACTTTCTTGATTGATGTGAGAGGGTCGAGTTCACTGTGGACTGTGCCCCACCCCCTTGGGCTGGTGATCCTGAGTTTTAATAAGAAAGCATGCTGAGCAAGGCGTCAGGAGCAAGCCCAGTTAGCAATGTCCTTCATGGGCTCTGCTTCAGTTCGTGCCTCCAGGTTCTTGCCTTGCTCGGGTGTCTGCCCTGACTTCCCTCTTCAGTACAGTCCGTGATCAGAGCACGTGAGAGGAAATCAATACTTTTCCTTTCCAAGTTGCTTTTGGTCATGGTGTTTTATCACAGCAACAGAAACCCTAAGACAGAGCCATAAACATTTCAGTGTGTGTGTGTGTGTGTGTGTGTGTGTCTGTTACTGGGGCTCAAGCTCAGAGCATCACACCTTCTAGAGATGTATCCATCCACTGAGCTACATCTCCATCCTGGAAAGTAGACAGTTACATAAATATTTAATTCAACATACAGTTTTCTGTCTTGTTCCTCCTGAGGCAGGAAGGAAATCTGACTTTCGAAAGAGTAAGTTCAAGCACATGCTATTGTAGGTTATCTGCTTCCTAGTTACTGTTATTACCAATAGTCGAAGCACTAGGGAGGAGCAAACCTCCGGGCACAGAGAACCGTTAGGCAACCTAAGAGGGTCTTGGGTAAGCACATTAGTCTCAATCCTTTGCCCAGGCAGGCCAGTATGTTCCTTAGCTGTTTGCACCACCACCTCCATTAGCACCCATCTTTTCTAACAGCGTGTACGTCCCTGCCTCATCATCCCTGGGCAGCAACAATGGTGAGGGAAAGTCTACTGCAGTCTCCTCAGATGTCCCTTGTTCTTACCTGGAATGGTAGGAACTGAATGACAGCACTTCCTCAGTTGGAAAGCCTTAGTGGACTCTCCAAAATGATTAGTTGCAAATAACGGAAAAATAACCCAAAGCCAGCAGATGTAAGCGACATGTCTTAGCAAGCTGCGGAGACGGGACTAGAACTGAAAGGCTCATCCCCAAAATCTGTGGCCAGTGAACTAGTAAAAAAAAAATGAATGAATCCAGAGAATGGAATCAATATATCCTCTCTCTATATGTGTCTCTGTCTTTCTGCCTCTGTCTCTCTCTTCCCACTTCTGCCTCCCTCCCTCCTGTGACAGGTGAACAGCTTGTACCTCCAGAAATTCTGGCCTCTGTAACAGTCAACAAATCATGACCAGAAACCTTTGAAACTATAAAATAAAATAAATAAATTGTCCCTTTAAGTTGTTTGTTACAGGATATTTGATCGCACTGAAAACCCCAAGATTTTATACTGGGGGAAAAAACCCTATTTCTAGTTGTGGCGTGGCTCAGCCCTAGCACACACCTTTAGTCCAAGAGCTTTCTGTTTATTGTAAACGGGTAGTTGTGGTGTGGCGCAGCCCTAGCATACACTTTTAATCCAAGAGCTTTCTGTAAACAGGATTAAATAAAGTTAACTCTAGATCAGGAGGTGGAGCCTGCAACCAGTTGACAGGAAGTGAACATAGAGGGAAAAGAAAACATAAAGTGAGAGGAAGTGCAGAGGATGGATAGAGAGACACAGAAGTACAGTCAGTTTGAATGTTTTTTCTTCTGGGGTGTCAGCTGAGGAGGAAGGTGAGCTGGGTGCTTTCTCTGCCTCTCTGAGCTAGCAGGCTTTCACCCCAGCACCTGGCTCTTGAGTCGTTATGGGTTAAATGAAACGTTTGGGATTTTGTTTAAAAACAACAGTGTTCTCTCAGATAATAGGAAAACTACAAAAATCTAGCAAGCACTCCCTACCCCACTAACCCTCCCCCACCTCCCTGTTCTCACACACACCCTGAGCTGAGCCCCGTGGGTAGTGAGAAGGTTGTTCCCAATGACACCGCAGCTCAAGCAGTAGTATATGCCATGGAATGACCTTTCTTGTCCTGTCTAGGTCACGCCCTGTCAGTTTGTGACCTTGGATAATATTCCTAAACTCTGTGTGGGACAATATACAAAATACTACTGTCAACCAGGGCAGCTTACCCGAGCTTGGGCTCTGACGTTTTTCATGGGGATTCCACCAAAGCATTTCCAGTCGCCCATGTGGCTGCTCTCAAGCTCCAGCCTTTCCCCTACCCACAGCGGACACTGTGTGACCCAAAGCACCAAATTTAAATCACCTGATTAGACCCCATTGTAACCACAGCCCAGGGACTCCGCTGCTGCCGTGCGTGGCGATGTGAGGGCTTAGACATTATAATCTCCAGAGAACCATGGCTAAAGGGGAGGCTGACTCTTTATTGCAGTCATTAATTCTCATGCTGTTAGGTCTAAATGTCACCTCAATAAACCTTACAGGCTGTGTCTCGCCTCACCTGGGCATCACACCATCTAGTCTGGGATTGAGCCTTTGGCAGTTGTTCAAAGCCCAGAAAACAGATGCCCCTTAGGCACATGAGTGACAAGGACAAGGAAGAGGCTGACCGGGAAGGAACCCTGAAGGGAGAATGCTGGGATAGGAAGCCATTGGTGCATTTTGAATACACGAGTAATCTTTTTTTTTTTCAATTAATTTTAATTGAATTTGCTTTTTTTTTTAAGTGAGTCTGTGTTCACATATTCATACATGCAATGGGAAGTCTCTCCCAGATGGGCAACATTAAATGAGATTCAGATAGCAACATCTCCCTGTTTACACTCCCTTCCCCCGCGTCAAACATACCAGTCCCCAGAACTATTTGCAGAGATATTGTTAATGATTTGCTTTTACCAAATGAGCTGAGGAAAAACAACCAACCGTCTATATATTTGAAACTCTCTGTTCTGAACTCTGTTGGGTGACATAGGGTTCCTTAGGAAACAATTAAGCTCCCCCCAGTTTCCCAAGGCTGTGATCCCCATATTTGGAAGGCTAAAATGGGGGAGATCTTACATTCAAGGTCATCTTGGACAACAGAGTGAGTTCCAGGGAGCCTGGTTCACATAACAAGGAGTCCTTGTCTTGGAAGAAAAGAAAAGAGAGGGGCGGGGGGGGGGGGGGGCGGGGGGGGCACAGGAGGGAGAAACATACTGTTTTTCTGTTCTAGTAGTCAGCCTTACCTGACACTTGCTGAGTGTCGTGACTGACCTGTGACGCCTTCCTTTGGATGACTAGAGATTATCTGTCCCTAGAACAAGGTTCTAAGCCGCACACAGCCTTGGCAGTCCCTGAGTGGTTCTTCCTCTGATCAACTTCACCTTGCTTTCATTTACTTGCACTGCCCCTTAGAGGCCTTTGGACCAATACAGCCTTTCCCTTATTTACCTGACAAGGAAAGCAGCAACATTCTAGCTAGGTTTGTCTCCAGGAAGCCTGTTAAAGGGCCATTAGTCAGGAAAGTGTCCCCGAATTAAAGTGTGCGGGGTTAACTGGGACCAGCTGTTGCAAGCAGTGAACAATCCAGCTGGCAGAAAGCGGTGAAGACGCTGATTACAATGACCTGTTTGTCTGGCAACCTGGATCGCGTGTGTGTTTGGGGAATGCTTCATGTGGAAGACACTGGCCCACAGGCCTGGCACACCTCACGGCATCTGTCTTCAAACTTGGCAGCAACCATTTGTCTTTCCTGCCTTTTCTCACAGCCAGTGCTGGGAGAACAGAAGGGATGGAAACCAAATCCTCCAGGATCCGTGAACCTGTCACCCTCTCTCCCAGAGAGGAGATGTCTTCCAACGCGTTGTTTGGTGCTCTGTCCTCTCACAGCCAGCAGACAATCGACACACTTTGACCTCATTGTCTGAAGGGGAGGGACCCCACTTCAGCTTGCTTTCTGGCTTCATGGATAAGTAGATTGATCCAATAGGCTTGCCGTTCACAATTACCACTAAGGGGGTGGTCTGAATTACAGCTCGGGGTGGGGACTAAGGCTGGTTCCTACTAGACAGCGGGGACGGGGGTGGGGGTGGGGTGGGGTGTCCCAGGCCTGTCTCTGGCTCCTGATCAGGTGCTGATACTTTCCTATATTAGTTTCCACTTTCGTTAGTTCTGGTTTTAATAAGAATGGCCCCCATTGGCTCATATATTTGAATGTTTAGTCACCAGGGAGTAGCAAGGACAAGGAAGGGGCACCAGGCACCCTCCTGGGCACAGCTAGGTCACTGTACCCAAGCTTCCCCTTTTGTGAGGACACAAGCCTTTTGAACTAAAGTCACTCAGCTCTGGTGCAAGTTCAGCGACTCCGTGTCTACTGTAGTCAAATGCTGAGTTCCTGAGGGTTAAAACCTCA
The DNA here is from genome assembly GCF_964271855.1 of Acomys minous. Taxonomy (NCBI): domain Eukaryota; kingdom Metazoa; phylum Chordata; class Mammalia; order Rodentia; family Muridae; genus Acomys; species Acomys minous. The sequence continues at coordinate 22,254,907 of NC_140486.1, forward strand.
ACATGTGAACTTCAGAGAGACCATCCAAGTCACGATACCAAGTCAGCAATGTTGGTAGGTTTCTCAGGCTCAGATTATAGTTTTTCGTTTGTTTTATTGTTTTGTTTAGGAGATAAGCTGGGCATGGTAGCATGTACTTTTACTCCCAGAACGCAGGAGGCAGAAGCAAGCAGATCTCTATGAGTTTAAGGCCAACCTGGTCTACGTAGGAAGTTCCAGGGTGCCAGGGCCACATGGAAAGCCTCTGTCTCAAAAAATAATAAAATAAAATTAGGACTTTAGAGGCTAGAGAAAAGGCAGGTAAAGGTGCTTGCGCCACCAAACCTGATGAATTGAATTTAATCTCGTGGACATACGTGGGGGAAGAAATAGGCCAGTTCTCACAGGAATTACTGTGACCGCCACAAGTAAGCCATGGCGCATGCGTGCCTACCCACATGCCAAATAAATAAATAAGAAAACACATGTAATCTAAAACTATAAAGTGAGATCAGGCCTTCCATGTGGACACCTATGAGCTGTGAACTAGTTGGTCATTGTGTACAGCCCAGCAGGAGAGTCATTTACAACAAATTACCACAGGGCTTTCACACTTTTGCTCCATTACTAGATGAGTTTGAGCTTTATAAGTCATATTTACAGTTGTTAAAAAAACACAAACTACCAGCCGGGTGTGGTGGTGCACACCTTTAATCCCAGCACTCGGGAGGCAGAGGCAGGCAGATCGATGTGAGTTCAAGGCCAGCCTGGTCTACAAAGCAAGTCCAGGACAGCCAAGGCTACACAGAGAAATCCTGTCTCGAAAAAAACAAAACAACAACAAAAACAAAAGCAAAAAAACTATAAACTGCCGACCTAAATTAAGCAGCACCCGAGAGCACAGAGTCCTTTGTCAGCTCAGAAGAGCAAAAATGCAGTCATCACCTGGCCAGGTACTAAGGGTCCTTGCATGAGAGAATGGAGCCTAAAAAACGTGGCAGACTGAAGTCGCATGCAGTGGCCAACTTTTCAGAGCTTCAGAAACCTTTTACCCTGAGGGTTAAGAAGAGTCGAATGAGTAAAGTGTCCAACCACAAGGCAAGACACGTGTGACAAAAACTCAGTTTTCCGTAGAGGCACATAGACAAATAACTATAGCCTGTTGTAAAGAAAAAGCTGAAGTGACTGGCTCCTATCCGCTACACCTGGGAGGGGCACAAAACACAGTCCAAGAACAGTTCGTGTTGTGTGAGGAAACTGAGGTCACATGACCCTTGTCCTTGGTTTCTTGGAGTTTTCACACAAGCACTCAGAAGTTCTTGGACCACGTTGCAACAGATAGGAACAGAGGCAGGATGTGGGGATGCTCTTCACTTTGGCCTTTGAAATTCCAAGGTCACATGAGGCCACTAAGAGGAGTGCTATGTGCCCTTACTTGGCGGAATGGGGCTTCCCCATCACCCGTCAAGCCCCAGCCCTTTCCTCTCCCCATCTGTCTCTCTAGGCCTCCAGGGCTTCTTGACTGGAGGTTCTCAGAAAAGGCCTTTGCTGGGAAATGTCAGGCAGAAGAATTACACAAGAGAAAAATTCATATTCCCTGTGGTGTGATTGACAGGACAAGCCATAAGGAAATGTCACCACTGCCGAGAAGCAGGTCACATGCCAGCCCTGCCAACGAGAAAGACTAAGGGAGTGGCAGCTTGTCCCTTCCATATGGTCCTCTAGTCACCAAGTGGTACGTCAAACTGAGTCCCTCTTGGCCTCCATTTGGGGCTGCCCTCCCATTGGCTCTCCAGTCACCCCATGCTACAGGCTTTCCTGGTGCCACTTAGCGTTTTAGAATCATCAGACCAACAACAGACTGTGCTTAGCAATTAGCATACCATGTGGAACCCAAGTGACTACTTCCTGCAGGGCCCTGACACAGCCTGCTCCTCAAAACGACTCAAGGCTGAATAGACGTGTGCACAGGTGTGGGAGGAGAGCAAAGTGCTTTCCTTCTGCAAGCATGGAGCCTCCAGCAGAGCTGGAAGGGGGTGACTAGGGACCGATTCCCACTGGAGCCACTGTCTCTACTGCCCATTTGAAACTCACTGCAACATAATAGACCTCAGCCTGGAGCCTCGAAGCATATTTATTCCCTGTGCCGAGCCTGGCAACACATCCCGCAGAATGAAGGGACTGCTGTCCTTGCTGGGCAATTGTGCATTCCAGCATCTTGAATGGCAGCTAGCTGATAGACACTAGTTCCACTATTTTTTTTTTTAAGAAAGGTTTTCTTTTCCATGTTGGTCTTAGCAGTAGGAAACAGTGTTTCAAAGAGACTCTAAAAGCATCATCCTTTAGAAATCTAAACTTTTCTAAGTATTCTGGTTGAATTGTGTTCCCTTAAAATTCATGTTTTCAAATCCCCAGTACTTTCGAATGCTGTTTCTGACAGATACCTTGTCAAAGCAATGCAAATGTCACTAACACAAGACTGTTCAAAAAGCTAAAATCACACCATACAGGGAAGACAGAAAGCTGTATCTTTTATGGCAGTAGCGAGGTTCCACCTTTTACAGCCCCTTTCCAGTGTAAGTTTCCATTCAAGTTGCCTTATCAAGTTCCTTAAGAAGTGTGAGCAAAGTCAGAAAAAGCAAAAACGAAAAAGCAGTTTTACAAACATGGAGTACAAGCTCATAGACAGAAGCCATAAATGGGTGAGTCTGACTCAGAGGCCAGGAAGGCCTGCTAATGAGGCAGGACCCAGTGTCTTAACCCAACATTTAAGGTGATCCTGTGACTCTCATGCATACTGGAAGAAAAAGTAATAAACAAACAAACAAACATGATCAAAAGAAAATAAATCCACTCACAATTAGACTACTCATCTTGGGGAAAAGATACTGTTTAGCATCAATAAACAATTTCATTTTTCCCCTCGTGTACATACTCATTTGGTGACAGGGCAAGACAGTGCAGAGGTTCCTCTTGTATTGTTGCTGAGGCCATTTCAGATTTAACTGCTCTTTTACCTCCTTAATGGAGAATTCTGTAGAAAACTACCCAATGCTTTGGGGGCTGGCTTACAGTTTCAGAGGTTCAGTCTACTAACATCATGGTGGAAAACATGGCAGGGTGCAGGCAGCCATGGTGCTGGAGGAGCCAAGAGCTCAACATCTCCAACTGCAGGCAGCAGAAGATGATGACATTGGGCATAGCTTGAGCATAGGAGACCTCAAAGCCCATCCCACAGTGATAGCCTTCCTCCTACAAGGCCACACCTCCTAATAGTGCTACTCCCTATGGGCCAGGCTTTCAAACACATGAGTCTACAGAGGCCATTTCTAGCAAACCATCACATTCCACCCCCTGGCCTCCATAGGCTTATAGCCATAACATAGTGCAAACTGCATTTAGTCCAACTTCAAAAGTCCCCATAGTCTATAGCAGTCTGAACACTGCTTTAAAAAATCCAAAGTTGGGGGTCTCTTCTGAGATTCATGCAATCACTTAACTGTAATCCCCATAATATCAAAATCAAAAAGCTGATCACATACCTCCACCATCACAGGGTACACATTACCACTCCAAAATATAGGAAAGGGAGCGTAGTGAGGAAATACTGAGCCAAAGTAAGACTGAAGACCAGCTGGGCAAGCTCCAAACTCCGCATCCCCACGTCTGATGTCAAAACGTTCTTCAGATCTCCAACTCCTTCCAGCTTTGTTG